>NC_083577.1:48833115-49536448 GCF_027579695.1 Neoarius graeffei | reverse complement strand
GATGTCTCAAACTGGGAAAAGAAATGGTTGAGTTTTTCTGCCAGTGAGGAGTTAGCACTAACAGTCACAAGTGAACTGCTCTGATAGGTTCTGATCTACTGAAGTCCCTGCCACACCTGCCTTGGGTTGTTGTGTATTAGGTGGTCCTCTATTTTCCTCGTTGTCCTCCTTGGCTGCTTTGATGCCTCTCCTTAGGTCAGCCCTTGTCATGTTGTACTGAGGCCTGTCACCTGACCTGAAGGCAGAGTCGCATGCTTTCAATAGAGACTGTACCTCCCTCATCATCCAGGGTTTAAGGTTGGGATAGACCTGGATGCGTTTATCAACCATTACATTATCAGTGCAGGTTTTTATATTGTACAAATTTAGGAAGCACTGACCTTAGGCATGCTTGATTAAAGTCCACAACAATGATGTGCACCCCATCTGGATGAGCCTGTTTGTTTATTTTGTCATGCAGCAGGGCGAGAGCAGTGCTAACATTAGCATTCGGTGGAATATGTACGGCAGTAGCAAGTACAGCCGTGAGCTCTCTTGGGAGATAGAAGGGTCTTCACATCACAGACATTGCCTCCAGGTCAGGAGAACAGTGGCTGAATTTGAGCTTACAGTTTGTGCACCAGTCATTGTAGATACACAGGCCCCCTCCTCTGCTCTTACCTGAGTCTTCATTTCTGTCATGACAGTGGGTGGAGCGGCCTGCAAACTGAATTGCAGCATCCGGGATCTGCAGGTATAGTCGCGGATCCCGTGAAGTGGGGAAGATGCTTTGAACCAGGGGCTTATGCGGTTGTTTTCTCAGTCGAGTCCATAGGCCAGCTTAGCAACCTCGCTTTTGCTTCCATTCCTTTCACTGTCTGTGTCTCCTCTCAGGCCTAGCTACAATTCATATAGATCCCGTTTCAATATTTAATATGTTGTCTTTGTACTATTTTCAATGAAATATAGTTTTTCCATGATTTGCAAATTGTCACATTCTGTTTTTATTTGCAGTTTACACAGCGTCCCAACTTTTTTGGACTTGGGGTTGTATATGGACACACACACACACACACACACACACACACACACACACACAACTCATAAGTTAATCTAAAGAATTTTCATTTCGAACCGGTTCACCATTTTGACAATGCACATCAAGTCAGTGGGAAAACACTGGAAAATACAAGTGGTGTATTTCCCAATGAAACATTGTGTGTGTGTGTGTGTGTGTGTCTCTCTCTCTCTCTCTCATATGTGTGTGTGTGTGTAAAAAAAAATCTAAATTAAATACCAGGTCCATACAGGATGTAAGTGGAGTGGCTATCAGCTGGTTAAAACTCCAAGAGATTGCTGGGTTACCACAGTCAGGAAGGATGGGGAGCCACATCCAAAATGTGGTCGAAGGCAAGGGAAAGGAGAGACCTCATGATCTCTGAAGTGCTGAAAATGGAGGAGGAGTGCTACAAGATCAGAGCTGTGAGTCAACACCAACAAGGTAGATGGACCACCTTGGAGGCCATTGTTAACAGGAACATCATGTGGGCTGACATGTGGAGGATGCCCCAAGCAAGGCTTGGCTTCCTCATCAGGGCCATGTACGACACCCTTCCAAGCCCCCAGAACTTACATCTGTGGTATGGATCAGAGGAGAACTGCCACCTATGCTCCTCCCAGAACCCAAGTCTGCAGCACATCCTTTCTGGGTGCAAGACAGCACTAATGCAGGGTTGGTACAGATGGCCTCATGATCTAGTTCTGTGCAAGCTTGCAGAAACCCTGGAAACACGCAGACTGCAGGTAAATAGGGCCAGCCCAACAACAACACAGTGGCAGATCCAGTTTGTCATGTGGGGGGAGTGGTCTCTCCTGTCACCTGGAGGTGAGTGGAGTATGGCAGCTGACCTCAACTGCCAGTTGAAGTTCCCCATCGAGATCACCACAACCTCCTTAGGTCTGATATCATCCTCTGGTCAATTCCGACCAAACAGTTATCATGGTCGAACTGTCTGTCCCATGGGAGGAGGGGATAGAGGCTGCCTTTGAGAGGAAAAAGGAGAGGTACACAGAGCTGGCAGCTGTGTGTTCACAAGCTGGGTGGAGGGCTCTCATCTACCCAGTTGAAATTGGCTACAGAGGCTACACTGGAGTATCCACCCCAAGATGTTCCAGGATTAAAGGAGCGAAATATCAGGGAAGGGTGGCTCCCGGCTGATGACCCTGCAGCTGGTCCAACGGCACCATCGGAGGTGCTTCAGGCAGAAATGCCCAGCAGGTAGACCTACCTGTGCTGATTATACACACACACACACACACACACACACAAGTGTTTTATTGGGAAATACACCACTTATATTTTTCATACAAACTACATCTGGGATATGGAGAACCACAACCATGACATGTTTCTCAATATGTCACTCATGAGGAAATTGATGAATTGTTTTGATAAATCTCAGTACTTTTTGTTTGTGAATATGTCTGTATAATAAAAAGAACATCACACGTTATCTTGAAGATATGAAGTCTACCTTCTTTTGGTGAAAAACTCGCATTTTTCATAGAAAATACATTGTGGATCTAAGTGGCACATTTTCTGATATTTCACTCCAATGATGTCACTCCCAGTGTTTTCCCGCTGACTAGACACGCATTGTCAAAATGTCAAGTCAAATCAAGTTTATTTGTATAGCGCTTTTAACAATAAACATTGTCGCAAAGCAGCTTTACAGAATTTGAACGACTTAAAACATGAGCTAATTTTATCCCTAATCTATCCCCAATGAGCAAGCCTGTGGCGACGGTGGCAAGGAAAAACTCTCTGACAACATGAGGAAGAAACCTCGAGAGGAACCAGACTCAAAAGGGAACCCATCCTCATTTGGGCAACAACAGACAGCATGACTATAACATTAACAGTTTTAACATGAAGTCTGTTTCGTTGATGTTATAAACTCTTTATTGATGGAAACTTGAGTGCAAAACTGTTCATGACAACTGCAGTCCTAAAGTTAGCAAGTCAACTGTAGTCCTCAGCCATAAAAGCATGACTGTAAGTGTCCAGAGCATCCTCCAGGTGTGACTTTCAACTGTCCACATGGGGCCGTTCTCCACAGGAGCGATGCGATGAGACTCCAACCAGACATAGGGCACCAGGATGGATCAGGCAGGTCCGAGGAGCAGAAGAGGTCAGCATCTCGATCCCAGGACCAACATGTAACTCAGAGGGACAGATTTTAGGAGGGGAAGAGAAAGAAAACACAGGTTGTTAGGTATGCCCAATGTCACCTGAATAAGTAGGTACAGTATACATATTGCACTGAGTACAAGCAGGGACTCCGGCAACTAACTATGACAGCATAACTAAAAGGGGAGAGCCAGAAGGTAACACAGTCATGAGGGAGCCCCGGGACATAAAGCAGCAGCCACTACACCGTCAACAAACTCGAGTGAGCAAGCGAGTGAGGGACTGACAGCATCCATACATCCCAGTTTACAAAACACTCTGTCTGAGGACCCTCCAGATTGACACCTTTACCTCATAAACACCATTAACAAAAGGCTTGACTAAACAGATATGTTTTCAGCCTAGAATTAAACTCTGAGACTGTGTCTGATTCCCGAACACTACTTAGAAGGCTGTTCCATAACTGTGGGGCTTTGTAAGAAAAGGCTCTGCCCCCTGATGTAGCCTTCACTATACGAGGTACCAGCAGATAGCCTGCACCTGTTGATCTAAGTAGGTGTGGCTAAAATGGCGAACCAGTTGAAAATTAAAAGTCTTTTGATTAACTTGTGGATTATTTTTGTGGATGTGTCCATATAATATAAAGAACATTACACAGTGGTGTGAAGATATGAAGTTTTGAAAAATGCTTCACGAAGTTCCAGTGTTGAAAAATGTTTCGACCACATTTATTTTTATATATATATATATATATATATATATATATATATAAAATCACACGGTCGTGCAAAGATATGAAGTTTATCTTCGAGTGGTGAATGTATATATCATGATATATAAAATGTGTGTGTATGTAGGTAGATAGAGTGATAATACCAGTCAAAAGTTTGGACACACTTATAATGAGTATAATAATTTAATATAAATCTGTGATTTCCCTTACAGCTGCCACTATTGTCAGTGCTGCTGTTGTAGAAACTTAATCAGCACCTTCTGACTAATCAGATCTGAGAGTTCAACAATGCTGTAGTATATAGTGTCGTAAAGTGAAGCACTGCTGTCCCTGAGTCCCTACTTGTTAACTAGTATAATGGCAGTGTTACAGAGAATGAGAGTGAGCAGTTGTGTGTGGCTTATCTAGTTCACTGGCTATTCTGTTCTTTGACCTCTGCAGATATGGCCACTAAACCCTTCAGGCCAGAGGAAGCACGTAGGATCATGCGGTTTCTGCATAGGCCAGCAGTTTTCCTCAACATGACTGATAACTGGCCAGCACGGGACTGGACTCTGGAACATCTGGTAGTTCATCTAGAAGAGCAGTCTGTGTGTTTTCGTATTGGGAAACAGTGTAAACAGAAATGTAAGGAGTTTCTCAGTTTCTGCTGACTATGTGAAATTACATAGATTGTAGTTCTTTGGTGTTCACTTTACCATTTTAAAATAAGTTCACTAAACATTAATGCCAGACAGTACAATAGGGTGCATACTTTAAGGACAAAGTAAAATTAAAGAGGACAACAAATTCATAAGCTTTTCGAGTTGGTTTTATTACATAAATTGTAAAAGACAGGCAATTCCCTTTTCATTAAGAAACCATGGGGAATGCAGATGTTTGCATTTAACCGTATATGTGAATACTAAGACCTGAATGAAGTGATGTATGCAGGGCCCATTAACTAAATAGTTATGACGTTCTACTGTAGTTTTTTTCTTTGTTTTATTGACATATTCTGCTTCATTAGCATTTAAGTGTCTATGACTGTAATTTCCATTAACAGCTAAATGTTAACTAAAGTATTAACAAAGCTATTAGGGTTCAGGAGGTGCATTTCTCACTACAGCCACTACAAATAAATATTTGTCAAGTCTTTGTCTGTCTGTTGCCCCTTTTCCACCAAAGCAGTTCCAGGGCTGGTTCGGGGCCAGTGCTTAGTTTGGAACCGGGTTTTCTGTTTCCACTGACAAAGAACTGGCTCTGGGGCCAGAAAAACCGGTTCCAGGCTAGCACCAACTCTCTGCTGGGCCAGAGGAAAGAACCGCTTACGTCAGCGGGGGGGCGGAGTTGTTAAGACCAACAACAATAACAAGACCGCGAAAGATCGCCATTTTTAAGCGACAAGAAACAGCAGCTGTACAAACGCGAAGTCATTCGTTATTATTATTGTTGTTGTTGTTGCCGCTGCTGCTTCTTCCGTGTTGTTTTTGCTTCGATATTCGCGCCAAGGTTTATGTAAACGTAGTGCCGTAACTGACGTATACAGCGACGTAATGACGTATACAGCGACGTAATGACGTGGCTTCCGTTAGCACTGCGAGCTATGGAAAAGCAAACTGGTTCTCAGCTGGCTCGCAAGTTGAGCGAGTTGTGAACCAGCACCAGTACTGGCTCCGAACCCTGGAACTGATTTGGTGGAAAAGGGGTATGTGTCTCTCTCTCTCTCTCTGTCCACACGATAACAAATTACTAAAAACTTTACTAGATAGTGTACAAGGTAAAAGCAAATATTTTTCAATGCTTACATTGTTTAGAATTTGTGCTAGTCCATTTTATTGGAGAAAAATATCCAGGAAAAATTGGTCAACATGATCACGAACTCTGACAAAAGGATAACCTGGAGAGTTATCCATGGAAGACAACTCACTCAAAGCTTCCAGGTGACAACTAGCGGTCAGGCAAGGCTGTTTACTTGTCCTCATTCCTCTTCCTCCTCGCTATCAATTGGATAATGAAGACCACAACAGTACAGAGTAGAAATGGGATCCAGTGGACACTCACAACACAGCTAGATGACCTAGACTTCACAAGTGACCTTGCTTTGCTATCTCTCAGTCAACAGCAGATGCAGGAGAAGACAAGAGTACTGTCAGACACCTCATCGCAAGTAGGCCTCAACATCAGTAAAGAGAAAACTAAAGTCCTCAAAGTCAACACAACCCACAAAGACCCAATGATCCTGGACTGAACAGACAGACAAGGCAGCATAGATGCAGATGTCAGAACTAGAACTGGCAAGGCAAGGGCTTCGTTCATCCAACTGAAGAGCATTTAAACCGCAAAGAAATAAGCCAGCAGACAAAGACTCTTCAGCTCCAAAATCAGACCAATATTACTCTTTGGATCAGAGACATGGAGGACAACCAGTTACAATCACGAAAGCACAAACATTCATCAACAACTGCCTGAGGTGGATTTTCAACATCCACTGGTCAGATACTATCAGGAACAGTGATCTCTGGCAGAGAATGGGCCAACAACCTGTGGAAGAGGAGATCAAGAGAAGAAAATGGGGATGGATCGGTCACACACTCTGGAAACTCAATACCAGCAACACCAGGCAGGCCCTTAGAAGGTACAAGAAAGAGATGCCAGCCCAAGAACACCTGGTCCAGGGACCTCAAGACAGACATCAAACAGACATGGAAACAGCTGGAGAGTGGAGCCCAGGACAGAAAAAAGAGCGATGGGCAAAAGTCCATTTTATTGCAGTATAATGATGACTTGATGACTTTTTTTGCTTGTGTATGCAAGGCCTCAAATGTGAAAGTTTTGCTGTAAATGCCTGTGAATTTCTGTATTTCCATTTTGTGATGCACAATTTTGAAAATGAACTGGGACTTAAAAATATTCTGGCCTTTGTGCCTTTATTTACATGACCAATATGTGCTGTTAGTATGTGGGCAGGTATCCCATCCAGGGTGTATTCCTACCTCACATCCAGTGTCCTGGGGAAACCCCTGACTGAGATAAAGATGCTACTGGCGATGAATGGATGAATATTTCTAAAGGAGATGTAAATGTCTGGTATCTACAATAGAATTTACATAATGCATACACATACTGAAAAGTGTTTTCTCAGTAGATGAGGCAATATGAAAGTTGTCAGTGAAAGCTACCATTTTGATATGAACATTTTTTAGTTATGAGAAGTATATATTCTGGTCTTTATGACCTGTGTAATGTACTCTCAATTCTCGCATGTCTGTAGAGCAAGGCCTTTTAATAATGCAGTGTTTTAAAAATGCAAGCTTGAAATGTTATGTTTAACGATCTTGCTGAAAGGTGTGCTGGTGTGCAGTGTTGACAGGCGATGGATCATTTGTTCCTTCTCCACAACAATGGTAGACATTTCCAATACTGTGTTATTTAATTTGACTGATAAATCAATTGTCCTTTCATTCTGAACCAGACAGAAATCAAGTGTACCAAGATGCAGCTTTGTGCCATTTACAAAAAACACTGCAGAGACGATTAAAACTTTGTGTCATTACAATGCACTTTTTGTCTGAGGTAATATTAGGACATTCCATTCAGACATTGTGCTGAATCAATAAGTAGTACATTCAGGATGAGCAGATAGTCATGAAATTGATGCTGAGGCCCCATCAATGACAGTTTTCCTAACAACCTGTCTCCCTATCTGCATCTTTTAAGTCTACCATTTTTCTTTTTCCCCCAGCTCCTCTCTTTGAGACAGAGTGCTCATATGTTGAAGCAACTCTTGCGCAGTTTCTGTGTTGGACGAGGGGAAGTGACGCTGCATCTGAAGGCCCATTTGCTGATTATCCCCTTTCAGAGTACTGGGCTTATGCAGACTACAAGTATATTGCGCTTCTTTTTCAGGACAAGGCCACCATGTTTAAGGTAAACTAACATACAAGGTCGATTTTCTTACATCTCAAATCAAACATGCTGTGTTTTTTTTTTTTTTTAATTATATTGCCAGATGTGCAATTATGATCAATAATTGTCTTGAATTTATGCCACTATTGTAGTATAAGCATAACAATTAGCTAATGTGCATATGTATTTGTCAATACTGAACATAGGGTATAAGTACATTAAAATTACTCCATGGTTAAATGTGTTTTTGAGCTGTAAACTAAATTATATGAGTGTACTGTGATGAAACACATCAATGCTGGGGTTAATATTGACGAAATTACCATTTTTATAAATATCAGCATTTAAGGAGTTGAAAATGGCTCAAAACGCCATCTACTGATGAACTAAATCATACAGAACCTTGCAAGGCCAATGCTGACATATACCCCTTTTCCACCAAATCAGTTCCAGGGCTGGTTCGGGGCCAGTGCTGGTGCTGGTTCACAACTCGTTCAACTTGCGAGCCAGCTGAGAACCAGTTTGCTTTTCCATAGCTTGCGGTGCTAAGGGAAGCCACGTCATTACGTCGCTGTATACGTCAGTTACGTCGTTGTATACGTCATTACGTCGCTGTATACGTCAGTTACGTCGTTGTATACGTCATTACGTCGCTGTATACGTCAGTTACGTCGCTACGTTTGCATAAACCTTGGCGCGAATATCGAAGCAAAAACAACACGGAAGAAGCAGCAGCAGCAGCAACAACAATAATAATAATGGATGACTTCGCGTTTGTACAGCTGCTGCTTCTCGTTGCTTAAAAATGGCGATCTTTCGCGGTCTTGTTCTTGTTGTTGGTTTTAACAACTCGGCCCCCCCGCTGGCGTAAGCGGTTCTTTCCTCTGGCCCAGCAAAGAGTTGGTGCTAGCCTGGAACCGGTTTTTCTGGCCCCAGAGCCAGTTCTTTGTCAGTGGAAACAGAAAACCCGGTTCCAAACTAAGCACTGGCCCCGAACCAGCCCTGGAACTGCTTTGGTGGAAAAGGGGCAAAAGAGTCGACTGTTTGGTACTTCTCTACATCATGAACTCTTTGTTAACGTCCTCCTACCTCTCCCAGCCCCCATCATTGAGTATGAGTATTTATCAAATAACAAAAATGAACTGATAAAAATGGAGGTGATGGGGGCGTCGTGGCTCAGGTGGTTAAGGCGCCATACCATGAATGCGGGCGACCCGGGTTCGATTCCGGCCCGAGGTCATTTCCCGATCCCTTCCCGTCTCTCTCCCGCTCATTTCCTGTCTCTACACTGTCCTATCCAATAAAGGTGCAAAAAGCCCAAAAAAATATCTTTAAAAAAAAAAAAAAATGGAGGTGATGAAAATGCATGAGAGTTGAAAAATAGAGTGATAAATTATCAGTTGATTTGATAAACGTGATTGACATTTTATTTGAAATAGTGTTGCTCTGGTAATCATCTCAACTGACATTTATCATTTACAGCAAGCGATATTTGTTACTTCCGCCCTTGAGGCCACTTTTCTTAAATGAAAAATAGCAGAAGTAACAAAAATTGCTTGCACGTGAGCGCTGGCTCTGACCTTGGCCTCGAGAAGTGTTGTTAATGCTGCTGTTGCTCCTCTTTCTGACTCGTGTGCGTGTGTTGACATATTGGGCAGGAGTAACAAAAATTGCTTTCTGTAGATGATAAATGCCAGTTGAGTTGATTATCAAATCAACACTGTTTCAAATAAAATGTCAATCAAGTTTATTAAATCAACTGATAATGTATCACTCCTTTTCAATTCGCATGCATTCTTATCACCTCCATTTTTTTTTAGTTAATTTTTGTTACTGTCACCCTTGAAGCCACTTTCTTTAACTGATAAATGGCAATTTTGTGTTGTGAATGATGTAATATGGCTCTGTTTTCATCATAGCATGACTGATTTAATTAAATAGGCTTTAAATTAATCGAGTCAATTGAGACTGTCTGAGAAAGTCCTACCTCACACGTGCACATCCTCAGCCCCTCCATTCCCCCCTCAGTCTTTGACTGAGAATAAAAACTAGAATGCAATGGTGCTGCAGTTTGATTACAACAAGAAAATAATTAAAAATGAGCATTGACTGTTTATTCAACCAACTTTTAAGTCTGAAATCGAACATTAAGCATGATAAAATGAAATAATTCCAATCAGATCAAAGCATTGTAATTAGTGAAGTGTGTAGTAATTGTTGCAGGGCTAAATAGAACTTTTGTAGTTTCAAAGCGTCTCATGGTCCCAGCTTAGTGAATCACTCGCATGATTAAAAAGCAGCTTATCCTTCGCTATTATGAAGTAGCCTTTTGTTATGTTTTTAATCTAACAAATTCTAACAGGCATGATTCTTCATTATAGCTTCTTTCTTCTGTGTCGGTGCGTTTCTTCTATTGTTTGTATCTTTACACAAAGGTGCTTTTGGAAACACACAGGCTTTCTGACGAAATTGGAGCAATAAATCATTGAGTGCGTTTTTCCCAGCTCTTGTTTTCAGTCAGTCAGACTGCAGATGGTAATGGCGGAGAAGCTGTTTTAAAGTTTGCCACAAGGTTAGTCTGACCTGAATGTGCCGTTCTTGCAGTCTTTCTCCTGCTTTGTAAATGATAATAAATGCTCGTGAGCTGTTGTCATTCTCTTTTGAGACAGTAGTCCTGCCAAAGCCGAGCCCGTGAGACTTGTAGACATCAGCCTTCCTTAAATGATGAATAGTGCCGTTTAAAAGTTGCTGAAAACCTCAATTGCACACTCTGCTATTTACAGTCTCCCAGCTGTAAATGGATTCATTATCCAGGTTGCTGGGCAGCATTGTCAAGCACAGGTTTTGGGTTTTTTTTGTAAAAGGGATATATGACAGATCAGACATGCTATGTAAAGGTGATTTTTTTTCTTACAACAAAACCATTATAGAGCAGTTAATTGAATGATAAATAACAAGCCGCCGCCTTTTATTTTAGCTTTGTGAGCATTTATAGTAAAAGCATGAGTCTGTGGGGGCGTCGTGGCTCAGGTGGCTAAGGCGCCATACCATAAATCCGGGGACCCGGGTTCGATTCCGACCCGAGGTCATTTCCTGATCCCTCCCCGATCTCTCTCCCACTCATTTCCTGTCCTGTCTCTACACTGTCCTATCCAATAAAGGTGAAAAAAGTCCAAAAAAAATATTTTAAAAAACATGAGTCTGTACTGAAAGTCTTATCCAGACAGGTGTTTTGCAGGATGTAGTGTGGTCTGACTTTGGCTATCCAGGCCGTGATGGAAGAGAGAGCACTCTTTGGGTTGGTACGAATGGTGCCAACACTCCATGTCACCTGGACTCCTATGGATGCAATCTTGTCTTCCAAATTCAAGGCAGGTAATGGCACAGAGCTTGAGCTTACACTCCATTAACACAGCACACCCAGCCTGAAGTCTTCTTTTAAGGCTTATGACACTAGTGCTAATACTGATGAATGTTCATTCCTAGTGAATATTCTTCAACAGTCAGGTTTGATCTAGAATTAGGGTTAAAAATATAAGAAAAAACAACACAATATAGTTAGCAGAGAAGAAAAAGGATTTCGGATCAGGAGAGTTATTTTATTCCAGAGCTTCCAAATGGCAAAAGTCGTTGTCTCCTTCACCAAATGGTCCGAGCTGTAAGAGCCTCTTGAACTGCATTACAGAGCCGTATTACAAGAAACTATTGTATATCTGTGACCTAGAAACCCCAAAAGTCGAATCTAATCTCTTGGCACATCTTCCTTGGTGAAACACTATATCTTTCCTGTTTTTAATGGATTTTTGAGATTCTACAGAATGTGAAGAAAGAGTGTACAATCTGAGAAATGAGTTTCTGTAATACATCAGAAATGATGTACTGCAGTAGATGTCCCTACTGCTTTTGAGATTATGAGTTGTCTGTGTAATATCTTTTATATAATATGTTATGGCAGAAAACTCCTTTCAGTGTTTTTTAAAAATTGACACTGCTGAAAAGAACATTCAGTCATTCATCACCATTAACTGGAAACTCTGGCAGCTATTTAGTGCATTGACAATAAAAATAGATTTATAGGTGATACACAGGAGTAGGTGAGTTCTAACTGACAACATATTATTCAGACAAGTGTCTTATATTATTCAGATGAGATGTGGTAAATTTTTATTTTTCCTTTTCTGGGACAGTGTCGCTGTATACTATCACTATTAGCTTACTTAATTTTATTTTGGAAGATAGATACAGTAGTGGGCTGAATTTACATCATGACCACTTTAGCTTTTGGAAGATCGAAATGTGTGAGTCGTCGGAAGATGGCGGTATGCTGAGTGGACGTGTGCTAGCTTGCTCCGTTACCCTGTTGACTAAATCCTTCTAAAACATTGTGTTTGGGCTAGTAAAATACTCCCAAGTGGCAAGATAAGCTAAAGGTAATGCCTGGGTCACAAAGGAAAGTCAGCCAAAGTCAAAACAAAACTTTGCAGGCTAAACTGTCGGACTTTGCAATGCTGAGCACCAGCAGCAAACCCACGACTAGCACCCATGCTATGGACACCGAGTAGGCTAATGCTAGTTTGACTCCGGAGGAAACAACATCGGATAGAAACAAAGTTAGAACTGCTGAAGAGTCCGGTTCTACGTCGGCTGTCCTCTTGCCTGCTATTAACAACATGAAAACTGAGTTTTCCACCAGGTTTGATGGCATCATGGCCACTATTGAAAATGTGAGGAAAAACATCACTGACTGCGCAGAGCGTGTCACGGAGGCAGAAACAAGGATTTTGGCAGCTGAGGACAGCCTCGCCTCGCTCCAAACAAAAGTGCAAGTCTTAGAAAACAAAAGCAAAGACCTGGAGGAAAAACTACTGGACCTGGAGACAAGATCAAGGCGCTCCAATTTGAGGCTTGTCAATTTACTGGAGGGAGCAGAGAGTGAAGACGCGTGTGCTTTTCTGGAGAGCTGGCTGCCAGACGCACTGGAGCTGGCAACGGGGCGCACAAATCTAACCTTGGAGAGGGCACACAGAATCGGGCCAAGAACACAGAACAAACCTTCACCCAGAACGCTGATAATGAAGTTTCTGAACTACAAAGATAAAGAAACAGTGGTGAGAGCTGCCAAGACAAAAAGAGAAATACTCTACAAGAACCAGCCGGTGAGGTTTTACCAGGACGTGGCAGCAGGTGTTCACAAGAAGCAGAAGGGGTTTGACGAGGCAAGACGGCAGCTCTGAGCTATGGGACTCCGGTATGGCATCATTCCTCCTGCCTGGCTGCTCGTGACCTATACGGAACGGTCTCACATTTTTAATAACCACAGCGAGGCAGAGGACTTTATCAGGCAGATCAGGTCAGAAAAGGGAACAGATCGAACTATCAGGAGGTGAACAAGAGCACCGTAGTTTATGAAGTAGAATGTAACAGCCGAATAGGTGAAATAAACGGTGCAAGTTTGAACTGAGCTCACGCTAATTATAATGTCAAAAGTACACCCATGTTATTCGTGTTTATTAGATAACATTCAAGGCTTATATTCATGGCTTATTTTCATAACTTTTAAGCTGCGTTACTCTTCACATGGTAATAATCTGGAAACTATGTATAAGAAAGGGGTAGTTTGTTAGAAATTGTCACAAATAAGTTCTTTAGGCAGTTGTTCTTCTAGTTTTATTATTAAGAAAGAAGTGTTAAGATACAGATTCAAAGATAATTTAGGCTGCAACTGTTACTTTGGTAATTATTAAGCAGTGGGGGTTAATCTAACTCATTCATACAGGTTTTTTTTTTAATTTACGTTTTCCCAGAACAATACAGTGACACCTGAGCATAAGGTTGCATTTAGTTCATAGTAAAGGGAGTGTGTTCACAAACAAATGTTTTCATTTGGTAGCACAGGAGTTTAAGGTTAGTATTATAAGTCAGTGTTTCCCAACCACTGTGCCGCAGCACATTAGTGTGCCATGAGAGAGCATCAGGTGTACCGTGGGACATTATCCAATTTCACTTAATTGTTCCGAAAATTATTTATTTACTGCAAATAATTTGTCTTCGTTCGTCTATGCCAGCGACGTATAGTGACCGGCAGAACAATTAAATACTCTTCCAATAGATGGCAGCAGGTAGCTAATTAACCTGTGTACCTACCTGTTGCCATTCAAACAATAGAATTAGTAATGCTTCGGGTGTGACAGCGGTGATAGCGATAGCAGGGATGAGAGTTTTCCGCTTTTCAGTGGATTTCCGCTTTTTCTGAGTAAAAATCAACCTTTTTATATTATGCCAAATCCGTTGAGATTTTTTTTTTTTCATTTATTGAGGGGGGTTGGGGTATGTTCCTTCGTGATACTCAAGCATAATTCATTCCTACGACGATGTTACATGTTTACATTTTCGCCATCTTTAGTCTCGCTAAGTCTCGCGGTAGAATACATGTTATCTACAATGTAATTGGCCAAAACATCGCTGGCGAGAGCATGATAGCCAATCATAACAGTTCTTACAAAAGAGAGGACTGACAAGCGTTTGTCTTTGGCCAAAAAGCTGAAGAAGTCGTCGAAATGATCAAATGAAAATGAGAAGTGACTGTGAACTATAAATAATTGTATAAAGTGTACATAGACATTATCCCATAAACTTAGCATTCGTTTGATTGAATACATTGAACATGTATATGATAGATAGTCAGTAAATCTGAATTAATGCTGACAGTTTTGAAAACTTAATATTTCAAAAGACTTCTTGAAGAAATCATATGCAACTAATGAGGACATAGGGAGAAAAGGTCAGTCACCCTAAGAAATTTTATTTAATATATGAACATTTTGATAATTAATAGAACTTAAGTTTAATGTGAATTTAGTTTGTCATTTTTGTTAATCATGAATTATAACCATACCCTTGAATGTAGAATGTGATTTGATTTTGAATTCAAACAATACTCCTATTGATTTGAAACATATTTTCATGTAAATATATAAAAAAGACAACAGATTTTTTTATCTACTACAGCTCAGATTGCAGGAAAAGTGGTTTGTAAGGCCTTATTTTTCCAAAATTTTATTTTGAATTCAAACAATACTCCTATTGATTTGATACACATTTTCATGTAAATATATAAAAAAGACAACAGATATTTTTTATCTACTACAGCTCAGATTGCAGGAAAAGTGGTTTGTAAGGCCTTATTTTTCAAAATTTCCCTGGGGGGATATCCTTCCCAGACCACAAAAAAAAAAAAAAATTTATATATATATATATATATATATATATATATATAATTATTTTTTTTTTTTGTGATATTTTTGTTTGGTGGTATGCCGTGGGATTTTTCAAATGTAAAATATGTGCCGTGGCTCAAGAAAGGTTGGGAAACACTGTTATCTCATCTCATCTCTCATTATCTGTAGCCGCTTTATCCTTCTACAGGGTCGCAGGCAAGCTGGAGCCTATCCCAGCTGACTACGGGCGAGAGGCGGGGTACACCCTGGACAAGTCGCCAGGTCATCACAGGGCCGACACATAGACACAGACAACCATTCACACTCACATTCACACCTACGGTCAATTTAGAGTCACCAGTTAACCTAACCTGCATGTCTTTGGGCTGTGGGGGAAACCGGAGCACCCGGAGGAAACCCACGCGGACACAGGGAGAACATGCAAACTCCACACAGAAAGGCCCTCGCCGGCCCCGGGGCTCGAACCCAGGACCTTCTTGCTTTGAGGTGACAGCGCTAACCACTACACCACCGTGCCGCCTAAACACTGTTATAAGTACCTTTTTTTTTTTTGTAACTCCGTGGTACTGTCCTCACCTTGAGGATGGAACAGTTAACAGCTATTTGGAAGCTTTAAGATTAGAGGGGGAGAATATTCAGGCTAAGGAACCTGGATATGGGTTATGGTTTGGGTGTCTGTATAGTGGTTGCCAATGGCATTATTTATGTTTGTCTCACGTCAGTTTTATTTTTTCCTTTCTGCAAATGCTTTCAAATGTTGGGGAAATTGAACACCAGCTATACAAAATGTCTAATGAGATAAAAATTAAAATCATACCATGGAACTGCAGAGGGCTACAAAAACTTAAGAAGGTCAAACAAGTCATGAATAGGATTAAATTAATGCAATCTAATATTGTGTTTCTTCAAGAAACCCACCTGATGTACAGTGATGATCTGAAAATTAGGAGGAGGTGGAGAGGTAATGTCTACTCTGCACCATTTAACTCTCAAGCGAGAGGTGTTACTATTTTGGTTCATGAGTCTATACCATTACAGGTGAATAAGGTTATTAAAGACAAATTTGGACAATACCTTATTATTCAGGGAAATCTACTGAAGGAACAAGTAGTTTTGGCAAATATTTATGCACCAAATACTGATGATCCCAACTTTTTTCAAAACCTGTTTCTTATTTTATCCGCTCTTCCTGGTAAGTGTGTAGTGGCAGTACACTAGATCCGGTGAGGGACAGGAGCTCGGGAGTTGACCAGTCTCCCGTTCGTAGTAGGGCAATAATACATCACTTCATGAAAGAATTGAATCTAATTGATATCTGGAAGGAAGAAAATCCTGATGATTTAAAGTTTTCCTGTTACTCCGGTGTACACAAGTCCTATTCAAGAATTGACTTCTTTCTGATATCAGCAGAACTAAGGTATAGAATCAAGGAATGCACTTATGATGCCATCCTAATTTCAGACCATGCCCCAAATTCATTAGTATATTGGGATCTGAAATAGGTGAGAGATGCTAAGACTTGGCATTGCAAACAAAAATGGTTGGCTGACCCCGGCTTCGTCGCCTTCCTGGATGAACAAATCAGTTTCTATTTTGAAATGAATACAACAGAAACTATAGCGAGTATAAGATGGGAAGTAGGGGTCGACCGATATGTTTTTTTTATTTTTATTTATTTATTTTTTTTGGGGGGGGGGGGGGGGGTATCGATATCTAATGGCTTAGGATGACCGATAATCGATATTTGGCCAATATTCTGGGCCGATATTTATCATATTTGGCTGTTGCAATAACAAAATTACATTATGGAAATATACTGAATTTGTTTGTAAATATCTTCTTTGAGAAACAGCAGGCAACGTAGTGTTAAGGATGTTTTTTTTTTAATTGAGAAATTGAAAAATAGAGAACTTTCTGTAGGCTACTGCTGAAAATGTAAAGTAACAAAAAAACACACTGCTTTAAATCCATAGACTCCAAAATGATTGAGAAAAAGTAGAAAAAAAATAGAAATCTTTCTGCATTGTTGAAAATGTTAAGTAACAAAAACACAGTCTTAAGTCCATAGACTTCAAATGTTTAGAACAGAACAACATTCAATGCAATCAGTACTCCCAGTTCAGAAGGACTAAATTGTAGTACAGGAAGCAGAGGGTCTCTGCTGTTCCCCCTAATAGCTGGCTTGGTTGGTTTTTTTTTTTCCATATATGGCCCCCACCTCACTGAATACTCTTTCACTAGGAACAGATGAAGGAGGAGGGCCTAGGCATTTCCTCGCTTCATCTGCCAGTGTCGGAAATCTGCTCAGGTTTTGCCTCCACCGATCCACTGGTTTCCCATTGGGGTGATCCATCATTGGCTCTCTTAGGTAGTGCTGAAGCTCATCTTCCAGAGTAACAATTGTTGTTGATGTTGCTTGTGTGTGTCTTCCAAATAAAGTGTCATACATCTGATCAACAAGCCTTCCTTGTCGTGGCTGAGCCACCTTTGGTCTTTTTGCACAACTTGATGCTGTTAGAGCTCCATCTCCTCCTCCTTCCTGTGTCTCTTATGTTGGCCCACTGACAGAAGCCTCTCCCAGGCCCTGCATGTCTTCAAGCCGCCATTTCCTGGCCTTTGTCAGTGTGTCCTGTAAGGTGAAAGCATGATGCTTATATCGAGGGTCCAGTAAACAGGCAAGAACCACACATGGAACACCCTCCACTTTGGCAAAGCATCAATTTAGGCTCTCTAGCATTTCTTGCTGCATGGTCTGGATTCCCAATGTGGAGGGCCCCTCATCCTTCAGGAGCATCCTCAGGACCTGAACACTTGGGATCACACATGACATTGAGCTCTGATAGTGACTCATTTGAAGAGTCACCTCCTTTATTGGTGTAAGAGTGTCAACTAGGTTTGAAACAATCCACCACTGGTCAGCGTTGAGAGATGTAAACCCCCCCCCCCCCACACACACACACACTCAGTGGCATAAATGTTTAACACTCTTTTGTTCTAATATTCTAGCTAACATGTGAAGTGTTGAGTTCTAGTGAGTCGGAGTTGATTGAATCAGTCCATGCTGAGGAAGGTCCAAGTCTTTTTGTATTCCTGATAGACATCATCTGGCTTCGGTGGAATGAGAAAAGTGCTTCACACAGGTCTTAAGCATTGCAATGACATTTATGACTGACCTCTGACTAGCTATTCCATCAATTACAACAAGCTGCAATGTATGAGCACAGCAACTGAAATCTGTGACTTCAGCTACACGCATTCCTTTGATCATATTAGATCCACTATCTCTCAGAACAAGAGTCACACGATCTTTCTCCACACCCCATTCCTCCATCATGCTCAAGAACAACTCACTGATGTAGTCTCCTATATGAGGCCCATCCACAGATTTTGTGTTCAGGACAACTTGCTGTCGCTTCCAATCAGCATCGATAAAATGGCAGGTGAGACCCCTCAACGATGCAGTCGATCCTGTCCAGTAGTCAGTAGTAAAAGACAAGTGTTTCTCAGCAAACTCAGGAGTGAGTATAGATTTGACCTTTTCTTTACTCTGATTACAGATGGAGGGTATTACTTCAGTGCAATTAAAATTTCTCCCTCTTTAAATGGTAATGTTGTTCAGCAGTACTCCTAAGGTGTCTAAATCCAATGTCGCTGACCATGGTGAAAGGCTGATTGTCAGTTGCAATCATTTCAGCAATCACCTTGTCAAGATTCTTTGACCTCTTGTCTGTATCCTTCCACTTTAGTTGATGGTCATACACCTGTACAAGAGTGGGCTGAACGGCAGTTTTAGAAGTGGAGGATGTCATCTTTTGTTTTGCCTGTGTGGCCTGATAGAGATTGGCATGATGAACTTTTAGATGAGACCACGTGTTTGAAGTATTTTTTGTTTTTGATGTCTCAGAGACTAGCTTCACAGTGCTGTTGCATTCCTTGCACGATGCAGTTCCTGGTGGTTGTTCTGTAAAGTGTTTCCAAATCACACTTTATGGTCCACTTTTTTGTCCAGACATCTGTAATGAATTAGAAAGCAATTATGAATTGAATGCAAATGTTTAATTAAACAGTGTGTGTGTGTGTGTGTTCTGTTGTAGGCTAGGCTTTGTAGTAGTCAAAGTGCAGCAGAATAACACAACTAAAATCATGTTTTTATTGACATTAGTATTAGTGTAGCCTATGCCTATTTTAACATGGCCATTATCATACAGCAAATTTCCATGGTTATTTATTCTGCAGCTCGTTACATTCATCATAGTTTTTGAATTAAATACCTACGTTACAGTAGCCTAAATTTATTTTCACAGATGCATAGCCAGGACATAGCAGAAGAAGCAGATAATAGGCTACTGTTAATTCGTCTATGCCTAGGCCTACTATGTACGGTATGCTATTCTCCACGCTGATAGGCTGCTGACAAGATGCATGCACTCCCCGGGAAGTGCGTGCGACTCACAAGCTCAGAATGCAGAGAGCTGTGGGACGTTGTGTGTGTGTGTGTGCGCGCGCAGCAGCGAGAGGGACTTGTGTCTACTGCAATGACCTACAATGTGAATAAAAATATTCACGTACACGTAATCTATTCAATGTCCCTAAAGTAGAATTAGTTAAAGTTAGTCTGCTTAGTATTATTTGAGTTCGTGCGAGAGCAACATGCCAAACAGCAGGAGTAAAAAAAAAAAACCAATGAGTAACATTAGATTTTTAGGCTATGGCATTACAACAACCTTCCGTAAGTGGAAGCGGACCCCCTATTTCTACAGGAGCAGAGATCTAATTATAAAGCGAGAACACGTTTCATGTGGATTTTCCCCTTTAGGTTATGATACGTCTGAAAAGTGACAGGCAGTAGGGTCTATGATTTGACCAAGAGACTGAAGTTAGCCTGCGTTACCAAATGCCAGCTGACTGACTGAGAACTCTATATGAGATTTAGCCTGCTATGACCTAAATTTAAACAACGTAGACTAAGCTACACAATAAAATGAAAATAGTCACGGGCACTGGCCATGCTAAAAGACTGCTAGTATTCTCTCGTAATAGCTAACGTAAGGGTTACGTAACGTAAGGCTAAGTTAAACCAAGGCAAGGCTACTCTACATTTCACTAACGTTACAACATCAGATTCATTTTGAGGTATACAGTCTTACTTAAACCTGCCTATGTTATTTTGCCAAAAGAGGTGTTAAACCTACCTGTTCCATTTCTTGGATGTCCCGTGAATTAATTTCTTCCTCCACAGGCTGAGCCATGTTTCCAAGCGTCTTTGCTGGGTGGGCAGCCTATGTTTTGGTTATATTCCCAACCGAACCACAGTAGGCTAAAGTGGTTTTATGGTAGGCTTATTACAAAATAAACAGTTTAATTAATTTGATGTTTATAAAACAGACAGTCATACTTTTTAGTTGCAATACATTTGACCAAGCTGTATGCCTACATTGGATTTAACACATGAGGGCGCATTTAGACAAATGTCGGCAAAGACTGATATGACGAGGCCAACACCGATATGGACCGGTAAGTGAAAAATGGCCCAAAAACCTCTAACGGGAAGCCTTTAAGGCCTTTATCAGGGGCCAAATAATCAGCATTACTAGTTCTAAAGCAAAACAGACATTTCAAAATGCAAAAAATTTAGAGGCAAAAATAAGGGTATTAGAAAATGAGTATTACCAAACAAGGTTCCCAGAATCCTGTCAAAGTCTATTGCTGCTTAGAGCACAATATAATGAACTATCTGCATCAAAAGCGATGGCCAGTCTGCTGTGACTTAAGCAAACATTCTATGATCAGGGAGAAAAACCTGGGAAAGTGTTAGCATGGCGCCTCAAGCAGTTACAGAGTGAAAGCTCTATCACCTCACTGCAGAATGGCCAAGGAGAAACCATTGTAGACCCAACAGAAATAAATGAAACTTTCAGGAAATTTTATAAAGGACTCTATATTTCAGAAATAAATCCACGACAATTTGGAGCTAAAAGCCTTTCTAGATAGAATAAATATACCCATTATACCAGAAGCTCTTAGGGCTACTTTAGAGAAAGATATTACAGTAGAGGAACGATCTGCAGCAATTGATAGTATTACAACAGGGAAAATGCCGGGGCCCAACAGCCTTCCAATTGAAATTTATAAGAAATTTAAAAACAAATTCCTGACTCCGCTTTTAGAAATGTTTTATAGAGTTGTGGCAGCGGGGGCGTGGTCAAGCGCCGGTCTGTGACAGGAGGGCGGAGTCAGGGAAGGTAAGTGGCAGAATCACGTCACCTGAGAGCAATTAACCTGTTTGTGTGTCTTCCCAGTGACTGCGCCCTATATCAGGAGGGAGAGCGAGAGCAGATGGAGCTCAACCCTGAACCAGACGCCAGTTGTGTGTGTGTCTGTGAAAAGTATTGTTAGACTGAAAAGTGTGGCAATAAAGCCAATTTATAAAACCTGATCTCTGTCCTGCCGTCCTCTGTGCTCCACCCACACGTAGGGTCGTTTACAGTGGTGCCGAAACCCGGGACAGTGGAGCACCAAACCCGCAGCCCCATGGAATCCTCCCCGTTCGCCGATCTGGTCCACGCCCTCGCCACGGCTCAGCAAAGCCAGCACCAGGCACTCGTCACGCTCCGAAAGGAGCAGGAGCAGCGCTTCGAAGCCCTGGTGCTGGCCCAGCAGGAAGATCGCGAGGCGTTCCGGCATCTCCTCGCGTCGGCGGGGTCCACCAGCGCTCCGGCCGCGGGCCCGTCTCCCCTCATTGTCACCAAGATGGGCCCGCAGGACGACCCCGAGGCGTTCATCACGTTGTTTGAACAGGTCGCCGAAGCCTCGGGGTGGCCGATGGAGCAGCGTGCGGCGCGCCTCCTCCCCCTGCTCACGGGAGAGGCACAGCTGGCCGCGCTACAGCTCCCCGCCGACCGCCGGCTGGCCTACGCGGACCTTCGCCGGGCCGTCCTCCAGCGCGTGGGGCGCACACCGGAGCAACAGCGCCAGCGCTTCCGCGCGCTGCGACTGGAGGAAGTCGGCCGGCCGTTCGCGTTCGGCCAGCAGCTCCGGGACGCCTGCTGGCGGTGGCTGAGGGCCAACGATCGCGACGCCAAGGGAATCGTCGACCAGGTGGTACTGGAACAGTTCATCGCCCGCTTACCAGCCGGAACCGCGGAGTGGGTCCAGTGCCACCGCCCGGCATCGCTGGATCAGGCAGTCGAGCTGGCGGAGGATCATCTGGCGGCTGTCCCGGCGGCAGGACAGCAGATGGCATCTTCTCTTCTCTCCTCTTCTCTCTCTCTCTCTCTCTCCCCCTCCTCCTGTGTCCTGTCCTCGCCCCATTCCCCCTCCGCGGAGGCGGGGGCCGGCACCCCCCCAGCCGGCCCGCCGCACCCGCGGTGCCCTCCCGTTTCTCCCTTCTGTGTCTGTCTCTCCCCCACCTCAGGTGAGTGAGCCCCAGATCACCGGTGCAGAGGGAAAGCCCGGGCCGGTTTGCTGGCGCTGCGGGGAGCCGGGCCACCTGCAGCAGCAGTGCACGGCAATGGAAGTGGGCGCGGTGGTTCGGATCCCCGACGCGCCAGAGGCCGCCCTCGATCGGGCCGGAGCGTATCGCATACCGGTGAGTATCCAAGGGGCTACATATCAGGCGCTGGTGGATTCTGGTTGTAATCAGACCTCAATTCGCCAAAGCCTGGTTCAAAACGAGGCATTGGGGGGAGCACAAGGGGTGAAGGTGTTATGTGTGCACGGGGATGTTCACAGCTACCCTTTGGTGTCGGTCCACATTATTTTCAGAGGGGAAAAATTTATAGTGAAGGCGGTTAATCCTCGCCTTACCCACTCTCTAATTTTGGGGACTGATTGGCCGGGATTTCGGGGTTTAATGACGCGCCTAGTCAAGAGTGGGTCCTGCCATTTGACAGGGGGAGGTCCCGGTGTCGCTTTGGCGGGAGCAGCTGTCACAGAGCCGTCTACGTCATCTCCGCGTCAGAGTGAGGAGCCGCCGGCTCCTCCTCTCTCTCTTGGGGAATCCCTCGCGGATTTCCCATTAGAGCAGTCGCGAGACGAGACTCTGCGGCATGCATTTGACCAAGTGAGAGTAATCGATGGTCAAACGCTCCCGCCGAACGCCACCCCGTCCTTCCCCTACTTCGCGATTATGAAGGATAGATTATACCGAGTGACGCAGGACACTCAAACTAAAGAGCGAGTCACGCAGCTTTTAATTCCGAAGAGCCGCCGGGAATTGGTATTCCAGGCGGCTCACTTTAATCCCATGGCCGGACACTTGGGGCAGGATAAAACACTAGCCCGAATAATGGCCCGTTTCTATTGGCCGGGGATTCGCGGCGATGTTCGTAGGTGGTGTACGGCATGCCGCGAATGCCAGTTAGTAAACCCAGCGGCCATTCCAAAAGCGCCTTTGCGCCCTCTACCGCTAATCGAGACCCCGTTTGAGAGAATTGGGATGGATCTCGTCGGGCCATTAGATCGGTCAGCACGAGGGTACCGCTTTATATTAGTTCTGGTGGACTATGCAACGCGATACCCGGAAGCAGTGCCTCTGCGCAATATCTCAGCACGCAGTATTGCCGAGGCACTCTTCCGTGTCATCTCCCGAGTTGGAATCCCGAAAGAGATTCTGACTGATCAAGGCACTACGTTTATGTCACGAACACTGCGCGAACTGTATGGGTTATTGGGGATTAAGCCGATCCGCACCAGCGTGTATCACCCACAAACGGACGGTTTAGTGGAACGATTCAACCGCACCCTCAAAAATATTATTAAAAAATTCGTAAGTGAGGACGCACGTAACTGGGATAAGTGGCTCGAACCCTTGCTGTTCTCAGTGCGAGAGGTCCCCCAAGCCTCCACGGGGTTCTCCCCGTTTGAATTATTATATGGGCGTAAGCCGCGCGGCATCCTGGACGTGCTGCGGGAAAATTGGGAGGAGGGACCTTCACAAAGTAAGAACGAAATTCAGTACGTTATGGACCTGCGCGCAAAACTCCACACACTCACACACCTAACTCAGGAGAATTTGCGGCAGGCCCAGGAACGGCAAGCCCGCCTGTACAACAAGGGTACGCGCCTTAGAGAGTTCACTCCGGGAGATAAGGTACTCGTACTGTTGCCCACGTCGAGCTCCAAATTGATCGCCAAGTGGCAAGGACCCTTTGAGGTCACACGGCGAGTCGGGGACGTCGACTATGAGGTGAGGCGAACGGACAGGGGTGGGGCGCTACAGATTTGCCACCTCAACCTGCTTAAACTCTGGAACGAGGAGGTCCCCGTGGCGTTGGTGTCGGTAGTTCCAGAGAAGGCGGAGCTGGGGCCGGAGGTTCAAAAAGGGACATTGGCATCACGTACCTCTCCGGTCCCCTGTGGAGACCACCTCTCCCCGACCCAACTCACGGAGGTCGCCCAGTTGCAGACCGAGTTTTCGGATGTGTTCTCGCCCCTGCCCGGTCGCACTAACCTCATAGAGCACCACATAGAGACGCCCCCGGGGGTGGTAGTGCGTAGCCGCCCTTACAGGCTACCCGAACACAATAAAAAGGTGGTTCGGGAAGAACTTCAGACCATGCTCGAAATGGGCATCGTCGAGGAGTCCTACAGTGACTGGAGCAGCCCGGTGGTCTTGGTACCCAAGGCCGACGGGTCGGTCCGGTTCTGTGCGGACTATAGAAAAGTCAATGCGGTGTCTAAATTCGACGCGTACCCAATGCCTCGTATTGATGAGTTGCTCGATCGACTCGGCACTGCTCGCTTTTATTCGACACTGGATTTGACGAAGGGATATTGGCAGATCCCCTTGACTCCACTATCCCGAGAAAAAACGGCCTTTTCCACACCGTTTGGTTTACACCAATTCGTCACCCTTCCGTTTGGGCTGTTTGGGGCGCCCGCGACGTTTCAGCGGCTGATGGACAGAGTCCTCCGCCCTCATGCCACGTATGCAGCAGCATATTTAGATGACATAATCATCTATAGCAATGACTGGCAGCGGCACCTCGAACATCTGAGGGCCGTCCTTAGGTCACTGAGGCGAGCGGGGCTCACAGCCAACCCAAAGAAGTGTGCGATTGGGCAGGTGGAAGTACGGTATCTGGGCTTCCACTTGGGCAACGGGCAGGTGCGTCCCCAAATTAATAAGACGGCAGCAATTGCGGCCTGCCCGAGGCCCAAGACCAAAAAGGGGGTGAGACAGTTCCTGGGGCTGGCTGGCTATTATCGCAGGTTTATACCTAATTATTCGGACGTCACCAGTCCGCTGACTGATCTCACTAAAAAGGGGGCACCAGATCCGGTCCAGTGCCAGCGGGCTTTCTCAGAGGTAAAGGCTGCACTGTGTGGGGGGCCACTTCTACACTCCCCTGACTTTTCTCTCCCTTTTGTGTTGCAGACCGATGCGTCGGACAGAGGGCTGGGGGCGGTTTTGTCCCAGGAGGTGGAGGGGGAGGACCGCCCTGTCCTGTATATCAGCAGGAAGCTGTCGGTGCGTGAGGGGCGCTACAGCACCATAGAGAAAGAGTGTCTGGCCATCAAGTGGGCGGTTCTCGCCCTCCGGTACTACCTGCTGGGGCGCCCTTTCACCCTCTGTTCGGACCACGCGCCCCTCCAGTGGCTCCACCGCATGAAAGATGCCAACGCGCGGATCACCCGTTGGTATCTGGCGCTCCAACCCTTTAATTTCAAGGTGGTCCACAGGCCGGGGGCGCAGATGGTCGTGGCGGACTTCCTCTCCCGTCAAGGGGGGGGGGGGGGGGGGGGAGTCGGCTGCAGGCCGGACGGCCGCCCGGCCTGAGTCGGGCGGTGGGGGTATGTGGCAGCGGGGGCGTGGTCAAGCGCCGGTCTGTGACAGGAGGGCGGAGTCAGGGAAGGTAAGTGGCAGAATCACGTCACCTGAGAGCAATTAACCTGTTTGTGTGTCTTCCCAGTGACTGCGCCCTATATCAGGAGGGAGAGCGAGAGCAGATGGAGCTCAACCCTGAACCAGACGCCAGTTGTGTGTGTGTCTGTGAAAAGTATTGTTAGACTGAAAAGTGTGGCAATAAAGCCAATTTATAAAACCTGATCTCTGTCCTGCCGTCCTCTGTGCTCCACCCACACGTAGGGTCGTTTACAAGAGTCCTTTCAAAATGGTACCTTGCCATCATCTTTAAGAGGAGCATTGATCACCCTTCTCCCAAAGCCAGGTAAACCAAATAATAAATGTGAAAACTTGAGGTCAGTCAGTCTTCTAAAAGCAGATTTAAAAATGCTGAGTAAGATTTTAGCTAGAAGGATTGAAAAAACATTGCCAAAGATAATTGGGAGGGATCAGAATGGTTTCATCCATGGCAGACAAGGCTTCCACAACATTGGAAGGCTTCTGAATATCCTTCATAATCAAAAGGGGGCAACAGATACTGCCCTACTGTCACTGAACGCTGAAAAGGCCTTTGACCGAGTTGAATGGTCCTATCTGATTGAGATTCTGGCACACTTTGGCTTGGGAGAGAATTTTTGTAGTTGGATAAGATTTACTTTATAAGGAACCATTTGCAGAAATTTTGACTAATAATAATATTTTGAAAATTATCAAAATAAATCGAGGGTGTAGACAGGGGGACCCTCTGTCCCCACTGCTGTTCGTTATGACAATTGAACCGCTGGCAGTTGCAGTAAGGTCACACAATGATGTTTCTGGAATAACCATAGGACAGAGGGAACACCATTTGGCTTTATATGCGGATGATGTAATTATTTTTCTCAAAAATATAAATAAATCTATCCCTGCCTTGCTAGACTTGATTGGGGAATTTGGCAAGATCTCAGGTTATAAGATTAAGAAATCTAAAACAGCAATTATGCTATTAAACCAAGAAGAAAGGGAAAATCCACCTGAAGTAGCTGCACAATTTAAAGTTGTCAACTGCTTCACTTATTTAGGCATTCAAATTGTACCAATGCTCAATAATATTATAGAAACTAATTATAGACCAGTTGTGCAAGAGATAGCAGACTCTTTAGATAGATGGGCATCTTTCCCAATGTCGTTAATGGGGAACATAAATACTCTCAAGATGAATATACTTCCTAAGTTGTATTTATTTCAAAATTTACTGCTGCCACTACCAAGCAATTTATTCTCCCATCTAAAGACACTTTTTATCAGGTTTTTATGGAATAATAGACGCCCCAGGTTGCGCCTATCATTGCTATACTTGCCTTATGATAGAGGGGGGGCTTAAAGGGATAGTTCGTGATTTTTGACATGAATCTGTATGGCATCCCCATCAATAGTGTCGTGCAAACACACTGACTTAGGGGAGAGCGGGGTAAGATGAGCCACTTTTTACATTTTTCATCATAACTACATGTTAAAGCCATTTTTGCTTCCAGTCTACACACCATACCAAATTTCAAAGTGTACTGTTACTATCTGAGCAAAAAATAATTGATAAGCTCTTATGGTTAGAGTGATATTACCTCTTGAAAAAAAAATGTCAAGTGGCTCAACTTACCCCATGCACGGGGTAAGATGAGCCACTGTGTGGGGTAAATTGAGCCAACACAAAACATGTTAGGTTAACAAAGTAAACAACTTTTATTATTAGAAATGCAATCAGTGAATCAAGTCAAGTCAATCAAGTGGGGGATAGGGCCGTTGCATAGAGAAGGGGAGATGAAGAGAGAGGTGATAGAACGAGATGGGATAGGGAGGGATAGATAGATGGATAGAGAGAGAGAGATATGCATAGATAGATAGAAAGAGGGATGGTTAGAGAGGGAATGAGAGATATACTATATTATAGAAATTACTAAAACAGTAGAACAGTGCCAAAAAATCTTATTTCTTTCAGTAGGTTAAAACATTGCTAAAACATGCAGCAATCATTCCATCAATCATTTCATCATTATTCAATGTTCCAAGCATTCAAATTGCAAGGGAACACCATTTGCCTCTCCCTCCGTGCTGTCCCCCCAACAGTAAAGGGGTGGGGCAATTTTTTCACAATATCCTGTCTTGACAGGACAGCCTTATCTTTCTCTTTGAAGACAAAGGTCGGCTTTCTTGCAGAGCCATGGCATGACCGGCTTCTTTTGACAAATCTTGCCTCTATTTCGAAGACATCCAATTTGATTATCTGGCCAATGAAGAAATGCACTTTCTTCTTCCCCGTGAATTTTGCCACAACATAATCCCCCACATCTAACAACTGGTCTTCCTCATCTGATGTCATATATATATATATATATGTTGTTGTCATATATGACCAGTAAATGTGAAAACTTAAGTGTCATCCATATTGGGTAAGCTCAGCCACCAATGGGGTAAGTTGAGCCAGTGGCTCAACTTGCCCCACATCTAATGGCTCGTCTTACCCCGTGGCCACCATTTTGTAGAAAAATGCTAATAAAGGGGATTAGGCTAATCAAAATTATTTTTATTAGCATTCATATCATAGCTTAGAAAGCCACTAACTTAACCCTAATGTGTCTAAATATTATTCTACTTTTGTCTTCTCTAAATCATCTTCACTGTGGACAAACATGGAATTGACTTAGAAAGCACAAAAACACATTTTTATAAATATCTCCCTCACCTAGTTTGACATGTGGTGCTCCTCTCCACAAGTGTAAGTAAATGGTCCCGCCCCCCTTTGAATGTGGTCACATGGTCACATTTGTTTACTGTTTCTTAGAAACAGGGGGTGGCTCATCTTACCCTCTGGCTCATCTTACCCCGCTCTCCCCTACCCCTGACAGCATCCTGTGAGTCCAGTTTTGGTCCAGACGAAAGTAGTCCGGCAAGTTTGTTGGGGTCACGAAAGTAAAACGTTTTTCGTCTCAAAACAGTATGTGTTCAAAAGAGTGATATATTTGCATCACAAAACCGTTGCCAAATAAAAAGTCAGACCTCGAAATCGCTTGGCACTATTTTCTGTCCCTTCTCATCACTGCGCGCTGCCTGCTTCATCCAGCTGTGGCTCCAGCTTCAAGGATAAGCTGGAGCCGCATAAGTAGGAGTCCCGGCGGGTGGTTTGTATTCGATTCGTTTATATCCCGACCTTGTCAGCTGTCAGATTTATGTTCATGGACCCGGTAAGCTGGTAAATAATATTTATTTTTTTTTTTCTTTACCAAATTCTAACAGAAAACGAGAGCGCCCGAAAGGGAAAACCGAGCCGAGCTGCCTCACGGCTGTAATGCAAATTGCTTTCCTCCTCAGTATACAAGTGCGCTTCCATGGCAGGGAAAAAGAAACTACCACTGCTGCCTATGTAGTGCCCTATTTATACAAATAGGAGTCATTCAGGATTCAGCCATGTTTTTGCTCCGTGTCATGGCTGAATCCTGAATGACTCCTATTTGTATAAATAGGGCACTACATAGGCAGCAGTGGTAGTTTCTTTTTCCCTGCCATGGAAGCGCACTTGTATACTGAGGAGGAAAGCAATTTGCATTACAGCCATGAGGCGGCTCGGCTCGGTTTTCCCTTTCGGGCACTCTCGTTTTCTGTTAGAATTTAGTAAAGAAAAAAAAATTATTTACCAGCTTACCGGGTCCATGAACATAAATCTGACAGCTGACAAGGTCGGGATATAAACGAATCGAATACAAACCACCCGCCGGGACTCCTACTTATGCGGCTCCAGCTTATCCTTGAAGCTGGAGCCACAGCTGGATGAAGCAGGCAGCGCGCAGTGATGAGAAGGGACAGAAAATAGTGCCAAGCGATTTCGAGGTCTGACTTTTTATTTGGCAACGGTTTTGTGATGCAAATATATCACTCTTTTGAACACATACTGTTTTGAGACGAAAAACGTTTTACTTTCGTGACCCCAACAAACTTGCCGGACTACTTTCGTCTGGACCAAAACTGGACAAGAACTGGACTCACAGGATGCTGTCAGGGGTAAGTCAGTGTGTTTGCACGACACTATTGATGGGGATGTCATACAGATTCATGTCAAAAATCCCAAACTATCCCTTTAAGGTCTCAAACCTACTACGGTACTATTGGGCTGCACAGTTGAGAACGCTGATGTTCTACTACACAGAGGATGCTCCACTGTGGAGGGAGATGGAAAGTTATAGGTTGAAGCTGCCTTTACCTGTTTACTTCTCATCTCATCTCATTATCTGTAGCTGCTTTATCCTGTTCTACAGGGTCGCAGGCAAGCTGGAGCCTATCCCAGCTGACTACGGGCGAAAGGCGGGGTACACCCTGGACAAGTCGCCAGGTCATCACAGGGCTGACACATAGACACAGACAACCATTCACACTCACATTCACACCTACGCTCAATTTAGAGTCACCAGTTAATCTAACCTGCATGTCTTTGGACTGTGGGGGAAACCGGAGCACCTGGAGGAAACCCACGCGGACACGGGGAGAACATGCAAACTCCGCACAGAAAGGCCCTCACCGGCCACGGGGCTCGAACCCAGGACCTTCTTGCTGTGAGGCGATAGCGCTAACCACTACACCACCGTGCCGCCCAGCTGAAGCAGTGGTCAGAACAAATGCAAATTTGCACGATTGAAAAGCCATTTCAGTGCAGAGAAAAAAAAACACAGGATGGTTACATTTGTGTGTTTTTTTTTGCCTTTGTGTTGTCTTTAATTAGATGGATCATGCATGACTCTCTCAATAAACCCTTTTTAAAGTCTGAATAATTATGTTATATCCAGATGTCTGAGACCACATTGAAAACCTGTTGTTGTTTTTTTCATTTAGAATTGGAAATAAACAGAAGGTTTTATAATTTTTCAGATATTTGAATCAAAGAAAGTAAATGTTCAATATCTTGATTCTGCATTATTTCTACGTCCCTATTTAAATGTAAGCAAACTTGCTTTATAAAAAATGGTCAGATTTTTGTCCAGAACAGGGGACATGCCAAATACTATGAAACTACTTAACTTTTCTCTCAAGTTGTTGTTAAAAATATATAATTTGTAATGAAAATTGTTGTGTTAAACTAGAAAAGAATACAAAATTGAAGGGGGCGGCATGGTGGTGTAGTGGTTAGTGCTGTCGCCTCACAGCAAGAAGGTCCTGGGTTCGAGCCCTGTGGCCGGTGAGGGCCTTTCTGTGCGGAGTTTGCATGTTCTCCCCGTGTCCGCGTGGGTTTCCTCCGGGTGCTCCGGTTTCCCCCACAGTCCAAAGACATGCAGGTTAGGTTAACTGGTGACTCTAAATTGACCGTAGGTGTGAATGTGAGTGTGAATGGTTGTCTGTGTCTATGTGTCAGCCCTGTGATGACCTGGCGACTTGTCCAGGGTGTACCCCGCCTTTCGCCCGTAGTCAGCTGGGATAGGCTCCAGCTTGCCTGCGACCCTGTAGAACAGGATAAAGCGGCTAGAGATAATGAGATGAGACAAAATTGAAGGGTTTTTATTAGTGCTCTCAGACTTTTGGACCCCAGTGTATCTGATGGACTGGATGGACATTTATGATGGACTTTCATTTATGTTCATTTTATAACATTTTGTATCAAGTCAGCTGCTACATTCAGCTGGTAGCTTATAAATCTAAATATTTCTCCAGATGGCAGTTAAATATCAGTTCACTGTCCACAGTCTACTACACGTTTTATCACTGATGCCGTTAGCCTTGAACCCTCCCATCCAGCAACATATGCAAATGTTTTTGTGGTAACATTCTGTTTTCTGTCTGACTGTTAGGATTTTCTTGTTAGGAGTGTCATTACCTCTGAGATTAAGGGTGTATTCAGACCAGGATAGTTCAATAGTTCACTTGCTTTGGTCCGAACCAAATGTTTTTTTTATTTTTTCATTTTGGTGCGGTTCGCTTTCACACTGTACATTTTAGTAAGCGGACCAAAATCTGTCAACAAAGCCACGCGCCCTGAGGTCGTTCAGCTATTGGTCAGAGACGACACACGCACAAAGCGTTAAGTTCAAAAGTAGTCATAGAGGCTTTCCGTGCTGTTATTCTTTTTAATGTCATCAAAGCTGTTTTTTCCAGTTTTTACTGTTTTCACAATTGTGCGATTACTATGCTGTTGTACAAGTAATTTATCAACGACGACTTCAAAGGGCAAGGCGGCTACGGAGGATAGCGCTGATGAGCACACATCATGTTGTGACAGTTCTGGCTCTTCACGCAAGACGGAGGAGGTATGTGTCGGGATATTCACCTTATCCATCGTAATAGATGAATTTCTTTTTTGCGTCGCTAGTACCGCCACTTTTTGAAAGACTGTCCCTGATTTTAATGTAGGTCTGACGGAGTTTCTTCACTTTTAGCCGACATTGTTCTGGGGAGTGCGTGAACCCCTTCTCCTTCATTTTCTCACTGAATACAGCAAACACGTCGGCATTTTTGTGTGTTCTCTCCAAAAGCTCAGATATGTGGACATCTGCCCATATATCCACAAGGGTACGCGTTTCTTCCTCGGCCCACGTTTGCCCCCTACTCATTTTTTGTACTCTGTAGTCTAGCCTACCACTGGTCTGAATGACTGAACGACTGTTGTAAGGTTCCCTTGATAACCGAAACAGTGTTTGCACTTTGCGGTGGAGTGTCAAGACTCTGTTTCCCATAATGCTCGACAAACGACGGAAGCTCCCGAGGTACAAAAAAGCAAAACTGTCGGATTAGGTCCGGTCTGCTTTCACACCTCCAAAAGGTCTGCACCAGGGTTCCTTTGGTCCGGGCTGAGTCCGACCTTGCAGCTCGGTCTCGGTCCGCTTGTTTGGTCCGGACCAGAGTTCGGTGGTTTGTATTCAGACCAACCCAAAAGGTCCGGACCAAGGGAAATTTGGTTCGTTTGGTCCGGACCAAACAACGTAGGTGTGAATACGCCCTAAGTTTCCTGCTTCTTTATCCCACCCTTCAGCTTCGTTCCCATACTTTTCAAAACAAAGTTGTACCCATGCTGCTTATCAGGACTTTATCAGTCTGAATGAACAAACACATGCTATATGTACACCATGTTCAGTAAGACCACTGACAGGTTCTTGGAAAACAAACTAGCCAGACAAAAAATATTCTGCATTTTGTATTGTGCTGCCATTAGTAGAAGCATTAATCCTTTTTTTTCCTCTAGAAAACGCTGGCATCTCTTTCCTCCTGATGATACAGAATGTATGTACCCAACACGTATACCATATGAGGAGTCCAGCGTGTTCAGTCAGGTCAACATAATACATCCAGACATGCGCCGATTCCCTGCTTTCCGAAGAGCTAGAGCCCACTGTGTCACGCTGGAGCCGGGTCAGGTAAAGAGCAGTTTGGTTAGGTAATTCAAGCTCAAAAAAGTCGTAACAGTCACTTAGGGATAGAGCTAGAGCATGTGACCTTTTTTTTGCTGAAAAATGAAACATCCTTTATTGAGATAGTAAAAAATAAATTGTCTAAAACCTGGTGTTTTTCCTGCAGTGTCACCAGTTGGCAGGACAAAAAAAAAAGTTATTCATGAATGATTTGGAGTTTTTTTTTTTTTTAACAAATAAGGTTTTTACAATCAAATATTTTTTGGGATTTTTTTTGTTTGTTTTTATCCCTCGCTGGCCGAAAGGCCCGAAGGGGGATAATGTCATGGCGATGTCCGTCCATCATCCATCCATCCATCCTGGGAAGGGTACTCGCCTTCTGAAATCAACTCCTCTCACAATTTTGGAGGAATTTCATGAAACTTTACAGGATTCTTTGTTATATGTCGGTAATACGCATTTTGCAATTTTGTTCAATTCAATCGCATTTTACCAGAGTTATGGCTTTATAGCATAGATATAGTTGCCAGCGGGGGATATTGTGCTCTCAGAGCACTCTTGTTTTATACGATCTATTAATTTTAATTGCCTTTTTAAACGGGGGTGGCACGGTGGTGTAGTGGTTAGCACTGTCGCCTCACAGCAAGCAGGTCCTGGGTTCGAGCCCAGTGGCCGGTGAGGGCCTTTCTGTGTGGAGTTTGCATGTTCTCCCCGTGTCCGCGTGGGTTTCCTCCGGGTGCTCCGGTTTCCCCCACAGTCCAAAGACATGCAGGTTAGGCTAATTGGTGGCTCTAAATTGACCGTAGGTGTGAATGTGAGTGTGAATGGTTGTTTGTCTCTTTGTATCAGCCCTGCGATAACCTGGCGACTTGTCCAGGGTGTACCCCGCCTCTCACCCATAGTCAGCTGGGATAGGTTCCAGCTTGCCTGCGACCCTGTAGAACAGGATAAGTAGCTACAGATAATGGATGGACTTTTTAAATGGTGCCAGAGAGAGGTGCTATATTAAGTTATTATTCTTAATTATTGTTTGCAATCCTAGTTGCCTTTAATCCTAAGACTCTTTGAGTGCTGCTTCTTTTCCCCTCCTTTTCTAACATCCTGCAGTTATAGTACCATCTCAGTGATAATTGGTCAGGTGACTGACTGCTGACTGTCAGTAATTGGATTGACTTGCCATGCTCTATCTAACATTAACCTGAACCTTTCACCAAGCACGTGGTAAACAGCACAGTCACACTGATGTACACAGTAATGCTTTACTTTTCGTTAGAGCCTTCTCTAGGGGCAGCAGCTAATTCTAACTTCATAAGACATGTTGTTCACGGAGTCTCCTTGAATGAATTGGTAACACAGCAATCTACACAAGGGAGGGAGTGCTGTTCAACTGGCACCACTTAGGCTACGTTTACATTAGACCGTATCTGTCTCATTTTCTTCGCGGATGCACTGTCCGTTTACATTAAACCACCTGGAAACGCCGGGAAACGGGAATCCGCCAGCGTCCACGTATTCAATCCAGATCGTGTCAGCTCCGGTGCTGTGTAAACATTGAGAATACGCGGATACGCTGTGCTGAGCTCTAGCTGGCGTCTCATTGGACAACGTCACTGTGACATCCACCTTCCTGATTCGCTGGCGTTGGTCATGTGACACGACTGCTGAAAAACGGCGCGGACTTCCGCCTTGTATCACCTTTCATTAAAGAGTATAAAAGTATGAAAATACTGCAAATACTGATGCAAATACTGCCCATTGTGTAGTTATGATTGTCTTTAGGCTTGCCATCCTTCCACTTGCAAGTGGTAAGTGATATGCGCTGGGATCACACACACAGCGGCTCAGTCCCAGATTACTGCTTGTTCACTTCACTCGCGTGCTCTGTGAGCTGCGCAGGACCGGAGTGTGCACCCTCCAGAGGGCACTCGCTGTTCAGGGCGGAGTGATTTGGAGCGCAGGATGCCTGCGGAGCCGAGCATATCCGTGTATTGGTATTGCTGTGTGCATGCAAATCGTGTATTGGTGTTGCTGTGTGCACACTAATCGTTTTAAAAACGTTAATCTGATGATCCGCTGATACGGTCTAATGTAAACATGGGCTTAATCTTCTTCCTCAAAGTGTTTGTAATAACTGTATGCACCCAAAAAGATCTCCAGAACTATATTGCTTAGTTATCAGAAATAACATCCTAATGCAAATACCTCAACTGAACGATATTCAGTATGTTTATACAATTTTTCTACTATTTTTCTATTTATTCACTCTCACTGGTTCTCCTCATCACATGACTGCTTCAACCCAGGGAGGTAACACACATACTTCCTCCCAGACCCAGGAAGCCAACTGCATCTTTTCAAACTGCTGCTCATGGTACATCACACCGAGCAAAGCGCTATTTACCTTCTTCCACATACACAAGCTGACAAACAACCACCACTGGTTAGTGTCACTCTGACAGAGGAGAGAGTAACTCCATTCCTAACATCCTTTGCAGGTACGAATGAAGAACTTGTGTTTTTGAGTGTCAGAATGACATGAGAAAAGGAATCTCATTTTTGAGTATTGACAAAATTAATATAAAATTGAACTTATGGTTACCTAAAGTAGTTACATTTCTGGACGGGACAGTGGTGTAGTGGTTAGGACTGTCGCCTCACAGCAAGAAGGTTCTGGGTTCAAGCCGACAAGGGTCTTTCTTTGTGGAGTTTGCATGTTCTCCCCGTGTCTGCGTGGGTTTCCTCCGGGTGCTCCGGTTTTCCCCACAGTTCAAAGACATGCAGTTAGGTTAACATGGGGTGGCTTTCGGCTGAAATGCCCTTGAGCAAGGCACTTCACCCCCAACTGCTCCCCGGGTGTTGTAGCAGAGCTGCCCACTGCTCTGGGTATGTGTGTGTGCTCATTGCTTACTTGTGTGTGTGCGCGCGTGTGTTCACTGCTTCAGATGGGTTAAATGCAGAGGATGAATTTCACTGTGCTTGAGTGTGCGTGCAACAAATAAAGTCTTTTTTCTTCTTCTTCTTCTATTAGATCACCATGATCCATCATGAGGTCATGTCCAGAACAGGGGTAGGTTTCCCGATAACGTTGCCCTTTAGGGCTAAAGAGCGAGTTGAGAGACTCTCTTAAGCAACGAATGTTGTCTCTGTAAGTGGCTTTCCCGAACTCACTCGTAAGGAGTCTAAAGAGCAACAGGACGAAGAGCTTTTTTGCAACGCACGTCCCTGATATAGGCATTAGTAGTTGCTAAACGCAATCGTACTGTCATTGCTGAAGGCATTAGTAGTTGCTAAATTCAGTCAATAAGGTCACATGGCGTTTGTTTTTAACCAAAATCTAATTATATATAGAGTGTTTAAAACAAGTTAATATATAGTATCATCTGGAAGCTGTACATATATAATGTAGTAGTTAATTAATTAAATAATTTTATGGTTTGGGGAATTTTTTTTAATTCCAAGCGTGTTTTGAAGAAGAAGAAAGAAGAAACCTTTATTTGTCACATACACACTTCAAGCACAGTGAAATTCATCCTCTGCATTTAACCCATCTGAAGCAGTGAACACACACGCGCACACACCCAGAGCAGTGGGCAGCCACACACAGTGCCCGGGGAGCAGTCAGGGGTTCGGTACCTTGCTCAAGGGCACCTCAGCCCAAGGCCGTCCCACGTTAACCTAACCGCATGTCTTTGGACTGTGGGGGAAACCGGAGCACCCAGAGGAAACCCACGCAGACACGGGGAGAACATGCAAACTCTGCACAGAAAGGCCCTCGTCGACCGCTGGGTTCGAACCCGGAACCTTCTTGCTGTGAGGCGACCATGCTAACCAGGAACAGTATACATTTTGTGCTGAGTGCAAGCAGGGACTCCGGCAAAACTACCTATGACAGCATAACTAAAAGGGGAGAGCCAGAAGGTAACACAGGCATGAGGGAGCCCCGGAACATAAAGCAGCAGCCACTACACCGTCAACATACTCGAGTGAGCAAGCGAGTGTGGGACTGACAGCATCCATACATCCCAGTTTACCAAAACACACTATGTCTGAGGACCCTCCAGATCTACACCTTTACCTCATAAACACCATTAACAAAAGGCTTGACTAAACAGATGTTTTCAGCCTAGACTTAAACTCTGAGACTGTGTCTGATTCCCGAACACTACTTGGAAAGCTGTTCCATAACTGTGGGGCTTTGTAAGAAAAGGCTCTGCCCCCTGATGTAGCCTTCACTATACGAGGTACCAGCAGATAGCCTGCACCTTTTGATCTAAGCAGGCATGGCTGGTCATAGAGGAGCAGAAGTTCACTCAGGTACTGTGGTGCGAGACCATTCAGTGCTTTAAAGGTCAATAGTAATATTTTATTATCAGTACGAAACTTGATTGGGAGCCAATGCAGTATGGATAAGACAGGGGTGATGTGGTCATATTTTCTAGTTCTAGTAAGGACTCTTGCTGCTGCATTTTGAACTAACTGGAGCTTGTTTATGCACTTATTGGAACATCCAGATAGTAAGGCATTACAGTAATCCAACCTGGAGGTAACAAAAGCATGAACTAGTTTTTCTGCGTCATGTAGTGACATTAAATTTCTTATCTTGGCAATATTTCTGAGATGAAAGAAAGCTATCCAGGTAATGTTATCAGTGTGAGTTTCAAATGAAAGACTAGGGTTAATAATCACCCCGAGGTGTTTTACTGCTGCACGTGAAGAAACAGAAAGGCCATCCAGAGTTACTGTGTAATCAGACTTACTTCTAGCTGCATGTGGTCCTAGTACAAGTACTTCTTCTTTCTTGTCAGAGTTAAGCAGAAGGAAGTTAATAAGCATCCAGTGTATAATGTCCTTTACACATTCCTCAATTCTGTTAAGCTGGTGTCTCTCATCTGGTTTTGCAGAAACGTACAACTGTGTGTCATCAGCATAACAGTGGAAACTAATACCATGCTTTTGAATGATATCACCCGGAGGTAACATATATAAAGAAAAAAAGCAGTGGACCCAAGACAGAACCTTGTGGAATACCAAACTATACCTCAGTATGTCTAGAAAAATCACCATTTACATCAACATACTGATGGCGATCAGTTAAATAAGAGCTGAGCCAGGAGAGGGCCGTTCCCTTAACTCCCCCAACATTTTCTAGTCTATCCAGAAGAATGGCGTGATCAATGGTATCAAATGCTGCACTCAGGTCAAGCAACACAAGCAGCGTGACACAGCCCTGATCAGACGCCAACAGTAGGTCATTTACTACTTTAACCAGTGCTGTCTCTGTGCTGTGATGAGATCTAAATCCTGACTGATACATTTCATGGATGCTATTCCTGTGTAAATATGAGCATAACTGCTGTGCCACAGCTTTTTCAAGGATCTTGGAGATAAAGGGGAGGTTTGATATTGGCCGATAATTGGACAGCTGACAGGGATCAAGGTCAGGTTTTTTAATCAGGGGTTTGATAACTGCTACTTTAAAGGATTTGGGTACATAGCCAATCGTAAGAGAAGAATTTATTATTTTTAGAAGCAGTTCAATTACTTCAGGCATTATCTGTTTGAATAGATATGTGGATAAGGGATCTCATACACAAGTTGAGGATTTTGATGCGGAGATTAATGAAAGTAGTTCGATTTCTCTAAGGGGAGTAAAACATTCTAATTGCTGATCTGATACAGTTATTTGTTAACTACAGGGTTACTTAAATTGTCACTTAAGTTGTCTGACCTTAAATTAGTAGTTTTGTATTTTTTGTCAGATATTTTCAATTTTGTCATTGAAAAAATTCATGAAGTTGTTGCGACAACATACTGCAGGTGTGCATGTGTCTATAGTGGTCTTTTTCCTGGTTAATTTTGCTACAGTATTAAATAGGAATCTAGGATTAATTTTGTTATCTTCTATTAGGGAGGAGAGATATGTTGATCTAGCAGCACTAAGAGCTTTTCTATACTTCAGGAAGCTCTCCTTCCACGCTAATTTGAACACTACCAATTTTGTTTGACGCCATTAATGTTCCAATTTTCAAGTGGTCTGTTTTAAAGTGCGAGTGTCATCGTTATACCAGCATGCTAATTTTTTCTCTCTGACCGTTTTCCTTTTAAGAGGAGCTACATTATCTAAAGTATGGCGGAACATTGACTCTAAGCATTCAGTTGCCTGATCAAGTTCTGCGGGGGCTGACAGTAACCCAGTCAAAGTTGATAACTCTGGGAGATCATTTATAAAGCTCTGTGCAGTAGTTGACATGAATATACGTTTAATACAGTAGCGTGGTGAGGGGCATATATTATTACTCGGATATATTTTGAATGAGATGAGATAATGATCTGAGTTAACTTCAGACTGTGGAACTGTGACCTATATTTTCTATGTTTAACCTGAATGTGTTAGTATTAGATCGAGAGTTTGACCACCATTATGGGTCGGTCCTATGGCATTCTGATTAACCCCTACTGAATCTAAAATGGACACGCGCTGTTTTCAAAGGGTCTTCTGGCTTATCGAAGTGAAATATTAAAATCTCCGGCAATTAAAGCTTTGTCTAAGGAAATAACCAGGTTTGAGATGAAATCCGCAAATTCAGAAAGGAACTCAGAATATGGGGGGGGGGCTGTAAATAATAAGTAACAGAATTAACTGGGTAGACTTATTTTTCAAGGCTACATACATTATATTAGTGTGAAGAACTTCAAATGAATTCAATTTATAACCAGGTTTTTGTGTTACACCTAGATAATCATTATAAATAACCGCGACGCGTCCTCCTCTGCCAGTTAGACGAGGCTGGTGTATATAACTGTATCCAGGAGGACTCGCTTCATTTAATGCTATATATTCATTTGGCTTAATCCATGTTTCTGTTAAACACAGTACATTAAACTCCTGATCAGTAATAAGTTCATTAACAATTAGTGCTTTAGATGGGGCGTCACGGTGGTGTAGTGGTTAGCGCTGTCGCCTCACAGCAAGAAGGTCCTGGGTTCGAGCCCCGTGGCCGGTGAGGGCCTTTCTGTGCGGAGTTTGCATGTTCTCCCCGTGTCCGCGTGGGTTTCCTCCGGGTGCTCCGGTTTCCCCCACAGTCCAAAGACATGCAGGTTAGGTTAACTGGTGACTCTAAATTGACCGTAGGTGTGAATGTGAGTGTGAATGGTTGTCTGTGTCTATGTGTCAGCCCTGTGATGACCTGGCGACTTGTCCAGGGTGTACCCCGCCTTTCGCCCGTAGTCAGCTGGGATAGGCTCCAGCTTGCCTGCGACCCTGTAGAAGGATAAAGCGGCTAGAGATAATGAGATGAGATGAGTGCTTTAGATGTAAGAGATCTAATATTTAATAGCCCCACCTTTAGATCAAAGGTGCTGGCAGCAGCTGTACAGTCAGTATGATCTAATTTTATATTGTTTAGGTTACTGGAACAAACTCTCTGAGTATTTCTACTTTTTTGTTTAGCTCGGGGAACAGACATAGTCTTGATGTAGTGGACCCTGAGTGACAACTCTGTGCAGCTAGCAGACAGTTGGTTTAGCCTGTTTGTCTGCTCCCTGGCCTTGGCTCTGGATTGTCAGAAGTTAACTAGATCTGTTCTGAGACTATGAGCTATGCTGCAAGAAATGAGAGCATCACCTTCTCGAATGGGCGGCACGGTGGTGTAGTGGTTAGCGCTGTCGCCTCACAGCAAGAAGGTCCAGGTTCGAGCCCCGTGGCCGGCGAGGGCCTTTCTGTGCGGAGTTTGCATGTTCTCCCTGTGTCCGCATGGGTTTCCTCCGGGTGCTCCGGTTTCTCCCACAGTCCAAAGACATGCAGGTTAGGTTAACTGGTGACTCTAAATTGACCGTAGGTGTGAATGTGAGTGTGAATGGTTGTCTGTGTCTATGTGTCAGCCCTGTGATGACCTGGCGACTTGTCCAGGGTGTACCCCGCCTTTCGCCCGTAGTCTGCTGGGATAGGCTCCAGCTTGCCTGCGACCCTGTAGAACAGGATAAAGCGGCTAGAGATGATGAGATGAGACCTTCTCGAGTAGGTTGGCTACCGTCCCGCCCAAACAGGCCAGCAGTGCCCTCAAAATTAGTCCAATTATCTATAAAGCCCATACTGTTTTCAGAGCACCACCTGGACAACCAGCAGTTCAGCGACCATAACCTGCTGTAAGCTACATCGCCACACCACATTGGGATGGGGCCAGAGCATGCTACAGCATCGGACATCGCCTTCGCTAATTTAAACACCTCTACAAAGTTACTCTTAGTAACCTCAGACTGACGAAGGTGTATATCATTCGCTCCTACATGGATAACTATCTTTGAGAACCTGTGCTTGCCTAGGACTCTAAGATTACCTGCTATGTCTGGTGCCCTGGCTCCTGGTATACACCTGGCTAAAGCTGCCATTAGTCAGGTGCCTTCTCCCTTATAAGTGCACACGCGCAGAAAGAGAGTCTCTCTCTCGCACGCACACACACAATATTAGAGGTGCAGAAACCTGTCTCATTTATGACAAAAAATGAATCACTCACCTAATGGAGTTAAATTTGATTAAAATGTAGCGATATAAATGTGACATTACGAGATCCATATGTAATTCCATAACATATTGAAAGATATTCATAATGTTTTTCATATATTTATTCAATAATTAACTCAATGTACTTGCAATGTACAAGAAAAATAATTTCACACCGGCAGCAGATTCGACACCATTTTCTCCCCTTGACTGTGAAATTCCCTCAGGGTTGCATGCGCATTCTGCGTATTCGGTTGTGAGCGAGTCACTCTGTTTTGAACAAGTGGTCCAGGTCTCTTGTAAATTGAGAACAAACTAAAGGACTACTTGGGCTACGATGTTGTTCGAGAAAACCACGTTAGCTTGACGATGGATCTTAAGAGGTAATTTAAGACACTCTTGGCCTTAAGAGGCTTTTGGGAAACCCACCCCAGTTTATTAAAATGGGCAGAATCTAGTAAAAGTATGGGGGTACTTTTAGCAACAGCTATAAACAAAGTTGTAATAAATAATATATAAATACTTATTTTGTGCTATGAGCACTTTGTTTTACTAAAAATGGCTGAATACTTAAAGAATTAAGGTGATTTGAATGTTAACTATGAGCACATACTGTAGTGTCAAAAAACTGTCACTTTTTTGTGCTATATTTTTGTTTTCCTTCCTCTATTTTCATTAACTGTAGTCTGGTAAACAGGAGCAAAATAATTTATATCTCATCCATATTACTTGTGTGTGTGTGTGTGTGTGTGTGTGTGTGCGCGCACGCACGCACGCATGAATTCCTCTATACCCTCTGCCCCTTTTTTGGATTTCTGTAGCGTTTATGAAGCCTCTTTGCTCACACACTTCAAGACAGGAGATAGTTGCAGTCCAGCATTGCAAGTATATTCTCTGGGAGCACTCGCAGTCTCAACAGCATACTAATGAAGACCAGAGATGTACGGTTCCATTCTCACACAGAGAGCTTAACCCTGTTCCACTGCCCACAAGTGCAAATACACAGCACAAGCTTACAAATAGAGGATACCTGAATATTTTGTGTTTCTCCATGTGTTTGCGTCGCACTTTGTTTCAAAGTTAAAATCCCAAAATAGTTAACTCTTGATAGTTAGACATGAATACACATTTATATAATGACACAAGCAAAAGAAAATTCCCACAGGGTTACCAGAGACTCCTTGCTGCCAACAGCTTATTGTAGACAGGGCCAAAAGTTATCCAGTATCTGCACATTTGCAATTGATGGATCTGTTTCTTAAAACGGAGTTGAGCAGTTTAGACAGCTTGTGGTTATCAGAAGGGAAAGTTTCCATCTAATTACAGCACCCAGTTCATAAATAATGCAGGGTGCGCATAAGAAGGTCATTACAGTATGTATAAATATTATTTCTGACTTGCAGTTACTGTAATACTGACCGTAACAATTAAGTAAGTGTTGAGAAAAGAATGAAAAATGCTTACAGAAAATGAAGAGCTTGCAGGAATAAAGATTGTAATATGATTTAAAGTTTGACCAGGTCCTATACACTTCCATACAGTGCCCTCCACAATTATCGGCACCCCTTGTAAAGCTTGGCTTAAAAAAAAAAAAAGGTTGGCACTATTATTGGCATCCCTGCATTTAATACTTTGTACAGAGCAGGGCATCTGAGACCATTCCTCTCTACACAGTCTCTCCAGATCATCCATGTTCTAGGCCCTCTCTTGTGCACCCTCCTTTTCAGCCCACCCCACAGGTTTTCAGTGAGGTTCAGGTAAGGGGACTGAGATGGCCATGGCAGAAGCTTGATTCTGTGGTCAGCGAACCACTTTTGTGCCAATTTGGACGTTTTCTTTGGATCATTGTCCTGCTGGAAGATCCAGTGATGATCCAGTGACGACCCAGTTTTAGTTTCCTGGCAGAGGCAGCCAGAGTTTGATTTAAAATGTTCTGATATTTCATGGAGTCCATGATGCCATGAACCCTAACAATTGGTTTGTGTGTTCTCTTATCTTTCCCATGTTCATGGATGACTAAGGGTATTTGGCCTCTGTGTCACCTCATATTTGTCCCCCAGTTAATCAGGAAGTCCTGGATTACAGCTTGAAATTTCCTACACACTCCAATCAACTCAAAAATCCATCCATCCATCCATCCATTATCTGTAGCTGCTTATCTTGTGCAGGGTCGCAGGCAAACTGGAGCCTGTCCCAGCTAAACAAGTCACCAGGTCATCGCAGGGCTGACACACAGAGACAACCAACTATTCACACTCACATTCACACCTACGGTCAATTTAGAGCCACCAATTAGCCTAACCTGCATGTCTTTGGACTGTGGGGGAAACCGGAGCACCCGGAGGAAACCCACGCAGACACGGGGAGAACATGCAAACTCCACACAGAAAGGCCCTCGTCAGCCACTGGGCTCGAACCCAGGACCTTCTTGCTGTGAGGTGACAGTGCTAACCGCTACACCACCCTGCCGCCCCCTCACTAGGGTTGCCACCTGTGTCTGACAAAAATCCTGGACATTTCGACCATCCAATCGACCTTTTTGCTTGTAAGCAACGGCGCCCTTCACACATCTAACCCAAGACAAAAATCGCCCTTCTACGCTGAAACTGTATTGCTCTAATTAGTAAAAATGACGCTTTTGCTAGTTATTTGTTTAGTTAATTGCTTTACATAATATAGCAGGTCTTCAGTAGCCTGGCAAGCCAGACTAAATGTGAATATTTAGTCTGGCCTCGATCCGTAGACATTTCCGAAGCGGGTAAGAGGAACAACCCGCTGTCTTTCAAACTGTCTCTGTGCGTATAGGCCAATGCTCTGACCAATCAGCGCAACAGTGACTGTGACGTAGTCAGAGCGACAGAAAGCAGTGGGGGAGGCCTTGAAATAAATAATTTTTCAAAATGCGTATTAATTAATAAACATGTTCTAGATATTAAGAAGTTTGGAGATAATGACCACAAGTTTGGAGTCTGTACCACATACATAACATACACTCATTTTTTTTTCCCCAAGTGTTTTTCAAGGGTTTGCTTAAACTGTTTTTGAGAGTTTTTATTTAGTGGTGTTTGGTGAAATAATTTCCCTTAAATTTAAAATAATGGGAAAATAAGAAACAAATCAAAAAGTAATGTTTCAAAGCTGTTTATTAATTCTTCGTACTGCACAAACTAGCCCCATCCTTTTGGCTACGAGCGGAGCCAGCTGGTAGATCAGACTTTTGCCATAGCCGGTCGGCAAAACAGCGAAAACGTCCTTCTTGAAAAGGAATGAGCGGAGAGCCTCTTCCTGCTCATGTTTCAACGAAAACTCCAAGTCTAATTCTTCTAAAACTGATTCCAAAGCGGAGTCGAACGCGCGCTGTTCACTAGCCGTAGCCATCTTTCCTGCTGCGCTTTCTCCAGCGTCGCGCAGCTTTGTCGTCACTCCTGCAAAAGGCCGCCCAAAGAATCCAAACAAAAACCTTGCGTTGTGATTGGCGGGCACGATTTGATGCCCGGAGTGTTTTTGTTTACATGGTGCGAGGCTAGACCCATTCGCTAGGCAAAAATATTTTTGGCCGCTAGGCGGGTGGGTCTAGTTTACTAGGCTAGGTCTTCAGTATTTTGGTTTATTTCCAACAGTTTTTGGTTGTGGACACCTGGGGGCAGTACGCTCACAGGTAAAAGGGAAATACATAATTAAGTTCTGTTTGTTTGCTTATGTGGAATAAAAATAAATAATCTAATTTTTCATTGTATCTAAGAATACCTGAATGTAACAATGTAAGGCGTAGTGTCAAACAGCTTACCTGATTGCTTAGAGTGTGGTGTGTGCTTTGCTTGTGCTTGCCTGTGCCTCTGCTGCTCTTGGCTAAACAAATACATAGGAGGACATGTAACTGATATAACTTGGCACATACAGTACATACAGGAGTATGTTACTACACTACACTATTTCATTTAATTCACCAAAACCTTACCTAATCTTCCATTTATATTTGGTGTTTTTCTTTGCTGCTGCTGCTATGAGTCCTGGCTGATTTTCAATGAATGTCTTGAACTCAGTACAGGACAACTGAAAGTTTAGCCTGACTTGAAGCTCAGCCTTCACCATTGCAACAGAGAGTCTGTTTCTTTTATCAGTCCAATCCGGTTCCAGGCTAGCACCAACTCTCTGCTGGGCCAGAGGAAAGAACCGCTTACGTCAGCGGGGGGGCGGAGTTGTTAAGACCAACAACAATAACAAGACCATGAAAGATCGCCATTTTTAAGCGCCGAGAAGCAGCAGCTGTACAAACGCGAAGTCATCCATTATTATTGTTGTTGTTGTTACTGCTGCTTCTTCCGTGTTTTTGCTTTGATATTCGCGCCAAGGTTTATGTAAACGTAGCGCCGTAACTGACGTATACAGCGACGTAAGTGACGTATACAGCGACGTAATGACGTATTCAGCGACGTGATGACGTGGCTCCGCTTAGTGGCGCTTAGGACGGGCGAGCTATGGAAAAGCAAACTGGTTCTCAGCTGGCTCGCAAGTTGAAATACACATTTTGCCCATCATGTACAAAAAACCGGGACATTCAGTGTCCCGGATTTTTTTTTTTTTTTTCCGGGACAGACCATGAAAATCCGGGACAATCAGGAAAAACCGGGACAGGTGGCAACACTACCCCTCACACTGCAAAAAAACTGAAAAGTGAATTTGAGGAGAAAATGACTTAATACGAGTTGAAATTATCTTGCTGCATGGACAGATATTTTTACTTGATAAGACATCTTAGAATAAGTTGGTTGCGATCTAGAACTAGGTTTAATAATCTCAGAATTGGTGTCTTGTATTCTTCTAATAGGAAATGCCAGATCGTTTCAACTATTTTCATGATATTTTCACTTGCTAAGATATCATTTTTTGCAGTGCAACTCAAAAATGTACAATTTAAATGAGAAACATGCTTCGGTTACATTATGTTCACTATATAATGTAACCGAAGGGGTTACAATAATAGTGGCGCACTATTCATGAGATGAAACTACTTCACCAAAAGGTGAATTTGTTTTTCTCGCCGCCAATAATTGTGGAGTGCACTGTATAATGCTGAACAGTTTGACAGACTGCAGCTGCCCACTGCAGTCCCACAGCTGCCCACTGTTAAGCGCTCCCTTTTGGTATTCTGTGCCTGTTCTAACACACAAGTCCAGAAACCTGGATGCTGATTGAAGGCGCTAATCCGCAATGTTGAATTACTTTGCTCAACTAAATCCAGACCTGTTGACTGACTTCTGCAGACACAACGCAAGCCCATCTAAGCTTCACGCATGAGTCCCATTTCTGCTAGATTCATGGTGTGTAAAATTGTACTAAATATTAATTTTGCATGATTTGCCAGTTGAACACAGCAAAAACTAACATCTTAGTATTTTAAATGGTCTTAAATATAGGCAAATTTATTGAGTTTATAATAAACAAAATTAGCATTGAGCCTATTTGTACACATTAAATCATTTACAAGCTTTATTGACAATTGTACTTCTTTCTAGGATACAGTCAGCTGCATAATTATTGGCACCCTTGATAGGGGGAGTTAAAAAGTTATGAAAATCTTTGTGGCTCGATATTTGCACTGAAACTATGAAAGAAACACAATTTTAATTGAGGATTAGATTAAATTATTTTTATTCTAATTTAAAAAATAAACATGTACCAACTCTTTTCCCACTGCTTTTAGTACTTTGAGCAACCTCTCTCTGACAGTGCATTAAGTGTTGTCCAATAATGCTTGGTGTGATTGGAAAATACAGAGCATGGAATCTGAGAACAGTCCTCTTCAGGTACTCCAGAGTCCTGTCTTTTGAACTCTCCTCTTCAGCTCACCCTGCAATTTTTCAGTGGGGTTTAGGTCACAGGGACTAGGATGACCATACCAAAAGCTTGATTCTGTCTTCGCTGAACCATTTTTATATGAATTTGCACATTTGTTTTGGCTCATTATCTTGCTGGAAGATCCAAACAACTCCATAAAACCATCCTGCTTTTTATGGCAGTTACAAAGTTCCAGTAGTCTAGTGAACTCCAGGCACTTATGGTTATGTAGCACTGGCACATCTCCTACTTAGTATGTTGTCATGTAGGTGGCACTTTATATTCACACTCATATGTGGTCGTTCGGGGCAGCACGGTGGTGTAGTGGTTAGCACTGTCGCCTCACAGCAAGAAGGTCCTGGCTTCGAGCCCAGTTGCCGGCAAGGGCCTTTCTGTGTGGAGTTTGCATGTTCTCCCTGTGTTGGCGTGGGTTTCCTCTGGGTGCTCCGGTTTCCCCCACAGTCCAAAGACATGCAGATTCGGTTAACTGGTAGCTCTAAATTGACCGTAGGTGTGAATGTGAGTGTGAATGGTTGTTTGTCTCTGTGTCAGCCCTGCGATAATCTGGCAACTTGTCCAGGGTGTACCCCGCCTCTCACCTGTAGTCAGCTGGGATAGGCTCCAGCTTGTCTGCGACCCTGTAGAACAGGATAAGCGGCTACAGATGATGGATGGATGGATGGATGTGGTTGTTCTCCACAAAGTTGGAAGCACAAAATTGTTTAAAATGCCTTTGTATGCTGTAGCATTACAATTTGCCCAAACCTGTTCCAGCATGACAGTGCCCCTGTGCACAAAGTGAGGTCCATGAATACATGGTTTGCTAAGGTTGGTGTGAAACTTGAGGGTCCTGCACAGAGGCCTACCCTCCTTTGGGATGAGCTGGAATGCTGTCTGCACACCAAACCTTCTCACCCAACACTAGTGTATGATTTCACTAATGATCTTACTGGTTGAATGGGCAAATCCCCACAGCCACACTCCAAAATCTGAATAATGGAGGTTATTATAACAGCAAAGGGGACACTACATCTGGAATGGGATGTTTAACAATCTCATATATGTGTAATGGTTGGGTATCTGCCTATGTTTGGCCATATAGTGTAGACTTGATGAAATGCCACCATCCATCCATTATCTGTAGCTGCTTATCCTGTTCTACAGGGTCGCAGGCAAGCTGGAGCCTATCCCAGCTGACTATGGGTGAGATGCAGGGTACACCCTGGACAAGTCACCAGGTTATCACAGGGCAATCACAGAGACAAACAACAATTCCTACAGTCAATTTAGAGCCACCAATTAGCCTAACCTGCATGTCTTTGGAGGAAATCCACACAGACACAGCGAGAACATGCAAACTCCACACAGAAAGGCCCCCGTCGGCCGCTGGGCTCGAACCCAGGACCTTCTTGCTGTGAGGTGACAGCTCTAACCAACTGCACCACCGTGCCGCCCCACAATTATTTTCTTTTTATATATTTAAACTGCTCATTGTAATTAATTGCTGATGAAATGCCACCATCTTCTACAAATCTCCAACTGTGTTCCTTGGAGAAACTGCATGGCAGTAGCCATCTAAGTTACTAAAATAAAATTTTTTGGCAATGAATGGGCTCATTTTGTGAATATTGTCTTTCCATTAGGTTCTTTTTGTCCCAAGACACTGGTGGCACTATGTGGAATCAGTAGACCCAGTAACTGTCAGTGTCAACTCATGGATTGAGATGGTAAGGTGTCGTTCCATCTGTGGTAACGTTATACCATTTTATACCTGTTATATAAGGATGGTAGGGCACAAAAGTTGTATTTGAAGGATTTGAAATTCACATCATAGCTTATTATCATGGCATAGCTAAAGGCTTAGCCCCTTCCTGGATCATGTGCAGCATCACTGTGATTGATGCCATTGTGCTGTTTGCATTTTGCTAATGAATGGTGGATTTGAGTAAGTGTGAACACACTCCTGCAAATGAGCAGTGCATTAATTCTCTACTAATGTATGCACGCAGTTTACTGTCTGCTGCTATACAGGTGTTTTCTGCATCAGAGCTTTAGAATTCTTGGGTTTCAGTCACGTGACTTTTTTAAAGCCATTTCACTTCCGGTAAAACAGCTGGTGGTCTAGCAAACCAAAATGGCTGCCGTAGTGCAGACAACTAGCAATAACTTATCAAAGTATGCTCGTAATCTAGAAGCCACTGCTCGCTTTAGATATATTCAGAAGATTGCTATGTGCAATGGAATCGACCCCTACAGTCTGGGAAAGAAGGATTTGTCATATGATCTCGAAAACTACTCTTCAGTCGAGTTCTTCGACATCTCGAACTATCTGGTGTTGCAGACGTCCTTCTACACCGCAAAACAGATGAAAGCGTGGGAGAGTATGGAGGCTTACAACTTTTTTGTATGTGGCTGGGTAAAGGACCTCGGTACCAAGTCGCTGTCGAATGAATCCTGTATTGTTTTTGCCCGTGTAACTCTCTCATTCATATATATAATTTTTTTAAGCTTTTTGTTTGTGTTTTTACAACGAAGCACTGCAAGTTGAAGTATAAACAAACAACAGTTTGCTCGATTTTCACTTGTGTTGGCTCTTATCTCTCAGGTAAATCATTCAAAAAGATCATCAGAAACCCCTTTAAAGACCTGGATCTTAGTTAAACAAGGTGGAGAAGTGATCACGTCACATTGTAACTGTATGGCTGGGCAAGGATTTTGTCGTGACCGTCACGCATATGGATTTTGTGAGGAATGAGGAGTAAACAAAGAAACAGCTGGGGACTTTAGCGCTTCGTGACTAAAAAAAAGTGCCGTAAAATAACAACACGTAGCAAGAAAAGTACTAGGAAAACACTAAGGACATAGCTGAGAGGGATATACAAACCTTTCATTAAGTGATCACTGCAAACTCGAGCATGCTTCGACTCGGCTTCCTTCAATTTCAGTGAGAGGTTCAAAAGCCACCTTTCTCAACGTCTTTTTGTGAAATCCTGTGTTCGTTCACCCTTTTTTATTAGTTCACGGGGGACCCTGAAGAAACTTTTATCAGTTTCACGGTTTGATCAATTCAAACAACACAAGTGTAAGGCATTTTTCATGCAAGCAATGCACCTTCTCTGTACAAATGCTTTGTCAACTGAGTTTTGGTAGACCACCAGCTAAAGTTTTGAATAACTAATAAGGTGGATGTGATGTCACATGAAACCCAGCAATAGTAAGTAATGTTCATGACCACTTCCAAGATTCCCTCTTAGTGACACTCATGTTTCAATGCAGGAGGTGGATGATGAAACCCGAATAGGAGAAGCTCTGAGCAAGACCATTATCTGTGCGCTAAAGACTAAACCAAGTGTAGATAACAAAGACAACTGGCTCAATCCTACTGAGGTACCCCACCACATGAGTTTACCATTGACAATCATGTGACATTGAGAATATATACCCAAGAAAGTTTAAATTAAATAGATTTCTTGACATTTTAATGAGTAATGTAGATGAAAAGGAACAATTTGTGTCACATTCATCACCATGAAGAGAACGCTCCAGTCTTGATAGATGCATGTTTTCACTGGTGATGGCCTTGCCATCAGTCTGTACACATGGCTGAAAGCGAGGAATCTGCCTATTGGCTTAGCCCCAGGTTTAGACCAAAAAAAACCCTGGCAGATTCCATTCACAGCTATGTGTACTGTACCATCACTTGCACTGATCACAAACCTGTGCCCTGTTTGTGCATGTTAAAAGTTAAACTGAGCGTATTTTAAGTTGTAGTAAAGATTGTAATTGGACAATCTGTCGTTCACCACATTCATGCTGTTTCTGGTGTTGTGTTAAAGGATGGGATCGCTACACATGATGAAAACATGCAGTACTTGAATCTAGCAGTGAAGGCTTACATGAATAAAAGGGGCTTACATACTGAAGACCAGGCCAGATGTGCAGAACAACCCAGTCCCTCAGCTTTGAAGCGGGATTCTGGTGGTCATTTGAAGGCCCATGTCATTGAACCCGTCACCTCTTTTTCATTGCCCTATGGACCGCACCTCATCCCTGTCACTTGTCATGCAGACACGTCTCAGAAATCCACAGTGACAAACCTCAAAGAGACTTTCATTTCAAAAGATGATGCGCTCTTTTACACGCAGAAAAGAGCAAAGCCCCTGCATACAGATATACATGGAAAAGAAGAGGCAATCAGTATACCAGAGCAGGAAGATGATGATGGAAATGCTGGTGCAACATGTGGTCGAATATCCACCAATGATGTGCTGGACTGCCTGCTGCATCCTGATGTTATTGCCCTTGTTACAAAGCTAATGATAGGCAGACAGAAAGAGTTTGACTAGACAACTCAGCAAGCAATTTTATACACTGTATTAACTTTACACATAAAATATTGATGTCAATAAAGACTTAATTGCTAATAATTATTAATCATTTGAAAGAAAAAGGAACATGGTTTCTGTCACGTTATTATTGATGCACTAATTCTATTGATATTTGTCAAAGTCAAAGAAAGGTTGAGACAGCTGTTTTTCTTGTGCTATAAAAAGAAAGTGTCATACCTCATATTACACAGAGATAAAGTTATAACATACTGTTCTCTACTAGGAACTGTGTCCTTGGGCAGTAAAAAGACACTATATAGAAGTCTAACTAATCGTATTGCCTTGATAAAATTGAATGAAAAAGAAAGCCTTTAAACCAAGCCCCAATCTGAAAATGAATTTTATTTACACAATTTATATCATAAAAATAAGTGGAGCTGAACCACTGATATGTTTATATTAGTCTATGCAAATTCATACTGATCATTATGAGCTGATTTGATGTGTCAGTTATACACAAAGTTGCCAGTTTATGAGCTACATTGATAATTGCTTCATTTTCAGTACATGCTTATTACAGTCAAGGTTACGAGTCACAATTCTCTCAACAGGTGGGGCAGCTGTTGTTCATACTAGGGTCTATAAGCTTTATACAGGATATATGGTCTGTGCTGTAGTTGTGTAGGATCCAGGGCAGGCAATGCTGAGATTGAGACAGGAACATACTCAAGGGCATGTGTATACACACACACACACACACACATTTTCATGCAAAATTCAGTTAGCTAATCCGCAAGCAGAACGCAGTTGACAGTAGCAAAAACTCAGGATCAAATCCCAGACCCTGGAGCTGTGAGGCCCTGTGCTGCCCATCTCTTCATCTGTATTTAATAAACGGCCAGCTCGCCAATTGTCTGAAGTCAGTTTGTATAGTATTACCTTCATGCTGTCAATGGACACAAAAAAAATACCTCTTCCCCTATCAAACTTACGTTTATAATCTACAACCTATAACTTTAAATTATGTGTTATGTCTTAAATACAGTTAGGTCTAATATATGACTTTCAGCTTTCATTTGAGGGTATCCACATTAAGGTGGGGTTTACATTAGACCGTATCAGCGGATCATCAGATTAACGTTTTTAAAACGATTAGTGTGCACACAGCAACACCAATACACGATTCGCGTGCACGATTCGCGTGCACATAGCAACGCCAATACACGGATACGCTCGGCTCCGCAGGCATCCTGCGCTCCAAATCACTCCGCCCTGAACAGCGAGTGCCCTCTGGAGGGTGCGCACTCCGGCCCTGCGCAGCTCACAGAGCGCGCGAGTGGAGCGCACAAGCAGTGATTTGGGACTGAGCCGCTGTGTGTGTGATCTCAGTGCATGTCGGGCATGCGCGTCACTTACCACTTGCAAGTGGAAGGATAGCAAGCCTAAAGACAATCATAACTACACAATGGGCAGTATTTGCATCAGTATTTGCAGTATTTTCATACTTTTATACTCTTTAATGAAAGGTGATACAAGGCGGAAGTCCGTGCCGTTTTTCAGCAGTCGTGTCACATGACCAACGCCAGCGAATCAGGAAGGTGGATGTCACAGTGACGTTGTCCAATGACGACGCCAGCTAGAGCTCAGCACAGCGTATCCGTGTATTCTCAATGTTTACACAGCACCGGACCAGACACGATCTAGATTGAATACGTGGACCCTGGCGGATTCCCGTTTCCCGGCGTTTTAATGTAAACGGACAGTGCATCCACGAAGAAAACGAGACAGATACGGTCTAATGTAAACTTGGCCTAAAATTGGATGAAGGGTTTAGGAGTTTCAGCTCCTTAACATGTGCCACCCTGTTTTTAAAGGGACCAAAAGTAATTGGACAATTGACTCAAAGGCTATTTCATGGGTAGGTGTGGGCAATTCCTTCGTTATGTCATTCTCAATTAAGCAGATAAAAGGCCTGGAGTTGATTTGAGGTGTGGTGCTTGCATTTGGAAGATTTTGCTGTGAAGAAAACATGCGGTCAAAGGAGCTCTCCATGCAGGTGAAACAAGCCATCTTTAAGCTGCGAAAACAGAAAAAACCCATCCGAGAAATTGCTACAATATTAGGAGTGGCAAAATCTACAGTTTGGTACATCCTGAGAAAGAAAGAAAGAAAGCACTGGTGAACTCATCAATGCAAAAAGACCTGGACACTCACAGAAGACAACAGTGGTGGATGATCGCAGAATAATTTCCATGGTGAAGAGAAACCCCTTCACAACAGCCAACCAAGTGAGCAACACTCTCCAGGAGGTAGGCCTATCAATATCCAAATCTACCATAAAGAGAAGACTGCATGAAAGTAAATACAGAGGGTTCACTGAATGGTGCAAGCCACTCATAAGCCTCAAGAATAAAAAGGCTAGATTGGACTTTGCTAAAAAACATCTAAAAAAAGCCAGCACAGTTCTGGAAGAACATTCTTTGGACAGATGAAACCAAGATCAACCTCTACCAGAATGATGGAAAGAAAAAAGTATGGCGAAGGCATGGTACAGCTCATGATCCAAAGCATACCACATCATCTGTAAAACACGGCGGAGGCAGTGTGATGGCTTGGGCATGCATGGCTGCCAGTGGCACTGGGTCACTAGTGTTTGTTGATGATGTGACACAGGACAGAAGCAGCCGGATGAATTCTGAGGTATTCAGAGACATACTGTGTGCTCAAATCCAGCCAAATGCAGCCAAACTGATTGGTCGGCGTTTCATAATACAAATGGACAATGACCCAAAACATAAAGCCAAAGCAACCCAGGAGTTTATTAAAGCAAATAAGTGGAATATTCTTGAATGGCCAAGTCAGTCACCTGATCTCAACCCAATTGAGCATGCATTTCACTTGTTAAAGACTAAACTTCAGACAGAAAGGCCCACAAACAAACAGCAACTGACAACCGGTGCAGTAAAGGCCTGGCACAGCATTAAAAAGGAGGAAACACAGTGTCTGGTGATGTCAGTGAGTTCAAGACTTCAGGCAGTCATTGCCAACAAAGGGTTTTCAACCAAGTATTAGAAATGAACATTTTATTTACAATTAAATTTGTCCAATTACTTTTGAGCCCCTGAAATGAAGGGATTGTGTTTTAAAAATGCTTTAGTTCCTCACATTTTTATGCAATCATTTTGTTCAACCCACTGAATTAAAGCTGAAAGTCTGAACTTCAACTGCATCTGAATTGTTTTGTTCAAAATTCATTGTGGTAATGTACAGGACCAAAATTAGAAAAATGTTGTCTCTGTCCAAATATTTATGGACCTAACTGTACATAAACACAAATAAATACAGCCAGAAAAATTTGTATTTAGTTATTTCTTGCCTTAAATATATATGATCCATCAGTTGAAGGGATCAAATAAGGATAAAGTCCTTGAATCGTCCGAAAATTGCCATTATTAAAAAAAATGCAATAAACAGAAGTTCTGACTGATATGATTAGTTTTGATCTGATTTAGTATAAATTATACATCAGAAGCAACAAGTAGCTGTGCTATAGCTTTGTCATCTTCTGGGCATCAATCATGTCCATATTCTCTTTTTCTTTCTCCTTGAAGTCAGTCATTTTTTCATCTTCTTTGGCGAGCTTGGCCACCTGATCAGGGTCAACATAGGTGTAGAAATAGGCCATGATGGAGAAGATGATGCTGACCGCAATCAGCAGTGCAGCAAAGAGCAGAAACTCTGACCACTGTAAATGATATTAGTTAGTCTTTCAGGTTATAGGCAGAAAAAAAACTGGCTAAACTTTTTGGCTGTTGCCAGATCATCCAAAGAGTTTTCCCAGACTGCCAGACACCTGTTCTAAGTAAAGGCGAATGTTGTACTTCACTATCTGGTGCATATTGTGTTGTTTTATTGACTTTTATTAATGTTTGCATATCTAAGGCCAGACTAGGTACAATAAAAAGAAATCCACAGATCCAGAACTTACCTGCTCCAGCCCAGCTCCCTCTGCCACAATCAGCACAATGCCATTCCCAAAAGCCACAGTAAGAAGCCATCCTGCTTGCAGCACAGACTTCATACTCGCTGGGGCCTAAGGGCACAAGCTGTGGCATGAGCAACTGAAACTGACAGAACATTAAATCTAAAATGTGGTTCACTGACATACCTGTGAATATGAAAATTCTAGACCAGTGATTGAGAACATGACATCCCCTGCAGTGAGGAGGACGTACTGTGGGATCTGCCAAGCAATGTGCACATTGTTTGCCTGGACATCCTCAGTCTTATTAATTTGTATGGCTTCTGTGTCCTGTACAAACAACAGGCAACTGTTGACCCTTTTTAGCCTGGCTACCCATTCCTGTATCATTATCTCATACAGATAAATAAGAGAAGTTCATTTTTAAGAAGCAACAACCATCATTTAATTCTTAAACTGAACACTGTTTTCTGTGACTGTGTGTGTGAGCTGACTAATTTCTATTTTATATCTTTTAAAAACTTTGTGAAAACCACAATTCTCGTCTATATAATTGTCCAAGAAATTGTGAAACAAATATCGCCATGGCCTCTATGGTAAAATATTAACCACACTAAGATAAACATCTTTTTACCCCGCCAAGAATGATTGTGTAGGCGGCACCAAAGTCAAGAAGCCCCAGATCAATAAGATGTGTCTTTGTCTGTGATTCGCAGGAAACTTCCGTGTATCTGCAGGGGGAAAAAACATTGTCAAAGACATGAGCTTCATCAACCAAGACTTTGATCAGGCATAAAATCTGTGATATGAAAATCCATAAAAAGTCCATAAAATAATTTCAACTTGAGGAGAGATAATCAATCACCAGATGTTACATGATTGTAATTAAATAGAGCTATTGGTAATAAAGTACTCACTTTCCTCTTTCAACACTTTTGCTTTCAGAGATCCCGTAACTGCTTGGTGCAAAGAATGTTACACTGCCTACTGTTATGTTCATGTCCTCTGATCGGCTATTAATAAATCTGAAAAAAAAATGTATCAGACATTTAAAGCTCATTACAAAGAACCACCCAAGTTGTATTATGCAAAGTCTGATAATTTTACTGAAGATTAACTCTCCAGTTAAATTTGACCTCAGAAACACCCTTCCCTGCTCATTGTGATTCTTATTTAGTATTTATGATTCTTCAGAGTTGTACTGTACCTGACGACGGCTTCTCCATTCACAGATTTCATGATATTATCCTTTTCCTGCATTTTAGTCACACAAAACATGTAAAAGAGGACAATGTAATATCATGACAATGCAAAATTAAATAAGAATCTGGTATCATAATTTATTCTGTCCACATTTATTGGATATGAGCAACACTCGTTGCGCTCTGACTGGTGACTCTACTATTAAGATATTAGCTCATATACCATGAGTAGAGAAAAACAAAATGGCAGAGTGCATCAAGTCAGAAAAATCACTTTTATTCTATCCACATTCACTGGATATAAGCAATCATACGCTCTGATTGGTGACTCTACTACTAGGATATCAGCTCATATACCGTGAGTAGAAAAAAAACAAAATGGCAGGGCGCATAAAGTCAGAAAAATCACTTTCTCAAGTATTTAAAAGAAACAGAAATAGCTAAAAGAATATCTCTCCCCCCACCCCCCAATATTTCCTGTTCCACACTCCAGCTCTCAGTGGTGCCAAACCACCAAAAAACCCTAAAGAAGAAAAGAAAATCATGGACCGTGTTAGTGAACCAACTGAGGACGAAATAAAAACTCTACTCGGAAACAAAACCCCAAAAAAGAGAAAAAAAATATGGAATAAAAGTATGAAGTATGAATATAAGAACATCCATCCATCCATTATCTGTAGCCGCTTATTCTGTTCTACAGGGTCACAGGCAAGCTGGAACCTATCCCAGCTGACTATGGGCGAGAGGTGGGGTACACCCTGGACAAGTCGCCAGGTCATCACAGGTGGTAAGAACATATCCTTTTTGATTTTTCAAGAAATATTATTATAGCATTTTTCACAAATTAATTCTGTCATTTTGCTGGTTTGTTTATGTTTTAAGCGGAAATTACTTTGTCGGACATTTTGTATAAAGTTTTTATTTATTGAATTTGCAAAAAATAAAAATGCTCTTTTTCTCAAAATCCAGTGAATGTGAACAGAATCAGAATCACTTTATTAATCCCTGGAGGGAAATTCAAATTTAACAATCATATAAAACAATCATTCCACTCAATCTTGTCATATATGGCTTTTAGCCAACTTAGCGCTATGCACCTTGTCGGCTATCAGCTCATGTATGACTCGATTTTGTGGAATAATTGTTAAATATTTAGATGCCAGTTGTGTTCTTATTTGTTAAAAATACTTCTTAGAGATATTTAGCAAACTCTTATAACCTCACCTGTTTACACTCAATACTAGTGCCCTCACTATACAAGATGAGGCTATAGGCAGTGTGCTCACTGACGTTAAGTTGGCACTGGTGAGCCACTCCATTTTGAGAAACAGTGACTGGGAAGACTTGGCTGACATCCTCAAGTGGAAGTCTGGTGTATTCCAAAGGATCCTAACAACATAACAGTGATTTCATTATTTGCTTTATAGTGGTTAAAAATTAATTTTAAAATAAACTTAAAACAGTTAAATGACAGATGACCTCACCTTATATAGTTCTATTTTGTCAGGGAAAATATTATGTCCTGTAATTTCTACAGACACAGCCTCTCCATTAACAAGGTTAAGGACTTGTAGCAAACACTCTTTGGCTGGTGGAGGTTCCACAACCGTTTTCTTTGCCAGAAAATACAACACAGAGTACATCACACTGACAGTTTCTATGACTTCCTTTTAAAATTTGCAACACTGTGGTATAAATAAAGACTGTGTGAAGACATACGATGACATTGACTTCCACTACAGTTGCAGCACAGAAGGCGAGTGCAGCAAGGATCATTCCTGTGGTCATCTTCCTTAGAGGCCTAAGCACAGGAGAGAGATATGGAAGTTACACAAGCAAGAAGTCTAACATTTGATTATTAGCCAGACTATGTTCTTCTTATGTTTGCACCTCTATGTCCAAAATACAATTTATAAAATAGTGCAGATAAATGTGCATGAATATAAATGGTTCATAATCACTTGAGCCAAATCATTCAGCACATTCAAAAACCATTGTGCTATTTTTTGTACCACACTTAAGGTACAAAAAACAGCAAATATTATCTGAAATTCTGAAACGATGGCACTGCAACACTTAAATGTGCTGGAGAGCAAATAGAATATAAAATACGAAATAAATGTAGGTCTGGTGTCATGTCAGAGACAAGTATATTTTATAATCTAGATAGAATAACTTAATAATGAACCAGCACTTATTACCACAATATGGAAATTAAGAAAAAAAATTGTGAGGAAAATAAAAAAGAAAATGGCAAACAGTGGTGACATAAGGAATTCGTCTTCTGCATGTAAAGCTTAAGTACACTCTGCACCGTTTTGCTGTGCAAGAACCACATAATGAATGCTGCACCTTGCATAATCACGGACACTGCATATGCTGTTTTGCACTTTTGCTAGACAATTAAAAAAAAAAACCTTTGGTGTACTTTGAATGCTGTTAAAATTTTACTGGGACTTTCTATTCCACATGGATACGTAGCTTTGGCTGTACTTACGTGAGGTTGATCCGACAAAGACGGATGAGCGGGTACACACCCATGTCAAAGATAGGAATGAATATCAGAATGAGCAAAGCATTCAGCGTCTTAACAACAGGGAAGGGAAAAACAATACATCCTGCATCTCACAGAGCAAAATAACCATAATGATCAGAAAATCATAAAATATATAGCTGAAACAGATAACAGTAAATGTGTTGCTTAAATTTAATGATAGTTTCTTCATAACATCGTCATATCATTAAGCTTTAACAGTGCTCCAGACCACAGGAAGATTTGTGCATACAGATACCTGCATTTGATCAGGCTTTATTACAAAACCTCCACCCTGTAAAACAGAAAAGTACAGATGAATGGATAGAGCATAAAATTACGCAATATAAAAATCTTCATCTGCAGTTTAGTTGCTTCAACTGTCACAAACTGGAATGCAAATTAAAAAAAAGAAAGAAAGAAAATGATTTAAATTACAGTGAGTCATTTCTGCACCTCACTCACTCAGCCAACATACAGGAAATATAATGAGTTTTTCATTAATTTCTGTATTTTTGACCAAGGTTTTCAAACCTGCTTATGAAGAACCTAGGTCCTATACATTATTAGTGTTTTCCTTTCTGCAATAAATTAAAGCTAAATTTGAGCTTACTATTAAGGACTAGATAATTTAAGTCAAGAACATGAGGTAAAACAGCATAAGGTTTCCATCACAGTAATTCAGAAACACAGATATAAACAAGAAAAACAATACCAGTCAAAAGTTTGGACACATCTAATCATTCATAGGTTTTTCTGTATCTTGGAAATGTTCTACATTGTAGAACAATACTGAAGACATCAAAACTATGAATTAACATATGGAACATAAATTAAATTATCAACATACTGTAGGTTGTTTTGCCTATGCTGTATTTTGCGTTGTTAGGTGGACAACTTTATGAAAATTAATTCATTGCTCGGCTCAGTGGAATGCATCAAGTGCTTTGTAAAATTGTCATTACCCTAATGAATTGAGACTTACTGGATATGTGAATGCTCAATGGTTTTTTTTGTTATACATTTAAATCCTAAATAGATTGTCCATGCAACTGTGGGCCATACAGTTGTCATTTAAACTTCATTACCCTTTACTCAGTTCCATGTAATCATGTGATTGCACTCGAGACAAAAAAAACCGGCATAGTCATGCAGAAGCAGGACATGATGCAATGAAACTAACATCTGTACGAGTTTAGAAAACTTCTTTAAAGAAAGGACAGAAGACTTACAAAATCCATGTTCATCCGTGTGGCTTGTAGAGTCCAGCGAGATCCCTGATACAAAACAAGAGCTTTTCATTTCAGCTCCACTCTGATTCTTCATTTAAAACTAAGACATATGTATTCTGTGTGTTATCGCACTTAACTATCTCATGAGTGCATTTAACAAATGAATTATAAACCCCAGTAATCAAACAACTACATTGTTAGATTGTAGATGATAGTCTTTTACCTGCTGAACAAAGAGAGCCCAGAACATGGGCAATGGGATGTAGAGAACCAGCACACTGAGCACCATTTTGGTCTCCTGAATAAGAGTTTTCTAGTGGCACATGACACATAAAATAATTATATCACTGTAACTTTTGAGTGCACAAGATAATCCAAGTTTTATAATTATTCGTACCGAATACTTCTCCTCAGCCCAGTCCAGCCAGTGATTCCGTCTTGGGCTTTTCTTTCTGCTTCTCCACCGATTGCGTATGGCAAACTGATCAACAAAATATTGATGAACTGGATTTGCAGAACAATTTCACTATCAGTCTGCCAAAATGTTGTGTGAAACACATTTCTTACCCCAATGCACTTGCAGACATTCAACAAGACATTTCCCTCAGGTGGGGACTTTTTATATAGCCCACTGCCAAGAATGAAAACCACTAGACAAACAACATACATTCAGTATCAGAAACATTGCGGTCACCAACCCCTATATCAGATGTACTAGTACATATCGTATATGTGCTGAGCAGCAATTTGAGTCTGTGTAACTCCCTGGTGGTCTAGTGGTTAGGATTCGGTGCTCTCACCGCTGCGGGCCGGGTTTGATTCCTGGTCAGGTTAGCATGGTCGCCTCACAGCAAGAAAGTTTTGGGTTTGAACCCAGTGGCTGGCAAGGGCCTTTCTGTGTGGAGTTTGCATGTTCTTCCTGTGTCTGCGTGGGTTTCCTCCGGGTGCTCCGGTTTCCCCCACAATCCAAACTTGTTAAATCCAAGCAGGTTAGGTTAATATGGGACAATCTTTGAACGAGGCACCTAACTCCCAACTGCTCCCCAGGCGATGTGTGTGTGCTCATTGCTCATGTATGTGTTCACTGCTTCAGATGGGTTAAATGCAGAGAGGAAATTTCACAAGTGTGTGATGAATAAAGTTGTGCTTTCTTTCTTTACTCTAAAGCAGGTCATTATAGGCTACTGTTTACAGTTAAGCTGTAGTTCACATTATTTCAGTGATAAAATCATTGAAAAAGCGCCAACGCCGAAATGAAGAAAGTTTATAACCTAGAGTAACTCATAAGAAAGCAAATCTGCCAAATCACTCTACTGTAGAGTACCATTATGAGACAGTTGGCTTACAAGCTTAATATTTTTCCAAAGTTGTTTACAATGGCAGAGAAATGAGGCTACAGTTTTTACAAGGTATCCATAATGCTGACTAAGGTTAAAGCTCACTCTTCTAATCTGTTTGGGATTCACATTTAACAGATGTGTGCTTGCCAAAACAAGTTTAACAATGCAAAGATGATACAGGCAAATATATACAATATGACTCCTGTGTTGACCTGTTTATCCACATCAGTGCTTCTGGTCTCAGAAAATATATGCAATATGACGTACATAATCGTGATCATTATGCGTTTTGAGCTGCGCTGTACCCGAACGTGTGCCTAAACTCACCCCAAGCGATGAACATTAAAGCCGCAGGAACTCCAAAGGCAAGAGCATAGCAATCACCTCCAAAACACTGAACGTCACCTGTGTTATAAAAATTAAACCTGTACTTACAGTATAACCACAAGTAGTTCAATATGTACAGTAACTGCACATTATGAATGGAAACCATGATCATGGTTTGTAAGGCTTTAATACAGCAGAAATCTGTTACATTACAGAATTAACCTCTTAGAACTGGTGTGATGAGGGTCGAAAGCACACTCCCAGCATTGATTGACATATAGAAGATTGAGAAGAACTTTCTTCTCTCCTTTATCTGAGAAACACAAAGAAAATGCAATTATTAAACGATATAGTTTATGAAAGAAATACTAAACAAAGCCACTGAGCTAGCAAGTTCAATAATAATGTAACTGTAGCCTAATAGGAAGTTTTTATAGATTGGATGGAAAGTATGTTTATAAAATCAACTCAGAAGGTCATGTACATCTGTGGTGATTTTAACATCGACCTCTTAAATCATAAGAAACACAAAATGACAGAAGAGTTCATTAATTCAATGTTCAGTATGGGACTGTATCCAACTATTACCAGACCAAGCAGGATCACTTTTCACAGCACCACTTTAATAGATAATATATTTACTAATATCCTGGAAAATAATATAGAGAGCGGTCTACTATTAACAGACATCAGTGACCACCTACCTATTTTTAATGTATATTACTGTAATTATAGCAAGAAAAAGGATACTAAAAATTATAAATATATAAGAGTGAAAACTGAAGAAACCATGATTGCACTAAAAAATGACTTAATAATACAGGACTGGAATGTAGTTTATAAAGAAAAAGATGTTGATAAAGCATATGAGGAATTTTTAATAATATTCAATGAACTATATAATAAAAATTGTCCTATAAAGAAATACAGTAATATACATAAATATACAAATAGTCCGTGGGTCACCAAGGGGCTACAAAATGCCTGCAAAAAGAAAAATATATTATACAGACAATTCTTAAAGCATCGAACTATAGAGGCAGAGGAAAAATATAAAAAATATAAAAATAAATTAACTAATATTATGAGGATATGTAAGAAAGACTATTATAATAAATTAGTGGAGAAAAATAAAAACAATATTAAAGGTATATGGACTGTATTAAATGGTATTGTGAGAAATGGATCCAAAACTACAAATTACCCGGAGTACTACACTGAAAATGACAAGACCATAAATAATATGAAGGATGTGGTGAATGGTTTTAATCAATTCTTTGTAAATGTGGGACCAGATTTAGCGGCAAAAATAAAGGAACCTGAGACAACACAATGTGGGAACATAGAAGATATGGGGGACAGAAATCCAAGTACAATTTTTCTAACTGCAACTGATGAGGAAGAAATTATCCAAATTGTAAGAAAATGTAAAAACAAAACTTCTGCAGACTGGAATGATATAGACATGTTAACAGTAAAGACAGTTATTGAGGGAATTGTGAAACCACTCACCCACATCTGCAATTTATCTTTTCAATCAGGTACATTTCCAGACAAAATGAAAATTGCAAAAGTGATACCATTATTTAAAACTGGAGATAGACACCATTTCACAAACTACAGGCCTGTTTCTTTACTCCCCCAATTTTCCAAAATACTCGAAAAACTTTTTTCAGATAGATTGGACAAATTCATTGAAAAACACAACCTCCTTACAGACAGTCAATATGGATTCAGAACGGACAGATCAACATCGATGGCACTAATGGAACTAATAGAGGAAATCACAAAATGTATAGATAATAAAAAAATAGCAATTGGAGTATTTGTGGACCTAAAAAAAGCATTCGATACTATTGATCATAATATATTATTAAGTAAACTAGAAAAGTGTGGTGTTAGGGGAGTCGGGTGGAGTTGGCTGTCGAGCTATCTAAGAAACAGGCAACAGTTTGTGCAGATAAGTGACCATAAATCTGATTTCATGAATATTAAATGCGGGGTACCACAGGGGTCAATATTAGGTCCGAAATTATTCATAATATAAATCAATGACATATGTACAATTTCGAAAGAACTGAAATTTGTTTTGTTTGCAGATGACACCAATATTTTTTGTTCCGGTGAGAATTTGCAGCAGACTTTAGAGATAATCACAACTGAAATAAATAAACTAAAACTATGGTTTGACAAAAATAAATTATCATTAAATCTAAGCAAAACAAAGATTATGTTGTTTGGGAGACATAAAATAGGTTGTAATGTAGAATTGATAATAGACAATATTAAGATAGAAATGGTACAGGAAATTAAATTTCTTGGTGTGATTTTGGATCCTAAAGTCTGCTGGAAACCTCATGTAGGATATGTATGAGCAAAACTGGCAAAGTGCTTGGCAATTCTGTGGAAAACAAAATATATTCTTGATTGTAAATCTTTGCATACGCTATATTACTCATTATTTTTGCCATATCTGACTTATTGTGTCGAAGTCTGGGGAAACACCTACAAAACCACTCTGCAGCCGATATGTACAATACAGAAAAGAGCAATAAGGACAATAAACAAAACAGGATACAGAGATCACACAAACCCACTATTCATAAAATCACACATGTTGAAATTTATGGATCTGGTCAAATTCAGAACAGCACAAATAATGTACAAAGCAAGAAATAATCTATTGCCGAAAAATATACAAGGAATGTTCAGTGAGAGAGAGGGGGGATATAATCTAAGGGGAGACCTAAATTTTAAAAAACCAAAAGTTTGAACAAATATGAAAAGCATGTGCGTATCGAGCTGTGGGGTGACTTTATGGAACAGACTGGAGACAGAAACAAAACAAAGTGCAAATATAAATCTATTTAAAAAAAGGTACAAAAAATATTTTTAAACAAGTATATTACAGAGGAAGTATGTTAATGGAGGATGATGAGGGATAAATAGAATAGGGTTGATTGTTATATTAGAACTAGCTTAGTATATGGTATATTATTATTTATGGGGATAGATATCTTCATATTTACTGGGATAAGTATGTAGTAGATATTTTTTTTGTAATTATATATTTATATAGATATTTATGAAGTGTATGTGTTTGTATGTATATGTGTGTATGTATATATATATATATATATATATATATATATATATATATATGTGTGTGTGTGTATATATATATATATATATATATATATATATATATATATATATGTATGTATGTATGTATGTATGTATGTGTGTGTATGTATGTATATGTATATATATATATGTGTATATGTATATATGTATGTATATATGTATGTATATGTGTATGTATATGTGTATATATGTATATGGTATGTAGTATATATTTATTTTTGTAATTATAAATTTATATGGATAATCATGAAGTGTATATATGGTATATATTTTTATAGGTGTATTAATGTAGTTTGGATTTCGGGGTAGTTAAAAAGGGGTGGGAAATTAAAAAAAAAGTATTGTACTTCTTCCCACTCCTTTTTCGAACAATGTGCGGTGTATTGTAATGTATTAGCTCTTTATGTTATTTTATTTATTCTTTTTTTGTCACTTTTTCATTTTCTTTCTTTTGTATGTACAAATAGTTACATACATTTTTATACATGTTCGAAATAAATAAATTCATTCATTCATTCAATTGTAGTGAGCTAACATGTTCAGTGATAATGTAGTTGACTAACTGTAATATGACTGTCACTATAGCAAAAACATGTCATGAATATCTTACATGCTCTTCCTCAAATTGGTCCCCACCAAATGCTGACACACAAGGTTTGATTCCACCAGTCCCGAAACCAATGAGGATGAGCCCCAACATGGACAGAGCACTGTGATAAAACAAAAAGTACCATAAAACATGCAAAATGCATCCCTCGCACATGGAAATGCATAGCTCAATTACCATGAATGCACACAAAAATCCACTTACATGTGCACAGTGCTGTCCCCTACAGATGGAATCGCACCAACAGACTTTATTACATGACCAATGATATACACGATTGACAGATAGATGATGGTTCTATGAACAAAGCACAAAGACCTCCAAGGTTCAATATTTATCAGGTTTAATCCAGCTTTCTCTTTGAGTTAAAATGATTCAGGTTAAAAAAAACAACCAAAAAAAAAAACCCCCATTGTAGCCATTTTAACTTACTTAAACTTTCCCAGCCATGAGTCAGCTATGATGGCCCCTATTAGAGGAGTAAAGTAGCACAGGCCAGTGAATGCATGGTATATAGCAGTGGAGAAGTCCTTGCTCCAGTGGAGGTAATTGATGAAGTAAAGTGTGAGCACCGCTTTATGAAAAAGAGAAATTCATGGTTGCTTTTGCATGTCAAAAATATTTAATGTGATGGGCACAACATAAACATGAAGTAACATGGCTTTGTATAAACCATTGGACATTTGGGCTCCTTCATTACCTTTCATGCCATAATAAGAGAATCTCTCACAGAACTCATTGACTACAATGAAGGAAATGCTGAGTGGGTAGTTGGTGCCACATATTTTCTGTAAGAGCATAAGGAAAGGACATAAGGACACTTCTCATTAGGCACAGTTCATATCAGACAACACAAACAGTTCTGAAATGAAGGTTTACTTTTATTGCACTTATTAAAACTGACACCAAGCCCAATACCCCACTCAACATGGACATCAATTTGAGCAACTTCATGACTCTGAGATGTGACACATTAACTCATTTGCTTTAGCTGCCGGGTTAACCATTTTGAGGTGTAGCAGTAACAGTGAGATTAATATAATGTCTTACTGGTGACTTCTTTCTATTGTCAGCTCGTTCCTCCTCCATATCTAAAAAAAAAAAAAGGGAAAAAACAGAAAGTTAACTCCAAATATATTTACAGAAAAGACCAAATTAATAATGAGATACTGAGCATTAGTATTATCTGACCCTGGGTGCATTTAAGGAAGGATCTTGATCTGTGGTATTATTATGTGACAAAAAATCAGAATATCATATTATTATGATACATATTCTCAACTCAAGAGTAAAAATAATCCTCTCGTTTTTAACTTTTGCTGCATTGAGGACAAGAAATGTGGCCCCGTGTTATTTTTGAGCTGAACAACTGCATTATATCTCAACTCCAGTTTACACATCACAAAAACTTTCAGTCGGGTAACCAGGTCAAATTTTAAAGCCAGATCAACAACAACAACAACAACAACAACAACAACAACAACAACTCTTTTCCTTAAAAGCCTGCATAGTTCTGCTTTCTTAAACAACTATATCTTTACTACAAATGTTTAGCACTGGAAGCACAGCACTGTAAAACATTTCAGCCTTGTTTAATGTCCACTTAGTTTTTCTCTTTAACTCAATGAGCTCTGAAAAGTGTTTTAATTTGAACTATTCTTCGCAAGTTTTCAAAGGTTAGACTTGAATTACTTAGTTGTCTTGACTAATTGAGACTTTTTCTGAGTTGAAACAAAGATAATTGTCAAATTGAGTTAACTTGCATTTTCAAGGCAGCAGGTGAACTTGAATTTCCAAGTTAAACCAATTTGAAATGTTTTACAGTGAGCTGAACACCTCTTTCACTGAGTCTTGGGTTTTTCCCCTTGAAAACAGAGTAAAATTCACCACATACAATGTTTGAAGAAGTTTTAATGTCCCTTATATCCAACAAACACCACTTATATGTTCCTGGTGAGTCGCTATTACTGATAATAACACAATTACCGTTAGCTGTGTCGTCTTTCCAAATCTTTAGCCCGTGTGGGTTGGCAGTAGCTCTTTCTCTCTCTCTCCTCTCACCATGTGTCCAAGTCCAAGTCCATCCCTCAGCACTGCACACACTCTGCTCTTTAATTCTGCTCTTTAACAGGGTCATATTTTCTATTGGATAATGGTTTAGATCCTCATTCTCTTCAGCATGTCATTTCAGCTTTACCCATTGTGTGTCTCCCCCAGCTCACACTCAGCAGTGCTGCTGCTGGACACACACAGTGTCCGGACTTACAGAGCGCACTTCCGTCTGATTCACACTTATATATTCTGCTAATAGGAAAACTCTACCCTGTTTACACTGCAGTTAATGCACTTTTAGTGCTCGGTCATGTTTACCGGTATATGGATGAGCTATTTGTATTTTTCACTGATCACTGAGTCCTTGTAAAAATATTCCTTATAAATTAAAAGCTATTACGACTTAGTGTCTCATAATTATAATGTATCCCATAATTATAAATTGGTGTCACAGACTTATGACTTAGTCTCTCAATTATGATGTATCTCACAATTATGAATTAGTTTCTCGTAATTATTACACATCTCACAAGTATTATTTGGCATTTCATAATTATGACCTAGCATCTCATAATTCTGATTTAAATTCTCATAATAATAACAAAACTCTACAGCCCCCCCAAAGTCCTGTAGAGTTTGCACTGAACTACCTATTTATTTGCACTGACACTTTATACACTTTCTTTCTTTCTCCTTGTTTTTAATTACTTGATATCTCTTTATTTTATTTATTTTAATTACTTGGATAATGTTTTAGATACTCATTCTCTTCAGCCTGTCATTTCAGCTTTACCCATTGTGGGTGGTTCCCCCCCATATATATATATATATATATATATATATATATATATATATATATATATATATATATATATATATATCAGATTAATAGGAAAACTCTACCCTGTTTGCACTGTAATTAATAGACTTTTAGTGCTCGGTCATGTTTATATGGATGAGCTATTTGTATTTTTCACTGAGTCCTTGTAAAAATATTCCTTATAAATTAAAAGCGAGCTTTTTTTTGGACAAATTATTTTCTCGAGAAGCCCATTTCCGCCACTTGGGAAAGAAAAAGATGAAGCCATATATTATGTCATAATAATGAGAACGTATCTTATAATTATGATTTAGTGTCAGAGGGTGCAGGTGGACTGGAGGTGGATGTATTTGCTGGAAGAGAGTCTTTATTGTAAAAGAAATAATAAACAGGTATAAAGTCCAAAACGACAGGCTGAGTTAATAATGAATAAAGAGGCAAAGAGTCGGGCGAGGCACAAACAGGCTGAATTGGGTTCGACAAGATCGGAATCAAAACACGAATCAGGAAGTCAACACGATAACAAAGGTTCGGTAATGGCGACTAACAACGCAATACTTTGCGAGGTCTGGTCGTGTGCAGCGTTCTTATATGCGCGCGCTGATTGCGCTTTAATCCGAGGTAGGTGCTCGTCATTAGAGGCGTGCGCTGTTCAGAGCACACATGAGTGAAAGTCTGTAGTGCGCCAAGGCACATGGATGTAAAACTTAGTCTCTCCATCCATCCATCATCTGTAGTCGCTTATCCTGTTCTACAGGGTCGCAGGCAAGCTGGAGCCTATCCCAGCTGACTATGGGCGAGAGGTGGGGTACACCCTGGACAAGTTGCCAGGTTATTGCAGGGCTGACACACAGAGACAAACAACCATTCACACTTACATTCACACCTACGGTAAATTTAGAGCCACCAATTAACCGAACCTGCATGTCTTTGGACTGTGGGGGAAACTGGAGCACCCGGAGGAAACCCATGCAGATACGGGGAGAACATGCAAACTCCACACAGAAGGGCCCTTGCCGGCCACTGGGCTCAAACCCAGGACCTTCTTGCTGTGAGGCGACAGTGGCACTAACCACTACACCACCATGCTGCCCCAATTAGTCTCTCATAATTATGAATTAGTATCTCAGTTATTACGTCTCTCACAATTATTACTCAGTATCTCATAATTATGACACATCTCACAATTATGAATTAGTATCTCGTAATCATGACATATCTCACAATTATTATTTGGTATTTCATAATTATGACCTAAATTCTCATAATAATGACTATTTAATAATAATAATAATAGTGAGAGCGACACAGTGGTGTAGTGGTTAGCACTGTCGCCTCACAGCAAGAAGGTCCTGGGTTTGAGCCCAGTGGCTGACAGGGGCCTTTCTGTGTGGAGTTTGCATGTTCACCCCGTGTCTGCGTGGGTTTCCTCCAGGTGCTCCGGTTTCCCCTACAGTCCAAAGACATGCAGGTGTGGTTAATTGGTGGCTCTAAATTGACAGTAGGTGTGAATGTAAGTGTGAATGGTTGTATGTCTCTATGTGTCAGCCCTGCGATGACCTGGCCACTTGTCCAGGGTGTACCCCGACTCTCGCCCATAGTCAGCTGGGATAGGATCCAGCTTGCCTGTGACCCTGTAGAACAGGATAAGTGGCTACATCTAATGGATAGATGGATGGATAACTGTGAGGTTCCCTGGGGTGTGAAACACAAGACAGGTGGCTTTTGTTTAACTGTTTTTTTCCTTTTCTCTTTTCCAACAGCGACTTTTCAACTGCTTCGTATTTTCACACACACACACCAATGACAACAACGAGAGACAAGTGTGATCGTTTTGCCACTCACCTTTCCCAGCCTCGCTCTCCATTCACAAACCAGCACTTTGACCACGCCCCCACTGCCACAATAACATTTTCTCAAAATTATGACTTAATATCTCATTATTATGAGAGACTAAAGAGACTGGTTTAATAGGCATTGACACTTGGGATTCAACAGGAACCTCTAACTAAGGAGTGTCAAACATACATCCCGCAGATTCTAATTTGCTTTGCCAAATTAATTTATAATCCGTATTTTAATTTAAAACCAATTTGTAAGTTGAATTGAAGGTTTAAAATAAAAAACTAGTCTGTTATTCCAGTAGAGGGCAAAATAATAACTTCAGAGCCACAAACCCAGCTACTGACAAAATGTGTTAAAGATACTGTATGTAATTTGTCATTGACAAGCTTTAAAAATGGACATATAATCCCAATTAAGTCCATTTCAGTCCAAGGTTGTAATACTACAAAATGAAAAGTTTAAGCAGGGTGCACACTTATAGTATGCAAGGGGGGACATTGCTTTCGTGGTAATGAATTGGAGTTTGCTTGTATGTACTGTAGGAGATAAACATTCAGTCGGTTAATGGCCTGAGAATGCACCTTTCATATAAAAGCAGCTAAATGAACAGATGCACAAGTAACAAATACAATAAATAAACAGCATGTTATTGGTCAGTAAACTGATTAGTTTTGGAATTGGACTAAGGCCAAGTTTACATTAGACTGTATCTGTCTCGTTTTCTTCGCGGATGCACTGTCCGTTTACATTAAAACGCCTGGAAACGCCGGGAAACGGGAATCCGCCAGGGTCCACGTATTCAATCCAGATCGTGTCTGGTCCGGTGCTGTGTAAACATTGAGAATACGCGGATACGCTGTGCTGAGCTCTAGCTTGTGTCGTCATTGGACAACGTCACTGTGACATCCACCTTCCTGATTCGCTGGCGTTGGTCATGTGACGCGACTGCTGAAAAATGGCGCGGACTTCCGCCTTGTATCACCTTTCATTAAAGAGTATAAAAGTATGAAAATACTGCAAATACTGATGCAAATACTGCCCATTGTGTAGTTATGATTGTCTTTAGGCTTGCCATCCTTCCACTTGCAAGTGGTAAGTGATATGCGCTGGGATCACACACACAGTGGCTCAGTCCTGAATCATTGCTTGTGCACTTCACTCGCGCGCTCTGTGAGCTGCGCAGGGCCGGAGTGCGCACCCTCCAGAGGACACTCGCTGTTCAGGGCGGAGTGATTTGGAGCGCAGGATGCCTGCGGAGCCAAGCGTATCCATGTATTGGCATTGCTGTGTGCACGCGAATCGTGTATTGGTGTTGCTGTGTGCACACTAATCATTTTAAAAACGTTAATCTGATGATCCGCTGATACGGTCTAATGTAAACCCCACCTAAGAGTAATGTGGATGGTTTCCTAAAATGAATTTGACACCCCCACTCTTACCTTTTGGTTCATCTAATGAGCATCATCACTTCTAGTGGCCCCGAGGTGGAAGGGGGCCTTAGACACTCTCAGGTCGCCGACCCCCCACAGGGGACTTTTAGGACTGTTAGTAAACACGCATCTAAAGCTCCGCGAGTTTTTGTGCTAGAAACATTCAAGTAACACCACTAGAAACCTTGAATCTTCTAGTTTTCAAATGTACAGTATATATCTTTAAAACAAACTTTATCTTTAGCACTTTGTAAAGAGAATAAAAACAAATCTTACGAATTTCAGTACTTCAGCCAGCAGCAGCCTCTTAACGACACACCCATCAGCTATTCACATGTTAAGCACATGGAACATCAGTGTCATCATTTGCTCATTGTGTAGCAAGGGGAGGTGAGAACATGCCCCATTTCACCAGTATAAACAAGTGCACATGTTCACTTGTTTCCATACCAACTGAGAAACTTTTACCTTGTCCACACTAGGGATTTTGTACCGATACGAAACTACTTTCGTACTGCAACACCTGTCCACACTAACAACTATACTGGTACTGTAGCGGTATAACTGTATCGGTACGAAACCCACAAATGTATGGGTTCATACCGGTACAGTATCGGTACTGTAGCGCTTCGCGTAGTGTGGACAGATGAAGCAGCTCTGTATCGATACAAATATAATGCGCATGCGCAAAGTCACACACCTCAATCGATGTCTTCGCTGAATAAAATAGTGAAGAACGGAGATTCGTTAGTTTCTTTCTCAACTGCCTCGCGCGTTTTATACGATTCGACTGAATAAATGACCACCAGAAATACAGACTGTACATTGACAACAAAAAGCACACACACGTTGTTTCATCCGCCATATATTCTTGGAAGGAAGTTACTTGGTAACCACGGAAACATTTCGCGCACACGCATTTCAACTACCGTGAAAGAAAACCGCAAACATTTCTTGCTAGTGTGGACAGATGCACTAAACTGTACCGGTATACTTTGTATCGATACAGTTATACCACTTTCGTACCGGTATAAGTGTGAACACAGCATTAGAGGAATGGCCAATGCAAGGAAGATGTCACCTGCTGAAGCTTCACTGCTGATCCAGGATCAACTTGCTCTGGAGAGTGAGTCAGATGATGCGATGTCAGATGTATCCAGTGAGGACAGCGATGATGAACAAATGCATTTTGAACTTCATCTTGAACCCGCCGAGGATATTTTTGATGAGTAAGTAGGCTAATATCTGTCTCACTAGAGGTTGTTGTCATACTTTTTCGGTTAGCGTATAGAGAGAACTACATTACATTACATTTAGCAGACACTTTTATCCAAAGCGACTTACAATTGAGAAAAACAATCAAGCTACAGTAAAACAAAGGAAATCATAGAGTAAGAAGAAGAGAGTGCATGTTAGATGGTTAGTAGATTGTTAGGATAGGAGGTGCTCTTTGAAGAGAAAGAACTAGTTGATCGAAACGTGTTGTGTTATTTTCGTCAACTTTTGAAAACATTTTTCTGTTGTGGGATTGAGCTGAACACAAATGGGAATAGGGCCGGTGATGGTCGCAGAGCCTGTGTGTACTGCAGGTTGCAGGGAAGGAAAACAAAAACCCTGTGGAAGTGCAAAACGTGTGACGTTTTCCTTTGCCTTCAACCTGACAGGAACTGTTATGATGCTTGGCATCCAGATGAGGACTGCGATGAGGATTGACAGCAGAGAGTCACAATCCAGGGATGATCATTAGCTATTGAACATTTTATTGAGTATTTTACAGTTGAAGAGGGCATATTTATTATAAGATTTAGAAGAAGCCAGAATATTTAATCTGTGACTGTGATAGCTTTGGCTTTTAGGGCTTCTTTTCTTTGCAGTAACTTTCCAAGCAGAGAGATGTGGGGGTAGGGAGGTACAGGGGCCAGGGTCTTTGACAAATGGACTATTGACAGTGACAGGGAGGAGGGGGGATTACAGGTGAATTACACCTACCTCATCAATATTCATTTGAAAGGGCAACTGGCTTTGGAGAAAACAAAGGTAGTCTGAAGTTTCTACAATTAGGATTAAAACTACATAACATTTCTGAATGCTGTTCTTACTTTTATGGAGCCGACACCTATGTTTACAAGGTTCAGACTTCAAAATTCTTGTGCAGATATATTTATAGTGTGTTTTTTTTACAAGGTTTGAAGACTCTGAAAATAGTTTTTTGTAAGGTTGTGTTTGCACTTAATTTAAATAAAAAACAAATTTCATTACATTCACTTTACTCTCATATTATTATTGCTGAGGGTCTTCAGAATATAACCATGTGTGTCACTTTTGCATGGATGCTTTTAGTTAGATGAAATACTTAAAAATGTCAGGGTTTATCAGACTGCCACAGCGTGTCTGACAGGCCCAGGACCTCCGAGTGTTAAAGCATATGAAAAAGCCAATAAATGATCAAATCATGGCTTGCACTCCCTCTACAGGTGACAAAACTGAGGAAGTTTACCATTTTATTATTTACCCTTTTCTAGATAAGAGGATGGTGTATGTCTTGGCTCTGAGGCTTGGCTCTAAATACAGCAACAGCTCCAAGTGCACAGTATAAACCTGCATCAATTTACTTAGCTGCTCAGGTTTGTGAAGATAATGCAGCAACTCTAACTTCTTGCTGTTAGGTATTATTATCTTTAGTTATATGAATTATTTGTCTGAAGTTTTTGCAATTGAAGTATTTGTAATATCCTATTTTGTCTAATTCTTTCTTCTGAAGAAGTTCTAGAGAAGTTGCTACAGAAAAGAGAAGGAGAGAGAGAGAGAGTCTTTAGAGTGGAAAATAATAGTTCCATTGTGATTACGTTATTCTGTCAGACTAGACAGAGCACAATCATTAAATCATCATCTTAAATCATTGTCCATCACACATGATGAAGAGAATGACCAGGATGATGAAGGGCAAAACTGATTCAAACCACTGTTGGTATCTTGACTTTAGGCCTATGTTTTTGTAAGACATTAACAAGATGTTTTCCAGAAGGAATCAGATTGAATGCCAGCCTAATGGTTAAACAACAAGGATGAGTTTACAGAAGTTCACAGCAAACACAATAAATATAAAATACAAAAATAAAGTGTGGGTGGTAAAAGAGAGCAACTGGACTTGCTTGAAAATTCTTGAAGACGTTTCACCTCTCATCCAAAAGGCTTTTTCAGTTCTGTCTGACTAAACTGAAGAAGCCTTTCAGTTGCTTTTGTGAAATGTCTTCAAGAATCTTCAAGCAAGTCCAGTTGCTCTCTTTTACCACCCACAGTTTACTATGACCTGGATGACTGAGAATCTTCACAGACATATAAAAATAAAGGTTTGCCACAAACTGATCCCAAATAAAGATCCATGAATATCTACAGCAGTATACTGAGAGGATTTGACCACTCTGTGACCCTGCTGTCTCTCCCCTGAGCTTGAATTTCTTACATCCTCTTGCACCTTGTGAAGAGTCATACGCTCTCTCAACCCTCAACCGCAAACACCCCCCCCCCCCCCCCCCACACACACACACACACACACACATGTCAGGGGCAGTGAATGTCACCTGGATACGTTGTATATTTGTGCATACATGCTAAGAACTTCAGCAAAGTCATAAAATAAGATATGCCGTAAGATTTGTAATAACATACTGTTATCATACAGCCTTTTTTTATTTGTCCATAACTAAATGCATTTTGTAGAGCATTTGCTGCTTCTGGAGTGCAAATTGTAGCCTAGTTCTGCTGGTGTAATATGTCTTTCTCCAAGAAAACTAAATCGGGGTATCAGAAAAGAAAAGAAAAACAGAAAAGAGAGAAAAAGCAAAACAAGGGAAAACAATTGTTGATAAACTTCTTTACAAAGACAGGTGAGCACAAATGTTAAAACAGATGAAACATGAAATCCCATGGTTCTCAACTGCTTGAATACCTCCATGAGCGTTAGTGCTAAAAACGACCTGAGACAACCCATTGACTTGAAAGAGCATATAATGCACTTTCACACGATACCTTGGTTACATCTGTAATCTGAGGTAAAGGCTAAATAAAATGTTGTTTGCATACACCACACCAATGTAATAGTACTAATTTGAAACATGTCTAATATTAAATTAATATTTAGCAGTTATTATATAATATAATTAATAATAATCGGCTAATCAATGTCATAGATACCCTCGTCATCGGCTGTCCATTGCTAGGTGATGATGACTCACGGGCGATTGCTCTAAGACAACGAGGGAGGCTCAGCCTCCTCTAAAAATGACGAACATCGTGTAGGATGAATTGCGCTAGGCTTATGTTATAGCCGACCTTATAACATTGCTATTTCAGATCCAGAATCATAGAAATATATGTGCTCAACCCACTACAGTGCGAAATCATTCCCTTATAACTTTAATGTGTGCGTGAGTTTTTCCCCCTCGTGACAGCGCGATGCAGCGCAGCCTCAGTGGACTTCAATGGCATTTGGGAGCTCTGCGCTTTTCAATCTCAAAATGCAAGATGATTATTGGACAAATACTGCGAAAACGCCCACCCACGGAGTCTCACGGACTCCCAGCCTCAGTGGACTTCAATGGCATTTGGGAGCTATGCGCTTTTCAATCTCAAAATACAAGACGGTTATTGGACAAATACTGCGAAAATGCCCGCCTACGGACTCCCAGCCTCACATGGGAGGGACATGGCAGTTTCTGTGAGGAGACTGGTGATTGGTGAAAGCGGCCGGATATTTTCTTTGATTGACAGCTCGTTTCAACCATAGACAGGCAGCGGTGAATTTCAGTTCAGTCCCATGCGGATTCACAAGTGCTGTGGTGTATTGTAAGAGATCAGCTTACATTTCGATTTCATTCATTACATACGGTTTCTACCAGCTTTTTTAGTTTGTATATATTTTCATTGTAAATAAAGTGTAAATATAGTGTTGTCAAGTTTGCTATCTTAGTTCCAGAAATTTCGTTTATTTGAGTGACTGAACTTGAACTTGAGGGGGCTAGTCAGCTAGCAAGAAAGCTGCGCACGGATGCCAAGCATTGCTGATTTAATTTTGGCGAAGCCATTTGCCAGTCTTCCTTTCGAGGAAAAAATTAAAATTAAACAGCAGGGTAGACCAACGCCTCAAACTGACTTGGTGAAAAAGGTAGGGAATAATACTCGTTCCTTTCAGCTCTCCTGGTACGAGAAAGTGAATTGGCTAACAGCAAGTGACCCACATCAACAACAGTAAATAGGCTACTTTAGTAATATGTCATGGATTGACCAAAAATATAGAATCTATTTAAAATGTTTATGCTGAGTATATTATATTGGAATATATATTTTCCTGGATATGAATTAAACACAGCTACAATTTGGAAAACATTTTTAAACAAAAACACAGCCGAGAACATTTCACACTACAGACTTGGATTAAAAGTGAAGCGTTATCAAAATTGTCAATAAAACATTTCTCAGTCAAAATAAGTAAAATATAGGGAAAGTGTCATTGAATGAAATGTGTGGCACCCAGCTCTACTGCTGAGGTTCCTGACAAAGAGCTGCTTTCAATAATGATCAATTTTTAAACAACATGCCACAATTTTAAAATATAAAATGTTAAAATATACCCCCCCCAACACCACCATCATGTATATTGGACAGTAGGCTAATGGGCCAAAAGAACCTGTTATTTCACAGTTTGTGACGCTGCCAACAATCAGCCAGATCAGAGGCAAGAGTATGGGCAAAATTGATGTTTTTTCTTTTAAAATCTGGAAATATCGTAACCGACCAGCCTCCCCTGTTTGAAAGACTACCAGCCGCCACTGTGATGACTGCTTCATTAGGATGCACAGAAACACAGATGGGCCGCGAGGCCTGCATCAGAGCGACAGAGTCGTCTGCAGTGGTGGCACGAATGGCCTGGCTGAGCTGCCATGGAATGTCTGGCTTCATGAGCCTTCATATACTCCCTTTGACGCTTGTCTTCAGTTGAGGATACTGAACTTTTAACTATGCTTCGCCATGTTGCTCTATCCGAGGCATCCCTTTCCCATGTCTGATCGATAATTCCAGCATTCTTCATGTGCCTCTTCAAGACGTCTTTGTACCTCAGTTTCTATCCTCCTTGCTTCCTCTTTCTGAGGCTCAGTTCTCTATAGAAAACAGCTTTGGGTAGTTGTGTGTTAGACATGCGCCAGATGTGTCCAGCCCAACGAAGCTGGGAGGCTGTGATCAAAGCTCCCACGCTTACTGTATTGGCTCGCCTGAGGACTTCTACATTCGCGACCTTTTCCTGCCATCTTATTTTGAGAATTTGATGCAGGTGTCGGAGTTGTAGCCTGGTCAGTTTCTTGAAATGTTTATGGTAGAGTGTCATGCATTCAGTGGTGTAAAGCAGAGATGTTTCTATACTTTCAACTTGGTGGTTCTCTTGATGTCATGGCGAGATCATAGTTACCTAGGTATTGTGATCACCCTGTCTGTGTGTGAGTGTGTGTGTCTGTTTGTCCCACCCCAGATATTTGCTTATAACTCAACAATGACTGGACAGACTGGCATGAAATTTCTTGGGCTGATGTATCATGATCATAGGAACCCATTCAATTAATTATGTTGTGGTGTGAAGAAAAAAGAAGAGAAAGAAAGAGTACTTTCACATATATATTTTCCAAACAATTATGCTTTATGAGAAAAGAATGAACTATGATTTGTACAGATCTGTTTAATAATACTAATGCTGCACTGTCTGTCTTTAATGATGCCTTTGAAAATTGATAAAGCAATGTATCGTAACCCTACAAAAATTATATTCAATTAGAGTAATGGAAGAAACAAATAAGAAAATAGTGCATGAATATAATCTGAATGACCCTCCTTCTAGCCAAGAGGAAATCATCATTATGCTGTGGGGGCGAGGTCTGCTATTTATGATTGCCTTGTTGCTTTTGTAATGCACCAAAGGCTTTGATGGCAGCTTGAATCCAGCGGTCTTTCTCCAAGTCTGATGAGTTTGTGTTGGCAACTGTACTGCCTAAGTAGATGAAACTCATAAGAGATGTTCCATTGACCAAAACAACATTGTCTGACCTTGCCTGTGGCTCAGGCGAGGGTTGGTACAGGAGTTCTGTTTTGGTGGTATTGATTTTCAATCCAAAGAGGGTTGCAGCTGTGGCAAAGTGACCAATGATTTTCTGCATGCCATCCAAATCCGTTGCTACAAATGCAGAGTCATCTGCGTACAGCAGTTCTTGCATGCAAATTTGCAGAGTTTTGGTTGAGGACTTTTGCTATTTTGGATTTTTGGAAAAAAGTATTTTTCAAATTTTTACATAAAATATAGATTTTCATTTCCAGAGGATATATCCAAAACTATTCATGATGCGGATTTGAAACTTGGTATACATGTTAACAAGGTGATGTAGATGTGCCTAACAGTGGTGTAGTGGTTAGCACTGTTGCCTCACAGCAAGAAGATCCTGGGTTTGAGCCCAGTGGCTGGTGAGGGCCTTTCTGTATGGAGTTTGCATGGTCTCCCTGTGTCTGCATGGGTTTCCTCCAGGTGCTCTGGTTTCCCCCACAGTCCAAAGACATGCAGGTTAGGTTAATTGGTGGTTCTAAATTGACTAAGTGTGAATGGTTGTTTGTCTCTGTGTGTCAGCCCTGTGATAACCTGGTTATAACTTAGTCTCACAGGTTAGTCTTAGGGGTTGGTTTTGTTTCCGGAGCAGAACTTGAAAACTATGAGTGGTATGGACTTGAAAGTTGGTATATATGAGTGGTATGGACTTGAAAGTTGGGATATGTGTTGATTAAGTAATGTATACGTGTCTTTTGATACTAAGAAATGTGAGAAATTTTCATTTTTAGCTCACCTGGACCAAAGGTCCAGTGGGCTTATGCCATGGTCTGCTGAGGTCAGTGTAAAGAGGTAGGGTTGGTTTCTTGCAGAACTTGAAACATGTGACAAATAATATATTGAAACTTGGTATATAGTTGGTATATAGAGTGGAAACTTGGTATATAGAGTGGGGGACATAGGTGTGTAGAAATCAGAGCAGGTGGGTGGAGCACAGAAGCACGGCAGGCCAGAACTCAGTTCAAAAATTCTGTTTATTTGCAGCATTTCAGCTGTTACTACTCTCCCAGCCACACACGCACGCACACACACAAGTCGTCTGGTTGGGGAGATAGCTCCCTTCCTCTGCTCTCCCTCTCCTTTTATAGGGCACGGTCACTGGGGAAGACACACAAACACAGGTTAACTAACATCAGGTGCAGTGATTCTGCCACTTACCTTCCCTGACTCTGCCCTCCGTTCACAGACCGACACTTGACCACACCTCCGCTGCCACATACCCCCACCGCCCGACTCAGGCCGGGGAGCTGTCCGACCTGCAGCCGACTCCCCCCCCCGACAGGAGAGGAAATCCGCCACAACCATCTGCACCCCCAGCCTGTGGACCACCTTGAACTTAAACGGCTGGAGTGCCAGATACCAACGGGTGATCTGTGCGTTGGCATCCTTCATGCGGTGGAGCCACTGGAGGGGCGCATGGTCCGAACAGAGGGTGAAAGGGCGTCCCAGTAGGTAGTAGCGGAGGGCGAGGCCCGCCCACTTGATGGCAAGGCACTCCTTCTCTATGGTGCTGTAGCGGCCTTCATGCACCGACAGCTTCCTACTCATGTACGGCACTGGATGATCCTCCCCCTCCACCTCCTGGGACAGAACAGCCCCCAGCCCTCTGTCCGACGCGTCCGTCTGCAAAACAAAGGGGACAGAAAAGTCAGGGGAGTGTAACAGTGGCCCCCCACACAGTGCAGCCTTTACCTCAGAGAAAGCCCGCTGGCACTGCTCCGTCCACTGGACCGGATCTGGTGCCCCCTTTTTAGTGAGATCAGTCAGCGGGCTGGTGACGTCCGAATAATTAGGTATAAACCTACGATAGTAGCCAGCCAGCCCCAGGAACTGTCTCACCCCATTTTTGGTCTTGGGCCTCTGGCAGGCCGCAATCGCTGCTGTCTTATTAATTTGGGGACGCACCTGCCCATTGCCCAAGTGGAAGCCCAGATACCGTACTTCCACCCGCCCAATCGCATACTTCTTTGGGTTGGCTGTGAGACCCGCTCGCCTCAGCGACCTAAGGATGACCCTCAGGTGTTCTAAATGCCGCGGACAGTCATTACTATAGATTATAATATCGTCCAGGTATGCGGCTGCATTAGTGGCGTGGGGGCAAGGGACCCTATCCATAAGCCGCTGGAACATAGCAGGCGCCCCAAACAGCCCAAAAGGAAGTGTGACAAACTGGTGTAAGCCAAACGGTATGGAAAAGGCCGTTTTCTCTCGGGATAATGGAGTCAAGGGGATCTACCAATATCCCTTTGTCAAATCCAGTGTCGAATAAAAACGAGCCGTGCCTAGTTGATCAAGCAACTCGTCAATACAAGGCACTGGGTATGCATCGAATTTAGACACCGCGTTGATTTTTCTATAGTCCACACAGAACCGGACCGACCCGTCGGCCTTGGGAACCAAGACCACCGGGCTGCTCCAGTCACTGTGGGACTCCTCAACGATGCCCATGTCGAGCATGGCCTCGAACCACCTTTTTTTGTGTTTGGGCAGCCTGTAAGGGCGGCTGCGCACTACCACCCCCGGGGGCGATTCAATGTGGTGTTCTTTGAGGCGGGTGTGGCCGGGCAGGGGCGAGAACACGTCAGAAAATTCTGTCTGCAACTGGGCAACCTCCATGAGTTGGGTCAGGGAGAGGTGGTCTCCACAGGGGACCGGAGTGGAAGTCAATGTTCCCTTTTGGACCTCCGGCCCCAGCTCCGCCTTCTCTGGAACCAACGACACCAACGCCACAGGGACCTCCTCGTTCCAAAGTTTTAGCAGATTGAGGTGGTAAATCTGTAACGCCCCACCCCTCTCCATTCACCTCACCTCATAGTCAACATCCTCGAGTCGCCGTGTGACCTCAAAGGGTCCTTGCCACTTGGCGATCAGTTTGGAGCTCGACGTGGGCAACAGCACGAGTACTTTATCTCCTGGTGCGAACTCCCTAAGGCGTGTGCCCCTGTCATACAGGTGGATTTGCCATTCTTGGGCCTGCCGCAAATTCTCCTGGGTTAGTTGTGTGAGTGTATGGAGTTTTGCGTGCAGGTCGATAACATATTGAATTTCGTTTTTGCTCGTTGAAGGTCCCTCCTCCCAATTTTCCCGCAGAACATCTAGAATGCCCCGCGGCTTATGCCCATATAATAATTCGAACGGGGAGAACCCCGTGGAGGCTTGTGGGACCTCTCGCACTGCGAATAACGGGCTAGAGCCATTTATCTCAGTTGCGTGCATCCTCGCTTACAAATTTTTTAATTATGTTTTTGAGGGTGAGATTAAACCATTTGACTAAGCCATTTGTTTGTGGGTGATAAATGCTGGTGCGGATTGGCTTAATTCCCAGTAACCCATACAGTTCGTGCAGTGTGGGTGTGTCACATGAGTTCTGAGACAAAATGATGACGCAGCCAAGAATTGCAACTTCGGTGCAAGGATGGTGGTTTACTTACAGTCCAGATTTTCCCAAAAGAGAGCAAGTGCAAAAATAAAAAAAATAAAGTTGGAATTTCAAAATGTTACAAAGTAATGTAGGCCTATGAATTTAACCAAAAAAGAAGACAACTAGACTAAAGTAGAAAGAAAGTTTCCAGTCTAAAGAGCAAAACACTGCACAGCTCAGGACTACAAACCAGACTGCAATAAAAATGGCCAGACAGTGAACTACCTCCTTCAGAGGGCTTAAATAGTCACTAGCCCCTCCCCCTACAATTAACACAAACAGCTGTAGACAGACAAAAACCCATTTATCCTCCATTTACATAACAATGGCAAGATTTACAAATAGCAAAAGTCTTACATTTCTCTCATACAAAACAACTGTTTACATTACAAAACCCCAGCTTCACCACAATTCTTAATTTACACTTAATTATCTTAATTGGATGAAATCATTAGCTTGTAACGAGACTGGCACTACAAAGACAGCCGGCTTCCACAGTTCGGGTCCTTTGGTCACCTGGAAGTGCTGCAGGAGAGAAGAGAAGCAAACAAACGTGGCACCCACTCACCACGCTAAGTTATTAAAGATTGCACTGAAACCCATGTGTGTGATCATTTAACTATGAGGTACTTTTGTTATGAAACTATTGCTACAAACAACTTGTGTGTGCACCCACAGAGTTAGTTAGCTGGTAATTAGCAGTAGCTCAACATAAATGATATGTATGGTATCAGGTGTTTGTGTGTAGTGTGGTGCATTGGCGCCTGGCGCCGGTACTGAAAGAGCTCCGTGTGACATTACCGCCCTCCTCTCCTAGGGTGGCAATACTGGGCAGCCTGGACAGGTAGTCAGCGACCACGTTCTGCTGGCCTCGCTTGTGATGGACACAGAACTGGAAAGGCTGCAACTCCAAGTACCATCTTGTCACCCGGGCATTCTTGTTCTTCATGGTGTTCATCCATGTCAGTGCTCTGTGGTCTGTGTAAAGATCAAAATCCCGGCCCAACAGATAATACCTCAAACTATCTAATGCCCACTTAATTGCAAGGCATTCCTTCTCCACAGCTGAATACCTTGTTTCTCGTGGCAGCAGTTTCCTACTGAGGTATAGGACAGGCCGTTCTTCACCTCATTCTCCTTGTGCAAGGACAGCTCCCAGGCCACATCCGGAAGCATCCACCTCGACAAGGAAGCGCTTTTTGAAGTCAGGGGTCTGGAGTACAGGAGAGGCACACAAACACTCCTTCAAAGAATTAAAGGCAGCTTCACATTCATCAGTCCAAATGACAGGGTTACTGGCAGACTTCTTAGTGAGATCAGTTAATGGAGCAGCAATGGCAGCACAGTGAGGAATAAATCTTCGGTACCAGCCAATCATGCCGAGGAAAGATTTTACCTGGGTCTTGGTTGTTGGACGTGGACTATCCCTGATTGCTTGTACCTTGTCCACTTGCGGTCTGATGGTGCCTTTTCCCAACTGGTATCCCAGGTACCTTGTTTCTGTTCTTGCCCACTCGCACTTCTGCACATTCAGCATCAGACCCGCTTGCTGGATCTTCTCAAGGACATGATGCAGGTGCTCCAGATGTTGCTGCCAGGTGTTACTAAAAATAACATCATCTAAATATGCGGCACTACAGTCAGAGCAATCTTTGAGTACTCGGTCCATTAACCGCTGAAAACTGGCAGGTGGGCCAGGAAGGCCAAAAGGCATCATGCGGAACTGGAAAAGGCCCATAGGGGTGCGGAAAGCAGTGTAGGCTTTGGACTTCTCCTCTAAATAGTAGAGCAGGTTAAGCAAACCATCGTGCACTTTGTGATATAAGCATGAAATTTGGCATGATTGTTGCTTATAGGTCACGTTTTCAGAAAAAAGTGCTAGCCATGAAAAAAAATTCAATATGGCGGCCATTTTTCAAGATGGCCGCCAGACGCATCCTCGTTTCATGTTTTTGTTAAGAAAACACAGAGCAAATTGTTATATAAACATGAAATTTGGCAATAATGTTCTGTGTAGGTCATGTTATCAGTTAAAAGTGCTAGCCCTCCAGAAAATTCAATATGGCGGCCATTTTTCAAGATGGCGGCCATTTTTCAAGATGGCCACCAGACGCGTACCCATTTTGTGGCTTTGTTAAAAAGCCACAGTGCATATTGTCTTATGAACCTGAAATTTGGCAATAATGTTCTGTGTAGGTCATGTTTTCAGTTGAAAGTGCTAACAGACCAAAACATTCAATATGGCAGCCATTTTTCAAGATGGCTGCCAGACGCACATCCCCATTGTGTGGTTGTGCTCATGTGTGCCCCTAAAATGGACTGCTATTGCCGGGATGGCAATGAGCTCTCATTGCTTACAAAATATCCCAAATGGCTTGCGAACCACACAGCCTCTGGCAGTCAAGTGTCCACCCTAGCCTTCCAGAGCTGACCGGGGTGATTTTGCAGATAGAGGTGGTGCGAAAGGCGGGTATCTGGCGCCTCAAAACCAGTTACTCTTGGCAGAAGAAACTGAGTAATGGCACTAACTGGAAGGGGATGAGGAGGACGAGTAATGGCACTTACTGGAACAGGACTATGAGGACGCCGAGTAATGGCACATCTTCTGGCAGTTCATAGGGCGTAAGAAGAGAGTGTATGTTGCTCACTACCTGGGCACACTGGTGACAGACACTGCTGTGAAACTCAGCATGGGGTTCGATGTCAGCTAAACATTGAGTTAGTATCCCAAATGCAAGTGCTTGAAGGCTGGAATAGGGTGTACTCCACTGTGCAGTTGCCCTTGTGAGATTTTTAAGCAAGGAACAGTGACTGAACTTTGGGCCTAGCCATGCTGGCGATGGCAAAGTAATCCAAATGGTCTGCCAAACTTCACTTTGGACAGTGGTACATATCCATTCATAAATCAGAGCTGGCAAACCATTTTTATGGTAGGGGGCATTGTCTATCTAAAACTGTAATTGGGTGCTGGGGGAGGGGGGTAGCAGTTCAGGGATAAAAGATAGATCTCAGCAATGGATATTTTTGTCGATGTCATAGATTTGACCAAGTTATTTTTCACTGTTGAGCATTAGCACTATTTTCGTTCACTTGTTTTTCTCTGAAAGGCCTATGAGCATGCTGGAAAATCATGTGACCAATTCATTTGGGACTATTTGATGGAAGGATCAATCAGCAAGAAACAACTCTTGGAGCTTAGGAAAGATATGGGAATTTTCCCAAAAAAGCTTTGGAATGTAAGGGTTTCACAAGATTATCCACTGTGAAAAATAGGCTTTTCATCATGCCAGATTGGCCAATTGTGCAATCATTCTGTTTTTCTGCATGTAATTCAGTATTATAATGGCAATAAATCAAAAATGTTTCATTGAATTCATCTTTTGTACTTTGACACCAGAGCAAGACCATTAACAGGGGATTTTTTGGCGACCATCTTGAAAAAATGGCCACCATATTGAATTTTTTGGGGGGCTAGCACTTTTAGCTGATAACATGACCTACACAGAACATTATTGCCAAATTTCATGTTCATATCATAATTTGTACTGTTTTTTTTTTTAGCAAAACCACAAAACAAGGACACATCTGGTGGCCATCTTGAAAAAATGGCCGCCATATTGAATTTTTTTCGTGGCTAGCACTTTTTTCTGAAAAAGTGACCCATCAGCAACAATCTTGCCAAGTTTCATGCTTATATCACAAAGTGCACGATTTGGAACAAAATCTGCCTTAACCTGCTCCACTAAAAGGGACCTGCCAATACCCTTTCCAGAGGTCTAAAGTTGTAATGAAATTGGCATGGCCTACCTTCTCCAGCAGCTCATCTATGCGTGGCATGGGATAGGCGTTGGAGTGAGAGATGGCATTCAATCTCCAGAAGTCAAGGCACACCCGTATGGACCCATCCTTCTTTGGCACGATCATGATCGGGCTGCTCCATTCACTGGCTGACGGCTCTATCACACCTAGGTCCAGCATGGCATGAACCTCCTTCTCTAGAGCCTCAACCAGCCTCTCAGGAATGCAATAAGGTGGCTGTCTAATGGGGATCTGGTCAGGTTTAAGACGGATGGTGTGTTCCAGGAGTGTGGTTTTCCCTGGCTTCTGCTGGAAGAAGGCAGGATAATGGCTGAACAGATCAAACAAGTTCATTTGTTTCTCACCATCCAGGTGTGGCAGGGTCACCTCTGTCTCGCCACTCCACGCCCGCAACAGCTCCTCTGGCTCCGCCTCCTCCTCCACGTACTGGACAAACAACGTACTGGTCTTTGTGGTCTGCTCGCTCATGCCAGGCTCTGAGGAGATTCACATGGTAAGTTTGAAGACGCTTACCCTTCTCTGGATGGTGGACTTCATATGTTGTCGGGCTGATCTTTCGCTGGATGGTGTATGGTCGAACCTCGGATCCAGGAGGAACAATGCGGTTTTCGTCCTGGTCGCGGAACACTGGACCAGCTCTATACCCTTCATAGGGTGCTCGAGGGTTCATGGGAGTTTGCCCAACCAGTCCACATGTGCTTTGTGGATCTGGAGAAGGCATTCGACCGTGTCCCCCATAGTATTCTGTGGGGGGTGCTTCAGGAGTATGGGGTTCGGGGCTCTTTGCTAAGGGCTGTCCGGTCCCTGTACGAACGGAGCAGGAGTCTGGTTCGCATTGCCGGCAGTAAGTCAGACCTGTTCCCAGTGCATGTTGGACCCCGGCAGGGCTGCCCTTTGTCACCGGTTCTGTTCATAATTTTTATGGACAGAATTTCTAGGTGCAGCCTGGGGCCAGAAGGAATCCTGTTTGGGAACCACAGGATTTCATCTCTGCTTTTTGCGGATGATGTTGTCCTGTTGGCTTCTTCAAACCAGGACCTTCAGCATGCACTGGGGCAGTTTGCAGTCGAGTGTGAAGCAGCTGGGATGAGAATCAGCACTTCCAAGTCCGAGGCCATGGTTCTCGACCGGAAAAGGGTGGCTTGCCCTCTCCACGTTGGTGGAGAAGTTCTGCCTCAAGTGGAGGAGTTTAAGTATCTCGGGATCTTGTTCACGAGTGAGGGAAGGATGGAGCGTGAGATCGACAGGCGGATCGGTGCAGCCTCCGCAGTGATGCGGTCGCTTTACCGGTCCGTCGTGGTGAAGGAGCTGAGCCAAAAGGCGAAGCTCTCAATTTACCGGTTGATCTACGTTCCGACTCTCACCTATGGTCATGAGCTTTGGGTAATGACCGAAAGGACAAGATCGCGGATACAAGCGGCCGAAATGAGTTTCCTTCGCAGGGTGGCTGGGCGCTCCCTTAGAGATAGGGTGAGAAGCACAGTCACTCGGGAGGAGCTCGGAGTAGAGCCGCTGGTGCTCCACATCAAGAGGAATCAGCTGAGGTGGCTCGGGCATCTTTTTTGGATGCCTCCTGGACGCCTCCCTCGGGAGGTGTTCCAGGCATGTCCCCCCCGGGAGGAGGCCCCGGGGAAGACCCAGGACACGCTGGAGGGACTATGTCTCTCGGCTGGCCTGGGAACGCCTCGGTGTTCTTCCCGAGGAGCTGGCCGAGGTGTCTGGGGAAAGGGAAGTTTGGGCTTCCCTGCTTAGACTGCTGCCTCCGCGACCCGGTCCCGGATAAAGCAGAAGACGACGAGACGAGTGTATGGCCCTTGCCACTTGGCCAACAACTTGCTAGAAGAACAGGGCAACAACAGGAGCACTTTTTGGCCTACTTGAAACTCCCTCCTCCATGCATGTTGGTCATACCACCTCTTCTGGTCATGTTGGGCTGCCTGAAGATTCTCCTGGGCTTCTTGCTGGTACTTCTCCAGCCGGTTCTGCATCTGGAGTACACACTGCACGATGCCTTGGCTGTTGAACTCAGTAGTGGTGGTGCCTTCCCACGAACTCTTCAGGAGGTCTAGTGGCCCCCTCACTGACCACCCATACAAGAGCTCGAACGGCAAAAAGCCGGTTGACGCTTGAGGTACTTCCCAATAAGCGAACAGGAAAGGCAGCCACTTGTCCCAATCCCGGCCCGTGTCATCCACAAACTTGCGGAGCATTGACTTCAAGGTTTGATTAAACCGCTCGACGAGCCCGTCGGTTTGGGGATGATACGGTGTGGTCTTCAGGGCCTTGATCCCCAGCTGCCGGTAGAGCTGCATCATCAGGCGCGAGGTGAAGTTGGTGCCTTGGTCAGTGATTATTTCATCAGGAATGCCAACTCTGGAAAACAACTGAACAAGAGCACTGATCACCTTGGGTATAGTTATGCTTCGCAGTGGAAAGGCTTCTGGGAACCTGGTGGCATAATCGCACACCACCAGTATGTACCTGTACCCAGAACTGCTGGTCTCCAAGGGCCCCACAATGTCCATGGCAATTCTGCGGAAAGGAGAGGAGATGACGGGCAGTGGACACAACGGAGCTCTTTCAGACCTGCGGACACCAGAAGTTTTTTGACAGACAGGACATGTTTTACAGTAGTGTTGTGTGTCAGTGTACATTGTTGGCCAGAAGAATCTAGCACCTAACCTAAGACAGGTTTTCTGTTGCCCCAAATGCCCAGCCCATGGGACAGTGTGTGCTAGATGGAGAACAAGAGGTCTACAGGTAACTGGAACTACCAGTCGTTTCACACCTGCATCTGACTGATTGTACAGAATACCATTTTCAATCAGGTACCTGTCTGGAGCAAACTTCTCAGTGATGTTAGACTCTGCTTTTTGGAACAGTGAGCTAAGTGTGGTGTCTGCCTGTTGCAGTTTAACAATGTCATGTGGCACATCCCAATCAACATTCAACCCCTCAGTGTCAACTTTCTGAAATGACCCCCCATGGCTATACTTCTCTAAGCGTCGCTGGCAACGCGACTTCCGGGGCCCTTTACCACCACCCTGGATCAGGTCATCAGACAGATTGGGTAATGGCTCCACAGCCTTCTGCGAGCGGGTTACCACAGGGCATGACACACATCATTGGCATGAGACACATCATTAGCAACAGATCCCAGTAAGTCATCCCACACTGGTACATCCCTCCCCAGGATAACATCAAAAGGTAAGTTTTCAATGACCACCATTTCCAGTAAGTATTTCACCCCATCAATTTCAACAGTAAGCTCTGCTAGTGGATGTTGCTTTTTATCTCCATGTACACACTCAATTTCTTTCTGGTTCTGATAGTCAAGACCGTTTAACGGTACACAGGGGTGAAAGTAGACCGGTGCGCGGCGGTGCTGCGCACCGTCAAAAGATTTAGGGCCGGAATACACCTTTTATAAATCGTGGCTAAGCTTTAGAACATTGTGCTCACGCTGTTTATAACTGGGGCACGGCTGAATAGCATTGAGCGCACGGTTTTACTAAGTCTGCTTTAGTAGGTTACAGGAGCGCAAGCTCGTGATTTAAATGTGAGCATGCTTTGCAAAGTGAGCGCACGTTTTCTTGACACCCCAAAAAGTATTCGTATGACCTCTGCAACTCCCCGTAATGTTTACATTATCACGTCACAGTGTATCCACTATATAGCCAATATATGTGGCTGCTTTCAGAAGCTGTTTCAGGAAGTGAGGGATGTGAAGAAAAGCATTGTGCTATGGAGAAAAAAAGAATGCAGAAAACAATCACTGAGCTATTTAAAAGAAAAGACAGAGCTGATGAAAATGCAATTCAGGAAAAAGTCAGGAAAACATGTATGACTGAAGATTCAGTGCATGCAGTCCCGAGCGAGGTGGCAGTGGCACAAAGTGAGAACGCAAACGTCGCAGGTGCAGGACTGTCAGCAGGTGATGATAGGCCTAGTGCAAGTGCCGCTTACCCCCCTGTCTGGTCAAAGGAACAATTTGAACAGTTCAAAATAAAAAATGAATGGCTGTATGCCCAAAATGGTATGCTTGGCTGTACCTCATGCCGTGATGTTAAGTGCCTTGGTGTCAAAGCATCTCGTGGTGTAAATATTGCTAACAATTGGGCAGAGGGGAAGATCGCACCATGTGGCCATTCAAGGAACGTGCAGCTTTCATCCCTGCGCAAAAAAATTCATGAACACAGAGAATCTGTAGCCCATAATGAAGCAATAAAGATTCTTCAAACAGCACAGAAAGATATCCTCTTGAACATGAATGCCACCAGCCAGGAGTTCGCGTTTGAGGCCACTGCCAGGGTTTTCAGGACCGCATATTTTGTCGTCAAACAAACTTTTTACAGATTTTGAAAATCTAATTGACCTGCAACAAACAAATTCCCTTGACTTAGGTCACATTCTGCACAGCAAAATGGTCTGTGTTGATATAATTGATCATGTCATCTCAGATGAAACATGAACTTGTGAAGAGGATAATTGAGAACAGAAGTAAAATTACACTGTTGGCTGATGAATCAAGTGTGGGGCACAAGTCAACACTCATTGTGTTTTTGAAGGCCAGCATTGATGGAGATATGGAACCCATTGCATTCCCATTAGACTTGATAGTCTGTCTGCTGCTCATATCAAAGAAAAGCTTATGCGCTGCCTGTTCACCAATGGCCTCACCATGGAGTTACTGCAGGAGATGTTAACTGGATTTTGCAGTGATGGTGGCAATGTGATGCTGGGAGTCAAGTCAGGTGTTGGGAAGCTGCTCCAGGATGACTTCCCAGACATCATCCTGTGGCACTGCCTTAATCATAGACTGGAGCTGGCTGTGGATCAGGCATTGGATGCCACTGGAGGTACAAAAGACTTCCAAGCATTCCTTGATGCACTGTATGCATTATACAGTCAGTCTCCAAAAAACATGCGGGAGCTGAGTGAGTGTGCCCATAATCTTCACATCACACTAAGAAGAATTGAAAGAGTTTTCAATGTCCAATGGGTGGCTTCTTCATGCAGAGCTGTTGATGCAGTTTGGCATTCTTATGCAGCACTGGCACAGCACTTCCGAGGTGCATCAGAAGACAGTACAAGGGATAGCAGAGAGAGGGCTAAATTCCAAGGGTTGCTTTCTAAGTTGTGCTCCATCAACTTTCTTAAAAATCTTGCACTGATGGCTGATGTTCTGACAGAACTGAAGAACCTCTCTGAAATTCTTCAGAACAGGAGAATCACTCTCCCAAAAGCACATGACATGATGACATACATCAAGCAGATAGAAAGTCTCACCAGATATCCAGGACAACATACAGTTGAGGCATGTCAGGCAGAGAGCGACATGAAATTCAAGGGAGAAGATTTAAAAGTTGGCAAGTCTCCTATCATTGATTCAACACAGTTCATCCAAGCAGTGGCAGACAGTTTGAGTGAGAGGCTTTTAACAACCACAACCAACAAAGCACAGGCCAGTGTTGCAGCCCAAAGAAAAGAGTTACACCGCACTGATGAGCCAAATGGCAGTACTTGACCCAGAGAAATGGGACCATGACAATCCCAGACATGGAGAGGATGAGGTGAGGGCTTTGTGCCATGCTCTACATGTAAACGAAAAAACACACCTTGGATTTGTTGAATATAAAGCAAGTGGAGGGAGAAGCATTCCAAGCAACATGAAAAAGTTGTGCATAGCAGTAGACACCCTCTCAGCAAGTAATGCAGACTGTGAGAGGGGGTTCAGCACTATGAACAATATCATTACTGAGTACAGGAGCAACCTCACGACCAAAAATACAGCAAACCTCCTCTTCATAAGTACAGTCGGCCCACCAACCAACCAGTGGAATCCTTTATCATATGTAAAGACTTGGCTGGCCAAAGGGAGAAGAGCAGCACATTCCACATGTGGCATGGCTCACCAGCACCCTGAAGAGGACAACTACTTCAGCCCTGTTTGGAATTTTTTTTAATTTTTTGTTCTCATGGAGGGAATCCATCATTTTGCATTTTTCAGTCAAGTTCCAAATTAAATGTACTGACAAGAAAGTTCTCACAGTAAAATATTTACAAACTGAAATATTTTGTAATGTCCTTTTTTGTACATAGGTACAACAAGGTAGGCCCTAGTTAAGAATATTAAGCAGTTATCTATCTCATGCAAAAGGTGTAAAACGCCTGTGGAAAAAAATCCGGGTAAAACGAGTTTTAAGAAAACGATAAAGTGACGCACTGGAGATTGTAGTACCGGTAAGAACTGAAAACTACTTTCACCCCTGACGGTACATGACATTTTGATTAAAGACACAGCACTACCAGTATCCATCATAGCATCAAGTGTAACCCCATTAACTTTTACTTTTTGGTTTACTGGTTCCATGTCATTAACCTCAGATCTGGCATCCCCCTCCCGTGGCACATAACAAAACCCAGACAGTTTTGGCTTCCTTAAGGGACAAACAGATACCTTGTGGCCTTTCTGTTGACAGAAAAAGCATATCAATTCAGACCTCCCATTACCCCCAACTGTGTGTGCAGTATTGTTACCTCCAACGATGCGAGTAGCATCCCCACCCCCAGAGTTACCTGCACTTGGCTTATAGCCCTGTGATGGCTTGTGAGGGAACAATGGGCGGTTGGGTGTCACCTTGTGGGCATTAATGTACTGCAATGCCAGCTTAGCAGCAGTCTTTCCATCTTCTGGCTCATGTTCACGGACCCAGGTCTGCACCTCTGGGGACAGGACATTCAACCGCTGCTCCATTATCACCTTCTCACCGATCTCCTCCTTGGTATGTTTCTCTGGTTGCACCCACCGACGGAAGAGATGCTTTAAGCGATGATAGGTCTCCATCGGTGTTTCTCCAGCTGGTACCGTGCTCCTCCTAAACCGCTGTCGATACGTCTCCTTGGTGACGTCAAATTTCAGCAGAAGGGCCTCCTTCAGCTTCTGGAAGTCATCTGCATGGTCCTCATCCATCGCCGAATATGCTTCCAGGGCCTTGCCAGTGAGCAGTGGAACCAGTCTGACTGCCCACTCCCATTCTGGCCACTGCCATGTACGTGCGAGACGCTCAAACCTCAGCAGGAAATTCTCCATATCTTCTCCCTGCTGGTAGGGGTGCAGCTTTGGTTCGCGAGGTTGTCCTGGGTACATCGTCATCTGTGGGTGTGCAGGGCTGGCTAGTGTTGGCAGCAGGTGTGCTGGGACGGCTGACAGGAACGCTGGCGGTACTGCATTGGAGGCTGGACGTACTGCATTGGACACTGGACGAGTTGGTGAGTATGCTGGTGAGTCTTCTGGGTTTGCTGCATGGGGCTGGGTAGTGGGGTCTGGCTCTGGCTTTTGGGGTCCTCCGGGTGGCTGGGACGGAGTTACTGGTGGCAGGTTGAGTCTTGGGCTTTCCTCTTCAAACATGCTGGAAAATGCCAGTTGGTGTGAGAGAGGATATTCTTGGCGAGGTCGCATTGTTGTGAGAAAATTGCGTAGTTCTTCCCGCATGGCCTCATCACGTCGCATCTGTGCCTCCTGACGAACCTCATCTCGCATCTGCTGGGCTGTGAGGAAGTCTCGTACCAAGTCTGTTAGCGATGTGGCCACTACAGAGGAAGCTGGAACACCACCCTTTGTCCTCGGTCTGGCCCCCTTTGCATTGTAGTCCTGGACGTCTGCTTCTGTTTGCTCTTGCTCTGTTCCCGACTGAGCTGTTTCCCAGGCATCATCCTTCACTTGCCTAGGGTAGGAGCTCAGGTGAGTGGCTTGTTGGTGTTGCTTTTGAGTTGTTCAAACTGGTTTTCTTCGGCTGGCCATCCCACTTCTGACAACATATGTCACATGGGTTCTGAGACAAAATGATGATGCAGCCAAGAATGCAACTTCGGTGCAAGGATGGTGGTTTATTTACAGTCCAGATTTTCCCAAAAGAGAGCAAGTGCAAAAATAAAAATAAAAAAAAGTTGGAATTTCAAAATGTTACAAAGTAATGTAGGCCTATGAATTTAACCGAAAAAGAAGACAACTAGACTAAAGTAGAAAGAAAGTTTCCAGTCTGAAGAGCAAAACACTGCACAGCTCAGGACTACAAACCAGACTGCAATAAAAATGGCCAGACAGTGAACTACCTCCTTCAGAGGGCTTAAATAGTCACTAGCCCCTCCCCCTACAATTAACACAAACAGCTGTAGACAGACAAAAACCCATTTATCCTCCATTTACATAACAATGGCAAGATTTACAAATAGCAAAAGTCTTACATTTCTCTCATACAAAACAACTGTTTACATTACAAAACCCCAGCTTCACCACAATTCTTAATTTACACTTAATTATCTTAATTGGATGAAATCATTAGCTTGTAACGAGACTGGCACTACAAAGACAGCCGGCTTCCACAGTTCGGGTCCTTTGGTCACCTGGAAGTGCTGCAGGACAGAACAGAAGCAAATAAACGCGGCTCCCACTCACCACGCTAAGTTATTAAAGATTGTACTGAAACCCATGTGTGTGTGATCATTTAACTATGAGGCACTTTTGTTATGAAACTATTGCTACAAACAACTTGTGTGTGCACCCACAGAGTTAGTTAGCTGGTAATTAGCAGTAGCTCAACATAAATGATATGTATGGTATCAGGTGTTTGTGTGTAGTGTAGTGCCGTTAAGCCAAATTTGGTGCGTCCATAATCTTCCCCTGATGCTTGCAACTTGATGTTCATTTAGACTAATATAAAATTGCAATACCCCTCATTTGGAAATCACGTGTAAACAAAAGGCATCTCCATAAATTAAAGCATCATATACTAGTTTTGGCTATAAGGCTATTTGCCCTGATTAAAAATAGCTAAGCAAACTGCTGTGAGATGGCACAGATAACGTTATGTAGATCTACATGTTGTGTATTTATAGGTGGCATTGTTAGGTTTATTGTAAGTTTATTGTTTAGACTCTGACATTCTGCTGACACATTCCAAGTTGAGCACTGCATGCGCTCATGATTGACAGCTCTCGCTTTGATTGACAGCTCTCGCTTTGCGCACTCGCACTCCCACTTCCGAGTCTGTGGCGTTATGATTCCAACCGCGATTTCATTCTCCTCTCATATGAAGTGTTGCGCAACCACAACCAGCTCCTCAGATTATACACTGTCTATTTCTCGCTTTAAATTGAACAATCTTTTTAACGGATTTATGGTCGTTGTATGTCAGAACCTTTTGGCATTTATCACAACAAGCAAAGGGCAGCTGATTTCCCTCTGCATCGTACACAAATGAGAACGACTTCAAATGTCTGATTTCAGGACTCTTGACTTAACGGTAAATGTACCTCTTTTTAAAGCAGCACTTACTTCTGAAGCACTGTGAGCTTCAATAGAGGAGCTCTGCTCTTCTGCCATGATCGGATATCTCAAGCAGAAGAGCGGAAAGGAATCGGAAACGTACGCGAGATTAGACCACATCCGCAAATTTAGGCATCTTAAAATGTTTTCATTAATGCCAAATAAAATATCCAGCACAAATTATATATGATAGACATAAGTTAATAATTTATAAATTTTATTTTAAACATGTTTTTAGTTAGCGGGACTGCAGCTTATCACCTCTCCCGCCCGCTCCCGCATTGTGCACTCCCCCTCCCACCCGCGCCCGCAATGAGCTTTCAAAATTTGTCCCGCGCCGCACTGCTTTGCGTCAGGTCCCATGGGACTCCCGCGGGAGTGCAGGGCTCTATCCTGCGTCACTCGGTATAATCTATCCTTAATAATGGAAAAATAGGGGAAGGACGGGGTGGCGTTTGGCTGGAGAATTTGACCATCGATTACTCTCACTTGGTCAAACACATGCCACAGAGTCTCATCTCATGACTGCTCTAACGGGAAATTCGCGAGGGATTCCCTGAGAGAGGGAGGAGGAGCCTGTGGCTCCTCACTCTGAAGCGGTGATGACGTAGATGGCTCTGTGACAGCTGCTCCCGCCAATGCCACACCGGGACCTCCCCCTGCTGAACGATGGCAGGCCCCACTCTTCACTAAATGAGTCATTAATTCCCGAAATCCCGGCCAATCAGTCCCCAAAATTATCGAGTGGGTAAGGCGAGGATTAACCACCGCCTTTACGCTAAATTTCTCCCCTCGAAATAGAATGTGGACCGACACTAAAGGGTAGTTGTGAACATCCCCGTGCGCACACAAAACCTTCACCAATTGTGCTCTCCCCAATGCCTCGTCTTGCACCAGGCTTTGGTGGATTGAGGTCTGATTACAGCCGGAGTCCACCAAAGCCTGATACGTATCCCCTTGGATACTCACTGGTATGCGATATGCTCCGGCCCGATCGAGGGTGGTCCCTGGCGCATCGGGGATCCAGACCACCGCGCCCACCTCCATCGCTGAGCACTGATGCTGGAGGTGCCCCGACTCCCCACAGCGCCAGCAAACCGGCCCGGGCTCTCTCTCTGCACCGGTGTTCCAGAGCTCACTCACCTGAGGGGGGGAGAGAGACACGGAAGTGGGAAATGGTAGGGCACTGCGGGTGCGGCGGGCCGGCTGGGGTGGAGTCGGCGAGGAAGGCCTCGGGGTCGTCGTGCAGGCCCATCTTTGTTAGGGTGAGGTGGGGCGGGCCCGCGGCGGTGGAGGTGGTGGACCCCACCGACGCGAGTAGGTGCCGGAACACTTGGCGATCTTCCTGCTGCGTCAGCACCAGGGCCTCAAACCTTTGCTCCTGCTCCTTCCGGAGGGCGACCAGCGCCTGGTGCTGGCTCCGTTGGGCCATGGTAAAGGCATGGATCAGGTCCTTGAAGGGGGAGGACTCCATGGGGCTGTTCTCTTCTGTGCTCGGTCCCGGGTTTCAGCACCACTGTAGAAATCAGAATGGGTGGGTGGAGCACAGAAGCACGGCAGGCCAGAACTCAGTTCAAAAACTGTTTATTTGCAGCTTTTCAGCTGTTACTACTCTCCCATCCACACACGCATGCACACACACAAGTCTTCTGGTTGGGGAGAGAGCTCCCTTCCTCTGCTCTCTCTCTCTCCTTTTATAGGGTGTGGTCACTGGGGAAGACACACAAACACAGGTTAACTAACATCAGGTGCAGTGATTCTGCCACTTACCTTCCTTGACACTGCCCTCCGTTCACAGACCGACGCTTGACCATGCCCCCGCTGCCACAAGGTGACTCTGTCTTCTTGTTTATTATACACCAAGAATGTTTTTATGTATGGTTATAAAACTAAGATGGTATTTTTAAGCTTTGTTTTATAGCCTACTTTTGGGGTTATAAATACTTTAGAAAGCATGAAAAAATATTGTAATATCATATAGCCTAAAGTTAACCAGAGTAACCACAGTAACGTAACTGTAGGCTGGACCAGACTACAGTATTTGGAAAGGAGGTTTGAAATGTTGTGTAGACTTAAGCAAAGCACATATGACCGATTACTGGGCTACTTTCAGCATTACAGTTAATAGTTACTACCTTATGAACATCGACAGATTCATGTTTACAGTGGCTCGATTATTTTTGGGGAAATAATGTGTGAGGGACATAGATGGGGGGGCATTGAGACTACTTATGTATCGGGCCCAGAATTTTGTGCTACACCCCTGGTGAGACCTCACTCATTGTGCTGGAGTCCCATAAGGCCTCTCCACACCAGCTCAAACTAAAATGTGCAGTCTCTGGTCTCTAGCCTTTTTGTTGATAATCTCACTAAAATATATATATATATATATATATATATATATATATATATATATATATATATATATATATATATATATATATATATATATATACACACACACACACACTAGTGCATCTCAAAAAATTAGAATATTGTGAAAAAGTTCAATATTTTCCATCAGTTATTTAAGAAAGTGAAAGTTATATATTATAGACTCATTACACAAACTAAAATGTTTCAAGCATTTTTCTATTTTAATTTTAATCAGTATGGCATACAGTACAAAAACAAAAAAAAACCCCATCTCAAAATATTAGAATATTTCATTTCGAGTTTGAGTAAAACAGTATGAACACAGTGCATCTCTCGGTCTAGTTCAGTACACACAACCACAATCATGGGGAAGACTGCTGACTTGACTGTTGTCCAGAAGATGATCACTGATGCCCTCCACAAGGAGCGTAAGCCACAAAAGGTCATTGCTAAAAAGGGTGGCTGGAAAAGGTGCACAAGCAACAGGGATGGCCGCAGTCTTGAGAGGATTGTCAAGAAAAGTTGATTCAAGAACTTGGGAGAGCTTCACAAGGAGTGGACTGAGGCTGGTGTCAGTGTATCAAGACCCATCACGAACAGACATCTTCAAGAAAGGGGATACAACTTTCGCATTCCTAATATCAAGCTACTCCTGAGCCAGAGACAATGTCAAGTGTCTTATCTGGGCTAAGGAGAGAAAGAAATGGACTGTTGCTCAGTGGTCCAAAGTCCTCTTTTCAGATGAAAGTACATTTTGCATTTAATTTGGAAATCATGGTTCTAGAGTCTGGAGGAAGAGTGGAGAGGCACAGAATCCAAGGTGTTTGAAGCCCAGTGTGAAGTTTCCACAGTCTGTGATGATTTGGGGTGCCATGTCATCTGCTGGTGTTGGTCCACTGTATTTTATCAAGTCCAAAGTCAACACTGCCATCTACCAGGAGATTTTAGAGCACTTCATGCTTCCATCTGCTGATGAGCTTTTTGGAGATGCTGATTTCCTTTTCCAGCAGGACTTAGCACCTACCCACAGTGCCAAAACTACTACCAAATGGTTTGTTGACCATGATATTACTGTGTTTGATTGGCCAGCCAACTTGCCTGACCTGAACCCCATAGAGAATCTATGGGGTATTGTCAAGAGGAAGATGAGAAACACCCGACCCAAAAATAGAGATATGCTGAAAGCCACTATCAAAGCAACCTGGGCTTCAATAACACCTCAGCAGTGCCACAGACTGATCACCTCCATGCCACACTGCATTGATACAGTAACTCATGGTAAAGGAGCCCCAATCAAGTACTGAGTGTATAAATGAATATACTTTACAGAAGTTGGACATTTCTGTATTGTAAATCCTTTTTTTGATTGATCTTAGGGAATATTCTAATAATTTGAGATACTGGATTTCTGATTTTCATGAGCTATAAGCCATAATCATCAAAATTAAAACAAAAAATGCTTTAAATATTTCACTTTACATGTAATGAATATAGAATATATGAAAGTTTACCTTTTTGAATTAAATTATGAAAAAAAGGAACTTTTTCATGGTATTCTAATTTTTTGAGATGCACTAGTGTGTGTAATATATATATATATATATATATATATATATATATGCCTGAAGCCAGGTCTGACATCTGATCACTTCCAGGGTTCCCTGTCATTCTGAACTGGTACTAATCTGATAGAAACTTGGGTGTAGAATGGTATCAGATGTGAAGCTCACAGGACAAAGGAGTCGAGTCAGTTTATTTGTATAGCACTTTTAACAAGAGACGTTGCAAAGCAGCTTTACAGAAAAATAAAAACTTGAAACATATGAACTAATTTTATCCTTAATAAATTGATTTATCCCTCGTGATAATACATTTCCAGTAATGTCAATTACAACTGCAGTAAAAGTCCAAAACAACAATGTATACAAATCAGGTAACTCAGGTTTACAGATTAAAACCATTTTACATCAACATGCATGGTATGTTTTTTCATTTTAATTGGACACTCTTATTGCTTATATATATCTAAATACACAGCAAATGGATTATTAATGTGTTATAGCATGCAAATTCTGTCTCTGTACCGGCTATCAGATTATTATAAACATGCATTGCCACTGCAACCACAAACTGAGACCCCATCCACACGTAGCCGGGTATCTGCTAAATCGAAGATATTTTTCTACGTTTTGGCCTGTCATCCACATGAAAACACATCAAAAACGAATATTTAAAAAAAAACTCCGGGCAAAGTGAAGATTTTTGAAAACTCCGTGTATGCCTTTTCGTGTAGACAGAGATAACCGGAGGTTTGCGTTTTAGAATGTCACAATCTGCGCCAAAAAAAAAAAGACAACAAATCTGCCCTGACGTCAAACGTGTGACCTTTGTTTACTGCAGAAGCCAGATTAAGCATGGACTTAAGCTAGCCGCACACCACGGCGATCCACGCGGTACCGAACCGACCCATTTCAGAGCCGACTCCCGACAGGGCACGCACATATCCCCCGACTGTTGAGGAGTGCAGTCGCGATTGAAGCGACACGTGACAACTTAATAGCTTTGTGATTGGCTATTGGATATAGTTACTGTTAAATCCGACACTTGAAGATGCTACAGGCTGAATTACAAATGACACAACACGGAATATGTAGCGCACTATCTAGGCTGCATGAGCTATTATTCCCAACCTTAAATAGTGCACTTATATAGGGGAGTTAAAGCGATTTGGAATTCAGCCACACAACTTGAGCAGAGTGGCTTTCCAGCCCACTGTGTCTATGGATAAAGCTTCAGTCTATGGAATTACAGTATATACCTGCATTAGGTGCTACCAACACGTATTTCTCGCGCTAGAAATTGTGTTTAATGATGTCACGCGTTATATGCGAATGATTGGCTATTGCTAGCGACTCTCGCCGATCAGTCTGGCTCCCGATTAGTTTTTCGAATCGGCTGTGAGATGAGTCGGTACCATCGAAAACTAGTCTTTACGCCTGACTCGCGACTTCAGTTGGCTCGGTACGCTGAAAATCGGCGTAGTGTGCGGCTAGCTAAAGAGTAATGGATCGGAGGAGTGCCTTGAAAGCGTTAATTATTGTGCAGGTGCTATTTACATGTTTAATTTTAGAAGCCCAACTACTGCTCCAAGAGCACAGGCGATGTGATTAGGGGGTAGGATTTGGGGAAATAATGCCATCTACAGGTTTGGAATGCTTATGAATGTGATTGAAAACGCAGATGTTCGGTTATGTGTGGAAGGGATTTTTTATAAACGGGGGGGGGGGGGGGGGGGGGGGGGGGGGATGTTCGGTTTTAAAAATACCCGGCTACGTGTGTACATGGCATTAGATAGAAACCTTTGATATTTGCATATGATTCCAGATCCCAAACTCAAAGCAGGGGGACCCCATTAAGACGCTTCCAAATAAATAAATAAATAAATAAATAAAATGAAAATAAATGCAGGGTGTTTCAAAAAATATCATATCACAATCTAGGGCGGCACGGTGGTGTAGTGGTTAGCGCTGTCGCCTCACAGCAAGAAGGTCCGGGTTCGAGCCCCGTGGCCGGCGAGAGCCTTTCTGTGCGGAGTTTGCATGTTCTCCCCGTGTCCACGTGGGTTTCCTCTGGGTGCTCCGTTTTCCCCCACAGTCCAAAGACATGCAGGTTAGGTTAACTGGTGACTCTAAATTGACCGTAGGTGTGAATGTGAGTGTGAATGGTTGTCTGTGTCTATTGGCCCTTTTCCACTACTCTTTTTCAGCTCACTTCAGCCCGACACGGCTCGCGTTTCGACTACCTCAGAGCAGCACGACTCAGCTCGCTTCAGCCCTACTCAGCACCCAAAACTCGCACGGTTTTGGAGTAGGGCTGAAGCGAGCCAAACCGAGCCGAGTGGGGCTAGGGGCGTGAGGAGACACTCCCCTGTGCACTGATTGGTGAGGAGGCGTGTCCTCACATGCCCACACACGCCCCGCGAGCACGCTGGGATCTGTAAACACCGTAAACCTGGAAGAAGAATTACTTATTACGAGAATTTCTGAAGCCTTATGCGCCTCGCCTCATCTATACGCTCTTGCCAGTATCTGTTGGTGTTGTCGGTGACAACAAGCCACAGCACCAAGACCAGCAACACTAACGACTCCATGTCCTCCATGTTTATTGTTTACTATCCGGGTCGTGAGACTACCGCTTAAAAGGTCACTGATGTCACTGTTTGCGCCGCCTAACGACATCACGTGACGTCCACCCACTTTCACCAACTCCACCCAATGTGTCCACCCACTTCCAGCCAGCACGGTTCAGCGCGGTTGCAGTCGAAATGCAACGCCAACAGCCCCACTCAGCTCGACTCAGCCGCATTGGTAGTGGAAAAGCGGCATATGTGTCAGCCCTGTGATGGCCTGGCGACTTGTCCAGGGTTTACCCCGCCTTTCGCCCGTAGTCAGCTGGGATAGGCTCCAGCTTGCCTGTGACCCTGTAGAACAGGATAAAGCGGCAAGAGATAATGAGATGAGATGAATTCTTGTTCAATTGACTTCAAACTAACAGCATGTGTGGACACAGGTCAAATTTTATGTTTAATGTTTTTATATTTTTAGGTATAGAAATGCCATTCACTGGAAAAGAAAAGGCATTTCGTGTGTTAGAGTGCGCTCGAACACAGTCAAACAAGACTGTGCAGCGTGCGTTTCTGAGCAAATTCTCTAAAAATGCACCAACTGCAATGCAGATTTGGACACAGCACAAAAAGTTCAAAGAGGAAGGCTGTCTGCGTGTGTGTCCGTGTCTTAAGCAGTGAGCATATTGAAAATTTGTGCAATCGTTCATAGAATCCACAATGTACCTTTGAATTTCTTACTCAAATTTTGAAGAATAAATCTGATATTGCTCAACATTAAGCCTGTTCAGTTTCATTTGCCTCGACTATGTAGTTTCTGAGGATATTTACATCTCAAATAAGATACATTTTTTTTGAAAAACACCCTGTATATAAGCTACCATAAATATGGCACTAACCCAGAAGATAATGATGGCAGATGTAACCCTCAGGATTGAGGCAGGGACCAAAGACTTTCAGTCACTGAGCTGATTCTCTTATGAAACAAGTTCTCTGTGTGAACACAAGCCCCACTGCATGATCTGCCTCCAGGATCAGCCGACATGCAAGTGTAAGTTCTGATACAGCAGTGTGGCAGAAGACAAGTTTAAAAACAAACAAAAACAAACAAAAAAAACCCACCCGAACACACGAGCGACCCGGAGTCTCTGCAAGAAAGTCTGAGTGCAGTGGGAGCATAGCAATTTAGACAGAGATGATTAACTTGACAAATATCAATAAGCGGTGGCAGAGGAAGTCTCAATGAACTCTGATTAAACTACTTTTGGGTGGAATGGTGTCCATTAGTGCAGTCTAATTGTAGCTAATTGTCCCCTACTGAGAGAAAGGCCATTTCAGCAGACGAGTTAATACGAACGGCTGGTTGTTCATATTACTACCCTGGAAAAATCAAAACTGTAAATAAACCAAATACATGTATACCACAGCACTGCCGAATTCTTGATTCTGACTGGTCAGGTGGTGATTAATTTTCTAAACCAGCATGGCTTGCACACTGTTGCACATTTCTCAGTAACATGACAAGCTGCATATATTTTGGTCAGGAGAAAAACAAAACAGGGCTGGTGAGAGAATGACTGTTTACAACTTTTATAATGCAAGAGCTAAGAGGAACTGACTTGTTTCTCAGATATTCCACAATATTAACATAACTACTATAAATGGATAGAATGTGTGTCATTCTTTAATAAATTAAAAAAAAAAAAATTTTAACAGTTGGCAAATTGCGGTGGAAGAAGAGAAATAAAACCCTTTGGGGCATGCAGTGGTTGGACAATAATCAACGTTTGGGTGGTAACAGTAACACTGCTTGCTGGTCTGCACACGTGTCTTATTCCTTGAATTATGAAATAAAAACATCATCAGACAGAAAGTCTGGCCAACAGGGAATTCTTGAAATTCACTACCAGATATAACGACTTCACATTTAAATTCAGGGTGGTCAAAGTGGCGTGACAATATGGTTAAGGCCAGAATAATCAGCAATTCATCTACACCACCCTGCACTCATTAATCAGAGGCTGTGCTTGGTATTTGCATACATTTGTTGCAACTATTACAATCTGCTTTGATTTGAGAGCAAATCACTGGCATTTCCAATCAGCAACCACCGCAATAATAGATTTACTCATGCCTTTGCAGCACAAACTCAGACTCAAGTGTTTCCTCTACAGGCAAGACAGGGAGCAGTAGATTTCTCTGAACAGTCAAGAACGTCTTCAGTGAAAAAAAAAAAAAACCTTCCTCAGATTCAAATCCATCTGTGAAATCCAAATCCAACCCATGAGAATTCCATGAAAATGGGTTCACCAAACATTACATGCGCCTTATATACACATTCCTCTCTCTGAAGAGCACGCTCTGACATCTGCCACCAATATCTACAGTTATTCTTTTCCAAGCGCCTGCCTCTACTGATCTCAAACAGACAGTGCATTGTTGAAACTGACGCTGGAGCCTATGTGGATCAACCAAATCGACAAGAGCACATCATGTCTGAATTGGCTACAATGAGTACGAGTATCATTCCCCTCATCGAGGCTCTTGATACAGACATTCACTACTTTTGAGACAAGCACAGGGCAGCACTGGTTAAGCATGGACCTCGGCTCCATCTGCTCACCCTCAATGCAAGTGCTGACACCTATTGGTGGGAAAAAAGGACTTCAATCTCCTGTTTTGTCAATTTTTGTTTTCATTTAAATTCACATTAGAAATACAGAGGCTTAAAAACTTTAGTAACATAGGGTTCGAACACAGTTCCCCAGACGCACTGTTTCGACACCTCAGCTTGGATATAAATAAGCAAAGCAGGCTCAATCATGGCCTTAGAAACAGACTAGATAAATTCACAGCATAAGGTGAAATCACACCTTCTGCAATGCAAGCATTGTAACACCACTGCGGAGTCTCATCTCATTATCTCTAGCCGCTTTATCCTTCTACAGGGTCGCAGGCAAGCTGGAGCCTATCCCAGCTGACTACGGGCGAAAGGCGGGGTACACCCTGGACAAGTCGCCAGGTCATCACAGGGCTGACACATAGACACAGACAACCATTCACACTCACACCTACGGTCAATTTAGAGTCACCAGTTAACCTAACCTGCATGTCTTTGGACTGTGGGGGAAACCGGAGCACCCGGAGGAAACCCACGCGGACACGGGGAGAACATGCAAACTCCGCACAGAAAGGCCCTTGCCGGCCCCGGGGCTCGAACCCAGGACCTTCTTGCTGTGAGGCGACAGCGCTAACCACTACACCACCGTGCCGCCTCCACTGCGGAGTGTGAATCAAAAAGCCTAACGCAAACACCAAACAACTCTTTCATTCTCCACAGCAAATAACGTTCGTACAAAACAGTGTAGCATAATAGAGGCCGATGCTAGTCCTTGGCTACTCCATATTTACTTTGCACGATGATAAATTAAACATTATCCGAGTGCAACTGATAAAACATTCATTCAGCACCAACTCGTTTGGTCAATCAATGGTCATGACAACACAAATCAAGAACAAAAAGTCTGCACTGTGTCTGATAGTGAAGGCAGATATTCTGTCAATGATTTATTTGTACCTGCTGCTCACATCGTTCTTAAATCAACGTATGTCGGGGCAGAGAAAAGGTCATAGTTCTTGTTAACAAATGCATTTCCAGTCTAGTCAATTTCTCACAGACAATGAGATCCTTATCAATGCTCAAGTGTTCATTAAGCAAGCAAGAATTAAAACTCGGGATTTTTAATTAACATTTAGTTAAATTTTGGTGCCTCAAACGTTTATGTATTCCTTATGGCGTACCATACCAGTCAAAAAAGTTTGTACACCCCTACTCATTCATAGGTTTTTCTATATTTTGACCATTTTTTACATCGTTGTACAATACTGAAAACATCAAAACTATTAAATAATACATGGAACATGTACAGAATTATGTGGTAAACAAAACAACGTGTTAAACATGTTTCCTATTTTAGATTTTTCAAAGTAGACACCATTGCACACTATTAGCATTATCTTAACCAGCTTCATGAGGTAGTCACCTGAAATGCTTTTTAATTAACAGGTGCCTCGTCAAAAGATAATTTGTGCAATTTCTTGCCTTCTTAATACATTTACGATCAAACAGTAAATAATATAGAGTAAATAGCCCTATTCCACAACTGTAGTAATCCAGATTATGTCAAGAACCGCTCAACTAAGTAAAGAGAAACTACATCCATCATTACTTTAAGATATGAAGTGACTTAATTAATAAAAATAAAGAAAAATCATTGAATTAGAAGATGCTTCCAAATTTTTGACTGGTACTGTATGTTGGCATAAAGTCAGTGATAAAATATTAAAAGAAAAGCTTGTGGCATTATTTTAATGCAGAGAGCAGCACTTTCATGATGTGCAGGTTAGAGGTGTGTACTGGGACTGTCAAGGAAACACGTACAGTGACCGTGACAGCATGAAATCTCAACTGCAGAAGAAAAACATATCATACCACATTAAAAGACACATTTGTTGATTCCGTCTCAGGGTTTAAGTGAATAATGATTCATGAACTCGTACAGATATTTGAATATTAAAACTAGGCAGAAAGAATATCTATAATTAAAACAGTCTACAAATGTACCTGACATGCACGACTGCTAAATAAATTCCTGCAACAATAATGAGTCTCAAACTTTATCGGCTGAAAGTTCTTTCTAATATGGCCATGAACGATAGTAAAGAATTTATAGAGCACATCAGATTAAAACAGCACTGACAAATGCAACTTTATGCATACGAAATTCAATTCACATTGATCCCAGGTGTTTCAATATCAGACATTCAACATTCAGTAAACCCCAAAATCCAATAAGCAAATACAGAGATGCAATAGGAAACTGTGCCAATGAAATTCTACAGTATTGCACATTAGTGGTATTAAAGGGGTAGAAATGAGACTAGTAGAAATGTGTATCAACTGACCGATCGTTCCCAATACTGCATCTACCACATTTAAGCTCAAGTACTGAGACATGTCATATGCTTGTCTTAAAACATTATGTAAAAAAAAAAAAAAAAAAATACAAAACAAAAAACAAAACACCCCTGCACATTAAGGTGTCTTGATAAATTTGTACATACTGTAAATATCTATCATTCTATACTAGGGTGCATCAGTTGCTCTCACTTTCATAAAATCTGATGCATTTTTGTTTGGGTGTTCCTTTTCACCAATAAAGACATCCTGTAAAATTTGTTGACCATATTCAAAAGGCTAATGGTGGCACCACAAGGTTCATTTTTTTGCCAAAAAACGCTATTTTATGTTTTCACGTAAGGTTTGAATCACAATGTTGGACTCCATTTATTGATTTCTTGTGACCCAGAGATCATGTTAAGAACCTTTGCAAGGGATTGAGAAGCATTAATGTGATTCATAATACATTTGTATTGTTTAAGTAGTTGAACAATGATTCAATGAGCAGCTAAAACTCAAACTGTGCTTGATAATATATTTAGAATATGTACTACAAATGTGTATCTAAGATATTTGGTATACTCTATAAGGTGCCATAATGTTTCATGAAAAGTGATCGAAATTGTCATAAGTCATAAAATAGCAGCTTTTTCCATAACTTTGAGCTCCTGGTGCCACCATTAAACTTTTGAATTTTGTCAAAATTTCACCCAGTGTATTTTCTTACCAAAAGGAACATAAAAACAAAAATGCATCATGATCGGGGGAACTTTTCATTTTTAGGGGGCAACTGATGCACTCTATTCTATACCCTGTAATTTCTGTACATTTATGTATATTAGACTTACAGTGGAGCAAAAAAGTATTTAGTCAGCCACCAATTGTGCAAGTTCTCCCACTTAAAAAGATGAGAGGCCTGTAATTTTCATCATAGGTACACTTCAACTAAGAGACAGAATGGGGGGAAAGAATCCAGGAAATCACATTGTAGGATTTTTAATGAATTAATTGGTAAATTCCTTGGTAAAATAAGTATTTGGTCACCTACAAACAAGCAAGGATTTCTGGCTCTCACAGACCTGTAACAACATCTTTAAGAGGCTCCTCTGTCCTCCACTCGTTACCTGTATTAATGGCACCTGTTTGAACTCGTTATCAGTATAAAAGACACCTGTCCACAACCTCAAACAGTCACACTCCAAACTCCACTATGGCCAAGACCAAAGAGCTGTCAAAGGACACCAGAAACAAAATTGTAGCCCTGCACCAGGCTGGGAAGACTGAATCTGCAATAGGTAAGCAGCTTGGTGTGAAGAAATCAACTGTGGGAGCAATTATTAGAAAATGGAAGACATACAAGACCACTGATAATCTCCCTCGATCTGGGGCTCCATGCAAGATCTCACCCCGTGGGGTCAAAATGATCACAAGAACGGTGAGCAAAAATCCCAGAACCACACAGGGGGACCTAGTGAATGACCTGCAGAGAGCTGGGACCAAAGTAACAAAGGCTACCATCAGTAACACACTACGCCGCCAGGGACTCAAATCCTGCAGTGCCAGACGTGTCCCCCTGCTTAAGCCAGTACATGTCCAGGCCTGTCTGAAGTTTGCTAGAGAGCATTTGGATGATCCAGAAGAGGATTGGGAGAATGTCATATGGTCAGATGAAACCAAAATAGAACTTTTTGGTAAAAACTCAACTTGTCATGTTTGGAGGAGAAAGAATGCTGAGTTGCATCCAAAGAACACCATACCTACTGTGAAGCATGGGGGTGGAAACATCATGCTTTGGGGCTGTTTTTCTGCAAAGGGACCAGGACGACTGATCTGTGTAAAGGAAAGAATGAATGGGGCCATGTATCGTGAGATTTTGAGTGAAAACTTCCTTCCATCAGCAAGGGCACTGAAGATGAAACGTGGCTGGGTCTTTCAGCATGACAATGATCCCAAACACACCGCCCGGGCAACGAAGGAGTGGCTTCGTAAGAAGCATTTCAAGGTCCTGGAGTGGCCTAGCCAGTCTCCAGATCTCAACCCCATAGAAAATCTTTGGAGGGAGTTGAAAGTCCGTGTTGCCCAGCGACAGCCACAAAACATCACTGCTCTAGAGGAGATCTGCATGGAGGAATGGGCCAAAATGCCAGCAACGGTGTGTGAAAACCTTGAAGACTTACAGAAAATGTTTGACCTCCGTCATTGCCAACAAAGGGTATATAACAAAGCATTGAGATGAACTTTTGTTACTGACCAAATACTTATTTTCCACCATAATTTGCAAATAAATTCTTTAAAAACAGACAGTGATTTTCTGGATTTTTTTTTCTCATTCTGTCTCTCATAGTTGAGGTATACCTATGATGAAAATTACAGGCCTCATCTTTTTAAGTGGGAGAACTTGCACAATTGGTGCCTGACTAAATACTTTTTTGCCCCACTGTAAGTTATTTATTGCCATGCACTTTTGGTTAGATGCAATCTGCATTTCATTGCCTTGTACGTGTGACCTGTGCAATAACAAAGTTGAATCTAATCTAATAAAATAATGTCTGTTTTCGATACATCAATGTTTTCTCAGCTACTCCTGAAGCTATTCTGATTTCATACAGTCAGCTTCTTTCAAGTGATAAATAAGGAATAAACCACAATGGGGCATGTGGTAATAGGCAAATAATCTACAACATAATGGTGTGATGGAGTTTATGACAAAACAATCTGATGACCATTAAATGTTTTTCTTTATTAAAAGAAAAACATACATTATAGGCTGATTGTTACATTTAAATGCTGTAGAATGTTTGAGAAACAAGTTAGTTAATCATTTTATAATTTCACTGTCACATAAATCATCATTTACTCACTTTCTTGAGGTTTTTCAGGCAAAAATGCAGCCTATTACAACAAAGCCACAAAGTGCAATGAAGTTTTTTCTGTGATGGAAAACTTACAGAAACAACTTCACCCCAGACTATTACTAAGTACGGACACTGGAGACTCCTTCCATTCGGATTAAATAAATGTCTCCAAACTTCACCATATCAACTATTATACATTTCTTTGTTAAATATGAACACCCGTGGCTAGAAACTCAAAAGCGTCAATTACAGTGGCAAGAGCCAATCATGGGCATCTGTGAGCTCATGTACATGGTAATGGGAGAACCCTTTCCACAGAGTGCGTTACACCACCATTAATGTTGCATAAAATCTGTTTGAAAAGATGCAGTCAGCTGTTGTCACGTGCCTCGGAGGAAGCATGTGATGACCTTCGCCCTCCCTAGTTGCTAGCTGGAATGTGATAAGAGAGACCTGTCTGGCGGGTGGGAATTGGCTACATCTAAATACGGGAAAAATAGTTTTTAAAAAAATGAACACTTAATTTGTTTAATTTATTTAAAAAAAATGCGAGCACGCAGTCCGTAAAAATGACTGCTCTGGCGCATTTAGATGGGATCTCTGGTATTAATTACATTACCCCATCTCCCCAAGGAAAACTAGTCCAATCCCAATAGTGCTTTAAATTAAATGGAGCATCCACCATACAAGTCCCTTTTAAGGAGCTCTTATTATTACAGAAATGATAATATACTGGAAAGACTGCATTTTTATGAACCTGTAACTTTTGTTTTATTACAGCTGTGCAATTATAGAAAATTAATCAATCAACCAACAACCAACCAACATGTTCGGGGGGGGGGAGCAGATGTGAGTATTCAACACTGCTGTGGTGTAAAAACAATGTTCTTTCCCAGAACACTGTTGAATCTGTTTTGATCTAGTATTTGTTTTTTTTAAATGTACAAAAAGTCCTTCCTGTGCCAGGACCTGGTATTCCCAGGCAGTCTCCCATCTAAGTACGGTACTAACCAGGCCCTTAAGACACATCAGACAGCGCTGATCTCCGTTTCTATAGCCTTCGGCCTCTCACCTATTACATAGCTAGGGTTACAGTGGGGGGCAGATCCTCTGGCAACCATGAGAGATTGACTCTTTAGTCACATCTGTATTGTGTCATGCCTCACCAGATGGCATTAGATACCATTTTTATGATGGTCTTTGGCATGATCTGACTGTGAGTAGAACTCATGGTCTCCCGGTTGAGAGGTGGACACACTAACCACTAAGCCAACTCTTTTTTTTTTTTTGGTTATTTATTTAAAATGTACAACACTCACGGATTTAGAAACCCAGTACCTCATATCCTAATGGTCTTCAATGTTTGCCTTTACTTTTACAAGCACATTCCATTGCAGCAAATAAACTTGCTCTTCCAGAAGAGGCAAGGCTCTCTTAAATAATAAAGCAATAACCCACCCAATGACCAACCCATCAAACCACATCATAACCAAGATGCCAGGGGGCATAAGAGAATGGCACATGGAAGTGAACTGAATATGGCTGCAAGGCGGAGTGTGAAAATTGCGTTGACCTTTACAAGACGTTTTTCCTATCATAGAAGCAGAGTGAAATGGTGAGTCGTGGAGGAGCCTTACCAGCGTCTGAGCTGCAGGTTTGAGAGCGGGATACTGCGCAGAGCGGAGCCCAACACCATGAAGAAGACTGTGAGCAGCAGAGAGGCACGCAATCCTGCAAAACAGGGACAACATAACATCATAGAGTCTCAGTAAGCAAGTTTAAAAAAAAAAAAGCCGCTTAAAAAAAAAAAAGAAATTTACCACTGTGTTTTACCGTATACTGAAATTAAGAAAAAAAACATTTAGTTCACACAAAGATTATTTTTAAACACGGGAATTTCCTCTAGGTGCGAATGGCATCTCATTCAGGGTGTAGTTCCCACTTTGTGCCCAGTGTCCCCAGATCTCCCAAGACTCTGACCAGGATAAAGCAGTTACTGAAGATGAACACCTCACCATGTCACTGGTAGGAACCTAAAATTCAGGATCCTCATTGATGCTTAAATACTGAAAGTCTGGGCAATTTATTTCTGTAGTTGTGGAATAAGGTGCATCAGTTGCCCCCTAAAAATGAAAAGTTCCTCCGATCATGATGCATTTTTATTTTTATGTTCCTTTTGGTAAGAAAACACACTGGGTGAAATATTTTGACAAAATTCAAAAGTTTAAATGGTGGCACCAGGAGCTCAAAGTTATGGAAAAAGCTGCTATTTTATGACTTTTATGACAAAATTTTGATCACTTTTCATGAAACATTATGGCACCTTATAGAGTATACCAAATATCTTAGATACACATTTTTAGTACATATTCTAAATATATTATCAAGCACAGTTTGAGTTTTAGCTGTTCACTGAATCATTGTTCAACTACTTAAACAATACAAATGTATTATGAAATCACATTAATGCTTCTCAATCCCTTGCAAAGGTTCTTAACATGATCTCTGGGTCACAAGAAATCAATAAATGGAGTCCAACATTGTGATTCAAACCTTATGCGAAAACAAAATAAGCGTTTTTTTGGCAAAAAAAAAAAAACCTCATGGTGCCACCATTAGACTTTTGAATATGGTCAAAAAATTTTACAGGATGTCTTTATTGGTGAAAAGGAACACCCAGACAAAAATGCATCAGATTTTATGAAAGTGAGGGCAACTGATGCACCCTATTGTGGGAATTACATCATCAGTTTTGTAAGGAATTTCAGTGGGTGTATGACGATAGAGTCTCAGATTGTTTCAGAAAATGAAATTGAGTGGTCTTCTACAGAAAGGGCAGGAAACAGCTGGAACAAGCCTTTAAAAGTTTGAAATACAAGGTTTTCTGCACATGACCAAAAGATTTTGAATGCAAATGATGTGAATAATGTTATGATGGGGTCCTTTAAAGAGCAGAAAATATGCCTCAGTGATGAGACTCATCCAGGACAAAATGTTTACAACATAAGCAGTTCTTCCTCTCTGAACAACCTGTCTAATCTTTTCCTAGTGCAATTTATTTAACCTTTGAGTGAACTTGAAACCGACACTTTTCTTTCTGGCAGTTTCAATTCCTTCATGGGCTGGGGGGGAACATACTGATGCAACAACCAGATATTATAGCGTGTAGTAAATCTGAACACGAAGGCTAAGGATAAGAAAGAGACAGACAGACAATTTATAACTTCTTGAGTTATCAAAATCAAGGAAACAAATAATTCATAGCAACTCTGCATGGCCAGAGACTGATTTGCTTGCAGTGTTGTAGTCGAGTCACTAAACCTCGAGTCCGAGTCCAGTCTCAAGTCCCCAGTGTTCAAGTCTGAGTAAAGTCCAAGTCATTTATAAAAAAAGAAAAAGTCCACGACTGATCCGAGTCGAGTCTGAGAACAAGACTCCAACTGCACTATTTGACGGTGGCTGTTTTAGTGCCATTAACATTAGTTTGTTCCTGAATATGATGTATGAACAGGTGAGTATGCATTCTCTTTGTCAGGGAGTACGAAGTATTCTGTCAGAGATGGTTGGGAGACAGATGCGAGTGTGTTTATTAATACCAGTGAAGACAGGTAAACAATTCAGAATAGCAGGCAAAATCGTAAAACGGTGAAACAGGCAATAGGTCGAGCGAGGCACAAAACAGGCGATCGTAGACTCAGCAGAATCAAAGATGAGAAACAGGAAATCAGGAATGTGTGTCAGCAACGCAACTCAATACTTTGCAAAGTAAGTGTTTTCTCAGTTTTTATATAGGCACACTGATTGCGCCTTAATCCTGTGCAGGTGTGAGTCGTTTACGGCTTGCGAAAATCCATCTGATACACGCACCAAGGCACGCAGGTGTGACACACTTGCACAAAATTAGTGTAAAAAAAATAATGTAGATATAAAATATCCTATTCCATGTCCAAAAAGCCAGTTTTGTCAGTCAGGGATCAGTACGCCAGGGCCTCCACCTTTGGCTGCCACCCGATCCACAATGCACCGAAGCCTTACAGCACCTCCTGCGGGTGGGCATCAGTGATGCAGATACTAAACCGGTCTGTTGTGGTAAAGAGAGCTGAGCCAAAAGGCAAAGCTCTCAATTTACTGGTCCATCTACGTTCCCACCCTCACCTACGATCACAAGCTGTGGGTAGTGACTGAAAGAATGAGATTGAGGATACAAGTGGTCGAAAGGAGTTTTCTCCACAGGGTGGCTGGGCTCTCCCTTAGAGACAGGGTAAGAAGCTTGGTCATTTGGGAAAGACTCAGTAGAACCGCTGCTCCTCCACATCAAAAGGAGTCAGTTGAGGTGGTTTGGGCACCTTGCTAGGATGCCCCCTGGATGCCTCCCAGGAGAGGTTCTCTGGGCACGCCCCACTGGGAGGAGACCCCAGGGCACGCTGGAGAGATTACATCTCTCGGCTGGCCTGGGAACACCTTGGTATTCCCCTGGAAGAGCTGGTGGAGGTGGCCAGGGAGAGGGAAGTCTGGGCTGCTACCCCAGTGACCCGGACCCAGATAAGCGGACGGACGGACATCTTATGCCAAATTATTACAGCATGTTACAAAAAAATAAAATAAATAAAATAATGAGCCCTCGTCTTCAAATTTACAAGTCTGAGTGCAGTTAATGCACGAGCCCGAGTTCAAGTCCGAGTCATCAGTACTCAAGTCCAAGTTGAGTTACAAGTCCTTAAAATCAGGGCACGAGTCAGATTCGAGTCCTGGACTTGAGTACTACAAGCCTGTTTGCTTGTGCTCATTTTCAGGAGTTGGCAGAAGTATAAATTGACGTCTTAATTTGTATACATGTCTTCTGTGCAGTTCTGTGAAGCAAGGGTGTTTTACAGTTACGTCAACGAGTATTTAACACACACTCTGAATCCTGCTCCATGTATTAATCACAATTTCTCTCAATCATGAGGCTCACGTTTAGGTTACAGGATATTACTGCAGTAGAGCTATAAAACCAACTATGATTACATTTGTGTTTAGTTTGGATATAAATGCTTAAATATAATAGGACGAGTACTGAAAGGATCAATATGAAGAACAGTTCACACACTGCACATTAAAAACTTGGTGTTTCCAAACATGTTCAGAAACTCACGTTTTGCAAAAGTAACCAAGCTCTCAAAAGAGGAATTTTTACTACTTTCATAATGTGTTGTGACCTCACGGTTTTCCAGTTAGAAGCTAACCAAAGCCTGCATGCATGTGTGTATATTGGCAATTCTTCAGCAGAGAGGCCAAAATTACAAAAATGATCAAGACTGCCTTCACTTGTCAGCTCAGTGATATTGCTAAAGTATGGAATCCAAGGCAAAATGTACTGAAAACCATATTTAAATAAACCACCCCAATTTCAGAAAATCTTGAATTTTAAGGAATCAAAGTTCAGTTTTTTTCCTGACAATTCCGTCACTGACTTTTCTTTCCTCATAAAAAGATCTTGCATTCACAGTTAAACAGCCAATTTTTCTATGCTTTTTTTTTTTAAAAAAAGGTCAAAAGATACCCCATACAGTATGAAAATTTTATTTTATATCATCTTGAGTACTGTAACTTTATTTAAAAAATAAAATAATATTTTGCTGTGAGGGGCGGCACGGTGGTGTAGTGGTTAGCGCTGTCGCCTCACAGCAAGAAGGTCCGGGTTCGAGCCCCGTGGCCGGCGAGGGCCTTTCTGCGTGGAGTTTGCATGTTCTCCCCGTGTCCGCGTGGGTTTCCTCCGGGTGCTCCGGTTTCCCCCACAGTCCAAAGACATGCAGGTTAGGCATGTCCCAACTGACTACGGGCGAAAGGCGGGGTACACCCTGGACAAGTCGCACCCCGCCTTTCGCCCATAGTCAGCTGGGATAGGCTCCAGCTTGCCTGCGACCCTGTAGAAGGATAAAGCGGCTAGAGATAATAAGATGAGACGAGATTTTGCTGTGAATGTAACTCTGTTACCGAAGAACTACCCATATATAAAAATCTCCATTATATAGCCATTAAGATCAATCTAGAACCCCTGCATTAAACAGTACATGATGAAATTTCTTCAAAACTTGTACAAGCTGAATGGAGACAATCTGCCTTTAGAGACTGGGTTCTGCCACATCAGCAGCATCGTGTTCTACTCAAGCAGGTTACACAGGAACTCTTTCACAGATGAACCACTTCACACAGCTGTCAGCTTTTAGCTACATAGACTGAATGTTATATAAGTCACAAACTCTAATAGCCAGCACTTTTACTTTCTTTGGCTGGTACTTAAATCAACGTCACCTATTCAGAGGCAGAGACTCTGCAAGGGGTTGAGATTCACCTGAATTCATATAAATAGCAAGCATTTTAACTCCTGACTATAAAGTTACAAAGGTATGAAAAACTCTATGGCAAAGATATAGCAGGCCTTCACAATTAATTGCATATTCAATGGAATCGCCAGAACCAGGATCTTTTATTCACTAAACACTAAAAGGTGCAATTTTCCTTACTAGAATACTAATATTTTGTACAGCTGAGTGTACTCCGTGCAAAAACAGAGCTTAATTATGTGTGTTATAATGAATGTGTAGTAGAACAAATTGTGAAAATCAATACAAACTAACCTTATGACCCCAGACATTCATACATGCTCCAATACTCACTTGTCTCTCCAGTGACAGGACTTTGGGTGTTGTCTGCTATAGAAATGTACCATTATCAGAAATTTAACACACTAAGACTTGAAAATGCTGCTTAGTACTAAATCAGCATCATATACAGTGGTGCTTGAAAGTTTGTGAACCCTTTAAAATTTTCTATATTTCTGCATAAATATGACCTAAAACATCAGATTTTCACACAAGTCCTAAAAGTAGATAAAGAGAACCCAGTTAAACAAATGAGACAAAAATATTATACTTGCTCATTTATTTATTGAGGAAAATGATCCAATATTAGGGGGCAGCATGGTGGTGTAGTGGTTAGTGCTGTCACCTCACAGCAAGAAGGTCCAGGTTCGAGCCCAGGGGCCGGCGAGGGCCTTTCTGTGTGGAGTTTGCATGTTCTCCCCGTGTCCATGTGGGTTTCCTCCAGGTGCTCCGGTTTCCCACACCAGTCCAAAGACATGCAGGTTAGGTTAACTGGTGACTCTAAATTGACCGTAGGTGTGAATGTGAGAGTGTGAATAGTTGCCTGTGTGTCAGCCCTGTGATAACCTGGCGACTTGTCCAGGCTGTACCCCGCCTTTCGCCCGTAGTCAGCTGGGATAGGCTCCAGCTTGCCTGCGACCCTGTAGAACAGGATAAAGCGACTAGAGATAATGAGATGAGATGATCCAATTATTACATATCTGTGCGAGTGTGAACCTTTGCTTTCAGTATCTTGTGGGACCCCCTTGTGCAGCAATAACTGCAACTAAATGTTTCCAGTAACTGCTGATCAGGTTGACTTGGCCGTTCCAAAACATGAACTTTATTCTTCTTTAACCATTCTTTGGTAGAACAACTTGTGTGCTTAGGGCCGTTGTCTTGCTGCATGACCAACCTTCTCTTGAGATTCAGTTCATGGACAGAAGTCCTGACATTTTCCTTTAGAATTCGTTGGTATAATTCAGAATCCATTGTTCCATCAATGATGCAAGCCGTCCTGGCCCAGATGCAGAAAAACAGGCCCAAACTATGATACTACCACCACCATGTTTCACAGATGGGATAAGATTCTTATGCTGGAATGCAGTGTTTTCCTTTCTACAAACAGAACGCTTCTCATTTAAACCAAAAAGTTCTATTTTGGTCTCATCCGTACACAACTTTTTTCCAACAGCCTTCTGGCTTGTCCACAGGATCTTTAGCAAACTGCAGACAAGCAGCAATGTTCTTTTTGGAGAGTAGTGGCTCTCTCATTGCAACCCTGCCATGCACACCATTGTTGTTCACTGTTCTCCTGATGGTGGAATCATGAACATTAACATTAGCCAATGTGAGAGAGAGGCCTTCAGTTGCTTAGAAGTTACCCTGGGGTCCTTTCTGACCTCAGCGACTGTTACAGGCCTTGCTCATGGAGTGATTTGTTGGTAAACCACTCCTGGGGAAGGTAACAAATGGTCTTGAATTTCCTCCATTTGTACACAATCTGACTGTGGATTGGTAGAGTCCAAACTCTTTAGAGGTGGTATTGTAACCTTTTCCAGCCTGATGAGCATCAACAACGCTTTTTCTGAGGCCCTCAGAAATCTTGTTTGTTCATGCCATGATACACTTCCACAAGTATGTGTTGTGAAGATTAGACTTTGATAGATCCCTGCTCTTTAAATAAAAACAGGGTGTCCACTCACACCTGATTGTCATCCCATTGATCGAAATCACCTGACTAATTTTACCTTCAAATTAACTGCTAATTCTAGAGGTTCACATACTTTTGCCACTCACAGATATGTAATATTGGATCATTTTCCTCAATGAATAAAATGAGCAAGTATAATATTTTTGTCTCATTTGTTTAACTGGGTTCTCTTTATCTACTTTTAGGACTTGTGAAAATCTGATGTTTTAGGTCATATTTATGCAGAAATATAGAAAAAATTCTAAAGGGTTCACAAACTTTCAAGCACTACTGTAGCTCCTCTTAAAAGGAAAATGATCAGAAAGAAAAAAATTAGCACTCTGATACGATGACACTCGCGCTTTAAAACAGACCACTTGAAAATTGGAACGTAAATGGCATCAAACAAAATTGGTAGCGTTCAAATTAGCGTGGAAAGAGAGCTTCCTGATGTATAGAAAAGCTTTTTGTGCTGCTAAATCAACATCTCTCCTCCCTAATAGAAGATAACAAAAATAATCCTAGATTCCTATTTAATACTGTAGCAAAATGAACCAGGAATAAGTCCACTATAGACACATGCACACCTGCAGTATGTAGTAGCAATGACTTCATGAATTTTTTTTAATGACAAAATTGAGAATATCCGACAAAAAACACAAACTACTAATTTAAGGGTCAGACAATGTAAGTGACCCTGTAGTTAACAATATAACTATCAGATCAGCAATTAGAATGTTTTACTCCCCTTAGAGAAATCGAACTACTTTCATTAATCTCCACATCAAAATCCTTGTGTACGAGATCCCTTACCTACACGTCTTTTCAAACAGATAATACCTGAAGTAATTGAACCGCTTCTAAAAATAATAAATTCTTCTCTTAGGATTGGCTATGTACCCAAATCCTTTAAACTAGCAGTTATCAAACCCCTGATTAACATCCTGACCTTGATCCCTGTCAGCTGTCCAATTATCGGCCAATATCAAACCTCCCCTTTATCTCCAAGATCCTTGAAAAAGCTGTGGCACAGCAGTTATGCTCATATTTACAGTGGGGCAAAAAAGTATTTAGTCAGTCACCAATTGTGCAAGTTCTCCCACTTAAAAGGATGAGAGAGGCCTGTAATTTTCATCATAGGTATACCTCAACTATGAGAGACAAAATGAGAAAAAAAAAAAAATCCAGAAAATCACATTGTCTGATTTTTAAAGAATTTATTTGCAAATTATGGTGGAAAATATATATTTGGTCAATAACAAAAGTTCATCTCAATACTTTGTTATATACCCTTTGTTGGCAATGACAGGTGTCAAACGTTTTCTGTAAGTCTTCACAAGGTTTTCACACACTGTTGCTGGTATTTTGGCCCATTCCTCCATGCAGATCTCCTCTACAGCAGTGATGTTTTGGGGCTGTCGCTGGGCAACACGGACTTTCAACTCCCTCCAAAGATTTTCTATGGGGTTGAGATCTGGAGACTGGCTAGGCCACTCCAGGACCTTGAAATGCTTCTTACGAAGCCACTCCTTCGTTGCCCGGGCGGTGGGTTTGGGATCGTCATGCTGAAAGACCCAGCCACGTTTCATCTTCAGTGCCCTTGCTGATGGAAGGAGGTTTTCACTCAAAATCTCACAATAAATGGCCCCATTCATTCTTTCCTTTACACGGATCAGTCGTCCTGGTCCCTTTGCAGAAAAGCAGCCCCAAAGCATGTTTCCACCCCCATGCTTCACAGTAGGTATGGTGTTCTTTGGATGCAACTCAGCATTCTTTCTCCTCCAAACACGACAAGTTGAGTTTTTACCAAAAAGTTATATTTTGGCTTCATCTGACCATATGACATTCTCCCAATCCTATTCTGGATCATCCAAATGCTCGCTAGCAAACTTCAGACGGGCCTGGACATGTACTGGCTTAAGCAGGGGGACACGTCTGGCACTGCAGGATTTGAGTCCCTGGCGGCGTAGTGTGTTACTGATGGTAGCCTTTGTTACTTTGGTCCCAGCTCTCTGCAGGTCATTCACTAGGTCCCCCTGTGTGGTTCTGGGATTTTTGCTCACCGTTCTTGTGATCATTTTGACCCCACGGGGTGAGATCTTGCATGGAGCCCCAGATCGAGGGAGATTATCAGTGGTCTTGTATGTCTTCCATTTTCTAATAATTGCTCCCACAGTTGATTTCTTCACACCAAGCTGCTTACCTATTGCAGATTCAGTCTTCCCAGCCTGGTGCAGGGCTACAATTTTGTTTCTGGTGTCCTTTGACAGCTCTTTGGTCTTGGCCATAGTGGAGTTTGGAGTGTGACTGTTTGAGGTTGTGGACAGATGTCTTTTATACTGATAACGAGTTCGAACAGGTGCCATTAATACAGGTAACGAGTGGAGGACAGAGAAGCCTCTTAAAGAAGTTGTGAGAAGGTCTGTGAGAGCCAGAAATCTTGCTTGTTTGTAGGTGACCAAATACTTATTTTACCAAGGAATTTACCAATTAATTCATTAAAAATCCTACAATGTGATTTCCTGGATTCTTTCCCCCCATTCTGTCTCTCATAGTTGAAGTGTACCTATGATGAAAATTACAGGCCTCTCATCTTTTTAAGTGGGAGAACTTGCACAATTGGTGGCTGACTAAATACTTTTTTGCCCCACTGTACATAGGAATAACATCCATGAAATGTATCAGTCAGGATTTAGACCTAATCATAGCACAGAGACAGCTTTGGTTAAAGTAGTAAACGACCTACTGTTGGTGTCTGATCGGGGCTGCGTCTCACTGCTTGTGTTGCTTGACCTTAGTACAGCATTTGATACCATTGATCACTCCATTCTTCTGGATAGACTAGAAAATGTTGGGGCAGTTAAGGGAACGGCCCTCTCCTGGCTCAGCTCTTATTTAACTGATCGCCATCAGTATGTTGATACAAATGGTGATATTTCTATACGTACTGAGGTACAGTTTGGTATTCCACAAGGTTCTGTCTTGGGTCCACTGCTTTTTTCTTTATATATGTTACCTCCAGGTGATATTATTCACAAGCATGGTATTAGTTTCCACTGTTATGTTGATGACACACAGTTGTACGTTTCTGCAAAACCAGATGAGAGACACCAGCTTAACAGAATTGAGGAATGTGTAAAGGACATTACACACTGGATGCTTATTAACTTCCTTCTGCTTAACTCTGACAAGAAAGAAGAAGTACTTGTACTAGGACCACATGCAGCTAGAAGCAAGTCTGATTACACAGCAACTCTGGATGGCCTTTGTTTCTTCACATGCAGCAATAAAACACCTCGGGGTGATTATTGACCCCAGCCTTTCATTTGAAACTCACACTGATAACATTACCTGGATAGCTTTCTTTCATCTCAGAAATATTGCCAAGATAAGAAATTTAATGTCACTACATGACGCAGAAAAACTAGTTCATGCTTTTGTTACCTCCAGGTTGGATTACTGTAATGCCTTACTGTCTGAATGTTCCAATAAGTGCATAAACAAGCTCCAGTTAGTTCAAAATGCAGCAGCAAGAGTCCTTACTAGAACTAGAAAATATGACCACATCACCCCTGTCTTATCCACACTGCATTGACTCCCAATCAAGTTTCGTACTGATAATAAAATATTACTATTGACCTTTAAAACACTGAATGGTCTCGCACCACAGTACCTGAGTGAACTTCTGCTCCTCTATGACCCGCCATGCCTGCTTAGATCAAAAGGTGCAGGCTATCTGCTGGTACCTCGTATAGTGAAGGCTACATCAGGGGGCAGAGCCTTTTCTTACAAAGCCCCATAGTTATGGAACAGCCTTCCAAGTAGTGTTCGGGAATCAGACACAGTCTCAGAGTTTAAGTCTAGACTGAAAACATCTGTTTAGTCAAGCCTTTTGTTAATGGTGTTTATGAGGTATAAGGTGTAGATCTGGAAGGTCCTCAGACAGTGTGTTTTGGTAAACTGGGATGTATGGATGCTGTCAGCCCCACACTCGCTTGCTCACTCGAGTTTGTTGATGGTGGTGTAGTGGCTGGCTGCTTTGTGTCCCGGGGCTCCCTCATGCCTGTGTTACCTTCTGGCTCTCCCCTTTTAGTTATGCTGTCATAGTTGGTTTTGCCAGAGTCCCTGCTTGTACTCCATGCAAAATGTATACTGTACCTACTTATTCAGGTGACATTAGGCATACCTAACAACCTGTGTTTTCTCCCTCCCCCCCCAAAAAAAAAGTCCCTCTGAGTTACATGTCAATCCTGAGATCGAGATGCTGACCTCTTCTGCTCCTCGGACCTGCCTGATCCATCCTGATGTCCTATGTCTGGCTGTAGTCTCATCACATCGCTCCTATGGAGGACGGCCCCATACGGACAGTTGAAAGTCACACCTGGAAGACACTCTGGACACTTACAGTAATGCTTTTATGGCTGAGAACTACAGTTGACTTGCTAACTTTAGGACTGCAGTTGTCATGAACAGTTTTGCACTCAAGTTTCCATTAATGAAGAAGAGTTAACACATCATTGAAACTGTCTTCATGTTAAAACTTAATGTTATAGTCATGTTGTCTGTTGTCGTCATCCAGGTGAGGGTGGGTTCCCTTTAGGGTCTGGTTCCTCTCGAGGTTTCTTCCTTGTGTCGTCTGGGGGAGTTTTTCCTGGCCACTGTCACCATGGGCTTGCTCATTGGGGATAGATTAGGGATAAAATTGGCTCATGTCTTGTGTCATTCAGATTCTGTAAAGCTGCTTTGGGACAATGTCTATAGTTAAAGGCACTATACAAACAAACTTGACTTTCCTTCATTTGTACACAATCTGACTGTGGATTGGTGGAGTCCAAACTCTTTAGAGATGGTATTGTAACCTTTTCCAGCCTGATGAGCATCAACAACGCTTTTTCTGAGGCTCTCAGAAATCTCCTTTGTTCATGCCATGATACACTTCCACAAACATGTGTTGTGAAGATCAGACTTTGATAGATCCCTGTTCTTTAAATAAAACAGGGTGCCCACTCACACCTGATTGTCATCCCATTGATTGAAAACACCTGACTCTAATTTCACCTTCAAATTAACTGCTAATCCTAAAGGTTCACATACTTTTGCCACTCACAGATATTGGTCATTTATTTATTGAGGAAAATGATCCAAGTATAATATTTTTGTCTCATTTGTTTAACTGGGTTCCCTTTATCTACTCTCAGTACTTGTGAAAATCTGATGTTTGAGGTCATATTTATGCAGAAATATAGAAAATTCTAAAGGGTTCACAAACTTTCAAGCACCACTGTAATGGTCACAGTTATGGAGTGAAGCTGCAACGTCCACTAAAACTTGCATGTATGGTATTATGTAACTATATGGCCGAATGTTTGTGGGCATATGACCATCACACCCATGTGTTCTGTTCTCAAATTGCTGTCACAAAGTTGGAAGCACATGATTGCACAGAACGTCTTTAAAATGCTGTAGTATTACAATTTCCCTTCGTTGGGACTAAAGGGTCCAAACCTGTTCTAGCATGACAATGCCTCTGTGCACAAAGCAAAATCCATTAAGACAAAGTTAGTTTGTAACAACTCTAGTGTTCTTCACAGAGCCCTGACTGTACTCCAGGACTCCTCATCTGACATCAGTGCCTGATCTCACGAACGCTCTTGTGGCTGAATGGGCAAATCCTGAACAGCCATGCTCTAAAATCTAGTGGAAAGCCTTCCCAGAAGAGTGGGGTTATTATAAACAGCAAAGGGGGAAAAAAAAATCTGGAATGTCATGTTCAACACATATGGGTGTAATGGTCAGACGGCCACAAACTTTTGGCCATAACCTGTAAATTTGGTGACCTGAAAATGTTATGTACGCGTATAAGCAGATCATGCTATTCACGTGTGTGAAACAAAATCACTGTCCAAATTTTTATTGATGTTATGAGAAATTAAATTAAACCCAGGCAGGAACTGATGTTATGAGAGAACAATAGTGCCTCCAAGTCTATAGAGTTTGCTGGAGCCAGTTGTTTCATCTCGTCTTAATTTTATTAGTTTAGAACACATTTACAAGACCATGCCGATGTCGCTAGTAACTAAAGCTGGAACCAGAGCTCAGTGTCAAAGAAATGTCATCACCTGTTGTCTTGTTGCTTGCTAGTGTGAAGGCAGGTTGTGTTACGGGAATATGACTTGTGTACTGCAGTGTGAACTGCAAACTAGAAGTCTATAAACAACTGTTGAAAAAAAGTCTGCCAGAGTGAAGAGTCTATGACCCCTTTTACACAGACTGTTCAAGGTGGAATTCTTACGCCTTTATTCTGCCTTGCGTTCTATATAAAACATCCGAATGCAGGACAGGGGCCTGTTGTTTTGCCTCTGAGAAAGAACAATTGGTAGAAACAAAGCCAGAATTGATGTCTGTGTAAAAGGGGACAGCCAGCACAGCAGACCAGGGGTGTGACGTTTTTGACCTTGATATTCTTCATTCCAAGACGAATTCAAACATTTCCGTCTACAGCATCTAAGGTCTGCACCTTTCTGCCTCAAATTGCTTCCCACTTCTCTTTACTTTCTCCTCCAACATATTTCTGATCACACAAACATGTTGCTCACATGAGTCTCTCCACCCCTCCCTTCCTCATTACCTACCTACCTACCTTCCTTCCTTCCTCTCTCTCACTCATTTTCAAGCACAATTTTTTCGGTTTGTGCTCAAAAGGACACGGACACACACACTTGCAAAAGTATTCCCCCCCCCGTGTTTGTCCTGTTTTGTTGCATTACAGGATGGAATTAAAATGGATTTTTGGGGGGTTAGCACCATTTCATTTACACAACATGCCTACCACTTTAAAGGTGAAAGTTGTTGTTTTGCTGTGACACAATAATGAAGATAAAATCAGAAGTACTGAATAGTATTATTAGGAATGGAGCTAAAAACAAAAACACAAGCTACCCTGATCATTATATTCAGAATGACAGATCAATAAATAATATGGAAGAAGTGGTAAATGGTTTTAATAGATTCTTTGTAAATGTGGGACCAGATCTGGCAGAAAAGATTCAGGATACAGACACACCTGGAAGGGCGGAGGCTGCTCAATAGGAGAGAAATCCTAAATCTATAGTCATTGGTGCAGTTGGCATAAAAGAGGTCATAGACATTGTAAGGAGAAGTGAAAGTAAAACCTCCACTGACTGGAATGATATGAGTTTAATAAAAAAAAAAAAGTTATTGAAATTGCAGAACCATTTACTCACATATGTAATTATGTCTTTTCAATCTGGTAAATTTCCAAACAACATGAAAATAGCTAAAGTTATACCTTTATATAAATGTGGGGATAGACACCATTACATAAATTACAGGCCAGTTTCTTTACTCTCTCAGTTCTCCAAGATCCTCGAAAAACTGTTTACAGCAAAACTAGACAACTTCATTGAAAAATACAAACTTTTAGCTGACAGTCAATACGGATTCTGGAAAGACAGATCAACAACCCTGGCATTAATGGAACTTATCGAGAAAATCACAAATGGTATATCTCATCTCATTATCTCTAGCCGCTTTATCCTTCTACAGGGTCGCAGGCAAGCTGGAGCCTATCCCAGCTGACTATGGGCGAAAGGCGGGGTACACCCTGGACAAGTCGCCAGGTCATCACAGGGCTGACACATAGACACAGACAACCATTCACACTCACATTCACACCTACGGTCAATTTAGAGTCACCAGTTAACCTAACCTGCATGTCTTTGGACTGTGGGGGAAACCGGAGCACCCGGAGGAAACCCACGCGGACACGGGGAGAACATGCAAACTCCGCACAGAAAGGCCCTCGCCGGCCCCGGGGCTCGAACCCAGGACCTTCTTGCTGTGAGGCGACAGCGCTAACCACTACACCACCGTGCCGCCCACAAAAACATGTTATGGGAATTTTCATAGATCTAAAGAAAGCATCTGACACAATAAATCACGACATTCTATTCAACAAATTAGAGAGATATGGTATCAGAGGGGTTGGTTTGGACTGAGTGAAGAGCTACTTAAGCAACAGGCAGCAATTTGTAAAAATTGGAGATCACACATCTGATTATTTGCCCATAACATGTGGAGTACCGCAAGGGTCTGTCTTAGGTCCTAAACTGTTTATATTATACATTAATGACTCATGTAATGTACCATGTATAATGAAATGCATTTTATTTGCCGATGATACAAACATCTTTTGCGCCGGGGGCAATGTATAGCAGCTTATAGAAACAATCACAACCGAAATGAATAAATTAAAAAGGTGGTTTAATGTAAACAAATTGTCATTGAATTTGAGTAAAACAAAGATTATGTTATTTGGAAAATATAAGTCAAACCCTCAAGTTGAATTGAAAATTGACAACATAACCATAGAAAGAGTTTATGAAATAAAATTTCTGGGTGTGATTGTTGATCATAAAATCTGCTGGAAACCACATATTAATCATGTTAAAGCAAAAATAGCAAAGATTACTGCAATTTTGGGGAAATCAAGACACATTCTGGACTATAAATCACTACATACTCTGTATAATGCACTCATACTTCCATATCTGAGCTACTGTGTGGAGATATGGGGTAATACCTACAAATCTAACCTGCAGCCATTATGCACATTACAAAAAAGAGCAATAAGAATTGTCAATAATACGGGATATCTTGAGCATACAAACGCATTATTCGTAAAAGCACACACACTGAAATTCACTGATCTGGTTAAACACAAGACTGTACAAATTATGTATAAAGCAAGACATAACCTTCTTCCGGGTGAGGTACAAAATATGTTTATGGAAAGGCAGGGTGGGTATAACCTGAGAGGGGAAATGAATTTTAAGAGAGTAAATGTTAGAACAACTATAAAAAGTATGTGCATAACAGTCTGTGGGGTGCAATTGTGGAATGGTCTGGATAATGAACTCAAAAATAGCACCAACATAAAACTGTTTAAAAAGTTATATAAAAACGTTACTAAAAATATATATGAGAATGAGGACAGGCAGACTATATAGGTGATGATGAAATTGAGAGTAAGTCTGTGACTGGTCTTGTATATAGTTATAGGTAGGTGTACATGTATGTACTGTATAGATGTATGTGTGTATATATGCATAAGTATCTGTATATATGATTTGATCGATATTATACCATGTCGGTATGTCTTGGTATGTTTTCTTTTTGTTTGTTGCTTTTGTGTGTGTATATATATATGTTATTATGGTGGAAAGTGATGTTTGATTAGCGGTGGTATAGAAGGTTAGGATTGGATAAGTTATTACTTCTTCCAAATCCTTTCGGAACATTATGTTACTGCCTTGTGGCTACACTATTCTGTTTATGACAATGTTTTGATTATTGCATTTTTATATATATATAAAAAATATATATATATATATATATATATATATCTTCTTTATTGTTCAGAATAAAGTAATCAATAAATAAATAAAATCAGAAATCTGGAGTGTACATAGGTATTCACCCCTTTTCGTATGAAACCCCGAAATAAGAGCTGGTCCAACCAATTCACCTCATAAGGTCACATAATTAGTTGATTAAGATCCACCTGTGTGCAAAGTGTCACATGATCTGTCACATGATGTCTGTATAAATCAACCTGTTCTGGAAGGACCCTGACTCTGCAACACTACTAAGCAAGCAACATGAAAACCAAGGAGCCTCCAAACAGGTCAGAGACAAAAGTTGTGAAGTATAGATCAGGACTGGGTTATATATATATATATATATATATATATATATATATATATATATATATATATATATATATATATATCCCAAACTTTGAATATCCCAGGGAGCTCCATTAAATCCATTATTGCAAAATGGAAAGCATATGGCATCACTACAAACCTGACAAGAGAAGGCCACCCACCAAAACTCAGACAGGGCAAGGAGGGCATTAATCAGAGATGCAACAAAGACACCACAGATAACACTGAAGGAGCTGCAAAGATCCACAGCAGAGATGGGAGTATCTGTCCATAGGACCACTTTAAACCGTACACTCCAGAGTGGGGCTTTATGGAAGAGTGGGCAGAAAAAATTATTGCTTAAGAACACGTTTGGGGTTTGCCCAACAGCATGTAGCAGACTCCCCAAACACATGGAAGAAGATTCTCTGGTCAAATGAGACTAAAATTGATCTTTTTGGCCATCATGGGAAATGCCATGTGTGGTGCAAACCCAACACCCTGAGAACACCATCCCTACAGTGAAGCATGGTGGTGGCAGCATCATGCTGTGAGGATGTTTCATCTCCAGGGACAGGAAAGCTGGTCAAGACTGAAGGAAAGATGGATGGCACTAAATACAGGGCAATTCTGGAGGAAAGCCTGTTTGAGTCGGCCAGAGGTTTGAGGCTGGGATGAAGGTTCACATTCCAGCAGGACAATGACCCTAAACATACTGCTAAAGCTACACTGGAATGGTTTAAGGGAAACATTTAAATGTCTTGGAATTACCTAGTCAAAGCCCAGACCTCAATCCAGTTGAGAATCTGTGGCATAAATTGAAGATTGCTGTACACCAACGCAACCCATCTAACTTGAAGGAGCTGGAGTAATATTGCCATGAGGAATGGGCAAAAATCCCAATGACTAGATGTGCCAAGCTAATAGAGACATACCCCAAGAGACTTGCAGCACTATTTCCAGCAGAAGTTGGCTCTACAAAGTATTAACTGGGGGGGGTAGAATACCTATGCACACTCCAGGTTTATATTTTTTTCATCTTAATTATAGTTTGTGTCACAATAAAAGAACAATTTTCACCTTTAAAAGTGGAAGGCATGTTGTGTAACTCAAATGGTGCTAACCCTTCCAACAATCCATTTTAATTCAAGCTTGTAATGCGACAAAACAGGACAAACACCAAGGGGGATGGAGTACTTTTGCAAGACACAGATTAATTTTTATATATTTGAGAGAGAGAGACTGTTTCTTCCTTTAAACGTGAATTATTTGACAGAGCTGATTACATGTTGCACATGATGTCCAGCAACTTTGTGTTTAGAAAGTGGTATAAATGTACACAACAAAAGCACCTCACTCAGTTCACCTGCTGTTGTTTTTAAAGCAGCACCGGAATACTCAGGGCATTCATGTTTCTGACGCGTACATATGTCACCAGAGACACCGACACACTGTTTTTACATGTCACGTCTCTGGTTGCAGAACGCCAGCTCGCAATCGCCTATCGGCTGGATGAGCTAAAAATGGTGCGGCACTATTGTCTTACTGTAGGATAATAAGGACCTAGCTGATTGTCAAACTGTAGTATCTTAATGCATTAATTACTTGTTCCTGTTCAATTGTTTATTTCTGCAAAAAAAATTAATTAAAAATCTATGAACTCAGCTGTCATAGGCATTTTAAATGTAGCACTTGTAGCTGAAGTAGTGTTTTCTGCTCAAAGTTTTTTGGAAACATTACACAAACTAAATGATAAATTTTTGCCATTAAGTACAATGTGTTATTTGTCAAGTTTGTCAAGATTTATGACTTTGGTGGGGCACAGGTTACTGACAATTGAACAGGATGTGTAATTGGGAAGGACAAAACAGGAATCATGCTCTTTTGGTTACGAAATCTTCATGTGACAGACTTGTTTAACTTTTCAATTCATAACCCTTACATAAGGTTCTCAAATTTTTATGCTAAGGTTATAGTGCTGTCGTATGCAAAGGATGACCAATCATGTAAGAAGAGATTCCAAGAAGGCTTAGATCAGTATCTAAGGTGCTCTAAAGACTGTCTGTCGTTTAATTTGCACTACTTCACCACTACTACCTCTGCCATCTCTCATCGATGCAATTATGTGCAATAATATAGGCCCCAAATTATTTTTATGCACACACATACATATATACACACACGTGTATATATATGCAATTTTTCCGAGCCTCTCAATAAGGCAATTTTTCTATACTTTTTCATGGTAGATAATGCAAATAGCCCTCTGTATTTAATCCTTCGTTTGTCTAATTTTTATTTCAGTTTTATCTGTTTGACATTTTCTTGCTACTGTAACACATGAATTTCCCCGATGTGGGATGAATAAAGTGAATCTAATCTAATCCAATCTAATCTAAAAGCAGTAAGCAGAGCACACAGACTATCAAGCATATTTGTGCTTTGTCAAGGGGGGGGGGGAACCTGACAAAGCACTAATAAACCTACTCCAGCAGTACTGCACAACTGACTTTACCTTTTTATTTACCTTGTACTATTAGGTGGTATAACTAAATAGAAAGAACAGCATGAGGCAGCTCAGTGGTAATACCTGGAGTTTGAGTTCTGTAACCTGTGTATTATGAGACATTGAGCTTTACTAGTCTGCATTATTTGTCTGTAGAAATCTCTATGCCGAAGCCCATTTTCGCTGAAAGACTTAAAAAGTTTTTCAATGAAACTGGACACTGATTATACTCTGTTTGACTGAGCTGAAATTTGGTACAAGATCCCTTTGTGTTACCGATTATGGAACCATCATTTTATAAAAAGGAGTTTGTGAACAGTTATTAATTTGAATTAATTTTGAAAACTTGCTGAAATTCCCCCAAAAGCTCATGACATTCACAATTCATCCATTCACCTATACATGAGACTGCATTCTCATTTGTTCAGCATCAGCTGCTTCTCCTGTGTTTACAGAACTTGATATTAATACATGGCAGTCATGGCCTGAAGGTTAGAGAAGTAGCCTTGGGCCCAAAGGGTCACCAGTTTGATTTCCAGGCAGGGAAAATGTGAAGGGAGTTGAGTGCATGAACATCACCTTCCTCTCCCTCTGTATTATGGCTGAAGTGCCCTTGAGCAAGGCACCTAACCCAGAATAGGCATAGGAATAGTTTTAAACGTTAACAATAAATCTAATATAGTAAAAATTTTTTTAAAGATTTTTTTGGGGCTTTTTGCACCTTTATTGAATAGGACAGTGTAGACACAGGAAATGAGCGGGAGAGAGAGACGGGGAGGGATCGGGAAATGACCTCGGGCCGGACTCGAACCCGGGTCCCCGGATTTATGGTATGGCGCCTTATGAAGCAAACATTTTTAAAAATCTTCCCCTATTACATTTTCAAAATGACAAAAAAGGAAAAGAGCCCAAAGCAAAAAGTTTGGGCACCCTGCATGGTTAGTACCTAGTAACACCCCCTTTGGCAAGTATCACAGCTTGTAAACACTTTTTGTAGCCAGCTAATAATCTCTCAGTTCTTACCTGGGAGATTTTCACACATTTGTCCTTGCAAAAGGCTTCCAGTTCTACAAGTTTCTTGGGCTGTCTTGCATGCACTGCTCTTTTGAGATCTACCCACAGATTTTCAATGATGTTTAGGTCAGGGGACTGTGAGGGCCATGGCAAAACCTTCAGCTTGTGCCTCTTGAGGTGTTCCATTGTAGATTTTGAGGTGTGTTTTGGATCATCGTCTTATTGTAGAACCCATCCTCTTTTTAACTTCAACTTTTTTACAGATGGTGTGATGTTTGCTTCCAGAATTTGCTGGTATTTATTCGAATCCATGCTTCCCTCAACCAATGAAATGTGCCCTGTGCCACTGGCTGCAACACAACCCCAAAGCATGATCGATCCACACCCATGCTTCAGAGTTGGAGAGGTGTTCTTTTCCTGGAATTTGGCACCCTTTTTTCTCCAAACATACCTTTGCACATTGTGACTAAAAAGTTCTATTTTGATTTCATCAGTCCACAGGACTTGTTTCCAAAATGCATCAGGCTTATTTAAAATGTTCATTTGCCAACTTCAGACGCTGAATTTCGTGGCTAGGACGCAGGAAAGGTTTTCTTCAGATGACTCTCCCATGAAGGTCATATATTTGTTCAGGTGTCGCTGCATAGTAGAACAGTGCACCACCACTCCAGGGTCTGCTAAATCTTTCTGAAAGTCTTTTGCAGTCAAACGGGGGTTTTTATTTGCCTTTCTAGCAATCCAACGAGCAGTTCTTTCAGAAAGTTTTCTTCATCTTCCAGACCTCACCTTGATCTCCACTGTTTCTGTTAACTGCCATTTCTTAATAACATTACAATCTGAGGAAACAGCTACCTGAAAACACTATGTTCTTGTAGCCTTCTCCTGTTTTGTGAGCAATTATTTTATTATTCAGAATGCGAGGGAGTTGCTTAGAGGAGCCCATGGCTGTTGATTTTAGGGTCAAGTTTGAGTCAGAGAATTTATACAGCTTTGAAATCTGCATCATCTGACCTTTCCTAACGAAGAACTTGAACAAGCCACAGCTCGATAAGCTAATTAAGGTCTGGAACCTTGGTAAAAGTTACCCGAGAACTCAAATGTACTGGGGTGCCCAAACTTTCGCATGGTGTTCCTTTTCTTTTTTCACTCTCCAATTGTACAAAAAAAAAAAAAAAAAAAAACCACAAATCTTGCAGAAAACGCTGAAAAGAAACGTGTCATCTTTACCTTTATGCCTTTTGGTGATCGGTTCATCTTCTGCTCACTTAACTATTCACAGTAACAGACATTTTCAGTAAAGGTGCCCTAACTTTTGCATGCCACTAATTAACTTATATATATCCCCATTTATGCAGCATACAAGAGCCAAGGATGGAGATACTGTCCATAAAAATAAAGGGTCTGCATATCTCCTTTAAGATATCATTCCATAATGTTTTGGGTCACATATCGTCTTTGCACAGTCATTAGTTCTAACTTGAAACCCTCTCTAAAAGGAAAACACCCTGTCAAAAGTCAAAACCTCAGAGGGACCAGATGGAGAAGTTGAAGTGCCCTTTGGAACGGTAGATAATTCCTTTTTTTTTTAATAAATAGGGCAGAAAAGGAATTGAAAAGGCTATGTGACAGACAACAAGGAGGTTTTAGGGCATTTCTTAACTTTTGTACCATATGAGACCAGGATGCTGAAAATCACTGAAGCACTTTCTGCAGCTTCAGTCCCCCGAAAATATTTTAATAACATAACACACAAAACCCTGCATTCTAGTGCATTTTAGTACTTATTTTCACTAAAACAAGTTATAACTTAAGCCTTTTTCTTTCATGTACATTAATGATTAACATGTCAAAAATATATTTAATTCCCCTAGTTAATGAGTAATTTTCAGGAGCGCATTTAGAAAACGCGGTGATTTTCCTGCTACACAGTTCATTACTTTGAAAAATATCAGACAGTTGAAGGTAAACTCAGCAAAATCCCAAAACAGTACTTTTAAAAAGTAAAGGTCTGTTAGAGTTTCTAAAGCTTTCAGGTTTCAATGTTGGGGACATTGAGCCTCGTTTATCAATCTTTTAGTAGAGTTGTGCGTTTGCATAAGCTAAAGTGAACTAAAAATGCCCAATTCATATTTATGTAAGTTGAAGCCAATTGTTTACATTAGTTCGTATTCAGGGCTCTACATTAAACTTTTGAAACCACTTGTCCTGTCGGGCAAGCTGAAAGGAAATTTACTTGTCCGAATGTGAAGTTGACTTGTCCGAAGAAATATTTGAGAACCCCCCCCCACAAATAAACTATTTGTAACCCAACAATCTTTATGGCATTTGTTTCCGAATTCACAACATATGCATAATATCTATGAATCAAAAGTAATCAATACTTGATATACTGAGGCAAAAGTTCAAAAATATAGTAAAACAGACTGATTGATACCATAATTCACCAATTAATTCACCATCATCACCATCAATTCACCATCACCATAATTCACCATCAATTGGACTCCATCAATCGTTAATTTATTTATGAGAAATTGAAAACCAGAAAATTTAAATTATATATATTTTCATTTTTAAATTATTAATTTTGAATATATATCCTCCACTGATTAATTGTTGTCTAATTATTCAGTGTGGCTCCTGTATGGTATTTAATGGTCAAAAAAAAAAAAAGATAATTTCAAATAATCCATAATTTAGATATAATTATAGAGCCCTATGTTTCAAATCCCTAAACTCCCATTACTAATTAGTTCATTAATACAGCCGGTAACCTAATTAGCAGCCATTTGACAGCTTGGTATTTCATAGATAACTTTCCCCACTCCTACCTCACTCCCTGTCAATCCACACGCATGCAGGCACACATTCCCTGCCACACACGCTCGGCTATATAACAAACACCATCAACAACAATTCAAAGATTTGGAAATTACCACACACTCAACGTAAATATACAGTTGAATAATGATCCCGCCAACAGAAATGTCAACAAATCCACGTGTATGGTTTTAATCGTGTCAATCATAAACGACCGTTTACTTTTCAGCTCAAATACACGAAGCGGTATTGGACGGTTTCGCAAGTAGAATATTGCGCATGTGCACATCGCTCTTTCTGAATAGAAACATCCGGCGATTCATCAAAACAATATGTCGAGTGAGATGCTTCGGAAATCATGTGAATAAACTGATAAATTTGATACGTAACCCGAATATCGGCGCATTTTGGCACTTGTCCGATTGGACAAGTAACTGAGACGATGAACTTATCCGACATAAAGTATCACTTGTCCCAGACAAGCGTTAATGTCAAGCCCTGGTATTGTCTGTAAATTTAAACACACCAATGAATACCAAATTTCTCATTTAAATCAGGGGCATAGCTAGGATTTTTCAGGGTGGGTGTGTGTGTCTCACACACTGACTGGCAGCCTGAGTACATTATGTAACAAAAAATAATTACCATTGCTAGTTTTAGGTAGCTTAGAAACTGGCTCTTCCATTATTGCTGTTTCTTCCACGTTTTCTTGATGATGTGTTCTAGAAACAGCACTAAAACTTAGCTTTGAAGCCACAAAATGCAACTTTGATGGAAAAAATATATAATAAATTGCTTACTTCTCTTCACATCGAAAGGAAGAGGAAAGTTTCGCTTGTTTTGACATGGCGAATTATCAACACGAGGAAATACTTGTAATTCGCAACTAAAAAGACTGCAGCTACACTGGCAGCTTGAACATGCTTTCTAGTGCGATCGTGTTGTGCTTGCGCATAACGGTGTCAGTCCTGCACGCCTTAGCTCATGCAGCTGAAGGCACACCTAACGAGCTCCGGCACACGCGCCGTTAACAAAGAACACCTGTCTTTAATCAATTAACTATATTTGGGCTGTTTAAGGACCGCGCCCATGCAAGGACGATGCGAAGTATTACGTCGCGTCTAGGAATGTGAAAAATCCGAAAAATAAATTTCTCCATTTGGAAAACCGGAGATTTTCAAGAGTTTTGTCAAATATCCGGATTTCTGAGTAAATCCGGAAGACTTTCATCTATATTTTACACATACTGGCCAACCCTCCCGATTTTGGCAGGAGGCTCCCGATTTTAGCCTCCGTCTCCCGATCGCATGTGTTAAAAACTGGATAATCTCCTGGTTTTGGGAAATCCCTACCGCCAAGTTAAAAACACTCCCGATTACGTCCAATCAGAATCGTATGAGAAACACTGCTAACATCAACTGATTTTTAACCAATCAGTGAACAGAACGACAGTCACTTCCGTAATGTAGGATTCACCCAGGCTGTCTGACGGTTTTTACAAGCAGTCATTCATCATGGCCACTTAACCCAATACCAAACGGCAAAAACATGAATGCAAATACCAGGCTGCATGGGAGAATGAATTTCCATGGATAAGCAAATGTTCGACCAGCCAGTTACACATTTTCAGGTAAAGATACCTTAAATCAGAATATAATGGACATTTGAGTGTGAAATTAAACTCGTCTTCCATACCAGTTCAGAAACAAACTGTACAACTTCTAAAGTGTTTAGTGAAACTTTGCATGACAGATAATTAATTTGATGTGTATTTGAATAGTGTGGTAGTGCCTTAGTGCTATTTTGAATTTATGTTTGAAAGTTAAGTGAAAGTTTACAAGTGAATTATCTGGAAAGTGATTGATATTGATCGAGTTTTGAGGTTTTAAGTGAAAGTTTACTAGTGAGTGTATTTTGGTAGGACTAAAATTTTGCATTTGAGTGAATTTCTTTGCGGAGTATATTTTGATAGTATGGTAGTATTTAGAGTGCCATTTTTAAATTTAGTTTGAAAACTTTCAGTCAAAGTTTGCAAATGAGCAAATTCCTTTGATGCATTCTGATAGGATTTCTAGTGCTTTTTAAAAATTCTGTTGGAAAGTGTTTAGTGAGAGAGATGCATTTTAGTAGCACTAAGACAGTGCAGTATTTATTTAATTGAGTTATTACTATTTTGGTTAAATCTTATTAAAATAAATATTATATATAATATATATTAGTTATCTGTATTTTTACATGAGCTTACAGAAGAACACATTTGATGCAATCCGATAATACTTTCATTCACTGTGACTATTTTAAGAAATGATTAAACAAACATTCTTCTAAAGCATCGCTCGTTATTTTCTGTGGGTCTCTGTATGTATACAGTATTCAGGCATGAGATTTTTCAGCTAAAAATCTGATTTAAGACTTCCCTTTCAGTGTTATTATATTAAAATTCAAGACGAGTTTTTTTTTTTAAAAAGACATTGCACAGTATATCTACCTCTATGTTTGCCTCTTTGTTTTTTAAATGTTATCTTCACTTTTCACTCTACCTTTATATTTTACATTCCATATGCACTTTATATTTTTAATATATATATATATATATATATATATATATCTTTTTATATTGGTAAGCGTAGTTTGGTCAGGCAGTTGCAAAATAAGAATTTCATTACCCAATAATAAACCACTGTGTCTGTTATTGTGTATATGACAAATTAAAAAAAAAAAATCTTGAAATCTTGAATTTCAGATTTTTCACTCTGAGCTCTCTCATGCCTGATACATGAATCCCATAACCTAGAGTAATTGATAGACCAATATCAACAATTCAAAAACTCTAATTGTATAAATTTCAAATGGTCTGCAGTTAATTGGGATCCACTGTTTTTATCATTTCACCCGCGCATCAGACCCTCAGCCAACTGAAAATGTCGTTCACGCACTTTTCTCCCCCAGGAGAATTTTGAAAAGTTGGCAAGTCTGCTTACAGTTTGGAGCAAATCTATATAGTCACAAATCTGATCAGCAATAAGCACTGAGCTGAGCTCAAAGAGATGTTTACACAAATACAAACTAGTGGTTTGGTGATTCACTGAATCCCTGAAGTTCACATCTGTTGCTTGGCAACGTAAAAAAGGACAATAGCTAACCTTTCTTGTCCATCAGCCACACAAACAAGAGCCACGGGAAGAAGCCCACAGGACCCCAAATGACTAAAACAGCAATGTCCGTAGCTGAGAAGCCGAAAGCATGCTTGGCAGAGTTCTGGATGGGGCCCCATGTGTTCCACACCATCCCTTGTAAAAAGGCGAGCATTGAGAACACGGTTAACACCAGCCATCTTCTCCTGTACACCCTGCCGCTGCTGATCACCGGCTGGACCCTCGCTTCGGCGTGGCTCGGCCCGAGCAGCGGCTCCCTCTCTCTCTCGGTGCTCTTCACGGCACCCATTGGACCGACTCGAACCCAATCACTTCTCTTTGTATCGTGTAATGAAGTGAGACAACGGACGGGAAGGAAGGAACACTACACAGACATGTCCTCACCAGCCGGCACGTAAACAACAGCTGATCACAGCTTCCAGAATTCAAACTTTATTGCGCATGCGGCTCTTATAAACGGATGTGACGACGGAGCTTAGAAACTGAAACCATATTGTTCGCCATCTTGGCTCTCTGTGGACTTTATTAATACGATAATTTCCGTCCTGGCAGAGCCCGAATGGTTGGAGTTTCTCTTCCCGTCTGATTTTTTTTAAATATAAAAAACAAAACATAGTAAGCTCTCATGTGAGTTTGTTTACAAGGCTAAATCAGAAAAGAGTACTCTTCTGTTTTCTGCGAGGTTGAGTGAGCTGCTATGTTTTTTATGTTTGAACTTGCCCAGCTTAACTGCGTTTATATAAAGTTCACCTAGAGAGAAAAATAAAACAGGTAGCCATGAGCTAGTATTTGTGTCGCTGAAATAGTTTGCAGGTCGAAACGGCTGGCCGTGATTATTCTGGCTCACCACGCATGGGTCTTCATATACAGATACAATGGCAGGACAGAGCTGATTATTCTCTAACATACATTTTACGCTTTAAATAGGTCAGTCTGCTGTTAGTGGTTAAATTGGATTTAAAAGACTAAACTTGTCTTGTCTTGTGTGCGTTTATTATCTCAGTTATCCAGTTTAACTCAGTTGTGAACAGGAGTTTGAAAAGATAAATAAGGAATAAACAGGACAGGGCGTGCTGGTGCAGGAAAATAAACAACGACAGGGTGGTGTGAAGCCACGAGGTTGATTATTTTCCTATACCAGCACTTCTCTTAGTGTTGTATTCTTCTACTGCAGCGATTTGCCAATGATTTACATTTTTTATCAAGTATGTTGTTCTTTTTCGAGATATGAATTAGAATGCCTTTGTCAGTGTACACCGTCCACCCATTATCAGTCCCCACTTGCTTGCTCACTCGGTGTAGTGGCTGCTGCTTTATGTCCCGGGGCTCCCTCATGCCTGTGTTCCCTTCTGGCTCTCCCCTTTTAGTTATGCGGTCATAGTTAGTTGCCGGAGTCCCTGCTTGTCCTCAGTGCAATTGTTAGGTATACCCAGTGCAACACTGGGTATACCTAACAACCTGTGTTTTCTCTCTCTTCTCCCCCCCCAAATCTGTCCCTCTGAGTTACATGTCAGTCCTGGGATCGAGATGCTGACCTCTTCTGCTGCTTGGGCCTGCCTGATCCATCCTGGTGCCCTGTGTCTGGTTGGAGTCTTATCGCGTCACTCCTGTGGAGGACAGCCCCATGTGGGCAGTTGGGGGTTGCGCCTGGAAGACGCTCTGGACTCTTGCAGTGGTGCTTTTGTGGCTGGGGACTGCAGTTGATTTGCTGACTTTGGGACTACAGTTGTCGTGAATGGTTTTGCGCTCGGGTTTCCGTCGGTGGGGGGTTTATAGTTTATAGCATCAACGAAGCTGACTTTATGTTCTCATCTCATTATCTCTAGCCGCTTTATCCTGTTCTACAGGGTCGCAGGCAAGCTGGAGCCTATCCCAGCTGACCACGGGCGAAAGGCGGGGTACACCCTGGACAAGTCGCCAGGTCATCACAGGGCTGACACATAGACACAGACAACCATTTACGCTCACATTCACACCTACGGTCAATTTAGAGTCACCAGTTAACCTAACCTGCATGTCTTTGGACTGTGGGGGAAACCGGAGCACCCGGAGGAAACCCACGGGGAGAACATGCAAACTCCACACAGAAAGGCCCTCACCGGCCGCGGGGCTCGAACCCGGACCTTCTTGCTGTGAGGCGACAGCGCTAACCACTACACCACCGTGCCGCCCCTGACTTTATGTTAGGACTGTTAATGTTAGTCATGTTGTCTGTTGTTGCCCAAATGAGGATGGGTTCCCTTTTGAATCTGGTTCCTCTCGAGGGTTTTCCCTCATGTCGTCTGAGGGAGTTTTTCCTTGCTACAGTCACCACAGGCGTGCTCATTGGGGATAGGTTAGGGATAAAATTAGCTCATATTTTAAGTCGTTCAAATTCTGTAAAGCTGCTTTGCGACAATGTTTATTGTTAAAAACGCTATACAAATTGACTTGACTTATCTGTAATCGCTTATCCTGTACAGGGCTGCAGGCAAGCTGGAGCCTATCCCAGCTGATTATGGGCGAGAGGTGGGGTACACCCTGGACAAGTCACCAGGTTATTGCAGGGCTAACACATAGAGACAAACAACCATTCACACTCATGGTCAATTTAGAGCCACCAATTAACCTAACCTGCATGTCTTTAGACTGTGAGGGAAACCGGAGCACCTGGAGGAAACCCATGCAGAGGACCTGCAAACTCAACCCAGCACCTTCTTGCTGTGAGGCGACAGTGCTAACCACTACACCACCGTGCCGCCCGTCAATGTACACAGTACAACGAAATTGAAGTGCTTCATCTGATCACGATTAAAAAACACATTTATAAACTAGACATAAAACCAATAATTAAAAATATTAAGTGATAAGTTAAAGGTCATTGCACTTAATGTGTGAAGTCGTAAGTCATGTGTTTGCAGCATTCACAGTTCTGATGGCCCAGAGAAAGAAACTGTTTTTGAATCTGTTTTTGCTTTTCAAGCTCCTGTAGCGCCTCCTTGAGGGCAGGAGAGCAAACAGTTTGTGACCAGGGTGCCAATTGTCCTTGATGTTATTGTTGGCTTTGCTAAGGCACCGTGAGTTTGAAATGGTTTCCAGAGAAGGCAGGGAACAGCCACTAATTTTCTCTGCTGTTTTAATGACCTTCTGGAAGGCATGTCTGTCTGCTGCTGAGCAGCCAGCATACCCAACTGTGATGCAGTATGCCAGCACAGTCTTGACAGTAGATTGTAGAATGTAGGTTGTAGAGAATCTAAAGTGCAGATTCTCTTTTAGTTTGGCTTTCTGTAGCAGCCTCAGGAAGTGCAGCCGCTGCTGGGATTTCTTAACCACCGTCTGAGTGTTTACCAACAAGGAGAAGTCCTGTGAGATCGTCGTCCCCAGGAACTTGACGGTTGAGAGCCTTTCCACTTCTACCCCATTTGTGAGGAGTGGGCAGGTTCATTTCTGTGTCTCTTGAAGTCAATAAACATCTCCTTGGTTTTGTTGGTGTTCAGTGCCAGGTTGTTGTTTGCACACCATACGGACAGCTTCTGGACCACGTTCCTATATGCTGACTCATCACCTCCCGTGATGAGACCGACCACTGTGGTGTCATCTGCGAATTTGATGATTGTGTTTAAGGCGTGGATGGGAGTGCAGTCGTAGATGTATAGAGCATATAGGAGTGGGCTCAGAATGCAGCCTTGTGGGGAGCCAGTGCTGAGTGTGATGGTGGAGGAGCTCTGGCAGCCAATTTTAACAGTCTGAGGACAGTTGGTGAGAGAGTCTTTTATCCATGCACAGGTGGATGGGGGATTATAATCCAGATTGTACAGCTTTTCCACTCGTCTGCCAGGGATGATTGTGTTGAAAGCTGACCTGTAATGAATAAAGAGCAACCTTACATAGGAGCCGGGGTGTTCCAGGTGGCTCAGTGCAGTGTGGAGGGCTGTGTTGATGGCATCCTCAGTGGATCTGTTTGCTCTATATGCAAATTGGTAAGGGTCGAAGGTTGGAGGGAGGCAGTCTTTGATGTGCTCTGCCACCAGCTTTTCAAAGCATTTCATTAGCATGGATGTGAGCGCTATTGGTCTGTAGTCATTAAGACTGTTGATGGCTTGCTTCTTGGGGACAGAGATAACAGCTGATTTTAAGCAGGATGGGACTGTGGTTTGTGACAGAGAAAGATTTGAAAATCTTTGTAAGGACCCCTGAGAGTTGGTCAGCGCAAGCTTTGAGTACCTTGCCGAGTACTCTGTCCGGTCCAGCAGCTTTCTTTTGGTTCACTGTCTTGAGCACACATCTCACTTGGTGCTCCTGGAGAGTGAGTGTGAGGGACGTGGTAGACAGTGGGGGCAGTGTGACTGGGTATGGTGGTGATGTCTCAAACTGGGAAAAGAAATGGTTGAGTTTTTCTGCCAGTGAGGAGTTAGCACTAACAGTCACAAGTGAACTGCTCTGATAGGTTCTGATCTACTGAAGTCCCTGCCACACCTGCCTTGGGTTGTTGTGTATTAGGTGGTCCTCTATTTTCCTCGTTGTCCTCCTTGGCTGCTTTGATGCCTCTCCTTAGGTCAGCCCTTGTCATGTTGTACTGAGCCCTGTCACCTGACCTGAAGGCAGAGTCGCATGCTTTCAATAGAGACTGTACCTCCCTCATCATCCAGGGTTTAAGGTTGGGATAGACCTGGATGCGTTTATCAACCGTTACATTATCAGTGCAGGTTTTTATATTGTACAAATTTAGGAAGCACTGACCTTAGGCATGCTTGATTAAAGTCCACAGCAATGATGTGCACCCCATCTGGATGAGCCCGTTTGTTTATTTTGTCATGCAGCAGGGCGAGAGCAGTGCTAACATTAGCATTCGGTGGAATATGTACGGCAGTAGCAAGTACAGCCGTGAGCTCTCTTGGGAGATAGAAGGGTCTTCACATCACAGACATTGCCTCCAGGTCAGGAGAACGGTGGCTGAATATGAGCTTACAGTTTGTGCACCAGTCATTGTAGATACACAGGCCCCCTCCTCTGCTCTTACCTGAGTCTTCATTTCTGTCATGACAGTGGGTGGAGCGGCCTGCAAACTGAATTGCAGCATCCGGGATCTGCAGGTATAGCCGCGGATCCCGTGAAGTGGGGAAGATGCTTTGAACCAGGGGCTTATGCGGTTGTTTTCTCAGTCGAGTCCATAGGCCAGCTTGGCAACCTCGCTTTTGCTTCCATTCCTTTCACTGTCTGTGTCTCCTCTCAGGCCTAGCTACAATTCATATAGATCCCGTTTCAATATTTAATATGTTGTCTTTGTACTATTTTCAATGAAATATAGAGTTTCCATGATTTGCAAATTGTCACATTCTGTTTTTATTTGCAGTTTACACAGCGTCACAACTTTTTTGGACTTGGGGTTGTATATGGACACACACACACACACACACACACACAAAACTCATAAGTTAATCAAAAGAATTTTCATTTCGAACCGGTTCACCATTTTGACAATGCACATCAAGTCAGCGGGAAAACACTGGAAAATACAAGTGGTGTATTTCCCAATGAAACGTGTGTGTGTGTGTGTGTGTGTGTGTGTGTGTGTAAAAAAAAATCTAAATTAAATACCAGGTCCATACAGGATGTAAGTGGAGTGCAATGCAGACAGTGGACCAGGCTATTAGCTGGTTAAAACTCCAAGAGATTGCTGGGTTACCACAGTCAGGAAGGATGGGGAGCCACATCCAAAATGTGGTCGAAGGCAAGGGAAAGGAGAGACCTCATGATCTCTGAAGTGCTGAAAATGGAGGAGGAGTGCTACAAGATCAGAGCTGTGAGTCAACACCAACAAGGTAGATGGAGGCCATTGTTAACAGGAACATCATGTGGGCTGACATGTGGAGGATGCGCCAAGCAAGGCTTGGCTTCCTCATCAGGGCCATGTACAACACCCTTCCAAGCCCCCAGAACTTACATCTGTGGTATGGATCAGAGGAGAACTGCCACCTATGCTCCTCCCAGAACCCAAGTCTGCAGCACATCCTTTCTGGGTGCAAGACAGCACTAATGCAGGGTTGGTACAGATGGCCTCATGATCTAGTTCTGCGCAAGCTTGCAGAAACCCTGGAAACACGCAGACTGCAGGTAAATAGGGCCAGCCCAACAACAACACAGTGGCAGATCCAGTTTGTCATGTGGGGGGAGTGGTCTCTCCTGTCACCTGGAGGTGAGTGGAGTATGGCAGCTGACCTCAACTGCCAGTTGAAGTTCCCCATCGAGATCACCACAACCTCCTTAGGTCTGATATCATCCTCTGGTCAATTCCGACCAAACAGTTGGTCGAACTGTCCGACCCATGGGAGGAGGGGATAGAGGCTGCCTTTGAGAGGAAAAAGAAGAGGTACACAGAGCTGGCAGCTGTGTGTTCACAAGCTGGGTGGAGGGCTCTCATCTACCCAGTTGAAATTGGCTACAGAGGCTACACTGGAGTATCCACCCCAAGATGTTCCAGGATTAAAGGAGCGAAATATCAGGGAAGGATGGCTCCCGGCTGATGACCCTGCAGCTGGTCCAACGGCACTGTCGGAGGTGCTTCAGGCAGAAATGCCCAGCAGGTAGACCTACCTGTGCTGATTATATATACACACACACACACACACACACACACACACGAGGGTTTTATTGGGAAATACACCACTTATATTTTTCATACAAACTACATCTGGGATATGGAGAACCACAACCATGACATGTTTCTCAATATGTCACTCATGAGGAAATTGATGAACTGTTTTGATAAATCTCAGTACTTTTTGTTTGTGAATATGTCTGTATAATAAAAAGAACATCACACGTTATCTTGAAGATATGAAGTCTACCTTCTTTTGGTGAAAAACTCGCATTTTTCATAGAAAATACATTGTGGATCTAAGTGGCACATTTTCTGATATTTCACTCCAATGATGTCACTCCCAGTGTTTTCCCGCTGACTAGACACGCATTGTCAAAATGTCAAGTCAAATCAAGTTTATTTGTATAGCGCTTTTAACAATAAACATTGTCGCAAAGCAGCTTTACAGAATTTGAACGACTTAAAACATGAGCTAATTTTATCCCTAATCTATCCCCAATGAGCAAGCCTGTGGCGACGGTGGCAAGGAAAACTCTCTGACAACATGAGGAAGAAACCTCGAGAGGAACCAGACTCAAAAGGGAACCCATCCTCATTTGGGCAACAACATGACTATAACATTAACAGTTTTAACATGAAGTCAGTTTCGTTGATGTTATAAACTCTTCATTGATGGAAACTTGAGTGCAAAACTGTTCATGACAACTGCAGTCCTAAAGTTAGCAAGTCAACTGTAGTCCTCAGCCATAAAAGCATGACTGTAAGTGTCCAGAGCATCCTCCAGGTGTGACTTTCAACTGTCCACATGGGGCTGTCCTCCACAGGAGCGATGCGATGAGACTCCAACCAGACATAGGGCACCAGGATGGATCAGACAGGTCCGAGGAGCAGAAGAGGTCAGCATCTCGATCCCAGGACCGACATGTAACTCAGAGGGATAGATTTTAGGGGGGGAAGAGAAAGAAAACACAGGTTGTTAGGTATGCCCAATGTCACCTGAATAAGTAGGTACAGTATACATATTGCACTGAGTACAAGCAGGGACTCCGGCAACTAACTATGACAGCATAACTAAAAGGGGAGAGCCAGAAGGTAACACAGTCATGAGGAGCCCCGGGACATAAAGCAGCAGCCACTACACCGTCAACAAACTCGAGTGAGCAAGCGAGTGAGGGACTGACAGCATCCATACATCCCAGTTTACCAAAACACACTATGTCTGAGGACCCTCCAGATCTACACCTTTACCTCATAAACACCATTAACAAAAGGCTTGACTAAACAGATATGTTTTCAGCCTAGAATTAAACTCTGAGACTGTGTCTGATTCCCGAACACTACTTAGAAGGCTGTTCCATAACTGTGGGGCTTTGTAAGAAAAGGCTCTGGCCCCTGATGTAGCCTTCACTATACGAGGTACCAGCAGATAGCCTGCACCTGTTGATCTAAGTAGGTGTGGCTAAAATGGCGAACCAGTTGAAAATTAAAAGTCTTTTGATTAACTTGTGGATTCTTTTTGTGGATGTGTCCATATAATATAAAGAACATTACACAGTGGTGCGAAGATATGAAGTTTTGAAAAATGCTTCACGAAGTTCCAGTGCTGAAAAATGCTTCGACCACATATATATATGAGTGATTCCACGCTTATGGGTACTGAAATGGGGACATGAACTTATTCACCTAAAACCATTTCTTTTTTTACCATCAGGTCACAAAACATGTAATCTTTAATGAATGATATGTTAAAAGATAACTTTAATTTTCTGAGATGTAATAAAAACATATTTATATGCCAAAGTCAAGCCTATGAGTTCCAAAATGATGTCTGTTACATTACTTCTGTTACGATTGTCCATCTCGCGTCTGTTACAAATTAATTACAATCTAGCTATATACCATGTTAATCTTATTGAAAGAATGTGTATGTTTATTCTACTACACACGTTTATTAATTATATTTGCTAAAACATCACCTTCCTATGTTTCAAAAAGTAATTCTACATTGTTAAAATTGAGAATATATATGTCCACAACACTTCTGTTACATTCTGACTTTGGCATATAAATATGCTTTTATTACATCTCAGAAAATTAAAGTTATCTTTTAACACATCATTCATTAAAGATTACATGTTTTGTGACCTGATTGGTAAAAAAAGAAATGGTTTTAGGTGAATTTTTAAAAATAAGTTCATGTCCCCATTTCAGTACCCATAAGCGTGGAATCACTCATATATATATATATATAATCACACGGTCGTGCAAAGATATGAAGTTTATCTTCGAGTGGTGAATGTATACATCATGATGTATACGTTCACCATCACCATATATACATTCACCAACATCTTTGAGTGGTGAATGTATACATCATGATATATAAAATGTGTGTGTATGTAGGTAGAGTGATAGTATCAGTCAAAAGTTTGGACACACTTATAATGAGTATAATAATTTAATATAAATCTGTGATTTCCCTTACAGCTGCCACTATTGTCAGTGCTGCTATTGTAGAAACTTAATCAGCACCTTCTGACTAATCAGATCTGAGAGTTCAACAATGCTGTAGTATATAGTGTCGTAAAGTGAAGCACTGCTGTCCCTGAGTCCCTACTTGTTAACTAGTATAATGGCAGTGTTACAGAGAATGAGAGTGAGCAGTTGTGTGTAGCTTATCTAGTTCACCAGCTATTCTGTTCTTTGACCTCTGCAGATATGGCCACTAAACCCTTCAGGCCAGAGGAAGCACGTAGGATCATGCGGTTTCTGCATAGGCCAGCAGTTTTCCTCAACATGACTGATAACTGGCCAGCACGGGACTGGACTCTGGAACATCTGGTAGTTCATCTAGAAGAGCAGTCTGTGTGTTTTCGTATTGGGAAACGGTGCAATCAGAAATGTAAGGAGTTTCTCAGTTTCTGCTGACTATGTGAAATTACATAGATTGTAGTTCTTTGGTGTTCACTTTACCATTTTAAAATAAGTTCCCTAAACATTAATGCCAGACAGTACAATAGGGTGCATACTTTAAGGACAAAGTAAAATTAAAGAGGACAACAAATTTATAAGCTTTTCGAGTTGGTTTTATTACATAAATTGTAAAAGACAGGCAATTCCCTTTTCATTAAGAAACCATGGGGAATGCAGATGTTTGCATTTAACCGTATATGTGAATACTAAGACCTGAATGAAGTGATGTATGCAGGGCCCATTAACTAAATAGTTACGACATTCTACTGTAGTTTTTTTCTTTGTTTTATTGACATATTCTGCTTCATTAGCATTTAAGTGTCTATGACTGTAATTTCCATTAACAGCTAAATGTTAACTAAAGTATTAACAAAGCTATTAGGGTTCAGGAGGTGCATTTCTCACTACAGCCACTACAAATAAATATTTGTCAAATCTTTGTCTGTCTGTTGCCCTTTTTCCACCAAAGCAGTTCCAGGGCTGGTTCGGGGTCAGTGCTTAGTTTGGAACCGGGTTTTCTGTTTCCACTGACAAAGAACTGGCTCTGGGGCCAGAAAAACCGGTTCCAGGCTAGCACCAACTCTCTGCTGGGCCAGAGGAAAGAACCGCTTACGTCAGCGGGGGGGCGGAGTTGTTAAGACCAACAACAATAACAAGACCGCGAAAGATCGCCATTTTTAAGCGACGAGAAGCAGCAGCTGTACAAACGCGAAGTCATTCATTATTATTATTGTTGTTGTTGCCGCTGCTGCTTCTTCCGTGTTGTTTTTGCTTCGATATTCGCGCCAAGGTTTATGTAAACGTAGCGCCGTAACTGACGTATACAGCAATGTAATGACGTATACAGCGACGTAATGACGTGGCTTCCGTTAGCACCGCGAGCTATGGAAAAGCAAACTGGTTCTCAGCTGGCTCGCAAGTTGAGCGAGTTGTGAACCAGCACCAGCACTGGCTCCGAACCAGCCCTGGAACTGATTTGGTGGAAAAGGGGTATGTGTCTCTCTCTCTCTCTCTCTCTCTCTCTCTCTCTGTCCACACGATAACAGATTACCAAAAACTTTACTAGATAGTGTACAAGGTAAAAACAAATATTTTTCAATGCTTACATTGTTTAGAATTTGTGCTAGTCCATTTTATTGGAGAAAAATATCCAGGAAAAATTGGTCAACATGATCACAAACTCTGACAAAAGGATAACCTGGAGAGTTATCCATGGAAGACAACTCACTCAAAGCTTCCAGGTGACAACTAGCGGTCAGGCAAGGCTGTTTACTTGTCCTCATTCCTCTTCCTCCTCACTATCAATTGGATAATGAAGACCACAACAGTACAGAGTAGAAATGGGATCCAGTGGACACTCACAACACAGCTAGATGACCTAGACTTCACAAGTGACCTTGCTTTGCTATCTCTCAGTCAACAGCAGATGCAGGAGAAGACAAGAGTACTGTCAGACACCTCATCGCAAGTAGGCCTCAACATCAGTAAAGAGAAAACTAAAGTCCTCAAAGTCAACACAACCCACAAAGACCCAATGATCCTGGACTGAACAGACAGATAAGGCAGCATAGATGCAGATGTCAGAGCTAGAACTGGCAAGGCAAGGGCTTCGTTCATCCAACTGAAGAGCATTTAAACCGCAAAGAAATCAGCCAGCAGCCAAAGACTCTTCAGCTCCAAAATCAGACCGATGTTACTCTTTGGATCAGAGACATGGAGGACAACCAGTTACAATCACGAAAGCACAAACATTCATCAACAACTGCCTGAGGTGGATTTTCAACATCCACTGGTCAGATACTATCAGGAACAGTGATCTCTGGCAGAGAATGGGCCAACAACCTGTGGAAGAGGAGATCAAGAGAAGAAAATGGGGATGGATCGGTCACACACTCTGGAAACTCAATACCAGCAACACCAGGCAGGCCCTTAGAAGGTACAAGAAAGAGATGCCAGCCCAAGAACACCTGGTGCAGGGACCTCAAGACAGACATCAAACAGACATGGAAACAGCTGGAGAGTGGAGCCCAGGACAGAAAAAAGAGCGATGGGCAAAAGTCCATTTTATTGCAGTATAATGATGACTTGATGACTTTTTTTGCTTGTGTATGCAAGGCCTCAAATGCGAAAGTTTTGCTGTAAATGCCTGTGAATTTCTGTATTTCCATTTTGTGATGAACAATTTTGAAAATGAACTGGGACTTAAAAATATTCTGGCCTTTGTGCCTTTATTTACATGACCAATATGTGCTGTTAGTATGTGGGCAGGTATCCCATCCAGGGTGTATTCCTACCTCACATCCAGTGTCCTGGGGAAACCCCTGACTGAGATAAAGATGCTACTGGCGATGAATGGATGAATATTTCTAAAGGAGATGTAAATGTCTGGTATCTACAATAGAATTTACATAATGCATACACATACTGAAAAGTGTTTTCTCAGTAGATGAGGCAATATGAAAGTTGTCAGTGAAAGCTACCATTTTGATATGAACATTTTTTAGTTATGAGAAGTATATATTCTGGTCTTTATGACCTGTGTAATGTACTCTCAATTCTCGCATGTCTGTAGAGCAAGGCCTTTTAATAATGCAGTGTTTTAAAAATGCAAGCTTGAAATGTTATGTTTAACGATCTTGCTGAAAGGTGTGCTGGTGTGCAGTGTTGACAGGCGATGGATCATTTGTTCCTTCTCCACAACAATGGTAGACATTTCCAATACTGTGTTATTTAATTTGACTGATAAATCAATTGTCCTTTCATTCTGAACCAGACAGAAATCAAGTGTACCAAGATGCAGCTTTGTGCCATTTACAAAAAACACTGCAGAGACGATTAAAACTTTGTGTCATTACAATGCACTTTTTGTCTGAGGTAATATTAGGACATTCCATTCAGACATTGTGCTGAATCAATAAGTAGTACATTCAGAATGAGCAGATAGTCATGAAATTGATGCTGAGGCCCCATCAATGACAGTTTTCCTAACAACCTGTCTGCCTATCTGCATCTTTTAAGTCTACCATTTTTCTTTTTCCCCCAGCTCCTCTCTTTGAGACAGAGTGCTCATATGTTGAAGCAACTCTTGCGCAGTTTCTGTGTTGGACGAGGGGAAGTGACGCTGCATCTGAAGGCCCATTTGCTGATTATCCCCTTTCAGAGTACTGGGCTTATGCAGACTACAAGTATATTGCGCTTCTTTTTCAGGACAAGGCCACCATGTTTAAGGTAAACTAACATACAAGGTCGATTTTCTTACATCTCAAATCAAACATGCTGTGTTTTTTTATTTTTATTTTTGAATTATATTGCCAGATGTGCAATTATGATCAATAATTGTCTTGAATTTATGCCACTATTGTAGTATAAGCATAACAGTTAGCTAATGTGCATATGTATTTGTCAATACTGAACATAGGGTATAAGTACATTAAAATTACTCCATGCTTAAATGTGTTTTTGAGCTGTAAACTAAATTATATGAGTGTACTGTGATGAAACACATCAATGCTGGGGTTAATATTGACGAAATTACCATTTTTATAAATATCAGCATTTAAGGAGTTGAAAATGGCTCAAAACGCCATCTACTGATGAACTAAATCATACAGAACCTTGCAAGGCCAATGCTGACATATACCCCTTTTCCACCAAATCAGTTCCAGGGCTGGTTCAGTGCTGGTGCTGGTTCACAACTCGTTCAACTTGCGAGCCAGCTGAGAACCAGTTTGCTTTTCCATAGCTCGCGGTGCTAAGGGAAGCCACGTCATTACGTCGCTGTATACGTCAGTTACGTCGTTGTATACGTCATTACGTCGCTGTATACGTCAGTTACGTCGTTGTATACGTCATTACGTCGCTGTATACGTCAGTTACGTCGCTACGTTTGCATAAACCTTGGCGCGAATATCGAAGCAAAAACAACACGGAAGAAGCAGCAGCAGCAACAACAATAATAATAATGGATGACTTCGCGTTTGTACAGCTGCTGCTTCTCGTTGCTTAAAAATGGCGATCTTTCGCGGTCTTGTTCTTGTTGTTGGTCTTAACAACTCCGCCCCCCCGCTGGCGTAAGCGGTTCTTTCCTCTGGCCCAGCAAAGAGTTGGTGCTAGCCTGGAACCGGTTTTTCTGGCCCCAGAGCCAGTTCTTTGTCAGTGGAAACAGAAAACCCGGTTCCAAACTAAGCACTGGCCCTGCCCTGGAACTGCTTTGGTGGAAAAGGGGCAAAAGAGTCGACTGTTTGGTACTTCTCTACATCATGAACTCTTTGTTAACGTCCTCCTACCTCTCCCAGCCCCCATCATTGAGTATGAGTATTTATCAAGTAACAAAAATGAACTGATAAAAATGGAGGTGATGAAAATGCATGAGAGTTGAAAAATAGAGTGATAAATTATCAGTTGATTTGATAAACGTGATTGACATTTTATTTGAAATAGTGTTGCTCTGGTAATCATCTCAACTGACATTTATCATTTACAGCAAGCGATATTTGTTAGTTCCGCCCTTGAGGCCACTTTTCTTAAATGAAAAATGGCAGAAGTAACAAAAATTGCTTGCACGTGAGCGCTGGCTCTGACCTTGGCCTCGAGAAGTGTTGTTAATGCTGCTGTTGCTCCTCTTTCTGACTCGTGTGCGTGTGTTGACATATTGGGCAGGAGTAACAAAAATTGCTTGCTGTAGATGATAAATGCCAGTTGAGTTGATTATCAAATCAACACTGTTTCAAATAAAATGTCAATCAAGTTTATTAAATCAACTGATAATGTATCACTCCTTTTCAATTTGCATGCATTCTTATCACCTCCATTTTTTTTAGTTAATTTTTGTTACTGTCACCCTTGAAGCCACTTTCTTTAACTGATAAATGGCAATTTTGTGTTGTGAATGATGTAATATGGCTCTGTTTTCATCATAGCATGACTGATTTAATTAAATAGGCTTTAAATTAATCGAGTCAATTGAGACTGTCTGAGAAAGTCCTACCTCACACGTGCACATCCTCAGCCCCTCCCTTCCCCCCTCAGTCTTTGACTGGGAATAAAAACTAGAATGCAATGGTGCTGCAGTTTGATTACAACAAGAAAATAATTAAAAATGAGCATTGACTGTTTATTCAACCAACTTTTAAGTCTGAAATCGAACATTAAGCATGATAAAATGAAATAATTCCAATCAGATCAAAGCATTGTAATTAGTGAAGTGTGTAGTAATTGTTGCAGGGCTAAATAGAACTTTTGTAGTTTCAAAGCGTCTCATGGTCCCAGCTTAGTGAATCACTCACATGATTAAAAAGCAGCTTATCCTTCCCTATTATGAAGTAGCCTTTTGTTATGTTTTTAATCTAACAAATTCTAACAGGCATGATTCTTCATTATAGCTTCTTTCTTCTGTGTCGGTGCGTTTCTTCTATTGTTTGTATCTTTACACAAAGGTGCTTTTGGAAACACACAGGCTTTCTGACGAAATTGGAGCAATAAATCATTGAGTGCGTTTTTCCCAGCTCTTGTTTTCAGTCAGTCAGACTGCAGATGGTAATGGCGGAGAAGCTGTTTTAAAGTTTGCCACAAGGTTAGTCTGACCTGAATGTGCCGTTCTTGCAGTCTTTCTCCTGCTTTGTAAATGATAATAAATGCTCGTGAGCTGTTGTCATTCTCTTTTGAGACAGTAGTCCTGCCAAAGCCGAGCCCGTGAGACTTGTAGACATCAGCCTTCCTTAAATGATGAATAGTGCCGTTTAAAAGTTGCTGAAAACCTCAATTGCACACTCTGCTTTTTACAGTCTCCCAGCTGTAAATGGATTCATTATCCAGGTTGCTGGGCAGCATTGTCAAGCACAGGTTTTGGTTTTTTTTTGTAAAAGGGATATATGACAGATCAGACATGCTATGTAAAGGTGATTTTTTTCTTACAACAAAACCATTATAGAGCAGTTAATTAAATGATAAATAACAAGCCGCCGCCTTTTATTTTAGCTTTGTGAGCATTTATAGTAAAAACATGAGTCTGTGGGGGCGTCGTGGCTCAGGTGGCTAAGGCGCCATACCATAAATCCGGGGACCCGGGTTTGATTCCGACCCGAGGTCATTTCCTGATCCCTCCCCGATCTCTCTCCCACTCATTTCCTGTCCTGTCTCTACACTGTCCTATCCAATAAAGGTGAAAAAAGTCCAAAAAAAATCTTTTAAAAAACATGAGTCTGTACTGAAAGTCTTATCCAGACAGGTGTTTTGCAGGATGTAGTGTGGTCTGACTTTGGCTATCCAGGCCGTGATGGAAGAGAGAGCACTCTTTGGGTTGGTACGAATGGTGCCAACACTCCATGTCACCTGGACTCCTATGGATGCAATCTTGTCTTCCAAATTCAAGGCAGGTAATGGCACAGAGCTTGAGCTTACACTCCATTAACACAGCACACCCAGCCTGAAGTCTTCTTTTAAGGCTTATGACACTAGTGCTAATACTGATGAATGTTCATTCCTAGTGAATATTTTTCAACAGTCAGGTTTGATCTAGAATTAGGGTTAAAAATATAAGAAAAAACAACACAATATAGTTAGCAGCGAAGAAAAAGGATTTCGGATCAGGAGAGTTATTTTATTCCAGAGCTTCCAAATGGCAAAAGTCATTGTCTCCTTCACCAAATGGTCCGAGCTGTAAGAGCCTCTTGAACTGCATTACAGAGCCGTATTACAAGAAACTATTGTACAACCCCGATTCCAAAAAAGTTGGGACAAAGTACAAATTGTAAATAAAAACGGAATGCAATGATGTGGAAGTTTCAAAATTCCATATTTTATTCAGAATAGAACATAATGACATATCAAATGTTTAAACTGAGAAAATGTATCATTTAAAGAGAAAAATTAGGTGATTTTAAATTTCATGACAACAACACATCTCAAAAAAGTTGGGACAAGGCCATGTTTACCACTGTGAGACATCCCCTTTTCTCTTTACAACAGTCTGTAAACGTCTGGGGACTGAGGAGACAAGTTGCTCAAGTTTAGGGATAGGAATGTTAACCCATTCTTGTCTAATGTAGGATTCTAGTTGTTCAACTGTCTTAGGTCTTTTTTGTCGTATCTTCCGTTTTATGATGCGCCAAATGTTTTCTATGGGTGAAAGATCTGGACTGCAGGCTGGCCAGTTCAGTACCCGGACCCTTCTTCTATGCAGCCATGATGCTGTAATTGATGCAGTATGTGGTTTGGCATTGTCATGTTGGAAAATGCAAGGTCTTCCCTGAAAGAGACGTCGTCTGGATGGGAGCATATGTTGCTCTAGAACCTGGATATACCTTTCAGCATTGATGGTGTCTTTCCAGATGTGTAAGCTGCCCATGCCACACGCACTAATGCAACCCCATACCATCAGAGATGCAGGCTTCTGAACTGAGCGCTGATAACAACTTGGGTAGTCCTTCTCCTCTTTAGTCCGAATGACACGGCGTCCCTGATTTCCATAAAGAACTTCAAATTTTGGTTCGTCTGACCACAGAACAGTTTTCCACTTTGCCACAGTCCATTTTAAATGAGCCTTGGCCCAGAGAAGACGTCTGCGCTTCTGGATCATGTTTACATATGGCTTCTTCTTTGAACTATAGAGTTTTAGCTGGCAACAGCGGATGGCACGGTGAATTGTGTTCACAGATAATGTTCTCTGGAAATATTCCTGAGCCCATTTTGTGATTTCCAATACAGAAGCATGCCTGTATATGATGCAGTGCCGTCTAAGGGCCCGAAGATCACGGGCACCCAGTATGGTTTTCCGGCCTTGACCCTTACGCACAGAGATTCTTCCAGATTCTCTGAATCTTTTGATGATATTATGCACTGTAGATGATGATACGTTCAAACTCTTTGCAATTTTACACTGTCGAACTCCTTTCTGATATTGCTCCACTATTTGTTGGCGCAGAATTAGGGGGATTGGTGATCCTCTTCCCATCTTTACTTCTAAGAGCCGCTGCCACTCCAAGATGCTCTTTTTATACCCAGTCATGTTAATGACCTATTGCCAATTGACCTAATGAGTTGCAATTTGGTACTCCAGCTGTTCCTTTTTTGTAGCTTTAACTTTTCCAGCCTCTTATTGCCCCTGTCCCAACTTTTTTGAGATGTGTTGCTGTCATGAAATTTCAAATGAGCCAATATTTGGCATGAAATTTCAAAATGTCTCACTTTCAACATTTGATATGTTGTCTATGTTCTATTGTGAATACAATATCAGTTTTTGAGATTTGTAAATTATTGCATTCCGTTTTTATTTACAATTTGTACTTTGTCCCAACTTTTTTGGAATCGGGGTTGTATATCTGTGACCTAGAAACCCCAAAAGTCGAATCTAATCTCTTGGCACATCTTCCTTGGTGAAACACTATATCTTTCCTGTTTTTAATGGATTTTTGAGATTCTACAGAATGTGAAGAAAGAGTGTACAATCTGAGAAATGAGTTTCTGTAATACATCAGAAATGATGTACTGCAGTAGATGTCCCTACTGCTTTTGAGATTATGAGTTGTCTGTGTAATATCTTTTATATAATATGTTATGGCAGAAAACTCCTTTCAGTGTTTTTTAAAAATTGACACTGCTGAAAAGAACATTCAGTCATTCATCACCATTAACTGGAAACTCTGGCAGCTATTTAGTGCATTGACAATAAAAATAGATTTATAGGTGATACACAGGAGTAGGTGAGTTCTAACTGACAACATATTATTCAGACAAGTGTCTTATATTATTCAGATGAGATGTGGTAAATTTTTATTTTTCCTTTTCTGGGACAGTGTCGCTGTATACTATCACTATTAGCTTACTTAATTTTATTTTGGAAGATAGATACAGTAGTGGGCTGAATTTACATCATGACCACTTTAGCTTTTGGAAGATCGAAATGTGTGAGTCGTCGGAAGATGGCGGTGTGCTGAGTGGACGTGTGCTAGCTTGCTCCGTTACCCTGTTGACTAAATCCTTCTAAAACATTGTGTTTGGGCTAGTAAAATACTCCCAAGTGGCAAGATAAGCTAAAGGTAATGCCTGGGTCACAAAGGAAAGTCAGCCAAAGTCAAAACAAAACTTTGCAGGCTAAACTGTCGGACTTTGCAATGCTGAGCACCAGCAGCAAACCCACGACTAGCACCCATGCTATGGACACCGAGTAGGCTAATGCTAGTTTGACTCCGGAGGACACAACATCGGATAGAAACAAAGTTAGAACTGCTGAAGAGTCCGGTTCTACGTCGGCTGTCCTCTTGCCTGCTATTAACAACATGAAAACTGAGTTTTCCACCAGGTTTGATGGCATCATGGCCACTATTGAAAATGTGAGGAAAAACATCACTGACTGCGCAGAGCGTGTCACGGAGGCAGAAACAAGGATTTTGGCAGCTGAGGACAGCCTCGCCTCGCTCCAAACAAAAGTGCAAGTCTTAGAAAACAAAAGCAAAGACCTGGAGGAAAAACTACTGGACCTGGAGACAAGATCAAGGCGCTCCAATTTGAGGCTTGTCAATTTACTGGAGGGAGCAGAGAGTGAAGACGCGTGTGCTTTTCTGGAGAGCTGGCTGCCAGACGCACTGGAGCTGGCAACGGGGCGCACAAATCTAACCTTGGAGAGGGCACACAGAATCGGGCCAAGAACACAGAACAAACCTTCACCCAGAACGCTGATAATGAAGTTTCTGAACTACAAAGATAAAGAAACAGTGGTGAGAGCTGCCAAGACAAAAAGAGAAATACTCTACAAGAACCAGCCGGTGAGGTTTTACCAGGACGTGGCAGCAGGTGTTCACAAGAAGCAGAAGGGGTTTGACGAGGCAAGACGGCAGCTCTGAGCTATGGGACTCCGGTATGGCATCATTCCTCCTGCCTGGCTGCTCGTGACCTATACGGAACGGTCTCACATTTTTAATAACCACAGCGAGGCAGAGGACTTCATCAGGCAGATCAGGTCAGAAAAGGGAACAGATCGAACTATCAGGAGGTGAACAAGAGCACCGTAGTTTATGAAGTAGAATGTAACAGCCGAATAGGTGAAATAAATGGTGCAAGTTTGAACTGAGCTCACGCTAATTACAATGTCAAAAGTACACCCATGTTCATTCATCTCATTATCTCTAGCCGCTTTATCCTTCTACAGGGTCGCAGGCAAGCTGGAGCCTATCCCAGCTGACTACGGGCGAAAGGCGGGGTACACCCTGGACAAGTCGCCAGGTCATCACAGGGCTGACACATAGACACAGACAACCATTCACACTCACATTCACACCTACGGTCAATTTAGAGTCACCAGTTAACCTAACCTGCATGTCTTTGGACTGTGGGGGAAACCGGAGCACCCGGAGGAAACCCACGCGGACACGGTGAGAACATGCAAACTCCACACAGAAAGGCCCTCGCCGGCCCCGGGGCTCGAACCCAGGACCTTCTTGCTGTGAGGCGACAGTGCTAACCACTACACCACCGTGCCGCCTACACCCATGTTATTCGTGTTTATTAGATAACATTCAAGGCTTATATTCATGGCTTATTTTCATAACTTTTAAGCTGTGTTACTCTTCACATGGTAATAATCTGGAAACTATGTATAAGAAAGGGGTAGTTTGTTAGAAATTGTCACAAATAAGTTCTTTAGGCAGTTGTTCTTCTAGTTTTATTATTAAGAAAGAAGTGTTAAGATACAGATTCAAAGATAATTTAGGCTGCAACTGTTACTTTGGTAATTATTAAGCAGTGGGGGTTAATCTAACTCATTCATACAGGTTTTTTTTTTAATTTACGTTTTCCCAGAACAATACAGTGACACCTGAGCATAAGGTTGCATTTAGTTCATAGTAAAGGGAGTGTGTTCACAAACAAATGTTTTCATTTGGTAGCACAGGAGTTTAAGGTTAGTATTATAAGTCAGTGTTTCCCAACCACTGTGCCACGGCACATTAGTGTGCCATGAGAGATCATCAGGTGTACCGTGGGACATTATCCAATTTCACTTAATTGTTCCGAAAATTATTTATTTACTGCAAATAATTTGTCTTCGTTCGTCTATGCCAGCGACGTATAGTGACCGGCAGAACAATTAAATACTCTTCCAATAGATGGCAGCAGGTAGCTAATTAACCTGTGTACCTACCTGTTGCCATTCAAACAATAGAATTAGTAATGCTTCGGGTGTGACAGCGGTGATAGCGATAGCAGGGATGAGAGTTTTCCGCTTTTCAGCGGATTTCCGCTTTTTCTGAGTAAAAATCGACCTTTTTATCTTGTGCCAAATCCGTTGAGATTTTTTTTTCATTTATTGAGGGGGGTTGGGGTATGTTCCTTCGTGATACTCAAGCGTAATTCATTCCTACGACAATGTTACATGTTTACATTTTCGCCATCTTTAGTCTCGCTAAGTCTCGTGGTAGAATACATGTTATCTACAATGTAATTGGCCAAAACATCGATGGCGAGAGCATGATAGCCAATCATAACAGTTCTTACAAAAGAGAGGACTGACAAGCGTTTGTCTTTGGCCAAAAAGCTGAAGAAGTCGTCGAAATGATCAAATGAAAATGAGAAGTGACTGTGAACTATAAATAATTGTATAAAGTGTACATAGACATTATCCCATAAACTTAGCATTCGTTTGATTTAATACATTGAACATGTATATGATAGTCAGTAAATCTGAATTAATGCTGACAGTTTTGAAAACTTAATATTTCAAAAGACTTCTTGAAGAAATCATATGCAACTAATGAGGACATAGGGAGAAAAGGTCAGTCACCCTAAGAAATTTTATTTAATATATGAACATTTTGATAATTAATAGAACTTAAGTTTAATGTGAATTTAGTTTGTCATTTTTGTTAATCATGAATTATAACCATACCCTTGAATGTAGAATGTGATTTTATTTTGAATTCAAACAATACTCCTATTGATTTGAAACATATTTTCATGTAAATATATAAAAAAGACAACAGATTTTTTTTATCTACTACAGCTCAGATTGCAAGAAAAGTGGTTTGTAAGGCCTTATTTTTCAAAATTTTATTTTGAATTCAAACAATACTCCTATTGATTTGATACACATTTTCATGTAAATATATAAAAAAAGACAACAGATATTTTTTATCTACTACAGCTCAGATTGCAGGAAAAGTGGTTTGTAAGGCCCTATTTTTCAAAATTTTCCTGGGGGGATATCCTTCCCAGACCCCCCCCAAAAAAAAAAAAAAAAAAAAAAAAAAAAAATATATATATATATATATATATATATATATATATATATATATATATAATTATTATTTTTTTTTTTGTGATATTTTTGTTTGGTGGTATGCCGTGGGATTTTTCAAATGTAAAATATGTGCCGTGGCTCAAGAAAGGTTGGGAAACACTGTTATAAGTACCTTTTTTTTTTGTAACTCCGTGGTACTGTCCTCACCTTGAGGATGGAACAGTTAACAGCTATTTGGAAGCTTTAAGATTAGAGGGGGAGAATATTCAGGCTAAGGAACCTGGATATGGGTTATGGTTTGGGTGTCTGTATAGTGGTTGCCAATGGCATTATTTATGTTTGTCTCACGTCAGTTTTATTTTTTCCTTTCTGCAAATGCTTTCAAATGTTGGGGAAATTGAACACCAGCTATACAAAATGTCTAATGAGATAAAAATTAAAATCATACCATGGAATTGCAGAGGGCTACAAAAACTTAAGAAGGTCAAACAAGTCATGAATAGGATTAAATTAATGCAATCTAATATTGTGTTTCTTCAAGAAACCCACCTGATGTACAGTGATGATCTGAAAATTAGGAGGAGGTGGAGAGGTAATGTCTACTCTGCACCATTTAACTCTCAAGCGAGAGGTGTTACTATTTTGGTTCATGAGTCTATACCATTACAGGTGAATAAGGTTATTAAAGACAAATTTGGACAATACCTTATTATTCAGGGAAATCTACTGAAGGAACAAGTAGTTTTGGCAAATATTTATGCACCAAATACTGATGATCCCAACTTTTTTCAAAACCTGTTTCTTATTTTATCCGCTCTTCCTGGTAAGTGTGTAGTGGCAGTACACTAGATCCGGTGAGGGACAGGAGCTCGGGAGTTGACCAGTCTCCCGTTCGTAGTAGGGCAATAATACATCACTTCATGAAAGAATTGAATCTAATTGATATCTGGAAGGAAGAAAATCCTGATGATTTAAAGTTTTCATGTTACTCCGGTGTACACAAGTCCTATTCAAGAATTGACTTCTTTTTGATATCAGCAGAACTAAGGTATAGAATCAAGGAATGCACTTATGATGCCATCCTAATTTCAGACCATGCCCCAAATTCATTAGTATATTGGGATCTGAAATAGGTGAGAGATGCTAAGACTTGACATTGCAAACAAAAATGGTTGGCTGACCCCGGCTTCGTCGCCTTCCTGGACGAACAAATCAGTTTCTATTTTGAAATGAATACAACAGAAACTATAGCGAGTATAAGATGGGAAGTAGGGGTCGACCGATATGGTTTTTTAATTTTTATTTATTTATTTTTTGGGGGCCGATATCGATATCTAATGGCTTAGGATGACTGATAATCGATATTTGGCCGATATTCTGGGCCGGTATTTGTTTATCATATTTGGCTGTTGCAATAACAAAATTACATTATGGAAATATACTGAATTTGTTTGTAAATATCTTCTTTGAGAAACAACAGGCAACATAGTGTTAAGGATGTTTTTTTTTTATTGAGAAATTGAAAACTAGAGAACTTTCTGTAGGCTACTGCTGAAAATGTAAAGTAACAAAAAACCACACTGCTTTAAATCCATAGACTCCAAAATGATTGAGAAAAAGTAGAAAAAAAAATAGAAATCTTTCTGCATTGTTGAAAATGTTAAGTAACAAAAACACAGTCTTAAGTCCATAGACTTCAAATGTTTAGAACAGAACAACATTCAATGCAATCAGTACTCCCAGTTCAGAAGGACTAAATTGTAGTACAGGAAGCAGAGGGTCTATGCTGTTCCCCCTAATAGCTGGCTTGGTTGTTTGTTTGTTTTTTTTTCCCCATATATGGCCCCCACCTCACTGAATACTCTTTCACTAGGAACAGATGAAGGAGGAGGGCCTAGGCATTTCCTCGCTTCATCTGCCAGTGTCGGAAATCTGCTCAGGTTTTGCCTCCACCGATCCACTGGTTTCCCATTGGGGTGATCCATCATTGGCTCTCTTAGGTAGTGCTGAAGCTCATCTTCCAGAGTAACAATTGTTGTTGATGTTGCTTGTGTGTGTCTTCCAAATAAAGTGTCATACATCTGATCAACAAGCCTTCCTTGTCGTGGCTGAGCCACCTTTGGTCTTTTTGCACAACTTGATGCTGTTAGAGCTCCATCTCCTCCTCCTTCCTGTGTCTCTTCTGTTGGCCCACTGACAGAAGCCTCTCCCAGGCCCTGCATGTCTTCAAGCCGCCATTTCCTGGCCTTTGTCAGTGTGTCCTGTAAGGTGAAAGCATGATGCTTATATCGAGGGTCCAGTAAACAGGCAAGAACCACACATGGAACACCCTCCACTTTGGCAAAGCATCAATTTAGGCTCTCCAGCATTTCTTGCTGCATGGTCTGGATTCCCAATGTGGAGGGCCCCTCATCCTTCAGGAGCATCCTCAGGACCTGAACACTTGGGATCACACATGACATTGAGCTCTGATAGTGACTCATTTGAAGAGTCACCTCCTTTATTGGTGTAAGAGTGTCAACTAGGTTTGAAACAATCCACCACTGGTCAGCGTTGAGAGATGTAACCCCCCCCCCCCCCCCCCCCCCCCCATACACACACTCAGTGGCATAAATGTTTAACACTCTTTTGTTCTAACATTCTGGCTAACATGTGAAGTGTTGAGTTCTAGTGAGTCGGAGTTGATTGAATCAGTCCATGTTGAGGAAGGTCCGAGTCTTTTTGTATTCCTGATAGACATCATCTGGCTTCGGTGGAATGAGAAAAGTGCTTCACACAGGTCTTAAGCATTGCAATGACATTTATGACTGACCTCTGACTAGCTATTCCATCAATTACAACAAGCTGCAATGTATGAGCACAGCAACTGAAATCTGTGACTTCAGCTACACGCATTCCTTTGATCATATTAGATCCACTATCTCTCAGAACAAGAGTCACACGATCTTTCTCCACACCCCATTCCTCCATCATGCTCAAGAACAACTCACTGATGTAGTCTCCTATATGAGGCCCATCCACAGATTTTGTGTTCAGGACAACTTGCTGTCGCTTCCAATCAGCATCGATAAAATGGCAGGTGAGACCCCTCAACGATGCAGTCGATCCTGTCCAGCAGTCAGTAGTAAAAGACAAGTGTTTCTCAGCAAACTCAGGAGTGAGTATAGATTTGACCTTTTCTTTACTCTGATTACAGATGGAGGGTATTACTTCAGTGCAATTAAAATTTCTCCCTCTTTAAATGGTAATGTTGTTCAGCAGTACTCCTAAGGCGTCTAAATCCAATGTCGCTGACCATGGTGAAAGGCTGATTGTCAGTTGCAATCATTTCAGCAATCACCTTGTCAAGATTCTTTGACCTCTTGTCTGTATCCTTCCACTTTAGTTGATGGTCATACACCTGTACAAGAGTGGGTTGAACGGCAGTTTTAGAAGTGGAGGATGTCATCTTTTGTTTTGCCTGTGTGGCCTGATAGAGATTGGCATGATGAACTTTTAGATGAGACCACGTGTTTGAAGTATTTTTTGTTTTTGATGTCTCAGAGACTAGCTTCACAGTGCTGTTGCATTCCTTGCACGATGCAGTTCCTGGTGGTTGTTCTGTAAAGTGTTTCCAAATCACACTTTATGGTCCACTTTTTTGTCCAGACATCTGTAATGAATTAGAAAGCAATTATGAATTGAATGCAAATGTTTAATTAAACAGTGTGTGTGTGTGTGTTCTGTTGTAGGCTAGGCTTTGTAGTAGTCAAAGTGCAGCAGAATAACACAACTAAAATCATGTTTTTATTGACATTAGTATTAGTGTAGCCTATGCCTATTTTAACATGGCCATTATCATACAGCAAATTTCCATGGTTATTTATTCTGCAGCTTGTTACATTCATCATAGTTTTTGAATTAAATACCTACGTTACAGTAGCCTAAATTTATTTTCACAGATGCATAGCCAGGACATAGCAGAAGAAGCAGATAATAGGCTACTGTTAATTCGTCTATGCCTAGGCCTACTATGTACGGTATGCTATTCTCCACGCTGATAGGCTGCTGACAAGATGCATGCACTCCCCGGGAAGTGCGTGCGACTCACAAGCTCAGAATGCAGAGAGCTGTGGGACGTTGTGTGTGTGTGTGTGTGCGCGCAGCAGCGAGAGGGACTTGTGTCTACTGCAATGACCTACAATGTGAATAAAAATATTCACGTACATGTAATCTATTCAATGTCCCTAAAGTAGAATTAGTTAAAGTTAGTCTGCTTAGTATTATTTGAGTTCGTGCGAGAGCAACATGCCAAACAGCAGGAGTAAAAAAAAAAAAAACAATGAGTAACATTAGATTTTTAGGCTATGGCATTACAACAACCTTCCGTAAGTGGAAGCGGACCCCCTATTTCTACAGGAGCAGAGGTCTAATTATAAAGCGAGAACACGTTTCATGTGGATTTTCCCCTTTAGGTTATGATACGTCTGAAAAGTGACAGGCAGTAGGGTCTATGATTTGACCAAGAGACAGAAGTTAGCCTACGTTACCAAATGCCAGCTGACTGACTGAGAACTCTATATGAGATTTAACCTGCTATGACCTAAATTTAAACAACGTAGACTAAGCTACGCAATAAAATGAAAATAGTCACGGGCACTGGCCATGCTAAAAGACTGCTAGTATTCTCTCGTAATAGCTAACGTAAGGCTAAGTTAAACCAAGGCAAGGCTACTCTACATTTCACTAACGTTACAACATCAGATTCATTTTGAGGTATACAGGCTTACTTAAACCTGCCTATGTTATTTTGCCAAAAGAGGTGTTAAACCTACCTGTTCCATTTCTTGGATGTCCCGTGAATTAATTTCTTCCTCCACAGGCTGAGCCATGTTTCCAAGTGTCTTTGCTGGGTGGGCAGCCTATGTTTTGGTTATATTCCCAACCGAACCACAGTAGGCTAAAGTGGTTTTATGGTAGGCTTATTACAAAATAAACAGTTTAATTAATTTGACGTTTATAAAACAGACAGTCATACTTTTTAGTTGCAGTACATTTGACCAAGCTGTATGCCTACATTGGATTTAACATGAGGGCGCATTTAGACAAATGTCGGCAAAGACTGATATGACGAGGCCAATACCGATATGGACCGGTAAGTGAAAAATGGCCCAAAAACCTCTAACGGGAAGCCTTTAAGGCCTTTATCAGGGGCCAAATAATCAGCATTACTAGTTCTAAAGCAAAACAGACATTTCAAAATGCAAAAAATTTAGAGGCAAAAATAAGGGTATTAGAAAATGAGCATTACCAAACAAGGTTCCCAGAATCCTGTCAAAGTCTATTGCTGCATAGAGCACAATATAATGAACTATCTGCATCAAAAGCGATGGCCAGTCTGCTGTGACTTAAGCAAACATTCTATGATCAGGGAGAAAAACCTGGGAAAGTGTTAGCATGGCGCCTCAAGCAGTTACAGAGTGAAAGCTCTATCACCTCATTGCAGAATGGCCAAGGAGAAACCATTGTAGACCCAACAGAAATAAATGAAACTTTCAGGAAATTTTATAAAGGACTCTATATTTCAGAAATAAATCCACGACAATTTGGAGCTAAAAGCCTTTCTAGATAGAATAAATATACCCATTATACCAGAAGCTCTTAGGGCTACTTTAGAGAAAGATATTACAGTAGAGGAACGATCTGCAGCAATTGATAGTATTACAACAGGGAAAATGCCGGGGCCCAACAGCCTTCCGATTGAAATTTATAAGAAATTTAAAAACAAATTCCTGACTCCGCTTTTAGAAATGTTTTATAGAGTCCTTTCAAAATGGTACCTTGCCATCATCTTTAAGAGGAGCATTGATCACCCTTCTCCCAAAGCCAGGTAAACCAAATAATAAATGTGAAAACTTGAGGCCAGTCAGTCTTCTAAAAGCAGATTTAAAAATGCTGAGTAAGATTTTAGCTAGAAGGATTGAAAAAACATTGCCAAAGATAATTGGGAGGGATCAGAATGGTTTCATCCATGGCAGACAAGGCTTCCACAACATTGGAAGGCTTCTGAATATCCTTCATAATCAAAAGGGGGCAACAGATACTGCCCTACTGTCACTGAACGCTGAAAAGGCCTTTGACCGAGTTGAATGGTCCTATCTGTTTGAGATTCTGGCACACTTTGGCTTGGGAGAGAATTTTTGTAGTTGGATAAGATTTACTTTATAAGGAACCATTTGCAGAAATTTTGACTAATAATAATATTTTGAAAATTATCAAAATAAATCGAGGGTGTAGACAGGGGGACCCTCTGTCCCCACTGCTGTTCGTTATGACAATTGAACCGCTGGCAGTTGCAGTAAGGTCACACAATGATGTTTCTGGAATAACCATAGGACAGAGGGAACACCATTTGGCTTTATATGCGGCTGATGTAATTATTTTTCTCAAAAATATAAATAAATCTATCCCTGCCTTGCTAGACTTGATTGGGGAATTTGGCAAGATCTCAGGTTATAAGATTAAGAAATCTAAAACAGCAATTATGCTATTAAACCAAGAAGAAAGGGAAAATCCACCTGAAGTAGCTGCACAATTTAAAGTTGTCAACTGCTTCACTTATTTAGGCATTCAAATTGTACCAATGCTCAATAATATTATAGAAACTAATTATAGACCAGTTGTGCAAGAGATAGCAGACTCTTTAGATAGATGGGCATCTTTCCCAATGTCGTTAATGGGGAACATAAATACTCTCAAGATGAATATACTTCCTAAGTTGTATTTATTTCAAAATTTACTACTGCCACTACCAAGCAATTTATTCTCCCGTCTAAAGACACTTTTTATCAGGTTTTTATGGAATAATAGACGCCCCAGGTTGCGCCTATCATTGCTATACTTGCCTTATGATAGAGGGGGGGGCTTAAAGGGATAGTTCGGGATTTTTGACATGAATCTGTATGGCATCCCCATCAATAGTGTCGTGCAAACACACTGACTTACCCCTGACAGCATCCTGTGAGTCCAGTTCTTGTCCAGTTTTGGTCCAGACGAAAGTAGTCCGGTAAGTTTGTTGGGGTCACGAAAGTAAAACGTTTTTCGTCTCAAAACAGTATGTGTTCAAAAGAGTGATATATTTGCATCACAAAACCGTTGCCAAATAAAAAGTCAGACCTCGAAATCGCTTGGCACTATTTTCTCTCCCTTCTTATCACTGCGCGCTGCCTGCTTCATCCAGCTGTGGCTCCAGCTTCAAGGATAAGCTGGAGCCGCATAAGTAGGAGTCCCGGCGGGTGGTTTGTATTCGATTCGTTTATATCCCGACCTTGTCAGCTGTCAGATTTATGTTCATGGACCCGGTAAGCTGGTAAATAATATTTATTTATTTTTTTCTTTACCAAATTCTAACAGAAAACGAGAGCGCCCGAAAGGGAAAACCAAGCCGAGCTGCCTCACGGCTGTAATGCAAATTGCTTTCCTCCTCAGTATACAAGTGCGCTTCCATGGCAGGGAAAAAGAAACTACCACTGCTGCCTATGTAGTGCCCTATTTATACAAATAGGAGTCATTCAGGATTCAGCCATGTTTTTGCTCCGTGTCATGGCTGAATCCTGAATGACTCCTATTTGTATAAATAGGGCACTACATAGGCAGCAGTGGTAGTTTCTTTTTCCCTGCCATGGAAGCGCACTTGTATACTGAGGAGGAAAGCAATTTGCATTACAGCCATGAGGCGGCTCGGCTCGGTTTTCCCTTTCGGGCACTCTTGTTTTCTGTTAGAATTTAGTAAAGAAAAAAAAAATTATTTACCAGCTTACCGGGTCCATGAACATAAATCTGACAGCTGACAAGGTCGGGATATAAACGAATCGAATACAAACCACCCGCCGGGACTCCTACTTATGCGGCTCCAGCTTATCCTTGAAGCTGGAGCCACAGCTGGATGAAGCAGGCAGCGCGCAGTGATAAGAAGGGAGAGAAAATAGTGCCAAGCGATTTCGAGGTCTGACTTTTTATTTGGCAACGGTTTTGTGATGCAAATATATCACTCTTTTGAACACATACTGTTTTGAGACGAAAAACGTTTTACTTTCGTGACCCCAACAAACTTACCGGACTACTTTCGTCTGGACCAAAACTGGACAAGAACTGGACTCACAGGATGCTGTCAGGGGTAAGTCAGTGTGTTTGCACGACACTATTGATGGGGATGCCATACAGATTCATGTCAAAAATCCCGAACTATCCCTTTAAGGTCTCAAACCTACTACGGTACTATTGGGCTGCACAGTTGAGAACGCTGATGTTCTACTACACAGAGGATGCTCCACTGTGGAGGGAGATGTAAAGTTATAGGTTGAAGCTGCCTTTACCTGTTTACTTCTCATCTCATCTCATTATCTGTAGCTGCTTTATCCTGTTCTACAGGGTCGCAGGCAAGCTGGAGCCTATCCCAGCTGACTACGGGCGAAAGGCGGGGTACATCCTGGACAAGTCGCCAGGTCATCACAGGGCTGACACATAGACACAGACAACCATTCACACTCACATTCACACCTACGGTCAATTTAGAGTCACCAGTTAACCTAACCTGCATGTCTTTGGACTGTGGTGGAAACCGGAGCACCCGGAGGAAACCCACGCGGACACGGGGAGAACATGCAAACTCCGCACAGAAAGGCCCTCACCGGCCACAGGGCTCGAACTTGGACCTTCTTGCTGTGAGGCGATAGCGCTAACCACTACACCACCGTGCCGCCCAGCTGAAGCAGTGGTCAGAACAAATGCAAATTTGCACGATTGAAAAGCCATTTCAGTGCAGAGAAAAAAAACACAGGATGGTTACATTTGTGTGGGTTTTTTTGCCTTTGTGTTGTCTTAAATTAGATGGATCATGCATGACTCTCTCAATAAACCCTTTTTAAAGTCTGAATAATTATGTTATATCCAGATGTCTGAGACCACATTGAAAACCTGTTGTTGTTTTTTTCATTTAGAATTGGAAATAAACAGAAGGTTTTATAATTTTTCAGATATTTGAATCAAAGAAAGTAAATGTTCAATATCTTGATTCTGCATTATTTCTACGTCCCTATTTAAATGTAAGCAAACTTGCTTTATAAAAAATGGTCAGATTTTTGTCCAGAACAGGGGACATGCCAAATACTATGAAACTACTTTACTTTTCTCTCAAGTTGTTGTTAAAAATATATAATTTGTAATGAAAATTGTTGTGTTAAACTAGAAAAGAATACAAAATTGAGGGGGGCGGCACGGTGGTGTAGTGGTTAGTGCTGTCGCCTCACAGCAAGAAGGTCCTGGGTTCGAGCCCCGTGGCCGGTGAGGGCCTTTCTGTGCGGAGTTTGCATGTTCTCCCCGTGTCCGCGTGGGTTTCCTCCGGGTGCTCCGGTTTCCCCCACAGTCCAAAGACATGCAGGTTAGGTTAACTGGTGACTCTAAATTGACCGTAGGTGTGAATGTGAGTGTGAATGGTTGTCTGTGTCTATGTGTCAGCCCTGTGATGACCTGGCGACTTGTCCAGGGTGTACCCCGCCTTTCGCCCGTAGTCAGCTGGGATAGGCTCCAGCTTGCCTGCGACCCTGTAGAACAGGATAAAGCGGCTAGAGATAATGAGATGAGACAAAATTGAAGGGCTTTTATTAGTGCTGTCAGACTTTTGGATCCCAGTGTATCTGATGGACCGGATGGACATTTATGATGGACTTTCATTTATGTTCATTTTATAACATTTTGTATCAAGTCAGCTGCTACATTCAGCTGGTAGCTTATAAATCTAAATATTTCTCCAGATGGCAGTTAAATATCAGTTCACTGTCCACAGTCTACTACACGTTTTATCACTGATGCCGTTAGCCTTGAACCCTCCCATCCAGCAACATATGCAAATGTTTTTGTGGTAACATTCTGTTTTCTGTCTGACTGTTAGGATTTTCTTGTTAGGAGTGTCATTACCTCTGAGATTAAGGGTGTATTCAGACCAGGATAGTTCGATAGTTCACTTGCTTTGGTCCGAACCAAATGTTTTTTTTTATTTTTTCATTTTGGTGCGGTTCGCTTTCACACTGTACATTTTAGTAAGCGGACCAAAATCTGTCAACAAAGCCACGCGCCCTGAGGTCGTTCAGCTATTGGTCAGAGACGACACGCGCACAAAGCGTTAAGTTCAAAAGTAGTCATGGAGGCTTTCTGTGCTGTTATTCTTTTTAATGTCATCAAAGCTATATGTTTTTTCCAGTTTTTACTGTTTTCACAATTGTGCGATTACTATGCTGTTGTACAAGTAATTTATCAACGACAACGACAAAGGGCAAGGCGGCTACGGAGGATAGCGCTGATGAGCGCACATCATGTTGTGACAGTTCTGGCTCTTCAAGCAAGACGGAGGAGGTATGTGTCGGGATATTCGCCTTATCCATCGTAATAGATGAATTTCTTTTTTGCGTCGCTAGTACCGCCACGTTTTGAAAGAATGTCCCTGATTTTAATGTAGGTCTGACGGAGTTTCTTCACTTTTAGCCGACGTTGTTCTGGGGAGCGCGTGAACCCCTTCTCCTTCATTTTCTCACTGAATACAGCAAACACGTCGGCATTTTTGTGTGTTCTCTCCAAAAGCTCAGATATGTGGACATCTGCCCATATATCCACAAGGGTACGCGTTTCTTCCTCGGCCCACGTTTGCCCCCTACTCATTTTTTGTACTCTGTAGTCTAGCCTACCACTAGTCTGAATGACTGAACGACTGTTGTAAGGTTCCCTTGATAACCGAAACAGTGTTTGCACTTTGCGGTGGAGTGTCAAGACTCTGTTTCCCATAATGCTCGACAAACGACGGAAGCTCCCGAGGTACAAAAAAGCAAAACTGTCGGATTAGGTCCGGTCTGCTTTCACACCTCCAAAAGGTCTGCACCAGGGTTCCTTTGGTCCGGACCGAGTCCGACCTTGCAGCTCAGTCTCGGTCCGCTTGTTTGGTCCGGACCAGAGTTCGGTGGTTTGTATTCAGACCAACCCAAAAGGTCCGGACCAAGGGAAATTTGGTTCATTTGGTCCGGACCAAACAACGTAGGTGTGAATACGCCCTAAGTTTCCTGCTTCTTTATCCCACCCTTCAGCTTCGTTCCCATACTTTTCAAAACAAAGTTGTACCCATGCTGCTTATCAGGACTTTATCAGTCTGAATGAACAAACACATGCTATATGTACACCATGTTCAGTAAGACCACTGACAGGTTCTTGGAAAACAAACTAGCCAGACAAAAAATATTCTGCATTTTGTATTGTGCTGCCATTAGTAGAAGCATTAATCCTTTTTTTTTTCCTCTAGAAAACGCTGGCATCTCTTTCCTCCTGATGATACAGAATGTATGTACCCAACACGTATACCATATGAGGAGTCCAGCGTGTTCAGTCAGGTCAACATAATACATCCAGACATGCGCCAATTCCCTGCTTTCCGAAGAGCTAGAGCCCACTGTGTCACGCTGGAGCCGGGTCAGGTAAAGAGCAGTTTGGTTAGGTAATTCAAGCTCAAAAAAGTCGTAACAGTCACTTAGGGATAGAGCTAGAGCATGTGACCTTTTTTTTGCTGAAAAATGAAACATCCTTTATTGAGATAGTAAAAAATAAATTGTCTAAAACCTGGTGTTTTTACTGCAGTGTCACCAGTTGGCAGGACAAAAAAAAAGTTATTCATGAATGATTTGGAGTTTTTTTTTTTAACAAATAAGGTTTTTACAATCAAATATTTTTTGGGATTTTTTTTGTTTGTTTTTATCCCTCGCTGGCCGAAAGGCCCGAAGGGGGATAATGTCATGGCGATGTCCGTCCATCATCCATCCATCCATCCTGGGAAGGGTACTCACCTTCTGAAATCAACTCCTCTCACAATTTTGGAGGAATTTCATGAAACTTTACAGGATTCTTTGTTATATGTCGGTAATACGCATTTTGCAATTTTGTTCAGTTCAATCGCATTTTACCAGAGTTATGGCCTTATAGCATAGATATAGTTGCCAGCGGGGGATATTGTGCTCTCAGAGCACTCTTGTTTTATACGATCTATTAATTTTAATTGCCTTTTTAAACGGGGGTGGCACGGTGGTGTAGTGGTTAGCACTGTCGCCTCACAGCAAGAAGGTCCTGGGTTCGAGCCCAGTGGCCGGTGAGGGCCTTTCTGTGTGGAGTTTGCATGTTCTCCCCGTGTCCGCGTGGGTTTCCTCCGGGTGCTCCGGTTTCCCCCACAGTCCAAAGACATGCAGGTTAGGCTAATTGGTGGCTCTAAATTGACCGTAGGTGTGAATGTGAGTGTGAATGGTTGTTTGTCTCTTTGTATCAGCCCTGCGATAACCTGGCGACTTGTCCAGGGTGTACCCCGCCTCTCACCCATAGTCAGCTGGGATAGGTTCCAGCTTGCCTGCGACCCTGTAGAACAGGATAAGTAGCTACAGATAATGGATGGACTTTTTAAATGGTGCCAGAGAGAGGTGCTATATTAAGTTATTATTCTTAATTATTGTTTGCAATCCTAGTTGCCTTTAATCCTAAGACTCTTTGAGTGCTGCTTCTTTTCTCCTCCTTTTCTAACATCCTGCAGTTATAGTACCATCTCAGTGATAATTGGTCAGGTGACTGACTGCTGACTGTCAGTAATTGGATTGACTTGCCATGCTCTATCTAACATTAACCTGAACCTTTCACCAAGCACGTGGTAAACAGCACAGTCACACTGATGTACACAGTAATGCTTTACTTTTCGTTAGAGCCTTCTCTAGGGGCAGCAGCTAATTCTAACTTCATAAGACATGTTGTTCATGGAGTCTCCTTGAATGAATTGGTAACACAGCAATCTACACAAGGGAGGGAGTGCTGTTCAACTGGCACCACTTAGGCTACGTTTACATTAGACCGTATCTGTCTCGTTTTCTTCGCGGATGCACTGTCCGTTTACATTAAACCACCTGGAAACGCCGGGAAACGGGAATCCGCCAGCGTCCACGTATTCAATCCAGATCGTGTCAGCTCCGGTGCTGTGTAAACATTGAGAATACGCGGATACGCTGTGCTGAGCTCTAGCTGGCGTCTCATTGGACAACGTCACTGTGACATCCACCTTCCTGATTCACTGGCGTTGGTCATGTGACACGACTGCTGAAAAACGGCGCGGACTTCCGCCTTGTATCACCTTTCATTAAAGAGTATAAAAGTATGAAAATACTGCAAATACTGATGCAAATACTGCCCATTGTGTAGTTATGATTGTCTTTAGGCTTGCCATCCTTCCACTTGCAAGTGGTAAGTGATATGCGCTGGGATCACACACACAGCGGCTCAGTCCCAGATCACTGCTTGTTCACTTCACTCGCGTGCTCTGTGAGCTGCGCAAGGCCGGAGTGCGCACCCTCCAGAGGGCACTCGCTGTTCAGGGCGGAGTGATTTGGAGCGCAGGATGCCTGCGGAGCCGAGCGTATCCGTGTATTGGTATTGCTGTGTGCACGCAAATCGTGTATTGGTGTTGCTGTGTGCACACTAATCGTTTTAAAAACGTTAATCTGATGATCCGCTGATACGGTCTAATGTAAACATGGGCTTAATCTTCTTCCTCAAAGTGTTTGTAATAACTGTATGCACCCAAAAAGATCTCCAGAACTATATTGCTGCATCAATTCCCATTTGAAATATTAGTTATCAGAAATAACATCCTAATGCAAATACCTCAACTGAACGATATTCAGTATGTTTATACAATTTTTCTACTATTTTTCTATTTATTCACTCTCACTGGTTCTCCTCATCACATGACTGCTTCAACCTTACACATAACACACATACTTAACACACATACTTCCTCCCAGACCCAGGAAGCCAACTGCATCTTTTCAAACTGCTGCTCATGGTACATCACACCGAGCAAAGCGCTATTTACCTTCTTCCACATACACAAGCTCACAAACAACCACCACTGGTTAGTGTCACTCTGACAGAGGAGAGAGTAACTCCATTCCTAACATCCTTTGCAGGTACGAATGAAGAACTTGTGTTTTTGAGTGTCAGAATGACATGAGAAAAGGAATCTCATTTTTGAGTATTGACAAAATTAATATAAAATTGAACTTATGGTTACCTAAAGTAGTTACATTTCTGGACGGGCCAGTGGTGTAGTGGTTAGGACTGTCGCCTCACAGCAAGAAGGTTCTGGGTTCAAGCCGACAAGGGTCTTTCTTTGTGGAGTTTGCATGTTCTCCCCGTGTCTGCGTGGGTTTCCTCCGGGTGCTCCGGTTTTCCCCACAGTTCAAAGACATGCGGTTAGGTTAACATGGGATGGCTTTGGGCTGAAGTGCCCTTGAGCAAGGCACTTCACCCCCAACTGCTCCCCGGGTGTTGTAGCAGAGCTGCCCACTGCTCTGGGTATGTGTGTGTGCTCATTGCTTACTTGTGTGTGCGCGTGTGTTCACTGCTTCAGATGGGTTAAATGCAGAGGATGAATTTCACTGTGCTTGAGTGTGCGTGCAACAAATAAAGTCTTCTTTTTTCTTCTTCTTCTTCTTCTTCTTTTTCTTCTATTAGATCACCATGATCCATCATGAGGTCATGTCCAGAACAGGGGTAGGTTTCCCGATAACGTTGCCCTTCAGGGCTAAAGAGCGAGTTGAGAGACTCTCTTAAGCAACGAATGTTGTCTCTGTAAGTGGCTTTCCCGAACTCACTCGTAAGGAGTCTAAAGAGCAACAGGACGAAGAGCTTTTTTTGCAACGCACGTCCCTGATATAGGCATTAATAGTTGCTAAACGCAATCGTACTGTCATTGCTGAAGGCATTAGTAGTTGCTAAATTCAGTCAATAAGGTCACATGGCGTTTGTTTTTAACCAAAATCTAATTATATATAAAGTGTTTAAAACAAGTTAATATATAGTATCATCTGGAAGCATTACATATATAATGTAGTAGTTAATTAATTAAATAATTTTATGGTTTGGGGAATTTTTTTTTTAATTCCCAGCGTGTTTTTAAGAAGAAGAAGAAAGAAGAAACCTTTATTTGTCACATGCACACTTCAAGCACAGTGAAATTCATCCTCTGCATTTAACCCATCTGAAGCAGTGAACACACGCGCGCACACATCCAGAGCAGTGGGCAGCCACACACAGTGCCCGGGGAGCAGTCAGGGGTTCGGTACCTTGCTCAAGGGCACCTCAGCCCAAGGCCGTCTCACGTTAACCTAACCGCATGTCTTTGGACTGTGGGGGAAACCGGAGCACCCAGAGGAAACCCACGCAGACACGGGGAGAACATGCAAACTCTGAACAGAAAGGCCCTCGTCGACCGCTGGGTTCGAACCCGGAACCTTCTTGCTGTGAGGCGACCATGCTAACCAGGAACAGTATACATTTTGTGCTGAGTGCAAGCAGGGACTCCGGCAAAACTACCTATGACAGCATAACTAAAAGGGGAGAGCCAGAAGGTAACACAGGCATGAGGGAGCCCCGGAACATAAAGCAGCAGCCACTACACCGTCAACATACTCGAGTGAGCAAGCGAGTGTGGGACTGACAGCATCCATACATCCCAGTTTACCAAAACACACTATGTCTGAGGACCCTCCAGATCTACACCTTTACCTCATAAACACCATTAACAAAAGGCTTGACTAAACAGATTTTTTCAGCCTAGACTTAAACTCTGAGACTGTGTCTGATTCCCGAACACTACTTGGAAGGCTGTTCCATAACTGTGGGGCTTTGTAAGAAAAGGCTCTGCCCCCTGATGTAGCCTTCACTATACGAGGTACCAGCAGATAGCCTGCACCTTTTGATCTAAGCAGGCATGGCTGGTCATAGAGGAGCAGAAGTTCACTCAGGTACTGTGGTGCGAGATCATTCAGTGCTTTAAAGGTCAATAGTAATATTTTATAATCAATACGAAACTTGACTGGGAGCCAATGCAGTGTGGATAAGACAGGGGTGATGTGGTCATATTTTCTAGTTCTAGTAAGGACTCTTGCTGCTGCATTTTGAACTAACTGGAGCTTGTTTATGCACTTATTGGAACATCCAGATAGTAAGGCATTACAGTAATCCAACCTGGAGGTAACAAAAGCATGAACTAGTTTTTCTGCGTCATGTAGTGACATTAAATTTCTTATCTTGGCAATATTTCTGAGATGAAAGAAAGCTATCCAGGTAATGTTATCAGTGTGAGTTTCAAATGAAAGACTGGGGTCAATAATCACCCCGAGGTATTTTACTGCTGCACGTAAAGAAACAGAAAGGCCATCCAGAGTTACTGTGTAATCAGACTTACTTCTAGCTGCATGTGGTCCTAGTACAAGTACTTCTTCTTTCTTGTCAGAGTTAAGCAGAAGGAAGTTAATAAGCATCCAGTGTGTAATGTCCTTTACACATTCCTCAATTCTGTTTAGCTGGTGTCTCTCATCTGGTTTTGCAGAAACGTACAACTGTGTGTCATCAGCATAACAGTGGAAACTAATACCATGCTTTTGAATGATATCACCCGGAGGTAACATATATAAAGAAAAAAAGCAGTGGACCCAAGACAGAACCTTGTGGAATACCAAACTATACCTCAGTATGTCTAGAAAAATCACCATTTACATCAACATACTGATGGCGATCAGTTAAATAAGAGCTGAGCCAGGAGAGGGCCGTTCCCTTAACTCCCCCAACATTTTCTAGTCTATCCAGAAGAATGGCGTGATCAATGGTATCAAATGCTGCACTCAGGTCAAGCAACACAAGCAGCGTGACACAGCCCTGATCAGACGCCAACAGTAGGTCATTTACTACTTTAACCAGTGCTGTCTCTGTGCTGTGATGAGATCTAAATCCTGACTGATACATTTCATGGATGCTATTCCTGTGTAAATATGAGCATAACTGCTGTGCCACAGCTTTTTCAAGGATCTTGGAGATAAAGGGGAGGTTTGATATTGGCCGATAATTGGACAGCTGACAGGGATCAAGGTCAGGTTTTTTAATCAGGGGTTTGATAACTGCTACTTTAAAGGATTTGGGTACATAGCCAATCGTAAGAGAAGAATTTATTATTTTTAGAAGCAGTTCAATTACTTCAGGCATTATCTGTTTGAATAGACGTGGATAAGGGATCTCATACACAAGTTTTGATGCGGAGATTAATGAAAGTAGTTCGATTTCTCTAAGGGGAGTAAAACATTCTAATTGCTGATCTGATACAGTTATTTGTTAACTACAGGGTTACTTAAATTGTCACTTAAGTTGTCTGACCTTAAATTAGTAGTTTTGTATTTTTTGTCAGATATTTTCAATTTTGTCATTGAAAAAATTCATGAAGTTGTTGCGACAACATACTGCAGGTGTGCATGTGTCTATAGTGGTCTTTTTCCTGGTTAATTTTGCTACAGTATTAAATAGGAATCTAGGATTAATTTTGTTATCTTCTATTAGGGAGGAGAGATATGTTGATCTAGCAGCACTAAGAGCTTTTCTATACTTCAGGAAGCTCTCCTTCCACGCTAATTTGAACGCTACCAATTTTGTTTGACGCCATTAATGTTCCAATTTTCAAGTGGTCTGTTTTAAAGTGCGAGTGTCATCGTTATACCAGCATGCTAATTTTTTCTCTCTGACCGTTTTCCTTTTAAGAGGAGCTACATTATCTAAAGTATGGCGGAACATTGACTCTAAGCATTCAGTTGCCTGATCAAGTTCTGCGGGGGCTGACAGTGACCCAGTCAAAGTTGATAACTCTGGGAGATCATTTATAAAGCTCTGTGCAGTAGTTGACATGAATATACGTTTAATACAGTAGCGTGGTGAGGTGCATATATTATTACTCGGATATATTTTGAATGAGATGAGATAATGATCTGTTAACTTCAGACTGTGGAACTGTGACCTATATTTTCTATGTTTAACCTGAATGTGTTAGTATTAGATCGAGAGTTTGACCACCATTATGGGTCGGTCCTATGGCATTCTGATTAACCCCTACTGAATCTAAAATGGACACACGCTGTTTTCAAAGGGTCTTCTGGCTTATCGAAGTGAAATATTAAAATCTCCGGCAATTAAAGCTTTGTCTAAGGAAATAACCAGGTCTGAGATGAAATCCGCAAATTCAGAAAGGAACTCAGAATATGGGGGGGGGCTGTAAATAATAAGTAACAGAATTAACTGGGTAGACTTATTTTTCAAGGCTACATACATTATATTAGTGTGAAGAACTTCAAATGAATTCAATTTATAACCAGGTTTTTGTGTTACACCTAGATAATCATTATAAATAACCGCGACGCGTCCTCCTCTGCCAGTTAGACGAGACTGGTGTATATAACTGTATCCAGGAGGACTCGCTTCATTTAATGCTATATATTCATTTGGCTTAATCCATGTTTCTGTTAAACACAGTACATTAAACTCCTGATCAGTAATAAGTTCATTAACAATTAGTGCTTTAGATGTAAGAGATCTAATATTTAATAGCCCCACCTTTAGATCAAAGGTGCTGGCAGCAGCTGTACAGTCAGTATGATCTAATTTTATATTGTTTAGGTTACTGGAACAAACTCTCTGAGTATTTCTACTTTTTTGTTTAGCTCGGGGAACAGACACAGTCTTGATGTAGTGGACCCTGAGTGACAACTCTGTGCAGCTAGCAGACAGTTGGTTTAGCCTGTTTGTCTGCTCCCTGGCCTTGGCTCTGGATTGTCAGAAGTTAACTACGGTAGATCTGTTCTGAGACTATGAGCTATGCTGCAAGAAATGAGAGCATCACCTTCTCGAATGGGCGGCACGGTGGTGTAGTGGTTAGCGCTGTCGCCTCACAGCAAGAAGGTCCAGGTTCGAGCCCCGTGGCCGGCGAGGGCCTTTCTGTGCGGAGTTTGCATGTTCTTCCCGTGTCCGTGTGGGTTTCCTCCGGGTGCTCCGGTTTCCCCCCACAGTCCAAAGACATGCAGGTTAGGTTAACTGGTGACTCTAAATTGACTGTAGGTGTGAATGTGAGTGTGAATGGTTGTCTGTGTCTATGTGTCAGCCCTGTGATGACCTGGCGACTTGTCCAGGGTGTACCCCGCCTTTCGCCCGTAGTCAGCTGGGATAGGCTCCAGCTTGCCTGCGACCCTGTAGAACAGGATAAAGCGGCTAGAGATGATGAGATGAGACCTTCTTGAGTAGGTTGGCTACCGTCCCGCCCAAACAGGCCAGCAGTGCCCTCAAAATTAGTCCAATTATCTATAAATCCCGTACTGTTTTCAGAGCACCACCTGGACAACCAGCAGTTCAGCGACCATAACCTGCTGTAAGCTACATCACCACACCACATTGGGATGGGGCCAGAGCATGCTACAGCATCGGACATCGCCTTCGCTAATTTAAACACCTCTACAAAGTTACTCTTAGTAACCTCAGACTGACGAAGGTGTATATCATTCGCTCCTACATGGATAACTATCTTTGAGAACCTGTGCTTGCCTAGGACTCTAAGATTACCTGCTATGTCTGGTGCCCTGGCTCCTGGTATACACCTGGCTAAAGCTGCCATTAGTCAGGTGCCTTCTCCCTTATAAGTGCACACGCGCAGAAAGAGAGTCTCTCTCTCGCACGCACGCACACAATATTAGAGGTGCAGAAACCTGTCTCATTTATGACAAAAAATGAATCACTCACCTAATGGAGTTAAATTTGATTAAAATGTAGCGATATAAATGTGACATTACGAGATCCATATGTAATTCCATAACATATTGAAAGATATTCATAATGTTTTTCATATGTTTATTCAATAATTAACTCAATGTACTTGCAATGTACAAGAAAAATAATTTCACACCGGCAGCAGATTCGACACCAGTTTCTCCCCTTGACTGTGAAATTCCCTCAGGGTTGCATGCGCATTCTGCGTATTTGGTTGTGAGCGAGTCACTCTGTTTTGAACAAGTGGTCCAGGTCTCTCGTAAATTGAGAACAAACTAAAGGACTACTTGGGCTATGATGTTGTTCGAGAAAACCACGTTAGCTTGACGATGGATCTTAAGAGGTAATTTAAGACACTCTTGGCCTTAAGAGGCTTTTGGGAAACCCACCCCAGTTTATTAAAATGGGCAGAATCTAGTAAAAGTATGGGGGTACTTTTAGCAACAGCTATAAACAAAGTTGTAATAAATAATATATAAATACTTATTTTGTGCTATGAGCACTTTGTTTTACTAAAAATGGCTGAATACTTAAAGAATTAAGGTGATTTGAATGTTAACTATGAGCACATACTGTAGTGTCAAAAAACTGTCACTTTTTTGTGCTATATTTTTGTTTTCCTTCCTCTATTTTCATTAACTGTAGTCTGGTAAACAGGAGCAAAATAATTTATATCTCATCCATATTACTTGTGTGTGTGTGTGCGCGCGCGCACGCACGCACGCATGAATTCCTCTATACCCTCTGCCCCTTTTTTGGATTTCTGTAGCGTTTATGAAGCCTCTTTGCTCACACACTTCGAGACAGGAGATAGTTGCAGTCCAGCATTGCAAGTATATTCTCTGGGAGCACTCGCAGTCTCAACAGCATACTAATGAAGACCAGAGATGTACGGTTCCATTCTCACACAGAGAGCTTAACCCTGTTCCACTGCCCACAAGTGCAAATACACAGCACAAGCTTACAAATAGAGGATACCTGAATATTTTGTGTTTCTCCATGTGTTTGCGTCGCACTTTGTTTCAAAGTTAAAATCCCAAAATAGTTAACTCTTGATAGTTAGACATGAATACACATTTATATAATGACACAAGCAAAAGAAAATTCCCACAGGGTTACCAGAGACTCCTTGCTGCCAACAGCTTATTGTAGACAGGGCCAAAAGTTATCCAGTATCTGCACATTTGCAATTGATGGATCTGTTTCTTAAAACGGAGTTGAGCAGTTTAGACAGTTTGTGGTTATCAGAAGGGAAAGTTTCCATCTAATTACAGCACCCAGTTCATAAATAATGCAGGGTGCGCATAAGAAGGTCATTACAGTATGTATAAATATTATTTCTGACTTGCAGTTACTGTAATACTGACCGTAACAATTAAGTAAGTGTTGAGAAAAGAATGAAAAATGCTTACAGAAAATGAAGAGCTTGCAGGAATAAAGATTGTAATACGATTTAAAGTTTGACCAGGTCCTATACACTTCCATACAGTGCCCTCCACAATTATCGGCACCCCTTGTAAAGCTTGGCTTAAAAAAAAAAAGGTTGGCACTATTATTGGCATCCCTGCATTTAATACTTTGTACAGAGCAGGGCATCTGAGACCATTCCTCTCTACACAGTCTCTCCAGATCATCCAGGGTTCTAGGCCCTCTCTTGTGCACCCTCCTTTTCAGCCCACCCCACAGGTTTTCAGTGAGGTTCAGGTAAGGGGACTGAGATGGCCATGGCAGAAGCTTAATTCTGTGGTCAGCGAACCACTTTTGTGCCAATTTGGACGTTTTCTTTGGATCATTGTCCTGCTGGAAGATCCAGTGATGATCCAGTGACGACCCAGTTTTAGTTTCCTGGCAGAGGCAGCCAGAGTTTGATTTAAAATGTTCTGATATTTCATGGAGTCCATGATGCCATGAACCCTAACAATTGGTTTGTGTGTTCTCTTATCTTTCCCATGTTCATGGATGACTAAGGGTATTTGGCCTCTGTGTCACCTCATATTTGTCCCCCAGTTAATCAGGAAGTCCTGGATTACAGCTTGAAATTTCCTACACACTCCAATCAACTCAAAATCCATCCATCCATCCATCCATCCATTATCTGTAGCTGCTTATCTTGTGCAGGGTCGCAGGCAAACTGGAGCCTGTCCCAGCTAGACAAGTCACCAGGTCATCGCAGGGCTGACACACAGAGACAACCAACCATTCACACTCACATTCACACCTACGGTCAATTTAGAGCCACCAATTAGCCTAACCTGCATGTCTTTGGACTGTGGGGGAAACCGGAGCACCCGGAGGAAACCCACGCAGACACGGGGAGAACATGCAAACTCCACACAGAAAGGCCCTCGTCAGCCACTGGGCTCGAACCCAGGACCTTCTTGCTGTGAGGTGACAGTGCTAACCGCTACACCACCCTGCCCCCCCCTCACACTGCAAAAAAACTGAAAAGTGAATTTGAGGAGAAAATGACTTAATACGAGTTGAAATTATCTTGCTGCATGGACAGATATTTTTACTTGATAAGACATCTTAGAATAAGTTGGTTGCGATCTAGAACTAGGTTTAATAATCTCAGAATTGGTGTCTTGTATTCTTCTAATAGGAAATGCCAGATCGTTTCAACTATTTTCATGATATTTTCACTTGCTAAGATATCATTTTTTGCAGTGCAACTCAAAAATGTACAATTTAAATGAGAAACATGCTTCGGTTACATTATGTTCACTATATAATGTAACCGAAGGGGTTACAATAATAGTGGCGCACTATTCATGAGATGAAACTACTTCACCAAAAGGTGAATTTGTTTTTCTCGCCGCCAATAATTGTGGAGTGCACTGTATAATGCTGAACAGTTTGACAGACTGCAGCTGCCCACTGCAGTCCCACAGCTGCCCACTGTTAAGCGCTCCCTTTTGGTATTCTGTGCCTGTTCTAACACACAAGTCCAGAAACCTGGATGCTGATTGAAGGCGCTAATCCGCAATGTTGAATTACTTTGCTCAACTAAATCCAGACCTGTTGACTGACTTCTGCAGACACAACGCAAGCCCATCTAAGCTTCACGCATGAGTCCCATTTCTGCTAGATTCATGGTGTGTAAAATTGTACTAAATATTAATTTTGCATGATTTGCCAGTTGAACACAGCAAAAACTAACATCTTAGTATTTTAAATGGTCTTAAATATAGGCAAATTTATTGAGTTTATAATAAACAAAATTAGCATTGAGCCTATTTGTACACATTAAATCATTTACAAGCTTTATTGACAATTGTACTTCTTTCTAGGATACAGTCAGCTGCATAATTATTGGCACCCTTGATAGGGGGAGTTAAAAAGTTATGAAAATCTTTGTGGCTCGATATTTGCACTGAAACTATGAAAGAAACACAATTTTAATTGAGGATTAGATTAAATTATTTTTATTCTAATTTAAAAAATAAACATGTACCAACTCTTTTCCCACTGCTTTTAGTACTTTGAGCAACCTCTCTCTGACAGTGCATTAAGTGTTGTCCAATAATGCTTGGTGTGATTGGAAGATACAGAGCATTGAATCTGAGAACAGTCCTCTTCAGGTACTCCAGAGTCCTGTCTTTTGAACTCTCCTCTTCAGCTCACCCTGCAATTTTTCAGTGGGGTTTAGGTCACAGGGACTAGGATGACCATACCAAAAGCTTGATTCTGTCTTCGCTGAACCATTTTTATATGAATTTGCACATTTGTTTTGGCTCATTATCTTGCTGGAAGATCCAAACAACTCCATAAAACCATCCTGCTTTTTATGGCAGTTACAAAGTTCCAGTAGTCTAGTGAACTCCAGGCACTTATGGTTATGTAGCACTGGCACATCTCCTACTTAGTATGTTGTCATGTAGGTGGCACTTTATATTCACACTCATATGTGGTCGTTCGGGGCAGCACGGTGGTGTAGTGGTTAGCACTGTCGCCTCACAGCAAGAAGGTCCTGGCTTCGAGCCCAGTTGCCGGCAAGGGCCTTTCTGTGTGGAGTTTGCATGTTCTCCCTGTGTTGGCGTGGGTTTCCTCTGGGTGCTCCGGTTTCCCCCACAGTCCAAAGACATGCAGGTTCGGTTAACTGGTAGCTCTAAATTGACCATAGGTGTGAATGTGAGTGTGAATGGTTGTTTGTCTCTGTGTCAGCCCTGCGATAATCTGGCAACTTGTCCAGGGTGTACCCCGCCTCTCACCTGTAGTCAGCTGGGATAGGCTCCAGCTTGTCTGCGACCCTGTAGAACAGGATAAGCGGCTACAGATGATGGATGGATGGATGGATGGATGGATGGATGGATGGATGTGGTTGTTCTCCACAAAGTTGGAAGCACAAAATTGTTTAAAATGCCTTTGTATGCTGTAGCATTACAATTTGCCCAAACCTGTTCCAGCATGACAGTGCCCCTGTGCACAAAGTGAGGTCCATGAATACATGGTTTGCTAAGGTTGGTGTGAAACTTGAGGGTCCTGCACAGAGGCCTACCCTCCTTTGGGATGAGCTGGAATGCTGTCTGCACACCAAGCCTTCTCACCCAACACTAGTGTGTGATTTCACTAATGATCTTACTGGTTGAATGGGCAAATCCCCACAGCCACACTCCAAAATCTGAATAATGGAGGTTATTATAACAGCAAAGGGGACACTACATCTGGAATGGGATGTTTAACAATCTCATATATGTGTAATGGTTGGGTATCTGCCTATGTTTGGCCATATAGTGTAGACTTGATGAAATGCCACCATCCATCCATTATCTGTAGCTGCTTATCCTGTTCTACAGGGTCGCAGGCAAGCTGGAGCCTATCCCAGCTGACTATGGGTGAGATGCAGGGTACACCCTGGACAAGTCACCAGGTTATCACAGGGCAATCACAGAGACAAACAACAATTCCTACAGTCAATTTAGAGCCACCAATTAGCCTAACCTGCATGTCTTTGGAGGAAATCCACACAGACACAGCGAGAACATGCAAACTCCACACAAAAAGGCCCCCGTCGGCCGCTGGGCTCGAACCCAGGACCTTCTTGCTGTGAGGTGACAGCTCTAACCAACTGCACCACCGTGCCGCCCCACAATTATTTTCTTTTTATATATTTAAACTGCTCATTGTAATTAATTGCTGATGAAATGCCACCATCTTCTACAAATCTCCAACTGTGTTCCTTGGAGAAACTGCATGGCAGTAGCCATCTAAGTTACTAAAATAAAATTTTTTGGCAATGAATGGGCTCATTTTGTGAATATTGTCTTTCCATTAGGTTCTTTTTGTCCCAAGACACTGGTGGCACTATGTGGAATCAGTAGACCCAGTAACTGTCAGTGTCAACTCATGGATTGAGATGGTAAGGTGTCGTTCCATCTGTGGTAACGTTATACCATTTTATACCTGTTATATAAGGATGGTAGGGCACAAAAGTTGTATTTGAAGGATTTGAAATTCACATCATAGCTTATTATCATGGCATAGCTAAAGGCTTAGCCCCTTCCTGGATCATGTGCAGCATCACTGTGATTGATGCCATTGTGCTGTTTGCATTTTGCTAATGAATGGTGGATTTGAGTAAGTGTGAACACACTCCTGCAAATGAGCAGTGCATTAATTCTCTACTAATGTATGCACGCAGTTTACTGTCTGCTGCTATACAGGTGTTTTCTGCATCAGAGCTTTAGAATTCTTGGGTTTCAGTCACGTGACTTTTTTAAAGCCATTTCACTTCCGGTAAAACAGCTGGTGGTCTAGCAAACCAAAATGGCTGCCGTAGTGCAGACAACTAGCAATAACTTATCAAAGTATGCTCGTAATCTAGAAGCCACTGCTCGCTTTAGATATATTCAGAAGATTGCTATGTGCAATGGAATCGACCCCTACAGTCTGGGAAAGAAGGATTTGTCATATGATCTCGAAAACTACTCTTCAGTCGAGTTCTTCGACATCTCGAACTATCTGGTGTTGCAGACGTCCTTCTACACCGCAAAACAGATGAAAGCGTGGGAGAGTATGGAGGCTTACAACTTTTTTGTATGTGGCTGGGTAAAGGACCTCGGTACCAAGTCGCTGTCGAATGAATCCTGTATTGTTTTTGCCCGTGTAACTCTCTCATTCATATATATAATTTTTTTTAAGCTTTTTGTTTGTGTTTTTACAACGAAGCACTGCAAGTTGAAGTATAAACAAACAACAGTTTGCTCGATTTTCACTTGTGTTGGCTCTTATCTCTCAGGTAAATCATTCAAAAAGATCATCAGAAACCCCTTTAAAGACCTGGATCTTAGTTAAACAAGGTGGAGAAGTGATCACGTCACATTGTAACTGTATGGCTGGGCAAGGATTTTGTCGTGACCGTCACGCATATGGATTTTGTGAGGAATGAGGAGTAAACAAAGAAACAGCTGGGGACTTTAGCGCTTCGTGACTAAAAAAAAGTGCCGTAAAATAACAACACGTAGCAAGAAAAGTACTAGGAAAACACTAAGGACATAGCTGAGAGGGATATACAAACCTTTCATTAAGTGATCACTGCAAACTCGAGCATGCTTCGACTCGGCTTCCTTCAATTTCAGTGAGAGGTTCAAAAGCCACCTTTCTCAACGTCTTTTTGTGAAATCCTGTGTTCGTTCACCCTTTTTTATTAGTTCACGGGGGACCCTGAAGAAACTTTTATCAGTTTCACGGTTTGATCAATTCAAACAACACAAGTGTAAGGCATTTTTCATGCAAGCAATGCACCTTCTCTGTACAAATGCTTTGTCAACTGAGTTTTGGTAGACCACCAGCTAAAGTTTTGAATAACTAATAAGGTGGATGTGATGTCACATGAAACCCAGCAATAGTAAGTAATGTTCATGACCACTTCCAAGATTCCCTCTTAGTGACACTCATGTTTCAATGCAGGAGGTGGATGATGAAACCCGAATAGGAGAAGCTCTGAGCAAGACCATTATCTGTGCGCTAAAGACTAAACCAAGTGTAGATAACAAAGACAACTGGCTCAATCCTACTGAGGTACCCCACCACATGAGTTTACCATTGACAATCATGTGACATTGAGAATATATACCCAAGAAAGTTTAAATTAAATAGATTTCTTGACATTTTAATGAGTAATGTAGATGAAAAGGAACAATTTGTGTCACATTCATCACCATGAAGAGAACGCTCCAGTCTTGATAGATCATGTTTTCACTGGTGATGGCCTTGCCATCAGTCTGTACACATGGCTGAAAGCGAGGAATCTGCCTATTGGCTTAGCCCCAGGTTTAGACCAAAAAAAACCCTGGCAGATTCCATTCACAGCTATGTGTACTGTACCATCACTTGCACTAATCACAAACCTGTGCCCTGTTTGTGCATGTTAAAAGTTAAACTGAGCGTATTTTAAGTTGTAGTAAAGATTGTAATTGGACAATCTGTCGTTCACCACATTCATGCTGTTTCTGGTGTTGTGTTAAAGGATGGGATCGCTACACATGATGAAAACATGCAGTACTTGAATCTAGCAGTGAAGGCTTACATGAATAAAAGGGGCTTACATACTGAAGACCAGGCCAGATGTGCAGAACAACCCAGTCCCTCAGCTTTGAAGCGGGATTCTGGTGGTCATTTGAAGGCCCATGTCATTGAACCCGTCACCTCTTTTTCATTGCCCTATGGACCGCACCTCATCCCTGTCACTTGTCATGCAGACACGTCTCAGAAATCCACAGTGACAAACCTCAAAGAGACTTTCATTTCAAAAGATGATGCGCTCTTTTACACGCAGAAAAGAGCAAAGCCCCTGCATACAGATATACATGGAAAAGAAGAGGCAATCAGTATACCAGAGCAGGAAGATGATGATGGAAATGCTGGTGCAACATGTGGTCGAATATCCACCAATGATGTGCTGGACTGCCTGCTGCATCCTGATGTTATTGCCCTTGTTACAAAGCTAATGATAGGCAGACAGAAAGAGTTTGACTAGACAACTCAGCAAGCAATTTTATACACTGTATTAACTTTACACATAAAATATTGATGTCAATAAAGACTTAATTGCTAATAATTATTAATCATTTGAAAGAAAAAGGAACATGGTTTCTGTCACGTTATTATTGATGCACTAATTCTATTGATATTTGTCAAAGTCAAAGAAAGGTTGAGACAGCTGTTTTTCTTGTGCTATAAAAAGAAAGTGTCATACCTCATATCACACATAGATAAAGTTATAACATACTGTTCTCTACTGGGAACTGTGTCCTTGGGCAGTAAAAAGACACTATATAGAAGTGTAACTAATCGTATCGCCTTGATAAAATTGAATGAAAAAGAAAGCCTTTAAACCAAGCCCCAATCTGAAAATGAATTTTATTTACACAATTTATATCATAAAAATAAGTGGAGCTGAACCACTGATATGTTTATATTAGTCTATGCAAATTCATACTGATCATTATGAGCTGATTTGATGTGTCAGTTATACACAAAGTTGCCAGTTTATGAGCTACATTGATAATTGCTTCATTTTCAGTACATGCTTATTACAGTCAAGGTTACGAGTCACAATTCTCTCAACAGGTGGGGCAGCTGTTGTTCATACTAGGGTCTATAAGCTTTATACAGGATATATGGTCTGTGCTGTAGTTGTGTAGGATCCAGGGCAGGCAATGCTGAGATTGAGACAGGAACATACTCAAGGGCATGTGTATACACACACACACACACACACACATTTTCATGCAAAATTCAGTTAGCTAATCCACAAGCAGAACGCAGTTGACAGTTGCAAAAACTCAGGATCAAATCCCAGACCCTGGAGCTGTGAGGTCCTGTGCTGCCCATCTCTTCATCTGTATTTAATAAACGGCCAGCTCGCCAATTGTCTGAAGTCAGTTTGTATAGTATTACCTTCATGCTGTCAACGGACACAAAAAAAACCCTCTTCCCCTATCAAACTTACGTTTATAATCTACAACCTACAACTTTAAATTATGTGTTATGTCTTAAATACAGTTAGGTCTATATATGACTTTCAGCTTTCATTTGAGGGTATCCACATTAAGGTGGGGTTTACATTAGACCGTATCAGCGGATCATCAGATTAACGTTTTTAAAACGATTAGTGTGCACACAGCAACGCCAATACACGATTCGCGTGCACACAGCAACGCCAATACACGGATACGCTCGGCTCCGCAGGCATCCTGCGCTCCAAATCACTCCGCCCTGAACAGCGAGTGCCCTCTGGAGGGTGCGCACTCCGGCCCTGCGCAGCTCACAGAGCGCGCGAGTGGAGCGCACAAGCAGTGATTTGGGACTGAGCCGCTGTGTGTGTGATCTCAGTGCATGTCGGGCATGCGCGTCACTTACCACTTGCAAGTGGAAGGATAGCAAGCCTAAAGACAATCATAACTACACAATGGGCAGTATTTGCATCAGTATTTGCAGTATTTTCATACTTTTATACTCTTTAATGAAAGGTGATACAAGGCGGAAGTCCGCGCCGTTTTTCAGCAGTCGTGTCACATGACCAACGCCAGCGAATCAGGAAGGTGGATGTCACAGTGACGTTGTCCAATGACGACGCCAGCTAGAGCTCAGCACAGCGTATCCGTGTATCCGCGTATTCTCAATGTTTACACAGTACCGGACCAGACACGATCTAGATTGAATACGTGGACCCTGGCGGATTCCCGTTTCCCGGCGTTTCCAGGCGTTTTAATGTAAACGGACAGTGCATCCGCGAAGAAAACGAGACAGATACGGTCTAATGTAAACTTGGCCTAAAATTGGATGAAGGGTTTAGGAGTTTCAGCTTCTTAACATGTGCCACCCTGTTTTTAAAGGGACCAAAAGTAATTGGACAATTGACTCAAAGGCTATTTCATGGGCAGGTGTGGGCAATTCCTTCGTTATGTCATTCTCAATTAAGCAGATAAAAGGCCTGGAGTTGATTTGAGGTGTGGTGCTTGCATTTGGAAGATTTTGCTGTGAAGAAAACATGCGGTCAAAGGAGCTCTCCATGCAGGTGAAACAAGCCATCCTTAAGCTGCGAAAACAGAAAAAACCCATCCGAGAAATTGCTACAATATTAGGAGTGGCAAAATCTACAGTTTGGTACATCCTGAGAAAGAAAGAAAGCACTGGTGAACTCATCAATGCAAAAAGACCTGGACACTCACAGAAGACAACAGTGGTGGATGATCGCAGAATAATTTCCATGGTGAAGAGAAACCCCTTCACAACAGCCAACCAAGTGAGCAACACTCTCCAGGAGGTAGGCCTATCAATATCCAAATCTACCATAAAGAGAAGACTGCATGAAAGTAAATACAGAGGGTTCACTGAATGGTGCAAGCCACTCATAAGCCTCAAGAATAAAAAGGCTAGATTGGACTTTGCTAAAAAAACATCTAAAAAAGCCAGCACAGTTCTGGAAGAACATTCTTTGGACAGATGAAACCAAGATCAACCTCTACCAGAATGATGGAAAGAAAAAAGTATGGCGAAGGCATGGTACAGCTCATGATCCAAAGCATACCACATCATCTGTAAAACACGGCGGAGGCAGTGTGATGGCTTGGGCATGCATGGCTGCCAGTGGCACTGGGTCACTAGTGTTTGTTGATGATGTGACACAGGACAGAAGCAGCCGGATGAATTCTGAGGTATTCAGAGACATACTGTGTGCTCAAATGCAGCCAAACTGATTGGTCGGCGTTTCATAATACAGATGGACAATGACCCAAAACATAAAGCCAAAGCAACCCAGGAGTTTATTAAAGCAAATAAGTGGAATATTCTTGAATGGCCAAGTCAGTCACCTGATCTCAACCCAATTGAGCATGCATTTCACTTGTTAAAGACTAAACTTCAGACAGAAAGGCCCACAAACAAACAGCAACTGACAACCGGTGCAGTAAAGGCCTGGCACAGCATTAAAAAGGAGGAAACACAGTGTCTGGTGATGTCAGTGAGTTCAAGACTTCAGGCAGTCATTGCCAACAAAGGGTTTTCAACCAAGTATTAGAAATGAACATTTTATTTACAATTAAATTTGTCCAATTACTTTTGAGCCCCTGAAATGAAGGGATTGTGTTTTAAAAATGCTTTAGTTCCTCACATTTTTATGCAATCATTTTGTTCAACCCACTGAATTAAAGCTGAAAGTCTGAACTTCAACTGCATCTGAATTGTTTTGTTCAAAATTCATTGTGGTAATGTACAGAACCAAAATTAGAAAAATGTTGTCTCTGTCCAAATATTTATGGACCTAACTGTACATAAACACAAATAAATACAGCCAGAAAAATTTGTATTTAGTTATTTCTTGCCTTAAATATATATGATCCATCAGTTGAAGGGATCAAATAAGGATAAAGTCCTTGAATCATCCGAAAATTGCCATTATTAAAAAAAAAATGCAATAAACAGAACTTTCTGACTGATATGATTAGTTTTGATCTGATTTAGTATAAATTATACATCAGAAGCAACAAGTAGCTGTGCTATAGCTTTGTCATCTTCTGGGCATCAATCATGTCCATATTCTCTTTTTCTTTCTCCTTGAAGTCAGTCATTTTTTCATCATCTTTGGCGAGCTTGGCCACCTGATCAGGGTCAACATAGGTGTAGAAATAGGCCATGATGGAGAAGATGATGCTGACCGCAATCAGCAGTGCAGCAAAGAGCAGAAACTCTGACCACTGTAAATGATATTAGTTAGTCTTTCAGGTTATAGGCAGAAAAAAAACTGGCTAAACTTTTTGGCTGTTGCCAGATCATCCAAAGAGTTTTCCCAGACTGCCAGACAACTGTTCTAAGTAAAGGCGAATGTTGTACTTCACTATCTGGTGCATATTGTGTTGTTTTATTGACTTTTATTAATGTTTGCATATCTAAGGCCAGACTAGGTACAATAAAAAGAAATCACCAGATCCAGAACTTACCTGCTCCAGCCCAGCTCCCTCTGCCACAATCAGCACAATGACATTCCCAAAAGCCACAGTAAGAAGCCATCCTGCTTGCAGCACAGACTTCATACTCGCTGGGGCCTAAGGGCACAAGCTGTGGCATGAACAACTGAAACTGACAGAACATTAAATCTAAAATGTGGTTCACTGACATACCTGTGAATATGAAAATTCTAGACCAGTGATTGAGAACATGACCTCCCCTGCAGTGATGAGGACGTACTGTGGGATCTGCCAAGCAATGTGCACATTGTTTGCCTGGACATCCTCAGTCTTATTAATTTGTATGGCTTCTGTGTCCTGTACAAACAACAGGAAACTGTTGACCCTTTTTAGCCTGGCTACCCATTCCTGTATCATTATCTCATACAGATAAATAAGAGAAAAGTTCATTTTTAAGAAGCAACAACCATCATTTAATTCTTAAACTGAACACTGTTTTCTGTGACTGTGTGTGAGCTGACTAATTTCTATTTTATATCTTTTAAAAACTTTGTGAAAACCACAATTCTCGTCTATATAATTGTCCAAGAAATTGTGAAACAAATATCGCCATGGCCTCTACGGTAAAATATTAACCACACTAAGATAAACATCTTTTTACCCCGCCAAGAGTGAATGTGTAGGTGGCACCAAAGTCAAGAAGCCCCAGATCAATAAGATGTGTCTTTGTCTGTGATTCGCAGGAAACTTCTGTGTATCTGCAGAGGGAAAACATTGTCAAAGACATGAGCTTCATCAACCAAGACCTTGATCAGGCATAAAATCTGTAATCACTGTGATATGAAAATCCATAAAAAGTCCATAAAATAATTTCAACTTGAGGAGAGATAATCAATCACCAGATGTTACATGATTGTAATTAAATAGAGCTATTGGTAAGAAAGTACTCACTTTCCTCTTTCAACACTTTTGCTTTCAGAGATCCCGTAACTGCTTGGTGCAAAGAATGTTACACTGCCTACTGTTATGTTCATGTCCTCTGATCGGCTATTAATAAATCTGAAAAAAAAAAAGTGTATCTGACATTTAAAGCTCATTACAAAGAACCACCCAAGTTGTATTATGCAAAGTCTGATAATTTTACTGAAGATTAACTCTCCAGTTAAAATTTGACCTCAGAAACACCCTTCCCTGCTCATTGTGATTCTTATTCAGTATTTATGATTCTTCAGAGTTGTACTGTACCTGACGACGGCTTCTCCATTCACAGATTTCATGATATTATCCTTTTCCTGCATTTTAGTCACACAAAACATGTAAAAGAGGACAATGTAATATCATGACAATGCAAAATTAAATAAGAATCTGGTATCATAATTTATTCTGTCCACATTTATTGGATATGAGCAACACTCGTTGCGCTCTGACTGGTGACTCTACTATTAAGATATTAGCTCATATACCATGAGTAGAGAAAAACAAAATGGCAGAGTGCATCAAGTCAGAAAAATCACTTTTATTCTATCCACATTCACTGGATATAAGCAATCATACGCTCTGATTGGTGACACTACTACTAGGATATCAGCTCATATACCGTGAGTAGAAAAAAACAAAATGGCAGGGCGCATCAAGTCAGAAAAATCACTTTCTCAAGTATTTAAAAGAAACAGAAATAGCTAAAAGAATATCTCTCCCCCCACCCCCCAATATTTCCTGTTCCACACTCCAGCTCTCAGTGGTGCCAAACCACCAAAAACCCTAAAGAAGAAAAGAAAATCATGGACCGTGTTAGTGAACCAATTGAGGACGAAATAAAAACTCTACTCGGAAACAAAACCCCAAAAAAGAGAAAAAAAAATGGAATAAAAGTATGAAGTATGAATATAAGAACATCCATCCATCCATTATCTGTAGCCGCTTATTCTGTTCTACAGGGTCACAGGCAAGCTGGAGCCTATCCCAGCTGACTATGGGCGAGAGGTGGGGTACACCCTGGACAAGTCGCCAGGTCATCACAGGTGGTAAGAACATATCCTTTTTGATTTTTCAAGAAATATTATTATAGCATTTTTCACAAATTAATTCTGTCATTTTGCTGGTTTGTTTATGTTTTAAGCGGAAATTACTTTGTCGGACATTTTGTATAAAGTTTTTATTTATTGAATTTGCAAAAAATAAAAATGCTCTTTTTCTCAAAATCCAGTGAATGTGAACAGAATCAGAATCACTTTATTAATCCCTGGAGGGAAATTCAAATTTAACAATCATATAAAACAATCATTCCACTCAATCTTGTCATATATGGCTTTTAGCCAACTTAGCGCTATGCACCTTGTCGGCTATCAGCTCATGTATGACTCGATTTTGTGGAATAATTGTTAAATATTTAGATGCCAGTTGTGTTCTTATTTGTTAAAAATACTTCTTAGAGATATTTAGCAAACTCTTATAACCTCACCTGTTTACACTCAATACTAGTGCCCTCACTATACAAGATGAGGCTATAGACAGTGTGCTCACTGACGTTAAGTTGGCACTGGTGAGCCACTCCATTTTGAGAAACAGTGACTGGGAAGACTTGGCTGACATCCTCAAGTGGAAGTCTGGTGTATTCCAAAGGATCCTAACAACATAACAGTGATTTCATTATTTGCTTTATAGTGGTTAAAAATTAATTTTAAAATAAACTTAAAACAGTTAAATGACAGATGACCTCACCTTATATGGTTCTATTTTGTCAGGGAAAATATTATGTCCTGTAATTTCTACAGACACAGCCTCTCCATTAACAAGGTTAAGGACTTGTAGCAAACACTCTTTGGCTGGTGGAGGTTCCACAACCGTTTTCTTTGCCAGAAAATACAACACAGAGTACATCACACTGACAGTTTCTATGACTTCCTTTTAAAATTTGCAACACTGTGGTATAAATAAAGACTGTGTGAAGACATACGATGACATTGACTTCCACTACAGTTGCAGCACAGAAGGCGAGTGCAGCAAGGATCATTCCTGTGGTCATCTTCCTTAGAGGCCTAAGCACAGGAGAGAGATATGGAAGTTACACAAGCAAGAAGTCTAACATTTGATTATTAGCCAGACTATGTTCTTCTTATGTTTGCACCTCTATGTCCAAAATACAATTTATAAAATAGTGCAGATAAATGTGCATGAATATAAATGGTTCATAATCACTTGAGCCAAATCATTCAGCACATTCAAAAACCATTGTGCTATTTTTTGTACCACACTTAAGGTACAAAAAACAGCAAATATTATCTGAAATTCTGAAACGATGGCACTGCAACACTTAAATGTGCTGGAGAGCAAATAGAATATAAAATACGAAATAAATGTAGGTCTGGTGTCATGTCAGAGACAAGTATATTTTATAATCTAGATAGAATAACTTAATAATGAACCAGCACTTATTACCACAATATGGAAATTAAGAAAAAAAATTGTGAGGAAAATAAAAAAGAAAATGGCAAACAGTGGTGACATAAGGAATTCATCTTCTGCATGTAAAGCTTAAGTACACTCTGCACCATTTTGCTGTGCAAGAACCACATAATGAATGCTGCACCTTGCATAATCACGGACACTGCATATGCTGTTTTGCACTTTTGCTAGACAATTAAAAAAAAAAACCTTTGGTGTACTTTGAATGCTGTTAAAATTTTACTGGGACTTTCTATTCCACATGGATACGTAGCTTTGGCTGTACTTACGTGAGGTTGATCCGACAAAGACGGATGAGCGGGTACACACCCATGTCAAAGATAGGAATGAATATCAGAATGAGCAAAGCATTCAGCGTCTTAACAACAGGGAAGGGAAAAACAATACATCCTGCATCTCACAGAGCACAATAACCATAATGATCAGAAAATCATAAAATATATAGCTGAAACAGATAACAGTAAATGTGTTGCTTAAATTTTATGATAGTTTCTTCATAACATCATCATATCATTAAGCTTTAACAGTGCTCCAGACCACAGGAAGATTTGTGCATACAGATACCTGCATTTGATCAGGCTTTATTACAAAACCTCCACCCTGTAAAACAGAAAAGTACAGATGAATGGATAGAGCATAAAATTACGCAATATAAAAATCTTCATCTGCAGTTTAGTTGCTTCAACTGTCACAAACTGGAATGCAAATTAAAAAAAAAGAAAGAAAGAAAATGATTTAAATTACAGTGAGTCATTTCTGCACCTCACTCACTCAGCCAACATACAGGAAATATAATGAGTTTTTTCATTAATTTCTGTATTTTTGACCAAGGTTTTCAAACCTGCTTATGAAGAACCTAGGTCCTATACATTATTAGTGTTTTCCTTTCTGCAATAAATTAAAGCTAAATTTGAGCTTACTATTAAGGACTAGATAATTTAAGTCAAGAGCATGAGGTAAAACAGCATAAGGTTTCCATCACAGTAATTCAGAAACACAGATATAAACAAGAAAAACAATACCAGTCAAAAGTTTGGACACATCTAATCAATCATAGGTTTTTCTGTATCTTGGAAATTTTCTACACTGTAGAACAATACTGAAGACATCAAAACTATGAATTAACATACGGAACATAAATTATCAACATACTGTAGGTTGTTTTGCCTATGCTGTATTTTGCGTTGTTAGGTGGACAACTTTATGAAAATTAATTCATTGCTCGGCTCAGTGGAATGCATCAAGTGCTTTGTAAAATTGTCATTACCCTAATGAATTGAGACTTACTGGATATGTGAATGCTCAATGGTTTTTTTTGTTATACATATAAATCCTAAATAGATTGTCCATGCAACTGTGGGCCATACAGTTGTCATTTAAACTTCATTACCCTTTACTCAGTTCCATGTAATCATGTGATTGCACTCGAGACAAAAAAAACCGGCATAGTCATGCAGAAGCAGGACATGATGCAATGAAACTAACATCTGTACGAGCTTAGAAAACTTCTTTAAAGAAAGGACAGAAGACTTACAAAATCCATGTTCATCCGTGTGGCTTGTAGAGTCCAGCGAGATCCCTGATACAAAATAAGAGCTTTTCATTTCAGCTCCACTCTGATTGTTCATTTAAAACTAAGACATATGTATTCTGTGTGTTATCGCACTTAACTATCTCATGAGTGCATTTAACAAATGAATTATAAACCCCAGTAATCAAACAACTACATTGTTAGATTGTAGATGATAGTCTTTTACCTGCTGATCAAAGAGAGCCCAGAACATGGGCAATGGGATGTAGAGAACCAGCACACAGAGCACCATTTTGGTCTCCTGAATAAGAGTTTTCTAGTGGCACATGACACATAAAATAATTATATCACTGTAACTTTTGAGTGCACAAGATAATCCAAGTTTTATAATTATTCGTACCGAATACTTCTCCTCAGCCCAGTCCAGCCAGTGATTCCGTCTTGGGCTTTTCTTTCTGCTTCTCCACCGATTGCGTATGGCAAACTGATCAACAAAATATTGATGAACTGGATTTGCAGAACAATTTCACTATCAGTCTGCCAAAATGTTGTGTGAAACACATTTCTTACCCCAATGCACTTGCAGACGTTCAACAAGACATTTCCCTCAGGTGGGGACTTTTTATATAGCCCACTGCCAAGAATGAAAACCACTAGACAAACAACATACATTCAGTATCAGAAACATTGCGGTCACCAACCCCTATATCAGATGTACTAGTACATATCGTATATGTGCTGAGCAGCAATTTGAGTCTGTGTAACTCCCTGGTGGTCTAGTGGTTAGGATTCGGTGCTCTCACCGCTGCGGGCCGGGTTTGATTCCTGGTCAGGTTAGCATGGTTGCCTCACAGCAAGAAGGTTTTGGGTTTGAACCCAGTGGCTGGCAAGGGCCTTTCTGTGTGGAGTTTGCATGTTCTTCCTGTGTCTGCGTGGGTTTCCTCCGGGTGCTCCGGTTTCCCCCACAATCCAAACTTGTTAAATCCAAGCAGGTTAGGTTAATATGGGACAATCTTTGAGCGAGGCACCTAACTCCCAACTGCTCCCCAGGCGATGTGTGTGTGCTCATTGCTCATGTATGTGTTCACTGCTTCAGATGGGTTAAATGCAGAGAGGAAATTTCACAAGTGTGTGATGAATAAAGTTGTGCTTTCTTTCTTTACTCTAAAGCAGGTCATTATAGGCTGCTGTTTACAGTTAAGCTGTAGTTCACATTATTTCAATGATAAAATCATTGAAAAAGCGCCAACGCCGAAATGAAGAAAGTTTATAACCTAGAGTAACTCATAAGAAAGCAAATCTGCCAAATCACTCTACTGTAGAGTACCATTATGAGACAGTTGGCTTACAAGCTTAATATTTTTCCAAAGTTGTTTACAATGGCAGAGAAATGAGGCTACAGTTTTTACAAGGTATCCATAATGCTGACTAAGGTTAAAGCTCACTCTTCTAATCTGTTTGGGATTCACATTTAACAGATGTGTGCTTGCCAAAACAAGTTTAACAATGCAAAGATGATACAGGCAAATATATACAATATGACTCCTGTGTTGACCTGTTTATCCACATCAGTGCTTCTGGTCTCAGAAAATATATGCAATATGACGTACATAAACATGATCATTATGCGTTTTGAGCTGCGCTGTACCCGAACGTGTGCCTAAACTCACCCAAAGCGATGAACATTAAAGCCGCAGGAACTCCAAAGGCAAGAGCATAGCAATCACCTCCAAAACACTGAACGTCACCTGTGTTATAAAAATTAAACCTGTACTTACAGTATAACCACAGGTAGTTCAAGATGTACAGTAACTGCACATTATGAATGGAAACCATGATGATGGTTTGTAAGGCTTTAATACAGCAGAAATCTGTTACATTATGGAATTAACCTCTTAGAACTGGTGTGACGAGGGTCGAAAGCACACTCCCAGCATTGATTGACATATAGAAGATTGAGAAGAACTTTCTTCTCTCCTTTATCTGAGAAACACAAAGAAAATGCAATTATTAAACAATATGGTTTATGAAAGAAATACTAAACAAAGCCACTGAGCTAGCAAGTTCAATAATAATGTAACTGTAGCCTAATTGTAGTGAGCTAACATGTTCAGTGATAATGTAGTTGACTAACTGTAGTATGACTGTCACTATAGCAAAAACATGTCATGAATATCTTACATGCTCTTCCTCAAATTGGTCCCCACCAAACGCTGACACACAAGGTTTGATTCCTCCAGTCCCAAAAGCAATGAGGATGAGCCCCAACATGGACAGAGCACTGTGATAAAACAAAAAGTACCATAAAACATGCAAAATGCATCCCTCGCACATGGAAATGCATAGCTCAATTACCATGAATGCACACAAAAATCCACTTACATGTGCACAGTGCTGTCCCCTACAGATGGAATCGCACCAACAGACTTTATTACATGACCAATGACATACACGATTGACAGATAGATGATGGTTCTATGAACAAAGCACAAAGACCTCCAAGGTTCAATATTTATCAGGTTTAATCCAGCTTTCTCTTTGAGTTAAAATGATTCAGGTTAAAAAAAAACAACCAAAAAAACCCCATTGTAGCCATTTTAACTTACTTAAACTTTCCCAGCCATGAGTCAGCTATGATGGCCCCTATTAGAGGAGTAAAGTAGCACAGGCCAGAGAATGCATGGTATATAGCAGTGGAGAAGTCCTTGCTCCAGTGGAGGTAATTGATGAAGTAAAGTGTGAGCACCGCTTTATGAAGAAGAGAAATTCATGGTTGCTTTTGCATGTCAAAAATATTTAATGTGATGGGCACAACATAAACATGAAGTAACATGGCTTTGTATAAACCATTGGACATTTGGGCTCCTTCATTACCTTTCATGCCATAATAAGAGAATCTCTCACAGAACTCATTGACTACAATGAAGGAAATGCTGAGTGGGTAGTTGGTGCCACATATTTTCTGTAAGAGCATAAGGAAAGGACATAAGGACACTTCTCATTAGGCACAGTTCATATCAGACAACACAAACAGTTCTGAAATGAAGGTTTACTTTTATTGCACTTATTAAAACTGACACCAAGCCCAATGCCCCACTCAACATGGACATCAATCTGAGCAACTTCATGACTCTGAGATGTGACACATTAACTCATTTGCTTTAGCTGCCAGGTTAACCATTTTGAGGTGTAGCAGTAACAGTGAGATTAATATAATGTCTTACTGGTGACTTCTTTCTATTGTCAGCTCGTTCCTCCTCCATATCTAAAAAAAAAGGGGAAAAAACAGAAAGTTAACTCCAAATATATTTACAGAAAAGACCAAATTAATAATGAGATACTGAGCATTAGTATTATCTGACCCTGGGTGCATTTAAGGAAGGATCTTGATCTGTGGTATTATTATGTGACAAAAAATCAGAATATCATATTATTATGATACATATTCTCAACTCAAGAGTAAAAATAATCCTCTCGTTTTTAACTTTTGCTGCATTGAGGACAAGAAATGTGGCCCCGTGTTATTTTTGAGCTGAACAACTGCATTATATCTCAACTCCAGTTTACACATCACAAAAACTTTCAGTCGGGTAACCAGGTCAAATTTTAAAGCCAGATCAACAACAACAACAACAACAACAACTCTTTTCCTCAAAAGCCTGCATAGTTCTGCTTTCTTAAACAACTATATCTTTACTACAAATGTTTAGCACTGGAAGCACAGCACTGTAAAACATTTCAGCCTTGTTTAATGTCCACTTAGTTTTTCTCTTTAACTCAATGAGCTCTGAAAAGTGTTTTAATTTGAACTATTCTTCGCAAGTTTTCAAAGGTTAGACTTGAATTACTTAGTTGTCTTGACTAATTGAGACTTTTTCTGAGTTGAAACAAAGATAATTGTCAAATTGAGTTAACTTGCATTTTCAAGGCAGCAGGTAAACTTGCATTTCCAAGTTAAACCAATTTGAAATGTTTTACAGTGAGCTGAACACCTCTTTCACTGAGTCTTGGGCTTTTTCCCCTTGAAAACAGAGTAAAATTCACCACATACAATGTTTGAAGAAGTTTTAATGTCCCTTATATCCAACAAACACCACTTATATGTTCCTGGTGAGTCGCTATTACTGATAATAACACAATTACCGTTAGCTGTGTCGTCTTTCCAAATCTTTAGCCCGTGTGGGTTGGCAGTAGCTCTCTCTCTCTCTCTCTCTCTCTCTCTCTCTCCTCTCACCACGTGTCCAAGTCCAAGTCCATCCCTCAGCACTGCACACACTCTGCTCTTTAATTCTGCTCTTTAACAGGGTCTTATTTTCTATTGGATAATGGTTTAGATCCTCATTCTCTTCAGCATGTCATTTCAGCTTTACCCATTGTGTGTCTCCCCCAGCTCACACTCAGCAGTGCTGCTGCTGGACACACACAGTGTCCGGACTTACAGAGCGCACTTCCGTCTGATTCACACTTATATATTCTGCTAATAGGAAAACTCTACCCTGTTTACACTGCAGTTAATGCACTTTTAGTGCTCGGTCATGTTTACCGGTATATGGATGAGCTATTTGTATTTTTCACTGATCACTGAGTCCTTGTAAAAATATTCCTTATAAATTAAAAGCTATTACGACTTAGTGTCTCATAATTATAATGTATCCCATAATTATAAATTGGTGTCACAGACTTATGACTTAGTCTCTCAATTATGATGTATCTCACAATTATTAATTAGTTTCTCGTAATTATTACACATCTCACAAGTATTATTTGGCATTTCATAATTATGACCTAGCATCTCATAATTCTGATTTAAATTCTCATAATAATAACAAAACTCTACAGCCCCCCCAAAGTCCTGTAGAGTTTGCACTGAACTACCTATTTATTTGCACTGACACTTTACACACGTTCTTTCTTTCTTTCTTTCTTTCTTTCTTTCTTTCTTTCTTTCTTTCTCCTTGTTTTTAATTACTTGATATCTCTTTATTTTATTTATTTTAATTACTTGGATAATGTTTTAGATACTCATTCTCTTCAGCCTGTCATTTCAGCTTTACCCCCCCATATATATATATAAAAAAAATCTCCTTCTCACCCCCGGCGGGGGTGGTGGGGGGGTGGTATCCATGTCATCCTCAAGCTCGGGTCCTCTACCAGAGGCCTGGGAGTTTGAGGGTTCTGCACAGTATCTTCGATGTTCCTAGGACTGCGCTCTTCTGGATTGAGGCTTCAGATGTTGTTCCTGGGATTTGCTGGAGCCACTCTCCCAGTTTGGGGGTTACTGCCCCAAGTGCCCCCACTACCACGGGGACCACGCAACCCTTGACCTTCCACATCCGTTCCAGCTGCTCTTTCAACCCTTGATACTTCTCAAGTTTCTCATGTTCCTTCTTCCTGATGTTGGCGTCAGCTGGGATCGCCACATCTATCACCACCACCCTCTTCTGCTCTTTGTCCACCACCACTATGTCCGGTTGGTTAGCCAGGATCTGTTTGTCAGTCTGGAAGCTGAAGTCCCACAGAACCTTGGCCCTGTTGTTCTCAGCCACCTTCTGTGGTATGGCCCATTGGGACTTGGGTACTTCTATTCCATACTGGTTGCAGATGTTCCTGTATACTATCCCAGCCATTTGGTTGTGCCTCTCCATGTACGCTGATCCAGCTAGCATCTTACACCCTGCTACTATGTGCTGGACTGTTTCAGGGGCTTCTTTGCACAGTCTGCATCTTGGGTCTGATCTACTCTGGTAGATCCTGGCCTCTATGGCTCTTGTGCTTATGGCCTGTTCTTGTGCTGCCATGATTAGTGCCTCTGTGCTGTCTGTCAGTCCTGCATTATCCAGCCACTGGTAGGATTTCTTGATATCAGCCACTTCCTCTATCTGACGGTGGTACATGCCATGTAGGGGTTTGTCTCTCCAGGTTGTCTGTTCCTCCTCCTCCTCTGCACTCTCATCAGGGTTCTGCTGCCTGAGACATTCACTTAGCAGTTCATCCTTTGGGGCCATCTTTCTGATGTATTCTCGGATTTTCGATGTTTCATCCTGGACCGTGGTCTTGACGCTCACTAGCCCTCGGCCTCCCTCTTTCCGCTTAGTGTATAGTCTCAGGGTGCTGGACTTGGGGTGGAACCCTCCATGCATGGTGAGGAGCTTTCTAGTCTTGATATCTGTGGCTTCTATCTCCTCCTTTGGCCAGTTTATGATACCAGCGAGGTATCTGATGACTGGTAGTGCGTACATGTTGATGGCTCGGACCTTGTTCTTACCATTCAGCTGACTTTTCAGGACCTGCCTTACTCTCTGGGGGTATTTGGCTGTGGTTGACTTCCTTGTGGCCGCTTCATGGTTTCCATTAGCCTGTGGGATGCCAAGGTACATGTAGCTGTCTTGGATATCACCTATGTTGCCCTCTGGTAGGTCAATCCCCTCAGTCCGGATCATCTTGCCTCTCTTTGAGACCATCCGGCCACACTTGTCCAATCCAAATGACATCCCTATGTCATCGCTGTAGATCCGGGTGGTGTGGATCAGCAAGTCTATTTCTCGCTCGTTCCTGGCATACAGCTTGATGTCATCCATGTAGAGCAGGTGGCTGATTGTTGCCCCACTACGGAATCGGTACCCGTAGCCGCTCTTCATGATGATCCAACTGAGGGGGTTCAGGCCTATGCAGAACAGCAGTGGTGATAGCGCATCTCCTTGGTATATGCCACACTTGATGTTGACTTGGGCAATGGGTTTTGAGTTGGCCTCTAGGGTTGTCTTCCACATTTCCATTGAGTTCTGGATGAAGGTCCTTAGGTTCCTGTTGATCTTATACAGTTCCAGACATTCCAGTATCCATGTGTGTGGCATTGAGTCGTAGGCTTTCTTGTAGTCAATCCAGGCAGTGCACAGGTTGGTCTGTCTCTTCTTACAGTCTCGGGCAACTGTTCTATCAACCAGTAACTGGTGCTTGGCTCCTCTGGTGTTACTGCCAATTCCTTTCTGTGCCTCGCTCATGTATTGAGCCACATGCTTACTCATTTTTGCCGCAATGATGCCTGACAGGGCCTTCCATGTTGTGCAGAGACAGGTAATTGGCCGGTAGTTGGATGGGATGGGTCCCTTCTGGGGGTCCTTCATGATTAGGACTGTCCTGCCTTGGGTTAGCCATTCTGGGTGGGTTCCATCCCTCAGCAGCTGGTTCATCTGTGCTGCTAGGCGTTCATGGAGTGCAGTTAGCTTCTTCAGCCAGTACGTATGGATCATATCGGGGCCTGGTGCTGTCCAGCTCTTCATCTTTGACACTCTTTCTTGGACATCTGCCATTGAGATGGTTACTGGTTCTTGTTCTGGGAGGTTGCTGTGGTCAGCTCTTAGGTCCACTAACCATTGGGCATCGGTGTTGTGTGATGCCTTTCTTTCCCATATGTCTTTCCAGTATTTTTCCACCTCAGCTCTTGGTGGGTCTGACCCGTTGTTGTTCCCTTGCCACTGAGAGTACACCTTGGCTGGTTCAGTGAACAGCTTGTTTATTCTCCTGGCCTCTCCCTCCTTGGGTGGCCAGAGCTGTTAGTCGCTGTTTGGCAGTTTCGAGTGCCTCTGGTATGGAGAGTGAGTTGTACTTCCTGGGTGCCCCTTTATTCACCATGTTCCCTTTCTGTAGTTCAGCTAGCTGGCTAACTTCTCTCCGTGCTGCCTCTAATCTCTTGGCCTCTAATCGTCTCTTCCATGGTGGATACTGTTTGTTATGTCCCGAGCCCACCTTGTGTCCAAGCATCTCCATGATTACTGTTGCTGTACTGTGTATCAGCTTGTTGGTCTTTGGAGATTGTCTTCAGAGCAGCATTCACATCTACTAGTAGATCTTCTGAAGGTACTTGGCAACTCAGCTTCGGTATTCGTCGGGGGCTCCAGGTTTCCAGTTAGGTCACGATCTTCCTTCTCAAGTCAGCAGCTCTTGTGTTGAGGCTAATAGCTGTTTCTTTGTTAGCCTTGATTGTGGGTTTCGAAGTATCCAATGGTCCCACATTCTCTGCATGTATCCCCTCTCTCTGGGATTGCTTGTATAGTAGCATTCCAGCAAATCCGTATTTTCTGTCCTCGTCCATCGATGTCTTGTTCCAGTAGCCCATTTCTCATCAGTTTGCCCTGGTTCCCTAGCAACTGACGCAGACCTTGTTGTCAGACCCGGGCAACGTCTGAGCCGGTATGACTCTATCAGTTATGTCTTCACTCATTCCTGAGGTAGGCTGATATATCATGAGGGGTTTTTGCCTAAGGACCCTTACTGGATGATGTTTTGCCCCGACCGGGATTCGAACCCCGATCTCCTGCGTCGTAGTCAGTGAGCATTACCATGTACTATCCAGCTGATATATATATATATAATCAGATTAATAGGAAAACTCTACCCTGTTTGCACTGTAATTAATAGACTTTTAGTGCTCAGTCATGTTTATATGGATGAGCTATTTGTATTTTTCACTGATCACTGAGTCCTTGTAAAAATATTCCTTATAAATTAAAAGCTAGCTTTTTTTTGGACAAATTATTTTCTTTTGAAGCCCATTTCCGCCACTTGGGAAAGAAAAAGATGAAGCCATATATTATGTCTGTTAGGGTTTTGCTGGGATTCGAACCTGGTTCGTTGGCCAGGGTTTTCCCAATTTGCTGAAGCAGTTCCTCGTGGCGAGCAAGGGCCTCACGTTGGCTGGTGAGCGTACGTCCATGAGCGTCCATGGTCGCTCCAAAGCGTGTCAAAGCTGCCATAATTCCCTGAAGGTTGGCCGGGTAGACAGTTGAAGCAGCCTCTGCTGAGTCGGTCATGACGGAGTCTTTCTGTTAGGGTTTTGCTGGGATTCGAACCTGGTTCGTTGGTGTGATGATCCAGCAAACCCCCACTAGGCCACCAGGGGAATGACAGGTGTGAGGCGGAAGTAGAAAAAGTAACAAAAGGTTTATTTATACTATGTACACTATATACAATCCAGGGCAAAACAAAAAAAAAACAAAAACAAAGAGTATAATTCAAAAAGAAAAAGGCAAAAATGCAAAAGCTCAGAAGATCCACAAAACACAGTACAAAGGAAACTGGAGATAAACATAACAGCACAGAGACTCCGTGACAAGAGGACTGAACTCAGGGGTATAAATACACAAACTAATTAAGGACACAGGTGAAGATAATTAGGACTAACAGGCAATTAACAAAAACACAAAACACAGGAACAGTGGCGGCCTCTAGAGGCCAAAATAAACAAGACACGAAAAGGAAATAACAGCGGCCTCTAGAGGCCAAAACAGTCCAAGTCCTAACAGGACCCCCCCCTCTAGGAGTGTCTCCTGACGTTCCCAGGGCGATCCGGATGGGCCGAATGGAAGTCCCGACACAGTTCTTTATCTAGGACATCCCGAGCAGGAACCCAGCAGCGCTCCTCAGGACCATAGCCCTCCCAGTCCACCAGATATTGCAACCCGCCGCGGACCCGGCGGGAGTCAAGCAGGCGATGCACAGTGAACACAGTCTGCCCCTGGAAGATGCGGGGGGGTGGGGGGTTCCTAGGGGCAGGGGCATACGTAGACGTCAGTACAGGCCGCAACAGGGAAACATGGAAAGTGGGGTTGATCCTCAGAGTCCGGGGCAACTGGAGCCGGTAGGAGACAGGGTTCACCCTGCGCACCACCTTGAAGGGGCCAATGTAGCGAGGAGCAAGCTTGCGGTTCTCCACCCGCAGCGGAAGGTCCTTAGTGGACAGCCAAACCCGCTGCCCAGGGCAGAAAGTGTGTGCAGGTCTTCTGTGGCGGTTGGCCTGAGTCTGGTTGGTTCTGGAGGTCTGTATGAGGGTCTTCCTGACCTTGCTCCAGGTCTTGCGACACCGTCTCACATATTGGTTGACCGAGGGCACCCCCGCGTCCTCCTCCTGGTCCGGGAACAGAGGTGGCTGGAACCCGAATTGGCACTGGAATGCCGACAGCTTGGTGGCCGATGACTGCAGGGTGTTGTGGGCGTACTCTGCCCATGGCAGCCAGGTGCTCCATGATGTCGGGTTATCCATAGCCAAGCCTCGCAGGGTGGTTTCCAGGTCCTGGTTGAGCCTCTCCGTCTGACCATTGGACTGTGGGTGAAACCCAGAGGAGAGGCTGGCAGTGGCTCCGATGACCTTGCAGAACCCGTGCCACACTCGGGAGGAGAACTGGGGCCCTCGGTCTGAGACGATGTCCTGTGGAAGACCAAAGACTCGGAAGACATGATTAAACAAAAGTTTCGCAGTTTCAAGAGCAGAGGGGAGTTTGCACAGTGGTATGAAGCGGCAGGCCTTGGAGAATCTGTCAACAATGACCAAAATGACCATGTTACCTTGTGACTCAGGGAGACCCGTGATGAAGTCGACTGCCACGTGGGACCAGGGACGCCGGGGAATGGTCAGAGGATGCAGGAGACCCTGGGGACGCTGTTGTGGGTTCTTGGTTCTGGTGCAAACCTCACAGGACAGGACAAATGACCTTACTTCCTGCTCCATGTTAGGCCACCAGAAGCGTCTTTTCAGGAAGTCCAGGGTCCTCTGAGCTCCCGGGTGGGCGGTGAGAGGGGAAGAGTGACCCCACTGGAGAACCTTGGCCCGGGCTTGATGTGGGACGTACAAGAGGCCCGGTGGCCCCGTCCCAGGACCGGGGTCCTGGCGTTGGGCTCGTCGAACAGCCTCCTCAATACCCCAGCGGACAGGGGCCACAATCCGGGACACCGGGATAATAGGCCCGACTTCATTCTCCCTGTTAGTGGCAGAGAACAGCCTGGACAGTGCGTCAGGTTTGGTGTTCTTGGAGCCGGGACGGTACGAGAGGGTGAAGTCAAACCGACTGAAAAACAGGGCCCACCTAGCCTGTCGAGGGTTCAGTCTCTTGGCTTGCTGGAGGTACTCCAGGTTCTTGTGGTCAGTCCAAACCAGGAATGGATGTTGCGCTCCCTCCAGCCAGTGCCTCCACTCCTCAAGGGCCAGTTTGACCGCTAACAGTTCTCGATCCCCCACATCGTACCGGGACTCCGCAGGACTCAGGCGGTGGGAGAAGTAAGCGCAGGGGTGCAGCTTTCCTTCCGAACGTTGAGAGAGTACCGCGCCGACACCACTGTCCGAGGCGTCCACCTCCACGATGAATGGTTGGGAGGTGTCCGGGAGGACCAGAATGGGTGCCGTGCAGAAGCGGGCCTTGAGGTCTTTGAACGCCTTTTCTGCCTGAGGAGACCAGCCATAAGATCCACCTGTCCCTTTGGTGAGGTCTGACATGGGTGCTGCCACAGAACTGAAGTTCCTGATGAACTTGCGGTAGAAGTTAGCGAATCCTAAGAACCGCTGAACCTCCTTAACGGACTTGGGAGTAGGCCAGTCCCGGACGGCCAGGGTCTTGGCAGGGTCCATTTGGAGTTGGCCTGTCCGTACAATAAATCCCAGAAAGGAGACCTCGGGAACATGAAATTCGCATTTCTGGGCCTTGGCGAACAGATTGTTCTGTAGCAGCCTCTGGAGAACCTGGCGGACATGGTGGCGGTGCTCCTGCATGGTCTTGGAAAAGATAAGGATGTCATCGAGGTAGACAAAGACGTACAGGTTAATCATGTCCCTTAAGACGTCGTTGATTAGGGCCTGAAAAACAGCTGGTGCGTTGGTGAGTCCGAAGGGCATCACCTGGTATTCGTAGTGCCCAGACGGGGTGTTAAAGGCAGTCTTCCACTTGTCTCCCTGTTGGATACGGATGAGGTGGTATGCGTTCCGTAGGTCCAACTTGGTGAAGACGGTGGCGCCTTGGAGCAGGTCGAAAGCAGTGGACATCAGCGGAAGGGGATATCGGTTGCGCACAGTGATCTTGTTCAGGCCCCTGTAGTCAATACATGGTCGAAGCCCCCCATCCTTCTTACCGACAAAGAAGAAGCCGGCACCAGCAGGTGAGGTGGAGGGTCGAATGAACCCAGAGACCAGGGCGTCTTTGAGGTATTCCTCCATAGCCTTGCGTTCTGGCTGAGAGAGGGAAAACAGTCTGCCACGAGGAGGGGTAGTCCCAGGGAGCAAGTCGATGGCACAGTCGTAGGCCCGGTGCGGAGGAAAAACGGCGGCCCTGCTCTTGCTGAATACTTCCTTGAGATCCCAGTACTCTGTGGGAACTTGAGATAACTCGGTGAGATCAGGGGGCTCGGCAGGAGACACAGGAGAGCTAGAGAGCAGACAAGAGGCATGGCATGCAGGGCCCCATTCCACAACCTGGCTTGTTACCCAGTCTATGCGAGGGTTGTGGCGAATAAGCCAAGGAAGGCCTAGAATAACTGGGAACTCAGGTGAAGGAATCAGGTGCAGGGATATTTCTTCCTTGTGACCTTGAGACTGGAGGAAGACTGGAGAAGTAACTTGGGTGACTCTTCCATCACCTAACGCTTGGCCATCGAGGGCAGACACAGACAGTGGGACTTCAAGAGGTGCAGTAGGTATATTGATGCTTTGGGCGAAGTGAATATCCATAAAGTTCCCAGCCGCCCCTGAGTCTATCAAAGCTTGACAAGAGTGGACAGACTCACCCCAGGAGATGGAGACCGGGATGTAGATTCCTTGACCAGGGAGTCCGGGAGAGAGGGTAGGCCCCGTCACAACCCTCCCTCGGCTGGACGGGGCGGTCCTTTTCCCAAGAGTTCGGGACATGATGCTCGGAAGTGACCAGGCTTGCCACAGTAGATGCAGCACTTGTCCCTCCTTCTGCGCTCCCTCTCAGATGCGGAGAGGCGAGTACGACCCACTTGCATGGGTTCTGGACAGTCACTGAAGGAGGTAGATGGTCTCCAGGTAGAGGTAGGGAGGCTGGGGGGGCTCAAGGCTTGGTGGCGTTCTCTCATCCTGTTGTCCAGACGAATAGCATGCGAGATGAGGGTTTCGAGGTCACTTGGGCATCCAATAGAGGCCAGACCGTCCTTGATGGGGTCAGACAGACCATGGTGGAAGGCTGACACCAGGGCAGTCTCGTTCCATCCACTTACTGCTGCGAGTGTTCGGAACGAGATGGCGTAATCTGCGACGCTTCCTCCTTGCCGGATGGACATGAGCTTTCGGGCTGCGTCGGTACTGATGTCTGCCTGATCGAAGACCCGAAGCATCTCTTCAGAAAACAGCTGGAAATCAAAGCACTCAGGTCCCTGTCTTTGCCAGATAGCAGTAGCCCAGGCCTTACCAGCTAATAAGGTGATCACAAAGGCAATCTTGCGGCGATCCGTAGTGTAGGTGGTAGGCTGAAGCTCAAAGGTGAGTTGACACTGGGTAAGGAACTCTCGGCACTCACTGTGCTTGCCGTCATACCTCTGTGGTGCAGGAAGGCTGGGTTCGCGAGGTGAAGAAGGCAGCATGGCAGGAGGCACTGGAGCAGGAGTGGGAGCTGGATCAGGAACTGGATCAGGAGCAGGAGATGCAGGCAGAGATGTCAGCTGTGCCAGGGTTTTCCCAATTTGCTGAAGCAGTTCCTCGTGGCGAGCAAGGGCCTCACGTTGGCTGGTGAGCGTACGTCCATGAGCGTCCATGGTCGCTCCGAAGCGTGTCAAAGCTGCCATAATTCCCTGAAGGTTGGCCGGGTAGACAGTTGAAGCAGCCTCTGCTGAGTCGGTCATGACGGAGTCTTTCTGTTAGGGTTTTGCTGGGATTCGAACCTGGTTCGTTGGTGTGATGATCCAGCAAACCCCCACTAGGCCACCAGGGGAATGACTCAAATGCAGAGGTGTGAGGCGGAAGTAGAAAAAGTAACAAAAGGTTTATTTATACTATGTACACTATATACAATCCAGGGCAAAACAAAAAAAAAACAAAAACAAAGAGTATAATTCAAAAAGAAAAAGGCAAAAATGCAAAAGCTCAGAAGATCCACAAAACACAGTACAAAGGAAACTGGAGATAAACATAACAGCACAGAGACTCCGTGACAAGAGGACTGAACTCAGGGGTATAAATACACAAACTAATTAAGGACACAGGTGAAGATAATTAGGACTAACAGGCAATTAACAAAAACACAAAACACAGGAACAGTGGCGGCCTCTAGAGGCCAAAATAAACAAGACACGAAAAGGAAATAACAGCGGCCTCTAGAGGCCAAAACAGTCCAAGTCCTAACAATGTCATAATAATGAGAACGTATCTTATAATTATGATTTAGTGTCAGAGGGTGCAGGTGGACTGGAGGTGGATGTATTTGCTGGAAGAGAGTCTTTATTGTAAAAGAAATAATAAACAGGTATAAAGTCCAAAACGACAGGCTGAGTCAATAATGAACAAAGAGGCAAAGAGTCGGGCGAGGCACAAACAGGCTGAACTGGGTTCGACAAGATCGGAATCAAAACACGAATCAGGAAGCCAACACGATAACAAAGGTTCGGTAATGGCGACTAACAACGCAATACTTTGCGAGGTCTGGTCGTGTGCAGCGTTCTTATATGCGCGCGCTGATTGCGCTTTAATCCGAGGTAGGTGCTCGTCATTAGAGGCGTGCGCTGTTCAGAGCACACGAGTGAAAGTCTGTAGTGCGCCAAGGCGCACGGATGTAAAACTTAGTCTCTCCATCCATCCATCATCTGTAGTCGCTTATCCTGTTCTACAGGGTCGCAGGCAAGCTGGAGCCTATCCCAGCTGACTATGGGCGAGAGGTGGGGTACACCCTGGACAAGTTGCCAGGTTATTGCAGGGCTGACACACAGAGACAAACAACCATTCACACTTACATTCACACCTACGGTAAATTTAGAGCCACCAATTAACCGAACCTGCATGTCTTTGGACTGTGGGGGAAACTGAAGCACCCGGAGGAAACCCATGCAGATACGGGGAGAACATGCAAACTCCACACAGAAGGGCCCTTGCCGGCCACTGGGCTCAAACCCAGGACCTTCTTGCTGTGAGGCGACAGTGGCACTAACCACTACACCACCATGCTGCCCCAATTAGTCTCTCATAATTATGAATTAGTATCTCAGTTATTACGTCTCTCACAATTATTACTCAGTATCTCATAATTATGACACATCTCACAATTATGAATTAGTATCTCGTAATCATGACATATCTCACAATTATTATTTGGTATTTCATAATTATGACCTAAATTCTCATAATAATGACTATTTAATAATAATAATAATAATAGTGAGAGCGACACAGTGGTGTAGTGGTTAGCACTGTCACCTCACAGCAAGAAGGTCCTGGGTTTGAGCCCAGTGGCTGACAGGGGCCTTTCTGTGTGGAGTTTGCATGTTCTCCCCATGTCTGCGTGGGTTTCCTCCAGGTGCTCCGGTTTCCCCTACAGTCCAAAGACATGCAGGTGTGGTTAATTGGTGGCTCTAAATTGACAGTAGGTGTGAATGTAAGTGTGAATGGTTGTATGTCTCTATGTGTCAGCCCTGCGATGACCTGGCCACTTGTCCAGGGTGTACCCCGACTCTCGCCCATAGTCAGCTGGGATAGGATCCAGCTTGCCTGTGACCCTGTAGAACAGGATAAGTGGCTACATCTAATGGATAGATGGATGGATAACTGTGAGGTTCCCTGGGGTGTGAAACACAAGACAGGTGGCTTTTGTTTAACTGTTTTTTTCCTTTTCTCTTTTCCAACAGCGACTTTTCAACTGCTTCGTATTTTCACACACACACACCAATGACAACAACGAGAGACAAGTGTGATCGTTTTGCCACTCACCTTTCCCAGCCTCGCTCTCCATTCACAAACCAGCACTTTGACCATGCCCCCACTGCCACAATAACATTTTCTCAAAATTATGACTTAATATCTCATTATTATGAGAGACTAAAGAGACTGGTTTAATAGGCATTGACACTTGGGATTCAACAGGAACCTCTAACTAAGGAGTGTCAAACATACATCCCGCAGATTCTAATTTGCTTTGCCAAATTAATTTATAATCCGTATTTTAATTTAAAACCAATTTGTAAGTTGAATTGAAGGTTTAAAATAAAAAGCTAGTCTGTTATTCCAGTAGAGGGCAAAATAATAACTTCAGAGCCACAAACCCAGCTACTGACAAAATGTGTTAAAGATACTGTATGTAATTTGTCATTGACAAGCTTTAAAAATGGACATATAATCCCAATTAAGTCCATTTCAGTCCAAGGTTGTAATACAACAAAATGAAAAGTTCAAGCAGGGTGCACACTTATAGTATGCAAGGGGGGACATTGTTTTTGTGGTAATGAATTGGAGTTTGCTTGTATGTACTGTAGGAGATAAACATTCAGTCAGTTAATGGCCTGAGAATGCACCTTTCATATAAAAGCAGCTAAATGAACAGATGCACAAGTAACAAATACAATAAATAAACAGCATGTTATTGGTCAGTAAACTGATTAGTTTTGGAATTGGACTAAGGCCAAGTTTACATTAGACCATATCTGTCTCGTTTTCTTCGCGGATGCACTGTCCGTTTACATTAAAACGCCTGGAAATGCCGGGAAACGGGAATCTGCCAGGGTCCACGTATTCAATCCAGATCGTGTCTGGTCCGGTGCTGTGTAAACATTGAGAATACGCGGATACGCTGTGCTGAGCTCTAGCTTGTGTCGTCATTGGACAACGTCACTGTGACATCCACCTTCCTGATTCGCTGGCGTTGGTCATGTGACGCGACTGCTGAAAAATGGCGCGGACTTCCGCCTTGTATCACCTTTCATTAAAGAGTATAAAAGTATGAAAATACTGCAAATACTGATGCAAATACTGCCCATTGTGTAGTTATGATTGTCTTTAGGCTTGCCATCCTTCCACTTGCAAGTGGTAAGTGATATGCGCTGGGATCACACACACAGCGGCTCAGTCCTGAATCATTGCTTGTGCACTTCACTCGGGCGCTCTGTGAGCTGTGCAGGGCCGGAGTGCGCACCCTCCAGAGGACACGCGCTGTTAAGGGTGGAGTGATTTGGAGCGCAGGATGCCTGCGGAGCCAAGCGTATCCATGTATTGGCATTGCTGTGTGCACGCGAATTGTGTATTGGTGTTGCTGTGTGCACACTAATCGTTTTAAAAACGTTAATCTGATGATCCGCTGATACGGTCTAATGTAAACCCCACCTAAGAGTAATGTGGATGGTTTCCTAAAATGAATTTGACACCCCCACTCTTACCTTTTGGTTCATCTAATGAGCATCATCACTTCTAGTGGCCCCGAGGTGGAAGGGGGCCTTAGACACTCTCAGGTCGCCGACCCCCCACAGGGGACTTTTAGTAAATACGCATCTAAAGCTCCGCGAGTTTTTGTGCTAGAAACATTCAAGTAATACCACTAGAAACCTTGAATCTTCTAGTTTTCAAATGTACAGTATATATCTTTAAAACAAACTTTATCTTTAGCACTTTGTAAAGAGAATAAAAACAAATCTTACGAATTTCAGTACTTCAGCCAGCAGCAGCCTCTTAACGACACACCCATCAGCTATTCACATGTTAAGCACATGGAACATCAGTGTCATCATTCGCTCATTGTGTAGCAAGGGGAGGTGAGAACATGCCCCGTTTCACCGGTATAAACAAGTGCACATGTTCACTTGTTTCCATACCAACTGAGAAACTTTTACCCTGTCCACACTAGGGATTTTGTACTGATACAAAACTACTTTCGTACTGCAACACCTGTCCACACTAGCAACTATACCGGTACTGTAGCGGTATAACTGTATCGGTACGAAACCCACAAATGTATGGGTTCATACCGGTACAGTATCGGTACTGTAGCGCTTCGCGTAGTGTGGACAGATGAAGCGGCTCTGTATCGATACAAATATAATGCGCATGCGCAAAGTCACACACCTCAATCGATGTCTTCGCTGAATAAAATAGTGAAGAACGGAGATTCGTTTGTTTCTTTCTCAACTGCCTCGTGTGTTTTATACGATTTGACTGAATAAATGACCACCAGAAATACAGACTGTACATTGACAACAAAAAGCACACACATGTTGTTTCATCCGCCATATATTCTTGGAAGGAAGTTACTCGGTAACCACGGAAACATTTCGCGCACGCGCATTTCAACTACCGTGAAAGAAAACCGCAAAAATTTCTCGCTAGTGTGGACAGATGCACTAAACTGTACCGGTATACTTTGTAGTGATACAGTTATACCACTTTCGTACCGGTATAAGTGTGAACACAGCATTAGAGGAATGGCCAAGGAAGATGTCACCTGCTGAAGCTTCACTGCTGATCCAGGATCAACTCGCTCTGGAGAGTGAGTCAGATGATGCGATGTCAGATGTATCCAGTGAGGACAGCGATGATGAACGAATGCATTTTGAACTTCATCTTGAACCCGCCGAGGATATTTTTGATGAGTAAGTAGGCTAATATCTGTCTCACTAGAGGTTGTCATACTTTTTCGGTTACCGTATAGGGAGAACTACATTACATTACATTTAGCAGACACTTTTATCCAAAGCGACTTACAATTGAGAAAAACAATCAAGCTACAGTAAAACAAAGGAAATCATAGAGTAAGAAGAAGAGAGTGCATGTTAGATGGTTAGTAGATTGTTAGGATAGGAGGTGCTCTTTGAAGAGAAAGAACTAGTTGATCGAAATGTGTTGTGTTATTTTCGTCAAGTTTTGAAAAAATATTTCTGTTGTGGGATTGAGCTGAACACAAATGGGAATAGGGCCAGTGATGGTTGCAGAGCCTGTGTGTACTGCAGGTTGCAGGGAAGGAAAACAAAAACCCTGTGGAAGTGCAAAACGTGTGACGTTTTCCTTTGCCTTCAACCTGACAGGAACTGTTATGATGCTTGGCATCCAGATGAGGACTGCGATGAGGACTGACAGCAGAGAGTCACAATCCAGGGATGATCATTAGCTATTGAACATTTTATTGAGTATCTTACAGTTGAAGAGGGCATATTTATTATAAGATTTAGAAGAAGCCAGAATATTTAATCTGTGACTGTGATAGCTTTGGCTTTTAGGGCTTCTTTTCTTTGCAGTAACTTTCCAAGCAGAGAGATGTGGGGGTAGGGAGGTACAGTGGCCAGGGCCAGGGTCTTTGTCTTTGACAAATGGACTATTGACAGTGACAGGGAGGAGGGGGGATTACAGGTGAATTACACCTACCTCATCAATATTCATTTGAAAGGGCAACTAACTGGCTTTGGAGAAAACAAAGGTAGTCTGAAGTTTCTACAATTAGGATTAAAACTACATAACATTTCTGAATGCTGTTCTTACTTTTATGGAGCCGACACCTATGTTTACAAGGTTCAGACTTCAAAATTCTTGTGCAGATATATTTATAGTGTGTTTTTTTTTACAAGGTTTGAAGACTCTGAAAATAGTTTTTTGTAAGGTTGTGTTTGCACTTAATTTAAATAAAAAACAAATTTCATTACATTCACTTTACTCTCATATTATTATTGCTGAGGGTCTTCAGAATATAACCATGTGTGTCACTTTTGCATGGATGCTTTTAGTTAGATGAAATACTTAAAAATGTCAGGGTTTATCAGACTGCCACAGCGTGTCTGACAGGCCCAGGACCTCCGAGTGTTAAAGCATATGAAAAAGCCAATAAATGATCAAATCATGGCTTGCACTCCCTCTACAGGTGACAAAACTGAGGAAGTTTACCATTTTATTATTTACCCTTTTCTAGATAAGAGGATGGTGTATGTCTTGGCTCTGAGGCTTGGCTCTAAATACAGCAACAGCTCCAAGTGCACAGTATAAACCTGCATCAATTTACTTAGCTGCTCAGGTTTGTGAAGATAATGCAGCAACTCTAACTTCTTGCTGTTAGGTATTATTATTATCTTTAGTTATATGAATTATTTGTCTGAAGTTTTTGCAATTGAAGTATTTGTAATATCCTATTTTGTCTAATTCTTTCTTCTGAAGAAGTTCTAGAGAAGTTGCTACAGAAAAGAGAAGGAGAGAGAGAGAGAGAGTCTTTAGAGTGGAAAATAATAGTTCCATTGTGATTACGTTATTCTGTCAGACTAGACAGAGCACAATCATTAAATCATCATCTTAAATCATTGTCCATCACACATGATGAAGAGGATGACCAGGATGATGAAGGGCAAAACTGATTCAAACCACTGTTGGTATCTTGCCTTTAGGCCTATGTTTTTGTAAGACGTTCACAAGATGTTTTCCAGAAGGAATCAGATTGAATGCCAGCCTAATGGTTAAACAACAAGGATGAGTTCACAGAAGTTCACAGCAAACACAATAAATATAAAATACAAAAATAAAGTGTGGGTGGTAAAAGAGAGCAACTGGACTTGCTTGAAAATTCTTGAAGACGTTTCACCTCTCATCCAAAAGGCTTTTTCAGTTCTGTCTGACTAAACTGAAGAAGCCTTTCAGTTGCTTTTGTGAAATGTCTTCAAGAATCTTCAAGCAAGTCCAGTTGCTCTCTTTTACCACCCACAGTTTACTATGACCTGGATGACTGAGAATCTTCACAGACATATAAAAATAAAGGTTTGCCACAAACTGATCCCAAATAAAGATCCATGAATATCTACAGCAGTATACTGAGAGGATTTGACCACTCTGTGACCCTGCTGTCTCTCCCCTGAGCTTGAATTTCTTACATCCTCTTGCACCTTGTGAAGAGTCATACGCTCTCTCAACCCTCAACACCACCCCCCCCCCCCCCCCCCCCCCCCCCCCCCCCCCACACACACACACATGTCAGGGGCAGTGAATGTCACCTGGATACGTTGTATATTTGTGCATACATGCATGCTAAGAACTTCAGCAAAGTCATAAAATAAGATATGCCATAAGATTTGTAATAACATACTGTTATCATACAGCCTTTTTTTATTTGTCCATAACTAAATGCATTTTGTAGAGCATTTGCTGCTTCTGGAGCGCAAATTGTAGTTCTGCTGGTGTAATATGTCTTTCTCCAAGAAAACTAAATCGGGGTATCAAAAAAGAAAAGAAAAACAGAAAAGAGAGAAAAAGCAAAACAAGGGAAAACAATTGTTGATAAACTTCTTTACAAAGACAGGTGAGCACAAATGTTAAAACAGATGAGACATGAAATCCCATGGTTCTCAACTGCTTGAATACTTCCATGAGCGTTAGTGCTAAAAACGACCTGAGACAACCCATTGACTTGAAAGAGCATATAATGCACTTTCACACGATACCTTGGTTACATCTGTAATCTGAGGTAAAGGCTAAATAAAATGTTGTTTGCATACACCACACCAATGTAATAGTACTAATTTGAAACATGTCTAATATTAAATTAATATTTAGCAGTTATTATATAATATAATTAATAATAATCGGCTAATCAATGTCATAGATACCCTCGTCATCGGCTGTCCATTGCTAGGTGATGATGACTCACGGGCGATTGCTCTAAGACAACGAGGGAGGCTCAGCCTCCTCTAAAAATGACGAACATCGTGTAGGATGAATTGCGCTAGGCTTATGTTATAGCCGACCTTATAACATTGCTATTTCAGATCCAGAATCATAGAAATGTATGTGCTCAACCCACTACAGTGCGAAATCATTCCGTTATAACTTTAATGTGTGCGTGAGTTTTTCCCCCTCGTGACAGCGCGATGCAGCGCAGCCTCAGTGCACTTCAATGGCATTTGGGAGCTCTGCGCTTTTCAATCTCAAAATGCAAGATGATTATTGGACAAATACTGCGAAAACGCCCACCCACGGAGTCTCACGGACTCCCAGCCTCAGTGGACTTCAATGGCATTTGGGAGCTATGCGCTTTTCAATCTCAAAATACAAGACGGTTATTGGACAAATACTGCGAAAATGCCCGCCTACGGACTCCCAGCCTCACATGGGAGGGACATGGCAGTTTCTGTGAGGAGACTGGTGATTGGTGAAAGCATCCGGATATTTTCTTTGATTGACAGCTCGTTTCAACTATAGACAGGCAGCGGTGAATTTCAGTTCAGTCCCATGCGGATTCACAAGTGCTGTGGTGTATTGTAAGAGATCAGCTTTCATTTCGATTTCATTCATTACATATGGTTTCTACCAGCTTTTTTAGTTTGTATTTATTTTCATTGTAAATAAAGTGTAATATAGTGTTGTCAAGTTGCTATCTTAGTTCCAGAAATTTCGTTTATTTGAGTGACTGAACTTGAACTTGAGGGGCTAGTCAGCTAGCAGAAAGCTGCACACGGATGCCAAGCATTGCTGATTTAATTTTGGCGAAGCCATTTGCCAGTCTTCCTTTCGAGGAAAAATTAAATTAAACAGCAGGGTAGACCAACGCCTCAAACTGACTTGGTGAAAAAGGTAGGGAATAATACTCGTTCCTTTCAGCTCTCCTGGTACGAGAAAGTGAATTGGCTAACAGCAAGTGACCCACATCAACAACAGTAAATAGGCTACTTTAGTAATATGTCATGGATTGACCAAAAATATAGAATCTATTTAAAATGTTTATGCTGAGTATATTATATTGGAATATATATTTTCCTGGATATGAATTAAACACAGCTACATTTGGAAAACATTTTTAAACAAAACACAGCCGAGAACATTTCACACTACAGACTTGGATTAAAAGTGAAGCGTTATCAAAATTGTCAATAAAACATTTCTCAGTCAAAATAAGTAAAATATAGGGAAAGTGTCATTGAATGAAATGTGTGGCACCCAGCTCTACTGCTGAGGTTCCTGACAAAGAGCTGCTTTCAATAATGATCAATTTTTAAACAACATGCCACAATTTTAAAATATAAAATGTTAAATATACCCCCCCAACACCACCATCATGTATATTGGACAGTAGGCTAATGGGCCAAAAGAACCTGTTATTTCACAGTTTGTGACGCTGCCAACAATCAGCCAGATCAGAGGCAAGAGTATGGGCAAAATTGATGTTTTTTCTTTTAAAATCTGGAAATATCGTAACCGACCAGCCTCCCCTGTTTGAAAGACTACAGCCGCCACTGTGATGATTGCTTCATTAGGATGCACAGAAACACCAGATGGGCCGCGAGGCCTGCATCAGAGCAACAGAGTCGTCTGCAGTGGTGGCACGAATGTCTGGCTTCATGAGCCTTCATATACTCCCTTTGACGCTTGTCTTCAGTTGAGGATACTGAACTTTTAACTATGCTTCGCCATGTTGCTCTATCCGAGGCATCCCTTTCCCATGTCTGATCGATAATTCCAGCATTCTTCATGTGCCTCTTCAAGACATCTTTGTACCTCAGTTTCTATCCTCCTTGCTTCCTCTTTCTGAGGCTCAGTTCTCAATAGAAAACAGCTTTGGGTAGTTGTGTGTTAAGGCATGCGCCAGGATGTGTCCAGCCCAACAAAGCTGGGAGGCTGTGATCAAGGCTTCCACGCTTACTGTATTGGCTCGCCTGAGGACTTCTACATCTGCGACCTTTTCCTGCCATCTTATTTTGAGGATTTGATGCAGGCATCGGAGTTGTAGCCTGGTCAGTTTCTTGAAATGTTTATGGTAGAGTGTCATGCATTCGGTGGTGTAAAGCAGAGATGTTTGTATACTTTCAACTTGGTGGTTCTCTTGATGTCATGGCGAGATCATAGTTAACCTTGCCTCCACCTAGTGGAGGCGAAGAAAGAGACAGGTCATCCAGAGTTACTGTGTAAGCAGAACACTTACTTCTAGCTGCATGTGGTCCGAGTACAAGTACTTCTTTCTTGTCATAGTTAAGCAGCAGGAAGTTAATAAGCATCCAGTGTGTAATGTCCTTTACACTGTTGCATCAGAGTGACAGAGTCGTCCGCAGTGGTGGTACGAATGGCCTGGCTGAGCTGCCATGGAATGTCTGGCTTTATGAGCCTTCATATACTCCCTTTGATGCTTGTCTTCAATTGAGGATACTGAGCTTTTAACTATGCTTCGCTATGTTGCTCTATCCGAGGCATCCCTTTCCCATGTCTGATCGATAATTCCGGCATTCTTCATGTGCCTCTTCAAGACATCTTTGTGCCTCAGTTTCTATCCTCCTTGCTTCCTCTTTCTGAGGCTCAGTTCTCGATAGAAAACAGCTTTGGGTAGTTGTGTGTTAGACATGCGCCAGATGTGTCCAGCCCAACGAAGCTGGGAGGCTGTGATCAAAGCTCCCATGCTTACTGTATTGGCTCGCCTGAGGACTTCTACATTCGCGACCTTTTCCTGCCATCTTATTTTGAGAATTTGATGCAGGTGTCGGAGTTGTAGCCTGGTCAGTTTCTTGAAATGTTTATGGTAGAGTGTCATGCATTCAGTGGTGTAAAGCAGAGATGTTTCTATACTTTCAACTTGGTGGTTCTCTTGATGTCATGGCGAGATCATAGTTACCTAGGTATTGTGATCACCCTGTCTGTGTGTGTGTGTGTGTGTGTCTGTTTGTCCCACCCCAGATATTTGCTTATAACTCAACAATGACTGGACAGACTGACATGAAATTTCTTGGGCTGATGTATCATGATCATAGGAACCCATTCAATTAATTATGTTGTGGTGTGAAGAAAAAAGAAGAGAAAGAAAGAGTACTTTCACATATATATTTTCCAAACAATTATGCTTTATGAGAAAAGAATGAACTATGATTTGTACAGATCTGTTTAATAATACTAATGCTGCACTGTCTGTCTTTAATGATGCCTTTGAAAATTGATAAAGCAATGTATCGTAACCCTACAAAAATTATATTCAATTAGAGTAATGGAAGAAACAAATAAGAAAATAGTGCATGAATATAATCTGAATGACCCTCCTTCTAGCCAAGAGGAAATCATCATTATGCTGTGGGGGCGAGGTCTGCTATTTATGATTGCCTTGTTGCTTTTGTAATGCACCAAAGGCTTTGATGGCAGCTTGAATCCAGCGGTCTTTCTCCAAGTCTGATGAGTTTGTGTTGGCAACTGTACTGCCTAAGTAGATGAAACTCATAAGAGATGTTCCATTGACCAAAACAACGTTGTCTGACCTTGCCTGTGGCTCAGGCGAGGGTTGGTACAGGAGTTCTGTTTTGGTGGTATTGATTTTCAATCCAAAGAGGGTTGCAGCTGTGGCAAAGTGACCAATGATTTTCTGCATGCGATCCAAATCTGTTGCTACAAATGCAGAGTCATCTGCGTACAGCAGTTCTTGCATGCAAATTTGCAGAGTTTTGGTTGAGGACTTTTGCTATTTTGGATTTTTGGAAAAAAGTATTTTTCAAATTTTTACATAAAATATAGATTTTCATTTCCAGAGCATATATCCAAAACTATTCATGATGCGGATTTGAAACTTGGTATACATGTTAACAAGGTGATGTAGATGTGCCTAACAGTGGTGTAGTGGTTAGCACTGTTGCCTCACAGCAAGAAGATCCTGGGTTTGAGCCCAGTGGCTGGTGAGGGCCTTTCTGTATGGAGTTTGCATGGTCTCCCTGTGTCTGCATGGGTTTCCTCCGGGTGCTCTGGTTTCCCCCAAAGACATGCAGGTTAGGTTAATTGGTGGTTCTAAATTGACTAAGTGTGAATGGTTGTTTGTCTCTGTGTGTCAGCCCTGTGATAACCTGGTTATAACTTAGTCTCACAGGTTAGTCTTAGGGGTTGGTTTTGTTTCCGGAGCAGAACTTGAAAACTATGAGTGGTATGGACTTGAAAGTTGGTATATATGAGTGGTATGGACTTGAAAGTTGGGATATGTGTTGATTAAGTAATGTATACGTGTCTTTTGATACTAAGAAATGTGAGAAATTTTCATTTTTAGCTCACCTGGACCAAAGGTCCAGTGGGCTTATGCCATGGTCTGTTGAGGTCAGTGTAAAGAGGTAGGGTTGGTTTCTTGCAGAACTTGAAACGTGACAAATAATATATTGAAACTTGGTATATAGTTGGTATATAGAGTGGAAACATGGTATATAGAGTGGGGGACATAGGTGTGTAGAAATCAGAGCAGGTGGGTGGAGCACAGAAGCATGGCAGGCCAGAACTCAGTTCAAAAATTCTGTTTATTTGCAGCATTTCAGCTGTTACTACTCTCCCAGCCACACACGCACGCACACACACAAGTCGTCTGGTTGGGGAGATAGCTCCCTTCCTCTGCTCTCCCTCTCCTTTTATAGGGCGCGGTCACTGGGGAAGACACACAAACACAGGTTAACTAACATCAGGTGCAGTGATTCTGCCACTTACCTTCCCTGACTCTGCCCTCCGTTCACAGACCGACACTTGACCACACCTCCGCTGCCACATACCCCCACCGCCCGACTCAGGCCGGGGAGCTGTCCGACCTGCAGCCGACTCCCCCCCCCCCGACAGGAGAGGAAATCCGCCACAACCATCTGCACCCCCAGCCTGTGGACCACCTTGAACTTAAACGGCTGGAGTGCCAGATACCAACGGGTGATCTGTGCGTTGGCATCCTTCATGCGGTGGAGCCACTGGAGGGGCGCATGGTCCGAACAGAGGGTGAAAGGGCGTCCCAGTAGGTAGTAGCGGAGGGCGAGGCCCACCCACTTGATGGCAAGGCACTCCTCTATGGTGCTGTAGCGGCCTTCATGCACCGACAGCTTCCTACTGATGTACGGCACTGGATGATCCTCCCCCTCCACCTCCTGGGACAGAACAGCCCCCAGCCCTCTGTCCGACGCGTCCGTCTGCAAAACAAAGGGGACAGAAAAGTCAGGGGAGTGTAACAGTGGCCCCCCACACAGTGCAGCCTTTACCTCAGAAAAAGCCCGCTGGCACTGCTCCGTCCACTGGACCGGATCTGGTGCCCCATTTTTAGTGAGATCAGTCAGCGGGCTGGTGACGTCCGAATAATTAGGTATAAACCTACGATAGTAGCCAGCCAGCCCCAGGAACTGTCTCACCCCATTTTTGGTCTTGGGCCTCTGGCAGGCCGCAATCGCTGCTGTCTTATTAATTTGGGGACGCACCTGCCCATTGCCCAAGTGGAAGCCCAGATACCGTACTTCCACCTGCCCAATCGCATACTTCTTTGGGTTGGCTGCAAGACCCGCTCGCCTCAGCGACCTAAGGATGGCCCTCAGGTGTTCTAAATGCCGCGGACAGTCATTACTATAGATTATAATATCGTCCAGGTATGCGGCTGCATTAGTGGCGTGGGGGCAAGGGACCCTATCCATAAGCCGCTGGAACATAGCAGGCGCCCCAAACAGCCCAAAAGGAAGTGTGACAAACTGGTGTAAGCCAAACGGTATGGAAAAGGCTGTTTTCTCTCGGGATAATGGAGTCAAGGGGATCTGCCAATATCCCTTTGTCAAATCCAGTGTCGAATAAAAACGAGCCGTGCCTAGTTGATCAAGCAACTCATCAATACAAGGCATTGGGTATGCATCGAATTTAGACACCACGTTGATTTTTCTATAGTCCACTCAGAACCGGACCGACCCGTCGGCCTTGGGAACCAAGACCACCGGGCTGCTCCAGTCACTGTGGGACTCCTCAACGATGCCCATGTCGAGCATGGCCTCGAAGCACCTTTTTTTGTGTTTGGGCAGCCTGTAAGGGCGGCTGCACACTATCAACCCCGGGGGAGATTCAATGTGGTGTTCTTTGAGGCGGGTGTGGCCGGGCAGGGGTGAGAACACGTCAGAAAATTCTGTCTGCAACTGGGCAACCTCCGTGAGTTGGGTCGGGGAAAGGTGGTCTCCACAGGGGACCGGAGTGGAAGTCAATGTTCCCTTTTGGACCTCCGGCCCCAGCTCCGCCTTCTCTGGAACCAACGACACCAACGCCACGGGGACCTCCTCGTTCCAAAGTTTTAGCAGATTGAGGTGGTAAATCTGTAACGCCCTACCCCTCTCCATTCACCTCACCTCATAGTCGACGTCCCCGAGTCGCCGTGTGACCTCAAAGGGTCCTTGCCACTTGGCGATCAGTTTGGAGCTCGACGTGGGCAACAGCACGAGTACTTTATCTTCTGGTGCGAACTCCCTAAGACGTGTGCCCCTGTCATACAGGTGGATTTGCCATTCTTGGGCCTGCCGCAAATTCTCCTGGGTTAGTTGTGTGAGTGTATGGAGTTTTGCGTGCAGGTCGATAACATATTGAATTTCATTTTTGCTCGTTGAAGGTCCCTCCTCCCAATTTTCCCGCAGAACATCTAGAATGCCCCGCGGCTTATGCCCATATAATAATTCGAACGGGGAGAACCCCGTGGAGGCTTGTGGGACCTCTCGCACTGCGAATAACAGGGGCTAGAGCCATTTATCTCAGTTGCGTGCATCCTCGCTTACAAATTTTTTAATTATGTTTTTGAGGGTGAGATTAAACCGTTCGACTAAGCCATTTGTTTGTGGGTGATAAATGCTGGTGCGGATTGGCTTAATTCCCAGTAACCCATACAGTTCGTGCAGTGTGGGTGTGTCACATGAGTTCTGAGACAAAATGATGACGCAGCCAAGAATTGCAACTTCGGTGTAAGGATGGTGGTTTACTTACAGTCCAGATTTTCCCAAAAGAGAGCAAGTGCAAAAAAAAAAATAATAAAGTTGGAATTTCAAAATGTTACAAAGTAATGTAGGCCTATGAATTTAACCAACAAAGAAGACAACTAGACTAAAGTAGAAAGAAAGTTTCCAGTCTAAAGAGCAAAACACTGCACAGCTCAGGACTACAAACCAGACTGCAATAAAAATGGCCAGACAGTGAACTACCTCCTTCAGAGGGCTTAAATAGTCACTAGCCCCTCCCCCTACAATTAACACAAACAGCTGTAGACAGACAAAAACCCATTTATCCTCCATTTACATAACAATGGCAAGATTTACAAATAGCAAAAGTCTTACATTTCTCTCATACAAAACAACTGTTTACATTACAAAACCCCAGCTTCACCACAATTCTTAATTTACACTTAATTATCTTAATTGGATGAAATCATTAGCTTGTAACGAGACTGGCACTACAAAGACAGCCGGCTTCCACAGTTCGGGTCCTTTGGTCACCCAGAAGTGCTGCAGGAGAGAAGAGAAGCAAACAAACGTGGCTCCCACTCACCACGCTAAGATAAGTTATTAAAGATTGTACTGAAACCCATGTGTGTGATCATTTAACTATGAGGTACTTTTGTTATGAAACTATTGCTACAAACAACTTGTGTGTGCACCCACAGAGTTAGTTAGCTGGTAATTAGCAGTAGCTCAACATAAATGATATGTATGGTATCAGGTGTTTGTGTGTAGTGTGGTGCATTGGCGCCTGGCGCCGGTACTGAAAGAGCTCCGTGTGACATTACCGCCCTCGTCTCCTAGGGTGGCAATACTGGGCAGCCTGGACAGGTAGTCAGCGACCACGTTCTGCTGGCCTCGCTTGTGATGGACACAGAACTGGAAAGGCTGCAACTCCAAGTACCATCTTGTCACCCGTGCATTCTTGTTCTTCATGGTGTTCATCCATGTCAGTGCTCTGTGGTCTGTGTAAAGATCAAAATCCCGGCCCAACAGATAATACCTCAAACTATCTAATGCCCACTTAATTGCAAGGCATTCCTTCTCCACAGCTGAATACCTTGTTTCTCGTGGCAGCAGTTTCCTACTGAGGTATAGGACAGGCCGTTCTTCACCTCATTCTCCTTGTGCAAGGACAGCTCCCAGGCCACATCCGGAAGCATCCACCTCGACAAGGAAGCGCTTTTTGAAGTCAGGGGTCTGGAGTACAGGAGAGGCACACAAACACTCCTTCAAAGAATTAAAGGCAGCTTCACATTCATCAGTCCAAATGACAGGGTTACTGGCAGACTTCTTAGTGAGATCAGTTAATGGAGCAGCAATGGCAGCACAGTGAGGAATAAATCTTCGGTACCAGCCAATCATGCCGAGGAAAGATTTTACCTGGGTCTTGGTTGTTGGACGTGGACTATCCCTGATTGCTTGTACCTTGTCCACTTGCGGTCTGATGGTGCCTTTTCCCAACTGGTATCCCAGGTACCTTGTTTCTGTTCTTGCCCACTCGCACTTCTGCACATTCAGCGTCAGACCCGCTTGCTGGATCTTCTCAAGGACATGATGCAGGTGCTCCAGATGTTGCTGCCAGGTGTTACTAAAAATAACATCATCTAAATATGCGGCACTACAGTCAGAGCAATCTTTGAGTACTCGGTCCATTAACCGCTGAAAACTGGCAGGTGCGCCAGGAAGGCCAAAAGGCATCATGCGGAACTGGAAAAGGCCCATAGGGGTGCGGAAAGCAGTGTAGGCTTTGGACTTCTCCTCTAAATAGTAGAGCAGGTTAAGCAAACCATCGTGCACTTTGTGATACAAGCATGAAATTTGGCATGATTGTTGCTTATAGGTCACTTTTTCAGAAAAAAGTGCTAGCCATGAAAAAAAATTCAATATGGCGGCCGTTTTTCAAGATGGCCGCCAGACGCATCCTCGTTTCATGTTTTTGTTAAGAAAACACAGAGCAAATTGTTATATAAACATGAAATTTGGCAATAATGTTCTGTGTAGGTCATGTTATCAGTTAAAAGTGCTAGCCCTCCAGAAAATTCAATATGGCGGCCATTTTTCAAGATGGCCACCAGACGCGTACCCATTTTGTGGCTTTGTTAAAAAGCCACAGTGCATATTGTCTTATGAACCTGAAATTTGGCAATAATGTTCTGTGTAGGTCATGTTTTCAGTTGAAAGTGCTAACAGACCAAAACATTCAATATGGCAGCCATTTTTCAAGATGGCTGCCAGACGCACATCCCTGTTGTGTGGTTGTGCTCATGTGTGCCCCTAAAATGGACTGCTATTGCCGGGATGGCAATGAGCTCTCATTGCTTACAAAATATCCCAAATGGCTTGCGAACCACACAGCCTCTGGCAGTCAAGTGTCCACCCTAGCCTTCCAGAGCTGACAGGGGTGATTTTGCAGATAGAGGTGGTGCGAAAGGCGGGTATCTGGCGCCTCAAAACCAGTTACTCTTGGCAGAAGAAACTGAGTAATGGCACTAACTGGAAGGGGATGAGGAGGACGAGTAATGGCACTTACTGGAACAGGACTATGAGGACGCCAAGTAATGGCACATCTTCTGGCAGTTCATAGGGCATAAGAAGAGAGTGTATGTTGCTCACTACCAGGGCACACTGGTGACAGACACTGCTGTGAAACTCAGCATGGGGTTCAATGTCAGCTAAACATTGAGTTAGTATCCCAAATGCAAGTGCTTGAAGGCTGGAATAGGGTGTACTCCACTGTGCAGTTGCCCTTGTGAGATTTTTAAGCAAGGAACAGTGACTGAACTTTGGGCCTAGCCATGCTGGTGATGGCAAAGTAATCCAAATGGTCTACCAAACTTCACTTTGGACAGTGGTACATATCCATTCATAAATCAGAGCTGGCAAACCATTTTTATGGTAGGGGGCATTGTCTACCTAAAACTGTAATTGGGTGCTGGGGGAGGGGGGTAGCAGTTCAGGGATAAAAGATAGATCTCAGCAATGGATATTTTTGTCGATGTCATAGATTTGACCAAGTTATTTTTCACTGTTGAGCATTAGCACTATTTTCATTCACTTGTTTTTCTCTGAAAGGCCTATGAGCATGCTGGAAAATCATGTGACCAATTCATTTGGGACTATTTGATGGAAGCATCAATCAGCAAGAAACAACTCTTGGAGCTTAGGAAAGATATGGGAATTTTCCCAAAAAAGCTTTGGAATGTAAGGGTTTCACAAGATTATCCACTGTGAAAAATAGGCTTTTCATCATGCCAGATTGGCCAATTGTGCAATCATTCTGTTTTTCTGCATGTAATTCAGTATTATAATGGCAATAAATCAAAAATGTTTCATTGAATTCATCTTTTGTACTTTGACACCAGAGCAAGACCATTAACAGGGGATTTTTTGGCGACCATCTTGAAAAAATGGCCGCCATATTGAATTTTTTTTGTGGCTAGCACTTTTTTCTGAAAAAGTGACCTATCAGCAACAATCGTGCCAAGTTTCATGCTTATATCACAAAGTGCACGATTTGGAACAAAAGCTGCCTTAACCTGCTCCACTAAAAGGGACCTGCCAATACCCTTTACAGAGGTCTAAAGTTGTAATGAAATTGGCATGGCCTACCTTCTCCAGCAGCTCATCTATGAGTGGCATGGGATAGGCGTTGGAGTGAGAGATGGCATTCAATCTCCAGAAGTCAAGGCACACCCGTATGGACCCATCCTTCTTTGGCACGATCATGATCGGGCTGCTCCATTCACTGGCTGACGGCTCTATCACACCTAGGTCCAGCATGGCATGAACCTCCTTCTCTAGAGCCTCAACCAGCCTCTCAGGAATGCAATAAGGTGGCTGTCTAATGGGGATCTGGTCAGGTTTAAGACGGATGGTGTGTTCCAGGAGTGTGGTTTTCCCTGGCTTCTGCTGGAAGAAGGCAGGATAATGGCTGAACAGATCAAACAAGTTCATTTGTTTCTCACCATCCAGGTGTGGCAGGGTCACCTCTGTCTCGCCACTCCACGCCTGCAACAGCTCCTCCGGCTCCGCCTCCTCCTCCACGTACTGGACAAACAGCACCATCTTGTGGTCTTTGTGGTCTGCTCGCTCATGCCAGGCTCTGAGGAGATTCACATGGTAAGTTTGAAGAGGCTTACCCTTCTCTGGATGGTGGACTTCATATGTTGTCGGGCTGATCTTTCGCTGGATGGTGTATGGCCCTTGCCACTTGGCCAACAACTTGCTAGAAGAACAGGGCAACAACAGGAGCACTTTTTGGCCTACTTGAAACTCCCTCATCCATGCATGTTGGTCATACCACCTCTTCTGGTCATGTTGGGCTGCCTGAAGATTCTCCTGGGCTTCTTGCTGGTACTTCTCCAGCCGGTTCTGCATCTGGAGTACATACTGCACGATGCCTTGGCTGTTGGACTCAGTAGTGGTGGCGCCTTCCCACGAACTCTTCAGGAGGTCTAGTGGCCCCCTCACTGACCACCCATACAAGAGCTCGAACGGCAAAAAGCCGGTTGACGCTTGAGGTACTTCCCAATAAGCGAACAGGAAAGGCAGCCACTTGTCCCAATCCCGGCCCGTGTCATCCACAAACTTGCGGAGCATTGACTTCAAGGTTTGATTAAACCGCTCGATGAGCCCGTCGGTTTGGGGATGATATGGTGTGGTCTTCAGGGCCTTGATCCCCAGCTGCCGGTAGAGCTGCATCATCAGGCGCGAGGTGAAGTTGGTGCCTTGGTCAGTGATGATTTCATCAGGAATGCCAACTCTGGAAAACAACTGAACAAGAGCACTGATCACCTTGGGTGTAGTTATGCTTCGCAGTGGAAAGGCTTCTGGGAACCTGGTGGCATAATCGCACACCACCAGTATGTACCTGTACCCAGAACTGCTTGTCTCCAAGGGCCCCACAATGTCCATGGCAATTCTGCGGAAAGGAGAGGAGATGACGGGCAGTGGACACAACGGAGCTCTTTCAGACCTGCGGACACCAGAGGTTTTTTGACAGACAGGACGTTTTACAGTAGTGTTGTGTGTCAGTGTACATTGTTGGCCAGAAGAATCTAGCACCTAACCTAAGATAGGTTTTCTGTTGCCCCAAATGCCCAGCCCATGGGACAGTGTGTGCTAGATGGAGAACAAGAGGTCTACAGGTAACTGGAACTACCAGTCGTTTCACACCTGCACCTGACTGATTGTACAGAATACCATTTTCAATCAGGTACCTGTCTGGAGCAAACTTCTCAGTGAAGTTAGACTCTGCTTTTTGGAACAGTGAGCTAAGTGTGGTGTCTGCCTGTTGCAGTTTAACAATGTCATGTGGCACATCCCAATCAACATTCAACCCCTCAGTGTCAACTTTCTGAAATGACCCCCCATGGCTATACTTCTCTAAGCGTCGCTGGCGACGCGACTTCCGGGGCCCTTTACCACCACCCTGGATCAGGTCATCAGACAGATTGGGTAATGGCTCCACAGCCTTCTGCGAGCGGGTTACCACAGGGCATGACACACATCATTGGCATGAGACACATCATTAGCAACAGATCCCAGTAAGTCATCCCACACTGGTACATCCCTCCCCAGGATAACATCAAAAGGTAAGTTTTCAATGACCACCATTTCCAGTAAGTATTTCACCCCATCAATTTCAACAGTAAGCTCTGCTAGTGGATGTTGCTTTTTATCTCCATGTACACACTCAATTTCTTTCTGGTTCTGATAGTCAAGACAGTTTAACGGTACACAGGGGTGAAAGTAGACCGGTGCGTGGCGGTGCTGCACACTGTCAAAAGATTTAGGGCCGGAATACACCTTTTATAAATCGTGGCTAAGCTTTAGAACATTGTGCTCACGCCGTTTATAACTGGGGCACGGCTGAATAGCATTGAGCGCACGGTTTTACTAAGTCTGCTTTAGTAGGTTACAGGAGCGCAAGCTCGTGATTTAAATGTGAGCATGCTTTGCAAAGTGAGCGCACATTTTCTTGACACCCCAAAAAGTATGACCTCTGCAACTCCCCGTAATGTTTACATTATCACGTCACAGTGTATCCACTATATAGCCAATATATGTGGCTGCTTTCAGAAGCTGTTTCAGGAAGTGAGGGATGTGAAGAAAAGCATTGTGCTATGGAGAAAAAAAGAATGCAGAAAACAATCACTGAGCTATTTAAAAGAAAAGACAGAGCTGATGAAAATGCAATTCAGGAAAAAGTCAGGAAAACATGTATGACTGAAGATTCAGTGCATGCAGTCCTGAGCGAGGTGGCAGTGGCACAAAGTGAGAACGCAAACGTCGCAGGTGCAGGACTGTCAGCAGGCGATGATAGGCCTAGTGCAAGTGCCGCTTACCCCCCTGTCTGGTCAAAGGAACAATTTGAACAGTTCAAAATAAAAAATGAATGGCTGTATGCCCAAAATGGTATGCTTGGCTGTACCTCATGCCGTGATGTTAAGTGCCTTGGTGTCAAAGCATCTCGTGGTGTAAATATTGCTAACAATTGGGCAGAGGGGAAGATCGCACCATGTGGCCATTCAAGGAACGTGCAGCTTTCATCCCTGCGCAAAAAAATTCATGAACACAGAGAATCTGTAGCCCATAATGAAGCAATAAAGATTCTTCAAACAGCACAGAAAGATATCCTCTTGAACATGAATGCCACCAGCCAGGAGTTCGCGTTTGAGGCCACTGCCAGGGTTTTCAGGACCGCATATTTTGTCGCCAAACAAACTTTTTACAGATTTTGAAAATCTAATTGACCTGCAACAAACAAATTCCCTTGACTTAGGTCACATTCTGCACAGCAAAATGGTCTGTGTTGATATAATTGATCATGTCATCTCAGATGAAACATGAACTTGTGAAGAGGATAATTGAGAACAGAAGTAAAATTACACTGTTGGCTGATGAATCAAGTGTGGGGCACAAGTCAACACTCATTGTGTTTTTGAAGGCCAGCATTGATGGAGATATGGAACCCATTGCATTCCCATTAGACTTGATAGTCTGTCTGCTGCTCATATCAAAGAAAAGCTTATGCGCTGCCTGTTCACCAATGGCTTCACCATGGAGTTACTGCAGGAGATGTTAACTGGATTTTGCAGTGATGGTGGCAATGTGATGCTGGGAGTCAAGTCAGGTGTTGGGAAGCTGCTCCAGGATGACTTCCCAGACATCATCCTGTGGCACTGCCTTAATCATAGACTGGAGCTGGCTGTGGATCAGGCATTGGATGCCACTGGAGGTACAAAAGACTTCCAAGCATTCCTTGATGCACTGTATGCATTATACAGTCAGTCTCCAAAAAACATGCAGGAGCTGAGTGAGTGTGCCCATAATCTTCACATCACACTAAGAAGAATTGGAAGAGTTTTCAATGTCCAATGGGTGGCTTCTTCATGCAGAGCTGTTGATGCAGTTTGGCATTCTTATGCAGCACTGGCACAGCACTTCCAAGGTGCATCAGAAGACAGTACAAGGGATAGCAGAGAGAGGGCTAAATTCCAAGGGTTGCTTTCTAAGTTGTGCTCCATCAACTTTCTTAAAAATCTTGCACTGATGGCTGATGTTCTGACAGAACTGAAGAACCTCTCTGAAATTCTTCAGAACAGGAGAATCACTTTCCCAAAGGCACATGACATGACATACATCAAGCGGATAGAAAGTCTCACCGGATATCCAGGACAACATACAGTTGAGGCATGTCAGGCAGAGAGCGACATGAAATTCAAGGGAGAAGATTTAAAAGTTGGCAAGTCTCCTATCATTGATTCAACACAGTTCATCCAAGCAGTGGCAGACAGTTTGAGTGAGAGGCTTTTCACAACCACAGCCAACAGAGCACAGGCCAGTGTTGCAGCCCAAAGAAAAGAGTTACACCGCACTGATGAGCCAAATGGCAGTACTTGACCCAGAGAAATGGGACCATGACAATCCCAGACATGGAGAGGATGAGGTGAGGGCTTTGTGCCATGCTCTACATGTAAACGAAAAAACACACCTTGGATTTGTTGAATATAAAGCAAGTGGAGGGAGAAGCATTCCAAGCAACATGAAAAAGTTGTGCATAGCAGTAGACACCCTCTCAGCAAGTAATGCAGACTCTGAGAGGGGGTTCAGCACTATGAACAATATCATTACTGAGTACAGGAGCAACCTCACGACCAAAAATACAGCAAACCTCCTCTTCATAAGTACAGTCGGCCCACCAACCAACCAGTGGAATCCTTTGTCATATGTAAAGACTTGGCTGGCCAAAGGGAGAAGAGCAGCACATTCCACATGTGGCATGGCTCACCAGCACCCTGAAGAGGACAACTACTTCAGCCCTGTTTGGAATTTTTTTTAATTTTTTGTTCTCATGGAGGGAATCCATCATTTTGCATTTTTCAGTCAAGTTCCAAATTAAATGTACTGACAAGAAAGTTCTCACAGTAAAATATTTACAAACTGAAATATTTTGTAATGTCCTTTTTTGTACATAGGTACAACAAGGTAGGCCCTAGTTAAGAATATTAAGAAGTTATCTATCTCATGCAAAAGGTGTAAAACGCCTGTGGAAAAAAATCCAGGTAAAACGAGTTTTAAGAAAACGATAAAGTGACGCACTGGAGATTGTAGTACCGGTAAGAACTGAAAACTACTTTCACCCCTGACGGTACATGACATTTTGATTAAAGACACAGCACTACCAGTATCCATCATAGCATCAAGTGTAACCCCATTAACTTTTACTTTTTGGTTTACTGGTTCCATGTCATTAACCTCAGATCTGGCATCCCCCTCCCGTGGCACATAACAAAACCCAGACAGTTTTGGTTTCCTTAAGGGACAAACAGATACCTTGTGGCCTTTCTGTTGACAGAAAAAGCATATCAATTCAGACCTTCCATTACCCCCAACTGTGTGTGCAGTATTGTTACCTCCAACGATGCGAGTAGCATCCCCACCCCCAGAGTTACCTGCACTTGGCTTATAGCCCTGTGATGGCTTGTGAGGGAACAATGGGCGGTTGGGTGTCACCTTGTGGGCATTAATGTACTGCAATGCCAGCTTAGCAGCAGTCTTTCCATCTTCTGGCTCATGTTCACGGACCCAGGTCCGCACCTCTGGGGACAGGACATTCAACCGCTGCTCCATTATCACCTTCTCACCGATCTCCTCCTTGGTATGTTTCTCTGGTTGCACCCACCGACGGAAGAGATGCTTTAAGCGATGATAGGTCTCCATCGGTGTTTCTCCAGCTGGTACCGTGCTCCTCCTAAACCGCTGTCGATACGTCTCCTTGGTGACGTCAAATTTCAGCAGAAGGGCCTCCTTCAGCTTCTGGAAGTCATCTGCATGGTCCTCATCCATCGCCGAATATGCTTCCAGGGCCTTGCCAGTGAGCAGTGGAACCAGTCTGACTGCCCACTCCCATTCTGGCCACTGCCATGTACGTGCGAGACGCTCAAACCTCAGCAGGAAATTCTCCATATCTTCTCCCTGCTGGTAGGGGTGCAGCTTTGGTTCGCGAGGTTGTCCTGGGTACATCGTCATCTGTGGGTGTGCAGGGCTGGCTGGTGTTGGCAGCAGGTGTGCTGGGACGGCTGACAGGAATGCTGGCGGTACTGCATTGGAGGCTGGACGTACTGCATTGGACACTGGACGAGTTGGTGAGTATGCTGGTGAGTCTTCTGGGTTTGCTGCATGGGGCTGGGTAGTGGGGTCTGGCTCTGGCTTTTGGGGTCCTCCGGGTGGCTGGGACGGAGTTACTGGTGGCAGGTTGAGTCTTGGGCTTTCCTCTTCAAACATGCTGGAAAATGCCAGTTGGTGTGAGAGAGGATATTCTTGGCGAGGTCGCATTGTTGTGAGAAAATTGCGTAGTTCTTCCCGCATGGCCTCATCATGTCGCATCTGTGCCTCCTGACGAACCTCATCTCGCATCTGCTGGGCTGTGAGGAAGTCTCGTACCAAGTCTGTTAGCGATGTGGCCACTACAGAGAAAGCTGGAACACCACCCTTTGTCTTCGGTCTGGCCTCCTTTGCATTGTAGTCCTGGACATCTGCTTCTGTTTGCTCTTGCTCTGTTCCCGACTGAGCTGTTTCCCAGGCATCATCCTTCACTTGCCTGGAGGTAGCAGCTCGGGTGAGTGGCTTGTTGGTGTTGCTTTTCTTTTGAGATGTTCGAACTGGTTTTCTTCAGCTGGCCATCCCACTTCTGACAACATATGTCACATGGGTTCTGAGACAAAATGATGATGCAGCCAAGAATTGCAACTTCGGTGCAAGGATGGTGGTTTATTTACAGTCCAGATTTTCCCAAAAGAGAGCAAGTGCAAAAATAAAAATAAAAAAAAGTTGGAATTTCAAAATGTTACAAAGTAATGTAGGCCTATGAATTTAACCGAAAAAGAAGACAACTAGACTAAAGTAGAAAGAAAGTTTCCAGTCTGAAGAGCAAAACACTGCACAGCTCAGGACTACAAACCAGACTGCAATAAAAATGGCCAGACAGTGAACTACCTCCTTCAGAGGGCTTAAATAGTCACTAGCCCCTCCCCCTACAATTAACACAAACAGCTGTAGACAGACAAAAACCCATTTATCCTCCATTTACATAACAATGGCAAGATTTACAAATAGCAAAAGTCTTACATTTCTCTCATACAAAACAACTGTTTACATTACAAAACCCCAGCTTCACCACAATTCTTAATTTACACTTAATTATCTTAATTGGATGAAATCATTTGTTAGGGTTTTGCTGGGATTCGAACCTGGTTCGTTGGTGTGATGAGCCAGCAAACCCCCACTAGGCCACCAGGGGAATGACTCAAATGCAGAGGCGTGAGGCGGAAGTAGAAAAAGTAACAAAAGGTTTATTTATACTATGTACACTATATACAGGGCAAAACAAAAGACAAAAAAAAAACAAAGAGTATAATCCAAAAGAAAAGCAAAGTGCAAAAATTCAAAAGCTAAGAAGATCAAAAAACACAGTACAAAGGAAACTGGAGATAAACATAACAGCACAAAGACTCCGTGACAAGAGGACTGAACTCAGGGGTATAAATAGACAAACTAATTAAGGACACAGGTGAAGATAATTAGGCAATTAACACAAACACAAAACACAGGAACAGTGGCGGCCTCTAGAGGCCAAAATAAACACGACATGAAAAGGAAATAACAGCGGCCTCTAGAGGCCAAAACAGTCCAAGTCCTAACAGGACCCCCCCCCTCTAGGAGCGTCTCCTGACGTTCCCAGTGCGATCCGGATGGGCCGAATGGAAGTCCCGACATAGTTCTTTATCAAGGACATCCCGAGCAGGAACCCAGCAGCGCTCCTCAGGACCATAGCCCTCCCAGTCCACCAGATATTGCAACCCGCCGCGGACCCGGCGGGAGTCAAGCAGGCGATTCACAGTGAACACAGTCTGCCCCTGGAAGATGCGGGGGGGTGGGGGGTTCCTAGGGGCAGGGGCATACGTAGACGTCAGTACGGGCCGTAACAGGGAAACATGGAAAGTGGGGTTGATCCTCAGAGTCCGGGGCAACTGGAGCCGGTAGGAGACAGGGTTCACCCTGCGCACCACCTTGAAGGGGCCAATGTAGCGAGGAGCAAGCTTGCGGTTCTCCACCCGCAGTGGAAGGTCCTTAGTGGACAGCCAAACACGCTGCCCAGGGCGGAAAGCGTGTGCAGGTCTTCTATGGCGGTTGGCCTGAGTCTGGTTGGTTCTGGAGGTTTGTATGAGGGTCTTCCTGACCTTGCTCCAGGTCTTGCGACACCGTCTCACATATTGGTTGACCGAGGGCACCCCCGCGTCCTCCTCCTGGTCCGGGAACAGAGGTGGCTGGAACCCGAATTGGCACTGGAATGGCGACAGCTTGGTGGCCGATGACTGCAGGGTGTTGTGGGCGTACTCCGCCCATGGCAGCCAGGTGCTCCACGATGTCGGGTTATCCATAGCCAGGCCTCGCAGGGTGGTTTCCAGGTCCTGGTTGAGCCTCTCCGTCTGACCATTGGACTGTGGGTGAAACCCAGAGGAGAGGCTGGCAGTGGCTCCGATGACCTTGCAGAACCCGTGCCACACTCGGGAGGAGAACTGGGGCCCTCGGTCTGAGACGATGTCCTGTGGAAGACCAAAGACTCGGAAGACATGATTAAACAAAAGTTTCGCAGTTTCAAGAGCAGAGGGGAGTTTGCACAGTGGTATGAAGCGGCAGGCCTTGGAGAATCTGTCAACTAAGACCAAAATGACCGTGTTACCTTGTGACTCAGGGAGACCCGTGATAAAGTCGACTGCCACGTGGGACCAGGGACGCCGGGGAATGGTCAGAGGATGCAGGAGACCCTGGGGACGCTGTCGTGGGTTCTTGGTTCTGGTGCAAACCTCACAGGACAGGACAAATGACCTTACTTCCTTCTCCATGTTAGGCCACCAGAAGCGTCTTTTCAGGAAGTCCAGGGTCCTCCGAGCTCCCGGGTGGGCGGTGAGAGGGGAAGAGTGACCCCACTGGAGAACCTTGGCCCGGGCTTGATGTGGGACGTACAAGAGGCCTGGTGGCCCCGTCCCAGGACCGGGGTCCTGGCGTTGGGCTCGTCGGACAGCCTCCTCAATACCCCAGCGGACAGGGGCCACAATCCGGGACACAGGGATAATAGGCCCGACTTCATTCTCCCTGTTAGTGGCAGAGAACAGTCTGGACAGTGCGTCAGGTTTGGTGTTCTTGGAGCCGGGGCGGTATGAGAGGGTGAAGTCAAACCGACTGAAAAACAGGGCCCACCTAGCCTGTCGAGGGTTCAGTCTCTTGGCTTGCTGGAGGTACTCCAGGTTCTTGTGGTCAGTCCAAACCAGGAATGGATGTTGTGCTCCCTCCAGCCAGTGCCTCCACTCCTCAAGGGCCAGTTTGACCGCTAGCAGTTCTCGATCCCCCACATCGTACCGGGACTCAGCAGGACTCAGGCGGTGGGAGAAGTAAGCGCAGGGGTGCAGCTTTCCTTCCGAACGTTGAGAGAGCACCGCGCCGACACCACTGTCCGAGGCGTCCACCTCCACGATGAATGGTTGGGAGGTGTCCGGGAGAACCAGAATGGGTGCCGTGCAGAAGCGGTCCTTGAGGTCTTTGAACGCCTTTTCTGCCTGAGGAGACCAGCCATAAGATCCACCTGTCCCTTTGGTGAGGTCTGACATGGGTGCTGCCACAGAACTGAAGTTCCTGATGAACTTGCGGTAGAAGTTAGCGAATCCTAAGAACCGCTGAACCTCCTTAACGGACTTGGGAGTAGGCCAATCCCGGACGGCCAGGGTCTTGGCAGGGTCCATTTGGAGTTGGCCTGTCCGTACAATAAATCCCAGAAAGGAGACCTCGGGAACATGAAATTCGCATTTCTGGGCCTTGGCGAACAGATTGTTCTGTAGCAGCCTCTGGAGAACCTGGCGGACATGGTGGCGGTGCTCCTGCACGGTCTTGGAAAAGATAAGGATGTCGTCGAGGTAGACAAAAACGTATAGGTTAATCATGTCCCTTAAGACGTCGTTGATTAGGGCCTGAAAAACAGCTGGTGCGTTGGTGAGTCCGAAGGGCATCACCTGGTATTCGTAGTGCCCAGACGGGGTGTTAAAGGCAGTCTTCCACTCGTCTCCCTGTCGGATACGGATGAGGTGGTATGCGTTCCGTAGGTCCAACTTGGTGAAGACGGTGGCGCCTTGGAGCAGGTCGAAAGCTGTGGACATCAGCGGAAGGGGATATCGGTTGCGCACAGTGATCTTATTCAGGCCCCTGTAATCAATACATGGTCGGAGCCCCCCATCCTTCTTGCCGACAAAGAAGAAGCCGGCTCCAGCAGGTGAAGTGGAGGGTCGAATAAACCCAGAGACCAGGGCATCTTTGAGGTATTCCTCCATGGCCTTGCGTTCTGGCTGAGAGAGTGAAAACAGTCTGCCACGAGGAGGGGTAGTCCCAGGGAGCAAGTCGATGGCACAGTCGTAGGCCCGGTGCGGAGGAAGAACGGCGGCCCTGCTCTTGCTGAATACCTCCTTGAGATCCCAGTACTCTGTGGGAACTTGAGATAACTCGGTGAGATCAGGGGGCTCGGCAGGAGACACAGGAGAGCTAGAGAGCAGACAAGAGGCATGGCATGCAGGGCCCCATTCCACAACCTGGCTTGTTACCCAGTCTATGCGAGGGTTGTGGCGAGTAAGCCAAGGAAGGCCTAGAATAACTGGGAACTCAGGTGAAGGAATCAGGTGCAGGGATATTTCTTCCTTGTGACCTTGAGACTGGAGGAAAACTGGAGAAGTAACTTGGGTGACTCTTCCATCACCTAACGCTTGGCCATCGAGGGCAGACACAGACAGTGGGACTTCAAGAGGTGCAGTCGGAATATTGATGCTTTGGGCGAAGTGAATATCCATAAAGTTCCCAGCCGCCCCTGAGTCTATCAAAGCTTGACAAGAGTGGACAGACTCACCCCAGGAGATGGAGACCGGGATGTAGATTCCTTGGCCAGGGAGTCCGGGAGAGAGGGTAGGCCCCGTCACAACCCTCCCTCGGCTGGACGGGGCGGTCCTTTTCCCAAGAGTTCGGGACATGATGCTCGGAAGTGACCAGGCTTGCCACAGTAGATGCAGCACTTGTCCCTCCTTCTGCGCTCCCTCTCAGATGCGGAGAGGCGAGTACGACCCACTTGCATGGGTTCTGGACCGTCACTGAAGGAGGTAGACGGTCTCCAGGTAGAGGTAGGGAGGCTGGGGGGGCTCAAGGCTTGGTGGCGTTCTCTCATCCTGTTGTCCAGACGAATAGCATGTGAGATGAGGGTTTCGAGGTCACTTGGGCATCCAATAGAGGCCAGACCGTCCTTGATGGGGTCAGACAGACCATGGTGGAAGGCTGACACCAGGGCAGTCTCGTTCCATCCACTTACTGCTGCGAGTGTTCGGAACGAGATGGCGTAATCTGCGACGCTTCCTCCTTGCCGGATGGACATGAGCTTTCGGGCTGCGTCGGTACTGATGTCTGCCTGATCGAAGACCCGAAGCATCTCTTCAGAAAACAGCTGGAAATCAAAGCACTCAGGTCCCTGTCTTTGCCAGATAGCAGTAGCCCAGGCTCGCGCCTTACCAGCTAATAAGGTGATCACAAAGGCAATCTTGCGGCGATCCGTAGTGTAGGTGGTAGGCTGAAGCTCAAAGGTGAGTTGACACTGGGTAAGGAACTCTCGGCACTCACTGTACTTGCCGTCATACCTCTGTGGTGCAGGAAGGCTGGGTTCGCGAGGTGAAGAAGGCAGCATTGCAGGAGGCACTGGAGCAGGAGTGGGAGCTGGATCAGGAGCAGGAACTGGATCAGGAGCAGGAGATGCAGGCAGAGATGTCAGCTGTGCCAGGGTTTTCCCAATTTGCTGAAGCAGTTCCTCGTGGCGAGCGAGGGCCTCACGTTGGCTGGTGAGCGTACGTCCATGAGCGTCCATGGTCGCTCCGAAGCGTGTCAAAGCTGCCATAATTCCCTGAAGGTTGGCCGGGTAGACAGTTGAAGCAGCCTCTGCTGAGTCGGTCATGACGGAGTCTTTCTGTTAGGGTTTTGCTGGGATTCGAACCTGGTTCGTTGGTGTGATGAGCCAGCAAACCCCCACTAGGCCACCAGGGGAATGACTCAAATGCAGAGGCGTGAGGCGGAAGTAGAAAAAGTAACAAAAGGTTTATTTATACTATGTACACTATATACAGGGCAAAACAAAAGACAAAAAAAAAAACAAAGAGTATAATCCAAAAGAAAAGCAAAGTGCAAAAATTCAAAAGCTAAGAAGATCAAAAAACACAGTACAAAGGAAACTGGAGATAAACATAACAGCACAAAGACTCCGTGACAAGAGGACTGAACTCAGGGGTATAAATAGACAAACTAATTAAGGACACAGGTGAAGATAATTAGGCAATTAACACAAACACAAAACACAGGAACAGTGGCGGCCTCTAGAGGCCAAAATAAACACGACATGAAAAGGAAATAACAGCGGCCTCTAGAGGCCAAAACAGTCCAAGTCCTAACATCATTAGCTTGTAACGAGACTGGCACTACAAAGACAGCCGGCTTCCACAGTTCGGGTCCTTTGGTCACCTGGAAGTGCTGCAGGAGAGAACAGAAGCAAACAAACGCGGCTCCCACTCACCACGCTAAGTTATTAAAGATTGTACTGAAACCCATGTGTGTGTGATCATTTAACTATGAGGTACTTTTGTTATGAAACTATTGCTACAAACAACTTGTGTGTGCACCCACAGAGTTAGTTAGCTGGTAATTAGCAGTAGCTCAACATAAATGATATGTATGGTATCAGGTGTTTGTGTGTAGTGTGGTGCCGTTAAGCCAAATTTGGTGTGTCCATAATCTTCCCCTGATGCTTGCAACTTGGTGTAGATGTTCATTTAGACTAATATAAAATTGCAATACCCCTCATTTGGAAATCACGTGTAAACAAAAGGCATCTCCATAAATTAAAGCATCATATACTAGTTTTGGCTATAAGGCTATTTGCCCTGATTAAAAATAGCTAAGCAAACTGCTGTGAGATGGCACAGATAACGTTATGTAGATCTACATGTTGTGTATTTATAGGTGGCATTGTTAGGTTTATTGTAAGTTTATTGTTTAGACTCTGACATTCTGCTGACACATTCCAAGTTGAGCACTGCATGCGTTCATGATTGACAGCTCTCGCTTTGATGACAGCTCTCGCTTTGCGCACTCGCACTCCCACTTCCGAGTCTGTGGCGTTATGATTCCAACCGCGATTTCATTCTCCTCTCATATGAAGTGTTGCGCAACCACAACCAGCTCCTCAGATTATACACTGTCTATTTCTCGCTTTAAATTGAACAATCTTTTTAACGGATTTATGGTCGTTGTATGTCAGAACCTTTTGGCATTTATCACAACAAGCAAAGGGCAGCTGATTTCCCTCTGCATCGTACACGAATGAGAACGACTTCCAAATGTCTGATTTCAGGACTCTTGACTTAACGGTAAATGTACCTCTTTTTAAAGCAGCACTTACTTCTGAAGCACTGTGAGCTTCACTAGAGGAGCTCTGCTCTTCTGCCATGATCGGATATCTCAAGCAGAAGAGCGGAAAGGAATCGGAAACGTACGCGAGATTAGACCACATCCGCAAATTTAGGCATCTTAAAATGTTTTCATTAATGCCAAATAAAATATCCAGCACAAATTATATATGATAGACATAAATTAATAATTTATAAATTTTATTTTAAACATGTTTTTAGTTAGCGGGACTGCAGCTTATCACCTCTCCCGCCCGCTCCCGCATTGTGCACTCCCCCTCCCACCCGCGCCCGCAATGAGCTTTCAAAATTTGTCCCGCGCCACACTGCTTTGCGTCAGGTCCCATGGGACTCCCGCGGGAGTGCAGGGCTCTATCCTGCGTCACTCGGTATAATCTATCCTTAATAATGGAAAAATAGGGGAAGGACGGGGTGGCGTTTGGCTGGAGAATTTGACCATCGATTACTCTCACTTGGTCAAACACATGCCACAGAGTCTCATCTCATGACTGCTCTAACGGGAAATTCGCGAGGGATTCCCTGAGAGAGGGAGGAGGAGCCTGTGGCTCCTCACTCTGAAGCGGTGATGACGTAGATGGCTCTGTGACAGCTGCTCCCGCCAATGCCACACCGGGACCTCCCCCTGCTGAACGATGGCAGGCCCCATTCTTCACTAAATGAGTCATTAATTCCCGAAATCCCGGCCAATCAGTCCCCAAAATTATCGAATGGGTAAGGCGAGGATTAACCACCGCCTTTACGCTAAATTTCTCCCCTCGAAATAGAATGTGGACCGACACTAAAGGGTAGTTGTGAACATCCCCATGCACACACAAAACCTTCACCAATTGTGCTCTCCCCAATGCCTCGTCTTGCACCAGGCTTTGGTGGATTGAGGTCTGATTACAGCCGGAGTCCACCAAAGCCTGATACGTATCCCCTTGGATACTCACTGGTATGCGATATGCTCCGGCCCGATCGAGGGTGGTCCCTGGCGCATTGGGGATCCAGACCACCGCGCCCACCTCCATCGCTGAGCACTGATGCTGGAGGTGCCCCGACTCCCCACAGCGCCAGCAAACCGGCCCGGGCTCTCTCTCTGCACCGGTGTTCCAGAGCTCACTCACCTGAGGGGGTTAGAGAGACACGGAAGTGGGAAATGGTAGGGCACTGCGGGTGCTGCGGGCCGGCTGGGGTGGAGTCGGCGAGGAAGGCCTCGGGGTCGTCGTGCAGGCCCATCTTTGTTAGGGTGAGGTGGGGCGGGCCCGCGGCGGTGGAGGTGGTGGACCCCACCGACGCGAGTAGGTGCCGGAACACTTGGCGATCTTCCTGCTGCGTCAGCACCAGGGCCTCAAACCTTTGCTCCTGCTCCTTCCGGAGGGCGACCAGCGCCTGGTGCTGGCTCCGTTGGGCCGTGGTAAAGGCATGGATCAGGTCCTTGAAGGGGGAGGACTCCATGGGGCTGTTCTCTTCTGTGCTCGGTCCCGGGTTTCAGCACCACTGTAGAAATCAGAATGGGTGGGTGGAGCACAGAAGCACGGCAGGCCAGAACTCAGTTCAAAAACTCTGTTTATTTGCAGCTTTTCAGCTGTTACTACTCTCCCATCCACACACGCATGCACACACACACACACACACACACACACACAAGTCTTCTGGTTGGGGAGAGAGCGCCCTTCCTCTGCTCTCTCTCTCTCCTTTTATAGGGTGTGGTCACTGGGGAAGACACACAAACACAGGTTAACTAACATCAGGTGCAGTGATTCTGCCACTTACCTTCCTTGACTCTGCCCTCCGTTCACAGACCGACGCTTGACCATGCCCCCGCTGCCACAAGGTGACTGTATTCTTGTTTATTATACACCAAGAATGTTTTTATATATGGTTATAAAACTAAGATGGTATTTTTAAGCTTTGTTTTATAGCCTACTTTTGGGGTTATAAATACTTTAGAAAGCATGAAAAAATATTGTAATATCATATAGCCTAAAGTTAACCAGAGTAACCACAGTAACGTAACTGTAGGCTGGACCAGACTACAGTATTTGGAAAGGAGGTTTGAAATGTTGTGTAGACTTAAGCAAAGCACATATGACAGATTACTGGGCTACTTTCAGCATTACAGTTAATAGTTACTACCTTATGAACATCGACAGATTCATGTTTACAGTGGCTCGATTATTTTTGGGGAAATAATGTGTGAGGGACATAGATGGGGGGGCATTGAGACTACTTATGTATCGGGCCCAGAATTTTGTGCTACACCCCTGGTGAGACCTCACTCATTGTGCTGGAGTCCCATAAGGCCTCTCCACACCAGCTCAAACTAAAATGTGCAGTCTCTGGTCTCTAGCCTTTTTGTTGATAATCTCACTATATATATACTAGTGCATCTCAAAAAATTAGAATATTGTGAAAAAGTTCAATATTTTCCATCAGTTATTTAAGAAAGTGAAAGTTATATATTATAGACTCATTACACATAAACTAAAATGTTTCAAGCATTTTTCTATTTTAATTTTAATCAGTATGGCATACAGTACAAAAACATAAAAAAAAGCCATCTCAAAATATTAGAATATTTCATCTCGAGTTTGAGTAAAACAGTATGAACACAGTGTATCTCTCGGTCTAGTTCAGTACACACAACCACAATCATGGGGAAGACTGGTGACTTGACTGTTGTCCAGAAGATGATCACTGATGCCCTCCACAAGGAGGGTAAGCCACAAAAGGTCATTGCTAAAAAGGGTGGCTGGAAAAGGTGCACAAGCAACAGGGATGGCCGCAGTCTTGAGAGGATTGTCAAGAAAAGTTGATTCAAGAACTTGGGAGAGCTTCACAAGGAGTGGACTGAGGCTGGTGTCAGTGTATCAAGACCCATCACGAACAGACATCTTCAAGAAAGGGGATACAACTTTCGCATTCCTAATATCAAGCTACTCCTGAGCCAGAGACAATGTCAAGTGTCTTATCTGGGCTAAGGAGAGAAAGAAATGGACTGTTGCTCAGTGGTCCAAAGTCCTCTTTTCAGATGAAAGTACATTTTGCATTTAATTTGGAAATCATGGTTCTAGAGTCTGGAGGAAGAGTGGAGAGGCACAGAATCCAAGGTGTTTGAAGCCCAGTGTGAAGTTTCCACAGTCTGTGATGATTTGGGGTGCCATGTCATCTGCTGGTGTTGGTCCACTGTATTTTATCAAGTCCAAAGTCAACACTGCCATCTACCAGGAGATTTTAGAGCACTTCATGCTTCCATCTGCTGATGAGCTTTTTGGAGATGCTGATTTCCTTTTCCAGCAGGACTTAGCACCTACCCACAGTGCCAAAACTACTACCAAATGGTTTGTTGACCATGATATTTCTGTGTTTGATTGGCCAGCCAACTTGCCTGACCTGAACCCCATAGAGAATCTATGGGGTATTGTCAAGAGGAAGATGAGAAACACCCGACCCAAAAATAGAGATATGCTGAAAGCCACTATCAAAGCAACCTGGGCTTCAATAACACCTCAGCAGTGCCACAGACTGATCACCTCCATGCCACACTGCATTGATACAGTAATTCATGGTAAAGGAGCCCCAATCAAGTACTGAGTGTATAAATGAATATACTTTACAGAAGTTGGACATTTCTGTATTGTAAATCCTTTTTTTGATTGATCTTGGGGAATATTCTAATAATTTGAGATACTGGATTTCTGATTTTCATGAGCTATAAGCCATAATCATCAAAATTAAAACAAAAAATGCTTTAAATATTTCACTTTACATGTAATGAATATAGAATATATGAAAGTTTACCTTTTTGAATTAAATTATGAAAAAAAGGAACTTTTTCATGGTATTCTAATTTTTTGAGATGCACTAGTGTGTGTGTGTATATATATATATATATATATATATATATATATATATATATATATATATATATATATAGGCCTGAAGCCAGGTCTGACATCTGATCACTTCCAGGGTTCCCTGTCATTCTGAACTGGTACTAATCTGATAGAAACTTGGGTGTAGAATGGTATCAGATGTGAAGCTCACAGGACAAAGGAGTCGAGTCAGTTTATTTGTATAGCACTTTTAACAAGAGACGTTGCAAAGCAGCTTTACAGAAAAATAAAAACTTGAAACACATGAACTAATTTTATCCTTAATAAATTTATTTATCCCTCGTGATAATACATTTCCAGTAATGTCAATTACAACTGCAGTAAAAGTCCAAAACAACAATGTATACAAATCAGGTAACTCAGGTTTACAGATTAAAACCATTTTACATCAACATGCATGGTATGTTTTTTCATTTTAATTGGACACTCTTATTGCTTATATATATCTAAATACACAGCAAATGGATTATTAATGTGTTATAGCATGCAAATTCTGTCTCTGTACCGGCTATCAGATTATTATAAACATGCATTGCCACTGCAACCACAAACTTAATTGATTGAAGATTTTTAACTCCTGCCTTGCTGAAACTGTCAGATTGTCACACTACAAATCAGCCCCTGCACATCCCATGAACTTGTCATCTGACTCACAGATCACCCTTACCTGTGTCTTCTTGTGTCTAGTTTAGCAAATCAATTAGCACATTAGTTGTGTCTTATTTATTTCACTTTGAGTTATAATGTATTTGGTTGACTTGCTTTAATAGAGTGTGACTCATGCTAATGTCAGTTCTTTGTCTATATTTTGTGTTCATGCAGATAGTTTTGTTCTGGTTGTTTGTTTTTCACTTTATTTAAAATAAAATTATTATGACAGAAACAAGACCAGACCATGGAGGCAGCAGATTTTTATCAGTGCATACAGGCCCAGAATAAGCAACTCTGGGAGAACCAGAAGGAGCTCGACCTGATCAAGGTCCATCTGGATTAACTCATGGCTTAGCTCCCCCAAATAATTTTTTGGGGGTGGGGGCTATAACTGGTGTGTTGGCCGAGTCCAAGCAGTGGAACACTGAGGCTGATCCAGCACTTCCAACTATCTCCAAGAAGTGAAAATGTGTGCATAATCGAGCACTGCACAGTGCACGTTCAAAATCTTGGTAACCGTCAACACAAGAACATTCAGAACTGGTTGGAAGACGACTTCCAACAATAGTGGATTGTTTTTTGACTTTTCAAGATGAAAACAGATGGTAAGTCATTGACTATGGGTGTTTATACCTAGCGAATTATGTTGATGCACAAAAACCGCTCGGTGTAGCCTGGTTATGTTGACTTTAGTGTGCCAGGCTAGCTTAAAAGTTTGAGTGGTTTAAAGAATATCCACAGTGGTGGGCTATTTGCCCTGACTAAATTTATTTAACAGGTCAACAACAATTTGTGTTCATGTAGACACCAATAGTTGCCCTGACATAATTTAATCACGTTTTAATGCTACATGTAGCCGACGCAGAACCAGCCAGCTGACCATACCATAGCCAGCCTTTAGCATATTAGTCACATATAGGTATAAAAGTTTTTGTTTTGCTATATTAATGCAATATTAGTGTCAACATAAATTTGTGTTGTCCAGATACTACAAATGAGCTGCTGCAATCAACTGAGCCTGGATGCATTGGAGAAAATGCATCCAGGCTGTTAACTGCAGCAGCTCATGGTATTTATGTATATGTGTGTGTGTGTGTGTGCGCCCGCATGTGTGTGTGTGAGAGAGAGAGAGAGAGAGAGAGAGAGAGAGACTTGGAAGACATTTATATGATCACAGTCTTGTGAGATGGGATGTCATCTGGGATTTTGAATGCTGTAATATAATAATGTAGCTTAGAATTAGTCTTTGTGGTCCTAAAGGAGAGATATGTGAGTGAGAAATTAGATGATTATTAAACTGATGATAAATTTTACTTGTGATTTAATAGTAAATTGACACATGCTTCAGTTTCCTAAGACCTGGGTGTTGATGATAATAATAATGAGACAGAAAGTAAAGTGAACTACACAAATTTAAAAAGAGCAGTGCAAAAATCAGTAATAAAGATGTCATAACCTTTGAATGTGCGTGGGCGATAATATTTCTTGTGAAGTTAGATGTAATATCCCCAAGCTATCTGTGCCAATCTCCCTTAAATAATACAAGCCCCAGGAAAATTTGACTTAGCCCCTGGTCTTTTCAATTGAGGTTTTTCACCTGACGTCACAGGGTCACGTGACACCGTTTTGAAGGTCAAGCTAGCTAATGTCAACAACATCATAGCTGGTATGTTACTGTAGCAATGTTTACGTTCAGTCATTTGGATGACTGTTAAAACCTTTCAGTCTCAAGTTTTTCCTTTACTGTATTTACTAGTTTACTGTAATTATGATCCGGCAGCTATTTACACTGGATCCAGTGTAAATAGCTGCCGGAGCGCGCTCCGGCTTGCTCCCCCTCAAATTAAGCAGCGCGCTCCGGCTTGCTCCCGGAGTGCTCCGGCCGAGGTTCTGGAGCGCGCTCCAGCTTGCTCCCCCTCAAATTAAGCAGCGCGCTCCGGCTTGCTCCCGGAGTGCGCTGCTTAATTTGAGGGGGAGCAAGCCGGAGCGCACTCCGGCAGCTACTTACACTGGATCCGGTGTAAATAGCTGCCAGATCATAATTACAGTAAACTAGTAAATACAGTAAAGGAAAAACTTGAGACTGAAAGGTTTTAACAGTCATCCAAATGACTGAACGTAAACATTGCTACAGTAACATACCAGCTATGATGTTGTTGACATTAGCTAGTGCTAACAGCTAGCTGCTAGTGCACTGCTACAACACAGACACCGACCCTAATAATACAGTTCTTGGTCATTGCCTGGTAACAGCAAATTTATAACGGGCCATGTCTCAACAGACTAAGAAGTTATTTCAATGACATTTAATAACATTTTGTTTATCCTGAGGACCGAAAGTAAATGAAAATGTGAACAAACCTTAGCTGTAATAAGATGGCGACCACCGGCTCCAGGGACGACCCACTGATGTAGGCATGTTACCCAGCCTGACACAAAATATTTGTAGGTATCCAAACTCTTATACGCTTTCAGATCAATACCTGTGTATGGCGATGGGTTTTTAACGACATAGGTATACAGATCATGTGGGCCGAAGTCAGGTAAAGACGAGGGCTTCGTGTACTTCCGTATGTCAGTGAACAATCCTGGTGGAAGCAGGTAAACGTCGTTCTCTAAGCCTGCTAACCTCAATTTTTGCAAATACCTCTCCCTCTGCTCACCCTGTAAATGCCCTACGTCGCTGGATAGTGAAGGTGTTTTCTGCATCTCGCTCCTTTTTCTTTTATGTTTTTCGTTTGTCGCCTTCCTTGCATTCAAACTGATTCGAGCCGTGACGTCCAAAATGGCAGCCTCACATGACTTGGTCACGTGGGTGAAAAACCTCAATAGCTAGAAATGCCCCTGGCCTTCACCTCATTATTGTGACAGAAATATTCAGTCAAGCTTACATTCAATAAAGCTTTTGCTGGATGTTCAGTATTTGTCAGTTCATTATTAAGGTTCCATGCACTGAAGGTCATGGGCCCATCAGAAACTCTAATTGTAATTGTGAGGACTTCTTCTTCTTCTTTAAAATGAATAGTGCAGACTAAATTTTAAGTTGTAGAGACATGAAAATTGTTCAGTAGATAGTACTCCCTCTCACTACTCAGGAAAGTGAGTGTTTAAGTTTTACAAATAAAGTTCTTTATTTCCACTGATTCCTTGGGTTCTCCCAAACAAAAAAGCCGCAAGAACCATTTTTCTCCACCCACCTAGATTTTTTTTTTGCTATTTGCATTATTTACTTTTGCAAACTAGTCCTAGGATTTTTTTTTTTTTTACCTATCTTCACAACTTTGGTTTCAGCATGGGGGTAAACTGGCTCCAGCTTCCCCTGCAACCCTGTCTGATAAGTGGTATAGATAATCAATAGATGAATGGTAGCGTGTTACTGTAAAATCAATAATTATAAAAAAATCATGTTGCCATTTGTAAACACTATGGCTGCCACTTGTCAATCAATACTAATGAGGCGGAACCATATTTACTCAGTTGTAACAGTTGAAACTCATGAGTGCATCTGTAGATTTGCATGAATCTTAAAACGCATATACAAGGGTCAATCCTGAGGTCATATGCAAATGTCCATATTCTCATTTTCTATCTCCTTGAAGTCAACCATGTTTTCATCTTCTTCGGCGAGCTTGGCCACCTGATCAGGGTCAACATAGGTGTAGAAATAGGCCATGATGGAGAAGATGATGCTGACTGCAACCAGCAGTGCAGCAAAGAGCAGAAACTCTGACCACTGTAAAATGATATTAGTTAGTCTTTCAGTACTACAAAGTCTTATACATAAATATGTGATGGCCTGGGAAAAACATTTCATGTGGTGAAATTTTGACTACAGTATAGTTTTAATTATGCTTCTTACAGGGTTTCCCATACATAGACCATTGTGTGGCGCAGTGCCACACAATGGATTCCTATCGCCACACAATCAGACTCGCGATTTAAAAAAAAAAAAAATTCCGTTGCGTACCATTCCGTTCATTCATAGTGCTCTTTCTTCTCCTTCACACGCGCACACCCACACACAGAAAGAGAGAGAGAGAGAGAGAGAGAGAGAGAGAGACGGAGAGGCGTGTACACAGGTCTGCCGTTGCGCATATACCCGGACTGCAAGTAGGCCTGTTAGGCTAATTAAAAATAACGCAGCCTTCCTGAGTCGCCTTCCGACTCCTTATTTTAAAAGGTAGCCTACGTTGTGTTCGTGATGAGCTTTATCATAGCCTTCTTGGCTTACATGAAACGGACATCCCTGAGTCAGGCTATAAACCAATTTTGATGCATACAGTACCAGCTTGATGCGAGGAACCGGCCTTATTGCATTATCCCGTTTATCCCACTTCAGCATTCATGCAAGTTATTAATAATGGCTTGACATTCACAATAAATAAGGATTTCCCACTAGCCTAAATAAAATGTTATGCTTGCGGGGATGCCTAGTTGATGCTATCTATTTTATTACTATTTTGTTGTTACATTATACTATTTATTTCATTTTAGTATTGGTTGAGGTAAGTGTTGAGTTCAATATTTAAAATAAAAACCTCCAGCTGTTTTTTGCAATTTATTCCTTGAATGTCAACTAAAGAATGATTGAAAAGGCAAAAAACTAAGGTAAAAACTAACTTCAATTTTGGTGAGTAATTTTCATAAATTTAAAAGACAGGTTTTCCACCAACATCAAGCCCAGCAAACTAATGGCCTGCCCTGTAATGTAAAGTTGGGTCGAGGAATGAAACCAGGCAGGGTTCTGGTAAAAACTGTTTTAGCTGTCTTCCCTTAAAGAAGTTAAAAGAATTTAGATTGAACTGAATAATCTCAAATGCTTCTTGTAGCTTTAAAATAGTCCCAGCAGGTGACTCTGAAAAAAAATACTGTGTTTGAACACTGTCCGCTGTAAACACTTTGCATACACCCCAATGACCGACTCCACCGACCGCCACGACACCACCGCCCACGATTCCCTCATCAGCACAGTGGAGCATCACAAATTGCTACCTGGTCTGTGGGAAACGCTGTTCTTTTTTTGCATGTATGTCAACCACAAAAGTCTATTAACCCCAAAAGTCAAAAGGTAATAATGAAATAAAAAGTTGTTTTTTTATTATTATTATTATTATTATTATTATTATCATCCTGACCTACAGGCAGAAGCTGAAATCTGCTAAGCCTGTAGTTAAGACGGTGAGGAGATGGTCTGATGAGGCTAAAGTGGAACTACAAGCCTGCTTTGACTGCACTGATTTGAGTGTTTTTGAGGCTGCAGCTTCAGACCTGCATGAACTGACTGATACTGTGACATCTTACATCAGTTTTTGTGAGGATATGTGTGTGCCCACCAAGACCTTCCGCACATACAATAACAACAAACCCTGGTTCACCGCAAAACTCAGACAGCTTCGCCAGGCCAAGGAGGAGGACTACAGAAGTGGGGACAGAGTCCTGTACAAACAGGCCAGAAACACACTGACGAAAGAGGTGAAATCAGCTAAGGGAGCTACGCTGAAAGGATCAAAAACAGCCTTTCAGCCAACGATCCGGCATCATTGTGGACAGGCCTAAAGAATATCACTAACTACAGGAGACCATCCCCCTACACTGCAATGAACCATCAACTGGCTGACGAGTTGAATGTGTTCTACTCCAGATTCGACAAATTCATACCTCTCCCCCCCTCAGACATTAAAGACCCATTTACACCCCCTGCTATTCTGGCTCCTCTCGCCTCTGACCCCACACCAGCACTCAAGATCTGTGAAGGGGATGTTTGTCAGCTTTTTCACAGACAGAAGATCAGGAAGGCACCTGGCCCAGATGGTGTGTCACCCTCCTGTCTGAAGGTCTGTGCTGATCAGCTGAATCCCATCTTCACCCAGATCTTCAATAGATCCCTGGAGCTGTGTGAAGTCCCCTCATGCTTCAAATGCTCCACAATAATCCCGGTTCCCAAGAAAACCACCATCACAGGACTGAATGACTACAGGCCTGTAGCTCTCACATCTGTAGTCATGAAGTCCTTCGAGAGACTGGTGTTGTCACACCTGAAGGACATCACAGACCCCCTGCTGGACCCCCTGCAGTTTGCCTACCGGGCAAACAGGTCAGTGGATGATGCAATCAATATGGGACTGCACTACATCCTGCAACACCTTGACTCTGCAGGGACGTACGCCAGGATTCTGTCCGTGGACTTCAGTTCGGCATTCAACACCATTGTTCCAGGCATCCTCCACACCAAGCTCACCCAGCTCACTGTGCCCTCCTCCACCTGTCAGTGGATTACAAACTTCCTGACTGACAGGAAGCAGCAGGTGAGGATGGGGAGCATCATATCAAGCACTTGGACTATCAGCACTGGCGCCCCCCAAGGGTGTGTGCTCTCCCCACTGCTCTTCTCCCTTTATACCAACAACTGCACCTCAAGAGACCTGTCTATTAAACTCCTGAAATTTGCAGACGATACAACGGCCATCGGCCTCATCCGGGACGGTGACGAGTCTGCATACAGATGGGAGGTTGAACGGCTGGTCTGGTGGTGTGGTCAGAACAATCTGGAGCTGAACATGCTCAAAACTGTGGAGATGACAGTGGACTTCAGGAGGAGCCCCCCCACTCTGCTGCCCATCACCATCACCAACAACACTGTGACTGCTGTTGAAAGCTTCAGGTTTCTGGGTTCCACAATCTCTCAGGACTTGAAGTGGGAGACAAACACAGTCACTATCATCAAAAAGGCTCAGCAGAGGTTGTACTTTCTGTGCCAGCTCAGGAAGCTTAACCTGCCTAAGGAGCTGCTGACACAATTCTACTCTGCCATCATTCAGTCTGTTCTTTGCTCTTCCATCACTGTTTGGTTTGGATTGTCACCAAACAGGAGAAGAACAGACTGCAACAGACAATAAGGTCTGCAGAGGAAATTATTGGTGTCAACCTGCCCTCCATCCAAGACTTATACTTGTCCAGAGTCAGGAAACGGGCAGGTAACATCTCTGCGGACCCATCACACCCTGGTCACAATCTGTTTAATCTTCTCCCCTCAGGGAGGCGATATACATCACTGTATGCAAAAACAACCAGACACAAGAACAGTTTCTTTCCTCAGGCTATATCTGTGATGAACAGCTAAAATCCAGATTCATATATCAGTAATATCACTTGCAAAATATCTGCACACTCATACTGTCATTCTGTGCTCACTGTTACTTATATTATATTTATACTTATTTAAATTTACTATTTCATCTTTGCACTATGCACCATATTGTACCAAAAGGGAAATCCTTTCTGTGATGAACAGCTAAAATCCAGATTCATATATCAGTAATATCACTTGTAAAATATCTGAACACTTATACCGTCATTCTGTGCACACTGTATACTTTATATTTATTTAACTATTCCATACTTGACTTACCTGGATTACTTTGCACTATGCACCTATTTTTGTTGTTGTTGTTTGCTTGTTTGTTTGTTTTGTTTATACGCTTTATGTTTTGTACTATGAGAGCTAAGTGAACTGGAGTCAAATTCCTCGTGTGTGTCCACATACCTGGCAATAAAAGTGTTTCTGATTCTGATTATTATTATTATTTAGTGAAAAAAAAGTCCATGTTTTTTGTTTAAATATATTTATGGTTCTTTAAAGTTGAGATATTAAAGTAGGTTATAGGCAGAAAACCTACTTACCAAGCCGTTCATTCACCCTGTCATACCAAGCCGTTTCCTTTCTGCCTGTCTCTAGTTTCTTTGACCCTTGTTCTCGTTTATACCGTGTCTTTCTCTAAACTTGCCTACATTGCTCTGTTTGCCGATTGACCGACCCTTGCCTACCTTTTTAACCATGATTCTTGTATAGCGTTTTGGCTTTGTTTCCTGTTTGCTTTCCCCGTTCTCCCCTGCACATACATCTGTAAGTGCTTGCACCCTGACAGGATACTTCGCCTCAATGGATGCAGCAGAGGAGGTGAAGCAGACAGCTGAATGCTCAGGGACGCTTCTTGGGAGAACATCAGCAGGGACCTCAACACCAGGATGGCACAGCTTGCAGCCGTGATGTCACAGGCCCTCCTAAAGTACCCTGAAGCTTCACCAAGTCCCACGCTACTTTTCCCATATCCTGAGAAATATGCCTGTGATGCTCTCAGCTGTGATTTTTGCTTCAGTTCTCCATGTACTTCTCTACAATTCCTAACATCTCTGATGAACGTAAGATTACTAAGTTTCTTTTGTTCTTGACCGGTAAGGTGCTAAAGTGGGCTAGCGCTGTGTGGAAAAGTGGAGATGAGCACACTACTTCATATGACTGTTTCCTCGAATTGTTTAAACAAGTGTTTGATCATGAACCAGAGGGAATCGAAGTCGGTGAGAGCTTGCTCACCATCATGCAAGGTTCAAGGGGAGTCGCTGCATATGCCCTGGATTTCAGAACTCTCACAGCCGCCAGAACTGGCTCTAAAGGCTGTTTTTCGTCAAGGTCTTTGCCCTGAGGTACTGAGTGAACTGGCGTGTAGAGACGAACACCTAACCTTAGACTCCCTCGTCGTTCTAGCTATCAGGCTGGATCACTTAGGCCGAATCCCATTTCACCCCTTGGACCAACCCCTTGGCCCTTCCCCTCCATTTTGCGCGTTCACATGAAGGGGTAGGGGTATCCCAATCCCAGTTAACGCGGAGGGGTAAGGGAAGGGGTAGGGCTTCTGTACCCCTCCAAACGGAGATTTTCCTGGAGCTGACTCCGAACGAAGGGGTTTGAGTGATTTCCCACAATGCCATGCGGATTTCAGCGAGATTTCATGCGGATTTCAGAAAGATGGCGGTTCCCGCGGCGAAAGATTGTCATAAATGTATTTTCTCCATTATTTACGTGTTTTAAGTTGTTATCCAGAGGAAACACGCCGCTTGATTCGCTTTCAAGCTGAGAATGAGCAGCGATTTCTGAAATCCAAGCTGCTGCTAAAAAGCTTTGGGAGTGAGTATTGTTTTCGGTTGCTTGACTGCGTACGTTTTGTTCTGTTATTCTCGCTTTTATTGTTTACATGAGTGTTCTGACACCTCATTCTGTCGGATGTGGTGCACGAAGCGCCAAAGATATCCCATTCAGTGGTGTTAGTTAACAAATCACACCCTGCCAGCAGAGATTTCTGTTCTGGCTCTGACTGTAGCGGCTGGTCGCAGCCAATGACGCATTTGGTCGCGTTTTGCTAACGTAAATGCTGACGGAGGTACGCGATGACGTATGCGATCGTTGAAGGGCTATCCCAATACGTAGGGGTTGAATTTCAAGCCCTATCCCTTGTAGCTCAGTTTCAAGGGGAAGGGCCAAGGGGAAGGCGGAGGGGAAGGGGGAGGGGTAGGGGTAGAAATTAGAATTGGGATTGGGCCTTACTCTCCAGCCGACCTTCCCTCAAGGAAGAGACCAAGCCCGCGCCGTTCATTGACATTCCCACACCCATGGAGGTTTCTCAAACCCATCTGAAATGCTCCAAACAAGAGAAGAGGAAACGAGAGGGTCTGTGTTTTTATTGTGGAAGTTCCAGTCATCAGATCACACAGTGTCCAGTCCACCCGTCTCGCACCATCTCTGCTGAGACCACTTCCGACTCAGTGAGTCCAGTGAGCTATTTTAAGGCCCAATCATTCAAAGTTCCTGTATTGCTGAAACTGCCCTCCTTGACCCACGTGCTTTCTGCATTTGTTGATTCAGGGGTGGAGGGGAATTTCATCGACACCTCAATTGTCTAGAAGTTCAGTCTGCCCACAAGCCCTCTGCAGTGTCCACTCAGCATCAGGACCATCGATGGTGGGCCAATAAGGGATGGCCTCATCACCTCTTGGACCGCTCCCGTGCACGTTCAGGTGGGAGCCCTTCATTCTGAACTCATTTCACTCTTGGTTACCTCCAGCATTCATCACGACATCATCTTGGGCTATCCATGGCTACAGCTTCATGTCCCCCTGATCTCCTGGCAGAATAAGGAGATTCTTCAGTGGTCACCTACATGCTTCCAGAATTGCCTTCAGCGTCCTCAGCTAAATCTCTTCTCCACGTCTGTAGAGAGTCCCCAGCCTGACTTCTTAGTCAGTGACCGGTTCCGGGTCACTGCTCTTGCGGTCGACCAGTCGGAGCACTGAGCGGTTTTCCTATTTTTATTTTTTCCATTGTGTTTTGTTTGTGTTTTTGGTTTGTTTGTTTTATTACACTTTTGGAATGTATTTTTCTGGAATTATTTACACGCTGGCAGTTCTACACATGTTGGTTTATTTGATTGCTGCTTCACCCTCGGAGACAATAAGGATTACATACTCGCGGGAGCTGCTGCTGCGTCTCAACCTCAGTCCGGTTCTGTTCTCCCCTGACACTCTTCCTGAGGAGATTCAGAAACGAACATCCGAGGCGGATCAGTCCAACTCCAAACAGAGACTTCACAAGGTGACCAGACGGGGAAAAAAGAAAGGAGGTATCAGAGCGCGACTTCGGCGAACAGGTAAACAGCCGACACTGCCGGCAGTCATCCTCACCAATGTCCGCTCACTAAGGAATAAAACGGACGAACTTCAGGCTAATGTGAACCATCTGCATGAGTACAGGAATGCTTCTATTCTGGCGTTTACTGAAACTTGGCTCAACCATGGTGATGACAACAAAGCGCTGTACATCGATGGATTTGGCACCCCCATCAGGCTCGACCATGACAGTGACGTCACCGGTAAACAACATGGTGGTGGTGTGTGTTTCTATATCAACCCCCGGTGGTGCTCCACTGTCCATGTCAGAGAGAAGCTGAGTACTCCAGACATTGAGCTCCTGGCTCTGCCTCTTCGTCCCTTTTACCTTCCCAGAGAGTTCCCTCAACTCTTCTTCATCCTGGTTTACATACACCCCAAAGCTAACTCCACTTCAGCAACTGACCTCATCAAAAGCTCCCTGGACAAATTTGAACATTTATCCCCTAATTCCCCAAATTCATTCTTGGAAATTTTAATCACTGCAATCCTGGAAAATCTTTGAAAGGCTTTGAACAATACATCCATTGCTCCACTCATCTGGGAAAGACACTTGATAGATGCTATGGTTCTGTCCCAGACGTCTACAGAGCTGTCACTCTTCCTCCCATCGGCTCTGCTGATCACCTCACCATCCTGCTCGCTCCTACCTACATCCCAGTCATCAGGAAAATTAAGGTTACCAGGACTATCAAGCAGTGGACTAACGAGAGTATAGCAATCCTCCAGGGTTGCTTCGAGTCTACTAACTGGACCAACCTCCTTTCCTCTTCTGATGACATAAACGAACAGGTGGATGTCGTCTCATCATACATCAACTTCTGTGAGGAAAACATTATACCCTCCAAGACTGTTACTATCTTCCCTAACAATAAACCCTGGGTTACCAAGGAGCTAAAAACCATCATCAATAAGAAGAAACGGATCTTCTTCTCTGGGTCAGAGATGGAGAAAAAGGAGGTTAATAAAGAGGTCAAGAGGGCTATTAAGATTGCCAAGCTGAACTACAAGAACAAAGTGGAAGAAAAATTTTCTCATGGAAACCTCCGCTCAGCTTGGCAGGGCCTGAAGAGAATGGCAGCTGTTAACCTTCCTATCAGTAACAACTCTGTTAACATCCCTGGTAGTACACCAGCATATCTCCCCAATGACCTTAATTCCTTCTTCTCCAGATTTGAGATCAACAACTCCACCCAGTTAGAGGACATCAGATCCAACCTCATACCTGATGACCTTTGCATCTCTTTCCCCACCACTGACGTAGTGAGGGCCCTTAAGAGGTCTAAGGTTAACAGTGCACCTGGAGCCGATAACGTCAGTGGCCGGGTCCTTAGATACTGTGTGGACCAGTTAGGGAGTGTTTTCCAGAAACTGTTTCAGACCTCCATCAACACAGGAACTGTCCCCAAATGTTGGAAACACTCAACAATTGTCTCCATTCCCAAGAGAAGCCCCCCCCATGGCCCTGAACGATCTGCGCCCAGTGGCCCTCACCTCCCAGGTGATGAAGGCTATGGAGAGGCTTGTCAGGCAATACATTCTCACTCTGACCAATTTACAACTTGATCCGCTCAAATTTGCATATCAAAGCCATAAAGGCGTCGACGATGCCAAAGCCTTCATCATCGACACTATCCACAGACACCTGGAGCTTCCCAATACCTCCGCCAGACTCCTGTTTGCAGACTTCTCCTCGGCCTTTAATACCCTGCAACCGCATATTCTGGCAGACAGACTACACCGGAACTTCAACATGAGCAGCCAGCTCATCCTCTGGATCCTGGACTTTCTAACCAACCGAACCCAGCGTGTCTGGATTAACAATAACCTGTCTGATCTCCTCACCACCTCCACTGGCTCCCCACAAGGCTGTGTGCTTTCTCTGCTGCTCTTCATTCTGTACACTGATGAGTGCAGATCAACGTACCCCAACTGTCACCTGGTTAAGTTTGCTGATGACACAGTTCTCCTGTCCCTCCTGTCCGGCCCTTCCCTCCATCATGGACCCGCTCTTCAGCAGTTCGTAGAGTGGTGTGACTCTTCCTGCCTGGAGTTGAATATTAGCAAAACTAAGAAGATGGTGGTGACCTTCAGCAGCCAAAGGGAACTGGCGGCAGCTGTCACCACTATGGTCCACGGTTTTCCGGTCGAGACAGTTGAGGAATATAAATACCTGGGAACCATTCTGGACTGCCAACTAAGGTTCTCTTCCAACACAGAAGGGATCCTGAGGAAGTGCCACCAGAGGATGTACCTACTAAGGAAACTGAACTCTTTTTCTGTCAGTCAGAACATCTTGTTGACATTCTATTATACATTCATTGAAAGTGTTTTAGCTTTTTCTATATGCTGTTGGTATTACTCCATTACTGTACAGGATAGGAAGCGCCTGCATAATATTGTTAAGGTGTGTTTTAATATTATTGGACTTCCTGCTCGCCACCTGAATACTGTGTACGAGCAGCAGGCTAGCGGCCTGGCTCGTCGAATTCTTAAGGACTCGACTCATGCTTTGTTCCCGGCATTTGAGCAGCTGCCATCTGGTCGCAGGCTTCGCTGTCCGGCCTGTAAGACCCAGAGGAGGAGAGCAACCTTTGTTCCAAGTGTTATTCTCCTCCTGAACTCTAAGAAGTCTAAGACAGTTACAATAATTTAAGTTTTCTGTACAATACTCTAGTGCAATATCACATGTCCTGATGTGCAATATTACAATATCACCTTGTCACTTTAACTACAATGTCACTCTAATCATATTGTCATTTTAATTTTTATCCACACTTCATTTTATTTATTTGCCATATTTTATCTGCTGCTTTTTTTTTTTTACTTTGTTACTGGCAGCAGGCCTGCCATTGTACATTGTACATAATATGCTGTTTTTTTTTTGCCCACCCATTTTTTAAATTTTATTCTTTTTGTGATTTTATTTTCTTGCTCTTATTTTAATGTACCGCTCTTCGCCCTTCTAATTGCCCTTCGGGGATAAATAAAGTTTTGTCTGATCTGGTCTGATTAGAGCATGTTCCGGAGTGTTACTTGGACTTAAAGGAGGGCTTCAGTAAGGGTAAAGCCTGTGGCCTGCCACCACATTGCCCATACGACTGCCATTGATCTCCTGCTAGATACATCTCTACCACATGGTTGTATCTACCCTCTCTCTCAAGCAGAACGGACTGCTATGGAGGAGTATATTCAAGAGGCCCTCAAGCAGGGTTACATACGCCCATCAACTTCACCAGCATCAGCTGGATTCTTCTTCGTTGAGAAGAGAGGGGGGAGGTCTCCGACCCTGCATAGACGTTAGAGGGCTCAACCAAATCTCAGTTAAGTACCCTTATCCTCTTCCATTGGTACCCTCGGCTTTAGAACAACTACACACTGCCAAAATATTCTCTAAGCTAGACCTGCACAGTGCCTACAACCTGGTTAGAATCCAAGAGGGAGATGAGTGGAAGACCGCCTTCAGTACCAATGCCAGCCATTTTGAATACTGGGTAATGCCATATGGCCTTTCTCCAGCACCAAATGTGTTTCAGTGCCTTATTAATGACATGCTTCAGGATATGTTGGGGAGATATGTTGTAGTTTATGTACATTGACAATATCCTGATCTACTCCCCAGATGAAGAGAGCCATCTCAGGCATGTCAGATCAGTTCTCCAATGCCTGTTAGAGAATCACCTTTATGTCAAGGCTGAGAAGTGCGAATTTAACATGCATCAGATCTCCTTTTTGGGTTACATCATCAGCGCAGAAGGGGTCAGCATGGACCCCTCCAAGGTGTCTGCAGTTACGTCCTGGCCAGTACCCACCTCAGTCAAGGAACTCCAACATTTCCTAGGTTTCGCCAACTTCTATCATCGCTTAATTAGAAGTTTTAGCACTATCGCAGCACCCTTGACTTCTCTGTTAAAGAAGGGACCCAAGCGCCTCCACTGGAGTTCCTCAGCCGAAGAGGCCTTCAATAAACTCAAGACTGCCTACACCACAGCCCCAATACTATAACATCCTGACGCAGCCAGACCATTCACGGTCGAGGTAGATGCCTCTGAGACAGGTGTAGGAGGGATCCTTTCACAGCATTTCAGGGAGAGACCCAAGCTCCACCCGGTGGCATTCTTCTCAAGGAAACTCACCTCTGCAGAGAGAAACTACGATGTTGGGAATAGAGAACTATTAGCTATCAAGCTTGCTCTGGAGGAGTGGAGGCACTGGCTGGAGGGAGCCACACATCCCTTAGTCATATTAATCGACCATAAGAACCTTGAATATCTCAAGAAGGTGAAAAGACTTAATCCACATCAAGCCAGATGGGCATAGTTTTTCACACGCTTCCATTTCATGATTTCATATTGCCCAGGCACCAAGAACACAAAGGTGGATGCCTTATCTCGGACATTCCACTCATCTCCTCACAACCCTGAACCTCATCCCATTCTCGCACCTGACTGTTTCATCCAGGCTATCACGTGGGACCTAGACAAAGAAATAAGGGAGTCACAACCTCAAGCACTTCCAGAGAGTTGTTCACCTGGCCTCCTATACATCCCCAACCACCTCAGAGGAAAACACACCACATGGGCACATGCATCTCCTGCTACTGGACATCCAAGCAGCCATCGTACTCAGCAAATGCTGAGAAACAAGTACTAGTGGGAGAACGTGCTGACAGAAGTCAATTGTTTCATCTCCTCTTGCTCTGAGTGCACCCAGGCCAAGGTTCCACGAACCCCTCCAGGTGGGAAGCTCTGCCCTTTCCCAGTACCTCAGAGACCCTGGTCCCACCTGGCCGTAGATTTCATCACAGATTTACCACTGTCCCAACACAGCACAACCATTATGGTAACAGTGGACAGATTTTCCAAGGCACTGAGACTCATCCCGTTACCTGGCATCCCCACTGCCTTCCAGACAGCCAAACTGTTATTTCAGTATGTGTTCAGATACTTTGGTATCCCAGAGGACATAGTCCGTGACCGTGGTCCTCAGTTCAGGGGTTTCTATCAGTAATGGCATTGAGAGCAACAGCTCGAAACAGACAACAAGCATGGCTTCTCAAAACTACAAAACCCAAGAACCACAGTGCCGTCTATCACCTGCTTATTAATTACACCTGTCTCTCGTTCTCCACTCATCAAGTCATGCTACTTAATCACCTCTCTTACTCACTTCCGTGCAAAGTATTGTTCAGTGTTTACCCTGTCATACCAAGCCGTTTGCTTTCTGCCTGTCTAGTTTCTTCGACCCTTGTTCTCATTTATACCTCGTCTTTCTCTAGTCCTGCCTACATTGCTCTGTTTGCCAATCAACCGACCCTCGCCTGCCTTTTTACCACGATTCTTGCCTAGCATTTTGGTTTTGTTTCCTGTTTGCTTTCCCCACTCTCCCCTGCACATACATCTGTAAGTACCTGCACCCTGACACGTTACGTGTATATTGTGTTGTTTTACTGACTTTTATTAACGTTTGTATCTAAGGCCAGACTAGGTGTCCTATAAAGAAAATCACCAGATCCAGAACTTACCTGCTCCAGCCCAGCTCCCTCTGCCACAATCACCACAATGACATTCCCAAAAGCCACAGTAAGAAGCCATCCTGCTTGCAGCACAGACTTCATACTCGCTGGGGCCTAAGGGCACAAGCTGTGGCATGAGCAACTGAAACTAACAGAACATTAAATCTAAAATGTGGTTCACTGACGTACCTGTGAATATGAAAATTCTAGACCAGTGATTGAGAACATGACCTCCCCTGCAGTGATGAGGACGTACTGTGGGATCTGCCAAGCAATGTGCACATTGTTTGCCTGGACATCCTCAGTCTTATTAATTTGTATGGCTTCTGTGTCCTGTACAAACAACAGGCAACTGTTGACCCTTTTTGGCCTGGCTACCCATTCCTGTATCATTATCTCTTACAGATAAATAAGAGAAGTTCATTTTTAAGAAGCAACAACCATCATTTAATCCTTAAACTGAACACTGTTTTCTGTGACTGTGTGTGTGAGCTGACTAATTTCTATTTTATATCTTTTAAAAACTTTGTGAAAACCACAATTCTCGTCTATATAATTGTCCAAGAAATTGTGAAACAAATATCGCCATGGCCTCTACGGTAAAATATTAACCACACTAAGATAAACATATTTTTACCCCGCCAAGAATGAATGTGTAGGTGGCACCAAAGTCAAGAAGCCCCAGATCAATAAGATGTGTCTTTGTCTGTGATTCGCAGGAAACTTCTGTGTATCTGCAGAGGGAAAACATTGTCAAAGACATGAGCTTCATCAACCAAGACCTTGATCAGGCATAAAATCTGTAATCACTGATATGAAAATCCATAAAAAGTCCATAAAAATATTTCAACTTGAGGAGAGATAATCAATCACCAGATGTTACATGATTGTAATTAAATAGAGCTATTGGTAAGATAAAGTACTCACTTTCCTCTTTCAACACTTTTGCTTTCAGAGATCCCGTAACTGCTTGGTGCAAAGAATGTTACACTGCCTACTGTTATGTTCATGTCCTCTGATCGGCTATTAATAAATCTGAAAAAAAATTGTCAGACATTTATAGCTCATTACAAAGAACCATCCAAGTTGTATTATGCAAAGTCTGATAATTCTACTGAAGATTAACTCTCCAGTTAAATTTGACCTCAGAAACACCCTTCCCTGCTCATTGTGATTCTTATTCAGTATTTATGATTCTTCAAAGTTGTACTGTACCTGAGGAAGGCTTCTCCATTCTTAGATTTAATGATATTATCCTTTTCCTGCATTTTAATCACACAACATGTAAATGAGGACAATGTAATATCACTACAGTGCAAAATTAAATAAGAATCTGGTATAATTTTAATATATTTAGATGCCAATTGTGTTCTTATCTGTCAAAAGTACTTCCTGGAGACATTTAGTAAATTCTTAAAACCTCACCTGTTTACACTCAATACTAGTGCCCTCACTATACAAGATGAGGCTATAGGCAGTGTGCTCACTGACGTTAAGTTGGCACTGGTGAGCCACTCCATTTTGAGAAACAGTGACTGGGAAGACTTGGCTGACACCCTCAAGTGGAAATCTAGTGTATTCCAAAGGATCCTAACAACATAAGTGATTTCATTATTTGCTTTATAGTGGTTAAAATTAATTTTAAAATAAACTTAAAACAGTTAAATGACAGATGACCTCACCTTATATGATTCTATTTTGTCAGGGAAAATATTATGTCCTGTAATTTCTACAGACACAGCCTCTCCATTAACAAGGTTAAGGACTTGTAGCAAACACTCTTTGGCTGGTGGAGGTTCCACACCCGTTTTCTTTGCCAGAAAATACAACACAGAGTACATCACACTCAGTACTGACAGTTTCTATGACTTCCTTTTCAACTTTGTAACACTGTGGTATCAAGACTGTGTGTAGACATACAATGACATTGACTTCCACTACAGTTGCAGCACAGAAGGCGAGTGCAGCAAGGATCATTCCTGTGGTCATCTTCCTTAGAGGCCTAAGCACAGGAGAGAGATATGGAAGTTACACAAGCAAGAAGTCTAACATTTGATTATTAGCCAGACTATGTTCTTATGTTTGCACCTGCATGTCCAAAACATGATTTATAAAAAGAGTGCAGACAAATGTACCTGAATATAAATGGCTTATCATTTAAAATAAATTCCATGAACATTCCACAGGGGATAACACTTAAAGGTCATAGGCAGTGGTCGGAGGTGAAACGTAGAATATCAACTTTATTGTCTAGAAGAACGACCCAAAAAGCAAATTCAATCTTCCTAGTGTCTAATTTGCACCCTAAAATTGAATAAAACGGTTAAAATATACTGTGTTGCCCAATTTCCGAAGGTTTGCTTACATCTCACTGATGCGCACTTTCACCGCCAGGGGACAGTCGTCATGACGTCATTCAAGGCAAACAGACTGGGAGCAGTTCTGTGTTTACTTGCGAACCGAGCACACGTGTACGGACTTTGGTCGTGAGAGGTTGTGTAAAATGTCTGAAAGCGATTTTGAAGTAGGAACTCTCCAAATTGAATATCGAGAGGTGAAACCATATATGTATGAACCTGTGGCCGTTGTGAAGCAATCCGTGAACGTGGCTCACTGGTTTGACCGTGCGGCCTCGGAATCGGACAGCGACTCGGCCGACTCTGACCGCGGTGACCCCGGACCTCAACAAGATTCGCGCTCAAATGATTTATCCTGGTAGTTATGATAAATTCCTACTTTCATCGTAATACTAAATAAGAGCCCTTTTTTTCTAATTTACTTTTTATTTGTTTTTCTTTTAGTACAAAACAACATACATGCGCCAACTGGGCACAAAACACATAACATGGGGAGGATCTAAGTGTTAAATAAGACAACAGAATCAACATAAATACCACATACACACAGACACGTACCCACACCCTAAGGGCCTCTGCATGCTCTTGCGACAAGGCTTTCACAGATAGTTGTAATTTATTGTTGAGCGGGGAGTAATAGGTGTGCGCGATGTTATTCACCGCCACAACGCAAGGTGGCGTGAAGTCGCGAAATCGCTAGGAGTAGTTGGTGGGTGTGGTTAGTGGAGTGTTTATCCTCCGGTTACTTATAATGACTAGAACTGGAGTCGTATAGATGTACGTACTTCCTCACTTCCTCGATCAACCGCTCTTCGTGCTGCTCCATCTTCGCTCGTGTTTTTAAAAATGGCGGTCGTGAAAACAAACCAAACCGGGAAAGTAGGGAAGCGGAAGTGCGTGTACAGCGGATGTAGAGTGGACCAATCAGAGCCCTCTTGTCTGCGACGCTGTCTGCGAGGCTTCTGCGGTGGTCACAATTTTTGGGAGGTGCGCGCAGAGCGTCTGCAAAGGGGGGGGGGCTACGCAGACGCCATCTGCGACGCCATCTGCGAGGACTGCATTGTCAGCATAAATTGGCCTTTACTGTCTTTATATACAACATCTTTGTTTTTGCATGGGCACATACATCTAAACCGAAAAAACATAAAGATTCTGCACTTTGGAAAGGGAAAAAACCCTTTAAATTTGGAGGATATGACCTTACTAATGGTATGCCAATTACACAAAATCAGGTCTTACACCTGACACAAGAGAGCCATTTTGACTAATTTTCTTCAAAAATATCACTTTGATGTCTTAGCCTAAATGTGATCCTCTCCATCATGTATATGTTATAGATTATATCAATCCATTCATTTATCGTTGGTTTGTCCTTCTTAAGCCATTTTCTGGTCAGGGCCTTTTTGCATCCCACTAGTAACACTCTTAACAGGTATTTATCCTGCTTTGTGTATTCTAGTCTGTTCAGGTCACCAAGATACAAGATTTTAAAGTTTAGGTATATTTTCTTTGTAAAAACAGCTTCCAGGACCCCATGGACATCTCTCCAAAATGGAGCCACAGAGGGACAGCCCCAAAAAATAGGATAGTGGTTTGCTAATGTGTTTCCACAGGACCTCGAGCAGGCAGTCTGATTTGAATAGTTAGTCTTTTGCGCCGGAGTGCTAAAGAATCGAGTCACATTCTTCCAGCTGAATTCCCTCCAGGAGGGGGAGCTTGTCACTGTCCACTGCTGTTTGCAGATCCTGTCCCACTCTTCCTGCAATACTGTGAGGCTTCCCTCTGTTTCCCATCTTTCCTTAATGTACAAAAAGTGTGGTCACTTTTTAGATTTTGGAGAGCCAAATATAGTTTAGATATTATTTTTTGGAGGGTACCATTCTTGTAAGCCCTTTGAAAAATGTTCAGAATTTCTTCCCTCCTTGAGGTGGCATCCATTGGGAATTTTTTGTTCATAAAGTCTCTGATTTGTAAATACCTAAAGTGATCTTGATTTTGTAGGCCAAATTTATCCTTAAAGTCCTGGAAGCTTAGAACTGTATCCTTTTCTAGAAGTGTGCAGTATTCCGTAAGCCCATTCCCTATCCAATTTTTAAACCTTGTATCATACTTATTGGGTATAAAATCTGGATCATATGCAAACCATTTAAACACTTCAGTCTTTTTTCTCAAATGATACCTTTTAACTATTTCATTCCATGTTTTTAGGGAGCCCATTATCCAAGGATTATTAGGGTCCAAAAAATGATTAGTTGATGAGGGGTCACCAACCAAAGTATTAACTGGTAATCTCTTCCCCACAGACATTTCGATCTCTTTCCATCTCGATTTATAATTTGGTATACACCATCCAACTAGTGGCCGAATTTGAGCTGCTTTATAGTAATTTCTCAGACAGGGGAGAGCCAATCCACCTTTTCCCTTTGTAATTGTAGAGTTTTGTATTTTATTCTTGGCTTTCTCCCCATCCATATAAATCTTGAAAGAACTTTATCCCACTCCAAGAAGAACTGTTCTGGTTTCTCAATTGGTACTGAGTGAAATAAATATAAAAGTCTTGGTAAAATGTTCATTTTTACTGAATCTATATGAGAACTAATATTTAGGTAAGGGATTAGGCTCCATCTGTTTATGTCGGCTATAATTTATTTTTTGAGGGGGCCATAGTTAATTTATTCAAGTGTAGATATGTCTAAAGGTAGAAGGACTCCCAGGTATTTTATAGAATTTTTATCCCAATTCAGACGGTATCTGGAGCGGAGAGATTGAGGAGGATCATAGTGAACACTAAGGACCTGAGTTTTCCTCTTGTTTACTTTATATCCTGAGTATGATCCATAATCATCTAATAAAGACATCAACACTGGTAAAGATTCTGTTGGGTTTGAAAGTCTAATGAGCACGTCATCTGCAAACAGGGCCAGCTTCTGTTCACGTGCCGGCATTTTTATACCTTTGATCTCTCTGTTCTGTCTAATCCATTGTGCTAAAGGTTCTACAAAAACTGCAAATAGAAGTGGACTTATGGGACAGCCCTGCCTTGTGGATCTCTCCAGCAGAAAGGAGTCTGTGAGCTCCCCGTTGATTTTTAATCTAGCTGATGGTTTATTATATAGGGCTTCTAGTGTCCTAATAATTACTTGGTTAAAACCAAATTTCTCCATAGCTCTGAATAAAAATTTCCATCTCACCGAGTCAAATGCTTTTTCCGTGTCTAAACTACGGTAACTAACATAGCCTGTATTTTATTTTGATTTATATATCTGATAATTTGTAGAGATCTTCTGATTTTATCGTGTGTTTGATGTGATAGAACAAATCCTGTTTGATCCATATTGATTATTTTGGGTAAGGTTTTCTCAAGCCTTTTTGCAATAATTGAAGTAAACAGTTTATAGTCCAGATTAAGTACACTAATTGGCCTAGGTTTTTAAATTCAGCCTGGAGGATCTTGAGTTTTTCTTCTCTTTGTCTCTTGAGAACGGATGTCGCTGCAATCACCTTCCCTCTCATTACTGCTTTGCAGGCATCCCAGAGCACAGGCGGAGACACCTCTCCATTATCATTATGTTCTAAGTATTCTTGGATTTCTCTTGCAAACTGTTCTGTCCTATTTTTACTTAATATACTAGGATTTAATTTCCAGAGTGTAGGCTTCTGTTTATGGGTCACTTCTAGGGACAAATATAGCGGACGATGGTCCGAGAGATCCATTGTTCCAATGTGGCATTTTTGTACCTTACTACTGTCTGTTCCAAATAGTAGAAAATAGTCAATCCTGGAATATGTCAGGTGTGGAGATGAATAGAAAGTATAGTCTTTGACGGATGGATTTAGATGTCTCCAGATGTCAATCAGTCCTATTTCTCATAGTAATGAGTTAATTTTCTTTGTTATTTTTTGCAAGCGAGATATTCTTGTCCCAGACGAGTCAAGTTTCGGATTAAGAATAGTATTAAAGTCACCTCCGCACACTAGAGTCCCTTGTGATTCAGTTACAATCCTATCAATTATTTGAGTGTAGAAGTCTGATTCTGAACCAGGAGGAATATATACATTATATAAAGTGAATAGACTTCCTTCAACTTTCCCATGTATCAGTATGAATCTTCCTTCTTTGTCCTTTATAGTAGATGTGTGTTCATATGTCACCCTTCCTGAAATTAGTATGGCTACCCCTCTCGTATGTATGGATTTGTTCGAGGAGGAGAAAACATATTTAAATCCTTGTCTTTTAAGTTTTTCATGTTCACTTTCCACCATGTGAGTTTCTTGCAAAAATGCAATATCTATGTTCTCTCTTTTTAGTTTAGCAAGGATTTTGTTCCGTTTAACTGGGCTGCGAAGCCCATTCACATTTAAGGAAATTACATTAACCATATGGTCCCTGTGTACACACATTTTGATCCTGAATTGTATGAGGCCACAACCTCAGTAGGTGCTAAATTTCCCATGCCTGAAAAACTACAACCAAAAAAAACAAACCAGATCTCCCCCATTTTGAAACTAAAATACAAACAAACATTCACACTCTTTATAACAGAAGTAACAGAGGTGAAGACTTCCTGTAACAGAGGAACCCTTGTCCCTCTAAGGTCCCTGTTGATGGGTGGAGGGAAAAAAAAACCCTGATGGTTGGGGCCCTCCCTAGTGGTGGAGTGATTAACCTACAGCTGCACTCCATGTCCACTATGTCCAACTCCGTTGTTTTGCTCAGTTGGTGATTTATAATAGATTCAACAAAATAATATTAGAATTTAAAATAGAGAGAGAGGAGAGTAAAAAAGACCAGATTACTTCCCTTAATTTACAGTCTCCTAGCTTGTTGTCCTGCGCAGATTCTAGTCTTTCAACTTTGTGGTGATCTCCTAAACTCCTGGAGCATTTCTTTCACTCGCGTCTCCATTTGTTTTCCTCCGTTGGTTGCTTGTTGCCATGGGAACGCCTTCAGTATACTCTCCTCCAGGACGGGACCCGGGTCCTCCCTGACAGCAGCCGCCTGGACTCCCCGTGCCCTCATATCCTGTGCAGCCTGATGCGCGTCCTCGTAGGTACGTGGACCAGTGCTCCAGTGGATTCAGATCCTCGTGAGCGGAGTTTGGAAGTGGACGCCTTTTTCTTTCAATGCTTTCTTAATTCCCCCATAGGCTCTGCGTTTCTCCATCACCTCATAAGCATAATCATGGTCAAAGAAAATCTGTTTATGTGGACTTTCTTCTTCCAAGCCAACTTCAGCACAGTTTCTTTAAAGTCAAACTGCAGGAAGTTGATCACGATAGACCGAGGTGTAGCATCAGGTCCTGGCTTCTGTGTCAAAGCTCTGTGAGCCCGTTGAATCTGCAGAGACATACTGTCTGGGAGAGCGAGTGCCGTGGTCAGCAGGTTTTCTACAAACTTTATCGTCAAGTCCCACTCGGAGCCCTCCGGTACTCCATAGACCCGAATATTGTTTCTTCTGGACCTGCTTTCCAGATCCGTGACTTTTTCCCGCAGTCTGCGTTGTTCTTTCAGCAGACACAGCAGAGCCTCTTTCGTTACAGCGCTGCTTGTTTCCATGACCGAAATGCGCTCCTCCGCCTCGGTGATAGCCTGGTCATGAGCTTGAAGCGTGGTCTCAACTTGTGTTAGCTTCTGGTCTAGCTCTTGTCTCAGCGTAGCTAATTCACCCTTCAAGTCTTTTTTTATGTCCTCCTTAAAATCAAAAATAGCTGAATGTATATCGTGCTTAAAGTCGCGGATGTTTTTAGAAATGTTTAACATTTCTTGTAGCAGTTTGTCTCTGGGTTCATCAACTTCACTGCTAGCTAGCAGGTAGCCCTTATCGTCGTTTGTCGACTCCATTTGTTTTTTGTTTGGCTGTAATTGTTCAGTAACACGCCCTCTCAGAGTCTTGGAACATCTCTGTGATTTCCCTCCACTCATATCTTGCCTCTTGAAGTTTTTCTGTACAAGTTTTCAAGTTGGGAAATTGTTTTTAATACTGACTGGAGCGGAGCAATTGACTATGCGTTGTTCCCGAGCATGACTTAACCCGGAAGTCCCAATAAGAGTCCTTTTGAAGAATAATTAAACCGCCCTCCTTAGTGGATATAGGTAACGATTACTCGACAGTGCGCTGGTAGGCCACATTGGCCTGCCATCCGCAGCATTATACTATTTATAGCCTACTCTAAACGAGGAAATATCCCTTTTGTCTCATTTACACAATGATTGTACAGGATCCCTCAGGATTCTTGACTTGTCAACTGCAAGCAAAAGTAAAAAGGTTTACCTCCAATCTTCTCCTTTTTGCTTGAGTGTTGCTGCTCCATTTCTTCTTTGACTGCTTGATTTTGTTTCACACGCACAATCCACTCTCTCCGCCTCATCTCCCCTTTCGGAAAAAGCCAACCCACTCGCTCTACCGCTTCTCCTTTTTTGGAAAAAGCCAACCCACTTGCTCCACCTCTTCTTTTTCGGAAAAAGCCAACCATCTCGTGCCGCCTCTTCTTCTTTTTCAGAAAAAGCCAACCCTCTCACTCCGCCTCTTCTCCTCTTTCGGAAAAAGCCAACCCACTCGCTCCGCCTCTTCTCCTTTTTCAGAAAAAGCCAACCCACTTGCTCTGCCTCTTCTCCTTTTTCAGAAAAAGCCAATCCTCTCGTTCCGCCTCTTCTCCTCTTCCGGAAAAAGCCAATCCACTCTCTCTGCCTCTTCTCCTCTCTCAGTAAAAGGTAAAAACTTCTTCCTGAACCGGTCCCGTTGTTACAGTTCACTGCACAACAATAAGGCATGGTTTTCTTTGGAAATTCCTGAACACACGTCTGCACTCAAGCCGAATGGCAATGCAAGTAAACGGAAGTGGACTCAACTCAAGCGGTGTGTTTGTCTTGAATGACGTCACGCGCCAAGTGGTCACGAAAATTGCTGAACAGAAATTCGCCGCGATCCATGCCAAGTTATTTTAATGATTACTTATTAACAATACTTCTTGGGACCAGAATAAAATTACAGCGGGTTTTTTAACATATACAGTTTCTAATGTGCATAAAATTAAAATCGTTGCCTATGAGCTTTAAAGTACAAAAAACAGCAAATGTTATCTGAAATTCTGAAATTGTGGCATGGCAAGACTTAAATGTGTTGGAGATCAAACAGATTAAAATATGAAATAAATTTAGGTCTGGTGTCATGTCAGAGACAAAGTGTATTTTATAATCTTGATACAATAACTTAATAATGAACCAGCACTTAACCAGCACTTAATACTACAATATGGAAATTAAGAAAAAAAAAAAGTTCTGAGGAAAATGCCAAACAGTGGTGACATAAGTAATTCACCTTCATGTAAAGCTTAAGTGTCAGGGGTGGGTGGTGGAGACGGATGTAGGTGCAGAAGATATTTCTTAAGAATAAGACAAATAGGCAAACAATCCGACACAGCATGCATGAATTGTAAATGGAAAAACAGACAAGAAGTCAAGTGAGGCACAAACAGACTATCGAAGGCACAGACTAAAGTGGAATAAAAAGACCAGGAACAGGAAATCAGAAAACCAGGAGATCAATCAAAAAACAAGGCTCAGTAAAGTGTCACACACAACTCAATACTCTGTAACATGAGTCAGTCTTATATATGTGTGCTGATTGCACCTTAATCCGCTGCCGGTGTGAAGCAATAGCAGTGTACGCATGTGAGTCAGTTCGTAGCATGTGCTGTCCACAGCGCACGTGAGAGTCAGCCAATGTGTGTGGATCTGACAGAACCCCCCAAAGAGCTCCCTATGCTCCATCTTTAGTGGCCCCGGGGATGAGGGCCTGGTGCTGGACGCCGTGCCATCAGCGGTCTGTTCTGTGCCAATGTGGCACTGGATACTCGGCTCTAGTGGGGGCTTAGGCTGAAGCTATGGACAGGGCCTGGATTCCGGACAGAGTACGAGCATGGGTTTGGGCATTGGACTGAACATGGGTTCTGGGCAGGACCTGGACATGGGCTCTGGACAAGACATGGGCTCAAGCTCTGGACAGGACTTGGGCTCCAGACTGGACATGGGCTCACGCATGAGCTTGGGCTCTGGACAGGACCTGGACTCTGGACAGGGCTCTGTCTGAGCACCGCTTTTGTCCTTGTCGAAGCCCAGTGGTGCGGCAGCGATGTCCTCATGACCCAGCAGCGGAACAACATCTTCAAAGCCGGGCGGCAGCAGAATGACAATGTCTTCCTTACTGAAGTCTGGGGCAGAAGCCACCCCATTGACCTCTGGCACTGGTTCTAGAACAGGCTCTGGCATTGGCTCTGGCTCTCATGCTGGTGCAGGTGCTGGCATTGGCACTGGCGCTGGCTTTGGTTCTGGGACAGGCTGTGGGACTGGCTCTGTAATTAGCTCTGGAGTGACAGCCTCCTCCGCTGCTGCTGTGTCAGCCTTAGTAAGGAGCTCTGGAGCAACGGCCTCTTTCGTTGCCGCTACATTGGCCTGTAACGTTGTAAAATTCATGGGGGTCCTCCTTCTCTAAAGCATCATACAGTTACCAGAGCATTATGTGCAAAGACTAAGTTATGTAGGCATGGATGTTCCACTCTTACAAGGTAATCAGCCCATCAGCATGTTCGTCCCATGAGCCAGTTAATCATGTAGCTGACCAAGACTCGTTCTGGAGGCTTGGGCTCCTCCAGGTCAGCATAAAAACATGCACATTGCAATGTGAACCCCTTGGGGTGATATTCCACTCCATCATGAAGTGCCGGGGTGTCTGTCCCAAGTTGCTGCCAGGAAAATACAGCTAGGGGTTGAGGCACAGAAACCTGGGCATGGCATAGAGGGGCGTGCTGGTTATCTTCTGCTACATCCATGTAGCAGCGAAGTATTCTGTCAGAGGGGCAAAGTATTCTGTCAGGGTGGATGGTGGAGACGGACGTAGGTGCAGAAGATATTTATTAAGAATAAGACAAACAGGCGAACAATCCAACATGGCAGGCATGAATTATGAATGGAGAAACAAGCAATAGGTCGAATGAGGCACAAACAAACCATCAAAGGCACAGACTAAAACAGAATACAAAAGAAGAGGAACAGGAAATCAGGAGATCAACTGGAAAAAAAAGCTTGGTAAAATGTCACACACAATTCAATACTTCACAAAGTGAGTCAGTCTTAGACGTCCTTATATATGCGTGCTGATTGCGCCTTAATCCACTGCTGGTGTGAGTCATTAGCGGTACGCATGCGTGAGTCAGTTCGTAGTGCGCGCTGTCCAGAGCACGTGTGAGAGTCAGCCAACGTGCATGGGTGTGACATTAAGTACACTCTGCTCTGCACCGTTTTGCTGTGCAAGAACCACATAATGAATGCTGCACCTTGCATAATCACGGACACTGCATATACTGTTTTGCACTTTTACTAGACAAGAACAAGAAAAACATTTTTTTTAGTGTACTTTGAATGCTGTTAAAATTTTACTGGGACTTTCTATTCCACATGGATATGTAGCTTTGGCTGTACTTACGTGAGGTTGATCCGACAAAGACGGATGAGCGGGTACACACCCATGTCAAAGATAGGAACGAACACCAGAATGAGCAAAGCATTCAGCATCTTAACAACAGGGAAGGGAAAAACAATACATCCTGCATCTCACAGAGGAAAATAACCAAAATGATCAGAAAATCATAAAATATATAGCTGAAACAGATAACCGTAAATGTGTTGCTTAAATTTTATGATAGTTTCTTCGTAACATCATATCATTGAGCTTTAACAGTGCTCCAGGCCACGGGAAGATTTGTGCATACAGGTACCTGCATTTGATCAGGCTTTATTACAAAACCTCCACCCTGTAAAACAGAAAAATACAGATGAATGGATAGAGCATAAAATTATGCAATATAAAAATCTTCATCTGCAGTTTAGTTGTTTGAACTGTCACAAAACGAATGCAAATTAAAAAAAGAAGAAAATTATTTAAATTACAGTGAGTCATTTCTGCACCTCAATCACTCAACCAACATACAGGAAATATGAGTTTTTCATTAATTTCTGTATTTTTGACCAAGGTTTTCAAACCTTCTTATGAAGAACCTAGGTCCTATACATTATTAGTGTTTTCCTTTCTGCAACAAATTAAAGCTAAATTTGAGCTTACTATTAAGGACTAGATAATTTAAGTCAAGAACATGAGGTAAAACAGCATAAGGTTTCCATCACAGTAATTCAGAAACACAGATATAAACAATAAAAACAATACCAGTCAAAAGTTTGGACACATCTAATCATTCATAGGTTTTTCTGTATCTTGACAATTTTCTACATTGTAGAACAATACTGAAAACATCAAAACTATGAATTAACATACGGAACATAAAGGGAATTATCAATATACTGTAGGTTGTTTTAACGTATTGGCTGTATTTTGCATTGTTAGGTGGACAACTTTATGAAAATTAATTCATTGCTCAGCTCAGTGGAATACATCAAGTGCTTTGTAAAACTGTCATTACCCTAATGAATTGAGACTTACTGGATATGTGAATGCTCAGTGTTTTTTTGTTATACATATAAATCCTAAATAGATTAAAATGGTGTGATCTGGGAAATAGGACAATTTTGTCCATGCAACTGTGGGCCATACAGTTGTCATTTAAACTTCATTACCCTTTACTCAGTTTCATGTAATCATGTGATTGCACTCGGGACAAGAAAAACCACAGTCATAGAAACAGGACATGAAGCAGTGAAACTCTAGTTATGTATGTAACCGTGGTTCTATGAAGGAGTGGAAGACCGCCAGAGGCAGTCAATAGATTAGTGGAATTCCTCATGCACCCGCGCATTAGTCAAGAAACATGTATAAACTTCTGTCATCATGTAACCATGATATCGCAAGACACAGTATAAATACCAGTATGCGGGTCATGACGTTCTTAATGGTCATTCTTGCCCTTCCGAGTGACCAGAGGCTCTGGCAGTCTTCCACTCCTTCATAGATCCACAGTTACATACATAACCAGCATTCGATTTCAGTCCTTACAGACCACTAGAGGCAGTCGAGTGACTAGTGGAAGATGTATGCCAACTACGTCACGAGGAAGTTTACTCAGAGTCAGGTAAGACAGTTGGAAGTATAGCCATGTGTGCCAGAGAGAGTGATGCCACATTCAGACTATAAAACCTGGTGCACGTGCTGGGAGAAGATCATGTTGCAGCCGAACAGATATCAGACAGGGGGACCCCATGCAATACTGCCCAGGAAGCTGCTATAGCCCGAGTTGAGTGCCCCTTCAACAGTGTAGGAGCTACCTGCCTGCACCGCTGGTAAACCACAGAGATAGCCTCTGTGACCCAATGGAAAAGCCTTTGTTTGTAAAGAGCAGAGCCCTTATTCTTTCCTCCAAAGGAAACAAACAGTTGGTCCGAGGCCTGCTGGGGTGAAGTAACAGAAACATACTGCCATAATGAACGAACAGGGCACAAGGCCCTACAATTAGTTTCAGTTGCCAAATTGAATGCAGCCAAAGAGAAAGGGCTTATTTATAGACTGGGGTGATATAACTTTGGGTAGAAAGGCAGGGTTGGGCCATAAAGTTACAAAACTATCCTCAGGGCCCAACGTATACACTGATGACTGACTGATGGCGTGAATTTCATTCACCCATTTAGCAGACATTATGGCCAACAAGAAAGCAGTTTTATATGACCGCCACTTAATGTCAGAAGTTTCCACTTGTTCAAACAGGGTTTCACATAGGCTGCCCAGCACAAGGAGCAAATCTCATTGTGGACTTTTCACGTGGTTTGGTGGATGGAGACAAAAAGCACCTTTCAGAAAGGCTGTAATCAGCCTATGAGCACCCAAAGACATCCCATCTACCAAGTCATGATGGGCTGCAATAGCTGCCACATGAACCTTTATTGTGGCTGGAGACCTGCCAGCATCCAACAAGCTTTGAATATATTCAATCACTTGAGACACAGGACAAGACTGTGGGTCCAAAGACCAATTTGAACACCATGCAGAAAAAAGCTTCCACCTATTGTTGTATATGCTACATGTTGATGGCATGGGCATTCAAAACAGTGTCCCAAACCCTTTGTGAACAATCCATAAGCTGTTGCTCCGCCCCAGAGGCCATACACAAAGTTTCAGCCTCTCTGGGTGGGGATGCCAGAGGGTCCCCTGCCTTTGGGACAATAGATCTGCATGGTAGAGGACAGGGTTGAGCTGCTAGCAGGGACAGCAGCAAGGGGAACCATGGCCTGGATGATAGGTGAGGCAGCCTGATGACAAAAGGTGTAGTCCCAGTGCTGTGACTGGGGTGCCTAAAGGCTGGCTGAGGGCCAATGAGGTGGTTTTGGGTCTCAGAGACAAGCTTGCGGCGTTCAAGGGCCTCTTGAGCCCCGGGTTCAAAGATCTGCTCTGGAAGTAAGGGCAAGGCTCTCAAGCTGTTTCGACACAGCTCTGGCAGTGGGGATTGAGCTAACCACACCTGCCTCCTGGCCTGTACTAATAGCCCAAGGGTCCGACCACATTAATTGGTAATGGCACCAAGGGACTGAAGAGAGGTGTCCATTAGCTCGTTCACTGTAGCATCTACAGTCAATGTGAGTGATGTGTGCATAGCCAGCATCAGGTGAGCTAAAGAGTTAACTACTCTCCCCAGAGATGCTGCAGCGCTGTAAGGCCTACCGAGGAGGTTGTCTGTGTGACAGCATTCTGCAATTGGGCAGTGAATTACCTGCCACAGGGCTTCACCAAGTGAGATGATAAAGTGATGCAGGGCTCCACCGTGGGCATTCTCCCAAGCCCAGCAGTGTCAGGCTCCACCATTGCTGCCAGTGCACGAATGATCAGGTCTGGGTGCCCTAGCCATTTGAAAAGCCTCTGTGATGACACCAGTGAAGTCAGGGCACTGTGGCACGCGTAGCTTGTCAGAAGATCCTGGAAGGCAGTGCAAGAGGTTAGAAGTTACCGATGTAGCTTGCGGGATGTCCAATTTAAGGCGGGCCAAAGCTACCTTAAGTGCACTTTGAATGGGTGCCGCTGAAGAGTTGGATGCTGATGCAAAGATCTGGGGATCTGAACCACTCCCACTAAGCAAATGGGTGAAGGGGCATGCACTGCAGCAAGCCCATCCTCACCACAATCACTGGCCAAGCCAGCAGTGAACAGGGAGTTTGAGGCAACAACCAACACAGCATCTGAGTCTGACTGAGTGAATGAGTCTGTACCAAGTTGTGACAAGGCTGAGGGTGGGACATTCTACCCCTCTCCAGTCTGCAGTCCCTCAGTAGTACCTGGGTGCACAGCAGACAACAAGGCTTGTAGGTGCTCAGTGCTAGATGACAGCTCAGCTATTTTGCAAGCCATGTCTGCGAAGGATTCTTCTTTTTTTTTTTTGCTTTAGCACTAAGTGGGTCCACAGCTATCCTTTTCTTTTCATCAGTGCTCACCCTGAGGGGAGGGAGAGTTGTATTGGAGTCTGGATCTAGCCCGGCCTTGGAATGGTGCTGCCTGCGCCAAGCCATCATGTTACAGGCTAAGCATGGGTTGGTCAGCACCTCATGCAGGTGGTCAATGCCCAGACAGGATGGGCAACAATCATGGACATCCAATGCATCCATGGCACTATGACACCATACACACCAGACAGACTCCATGATGTCATAGATTCAGTTCAGGTTACAGAGAATAGCTAGCAGGTATAGCACCACTGATGTTAATCAACTGTAAAGCAGTATGATACTGTTAGCCAAGAACAGAGTCTTAGCAGTATGCCAATTTTGTTAAGAAATATACTAGAGCAGAGGCAGTCAAACACGGTCACTCAGTAATCCAATAAACATTAACGCTACCCACAGGAGGAGAATCCTCAGGCTACTTACCTTAGCTTCCTTTCAAGCCAGTCAGTGGTAGGTAACTTTAGTTATCAAGTGAGCCTACCTTAGACAGAGGTGTGAGGTTAGGCAATCCAAGCAGCAATAGTAGCAGCACCAACAGTCACTAAACAGTTCAGCTGCGACGCCAATCATGAGTGAACTGACAACAGGGTTGCTCCGTGACTAATCAGGCAACTGTGAGTCGAGCCGATCAACACACGGGCACTCAAATGTAAAATTCTCACGTGAGGGAGAAATGCTATCAGTGAGTGGCGCAGCACTCAACTAAAAAATTCTCAGGTAAAACCAAATGCGGTTTAGTTGTTAGGCTAAACAACTCGAGCAACACTGCTAGCAATGAGTGCTGCCAATTATATCAGTGAGTGGAGCCAGTAACAAGTGGAATTCTCAGGTAAACCGAGGAGGCCTAGTCTGGCTAACAAACTAATTAACACTGATAGCAATGAGCAGTGCCAATGTGAGGACACTTACAACCGTAAATAGAAAATGAATGCGCGAGTGCAGCCGACAACACAGGGACACTCAACTGACCAAACTTAGGAAGGATAAATCCAGTTATTCTGAGACACAGCCTGTGAGGGCAAATCTGCTACTCCAGGGGCTGCACTCATCTCAGAAGAGTAATCCGATACTTCTCAAGACCAAGCCAGGAATGAGAAAGAGAACATCATGACCCGCATACCGGTATTTATACTGTGTCTGATGGTGTCATGACATTTCCTGACCAATGCGTGAGCACATGAGAAATTCCACTAGTCTAGCTGTAAGGACTGAAACAGAACATCTGCACGAGCTTAGACAACTTCTTTAAAGAAAAGACAAAAGACTTACGAAATCCATGTTCATCCATGTGGCCTGTAGAGTCCAGCGAGATCCCTGATACAAAATAAGAGCTTTTCATTTCAGCTCCACTCTGATTTTTCATTTAAAACTAAGACATATGTATTCTGGGGCAGCACGGTGGTGTAGTGGTTGGCACTGTCGTCTCACAGCAAGAAGGTCCGGGTTCGAGCCCCGTGGCCGGCGAGGGCCTTTCTGTGCGGAGTTTGCATGTTCTCCCCGTGTCCGCGTGGGTTTCCTCCGGGTGCTCCAATTTCCCCCACAGTCCAAAGACATGCAGGTTAGGTTAACTGGTGACTCTAAATTGACCGTAGGTGTGAATGTGAGTGTGAATGGTTGTCTGTGTCTATGTGTCAGCCCTGTGATGACCTGGCGACTTATCCAGGGTGTACCCCGCCTTTCGCCCATAGTCGGCTGGGATAGGCTCCAGCTTGCCTGCGACCCTGTAGAACAGGATAAAGCGGCTAGAGATAATGAGATGAGACATATGTATTCTGTGTGTTATCTCTCTTAACTCTCTCATGAATCCATTTAACAAATGAATTATAAACCACAATTTGAAACCACAGTAATCAAACAACTACATTGTTAGATTGTAGATGATAGTCTTTTACCTGCTGATCAAAGAGAGCCCAGAACATGGGCAATGGGATGTAGAGAACCAGCACACGGAGCACCATTTTGATCTCCTGAATAAGAGTTTTCTAGTGGCACATGACATATAAAATAATCACATCACTGTAACTTTAAACTGCACAAAATAATCCAAGTTTTATAAATATTCATACCGAATACTTCTCCTCAGCCCAGTCCAGCCAGTGATTCCGTCTTGGGCTTTTCTCTCTGCTTCTCCACCAATTGCGTATGGCAAACTGATCAACAAAATAGTGATTAACTGAATTTGCATAACAATTTCATTATCAGTCTGCCAAAATGTTGTGTGAAACAGATTTCTTACCCCAATGCACTTGCAGACATTCAACAAGACATTTCCCTCAGGTGGGGACTTTCTATATAGCCCACTGCCAAGAACGAAAACCACTAGATAAACAACAAACATTCAGTATCAGAAACATGGCAGTCACCAACCCCTATATCAGATGTACATATAGTATATGTGCTGAGCAGCAATTTGATTCTGTATAACTACTCTAAAGCAGGTCATTATAGGCTGCTGTTTACAGTTAAGCTGTAGTTCACATTATTTCAAATGATAAAATCATTGAAAAAGCGCCAACGCCTAAATGAAGAAAGTTTATAAAATGTTCCTAGAGTAACTCTGTAGAAAGATCCTGATGTGGGTGGAGCACAGAAGCACAGCAGGCAGTTGTTTGCGTCTTAATTATTTCCTTTATTGCTGCTTTTCAGCACACAACTCAGACACTCTCTCTCACAGACATACACACACAGGCTACTAGCAAGCCCTCGGCGCCGGCCTCTCCTTCTCACTTTCCTTTTATAGAGCATGGTCACTGGAGGAGACACACAAACACACGTTAATTGACAACAGGTGTAGTGACAACCACTCACCTTCCCTGACTCCGCCCTCCATTCACAGACTGACGCTCGGCCACACCCCCGCTGCCACATACCCCCACCGCCTGAAGCTGACCCCCCCCCGACAGGAAGTCTGCCACCACCATCTGCGCCCACGGCCTGTGGACCACCTCGAATTTAAATAGCTGGAGTGCAAGATACCAACGGGTGATCCGCGCATTGGCATCCTTCATGTGGTGAAGCCACTGGAGGGGTGCGTGGTCTGAACAGAGGGTGAAAGGGCGTCCCAGCAGGTATTACCGGAGGGCGAGGACTGCCCACTTGATGGCTAGGCACTCTTTCTTTATCGTGCTGTACCTGCCTTCTTGCATCAACAGCTTCCGGCTAATGTACAGCACGGGACGCTCCTCCCCCTCCACCTTCTGGGACAGAACGGCCCCCAGCCCTCTGTCTGACGTGTCTGTCTGTAAAATAAAGGGGAGAAAAAAGTCAGGGGAGTGTAACAGTGGCCCCCCACACAGTGCAGCCTTTACCCTACAGAAAGCCTGTTGGCATTGCTCCGTCCACTGGACCGGATCCGGTGCTCCCTTTTTAGTGAGATCTGTCAGCAGGCTGGTGGCGTCCGAATAATTAGGTATGAACCTACGATAGTAGCCAGCCAGCCCCAGGAACTGTCTCACCCCCTTTTTGGTCTTGGGCCTCGGGCAGGCTGCAATCGCTGCCGTCTTATTAATTTGGGGACACGCCTGCCCATGGCCTAAGTGGAAACCCAGATACCATACTTCCACCTGCCCAATCGCACATTTCTTTGGGTTAGCTGTGAGACCAGCCCGCCTCAGCGACTTTAGGAAGGCCCTAAGATGTTCGAGGTGCCGCGGCCAGTAATTGCTGTAGATGATAATATCATCGAGATACACGGCTGTGTGGAAACGGTGTGGAAAAGGCCGTTTTCTCTCGGGACAGAGGAGTCAAGGGGATCTGCCAATATCCCTTCGTTAAATCCAGTGTTGAATAAAAACAAGCAGTGCCTAATCGATCGAGCAACTCGTCAATGCGAGGCATTGGGTACGCGTCAAATTTAGACACCGCGTTGACTTTCCTATAGTCCACACAGAACCGGACCGACCCATCGGTCTTGGGGACCAGGACCACTGGGCTGCTCCAGTCACTGTGGGACTCCTCAATTGTGCCCATTTCGAGCATGGCTTCAAGTTCATCTCGGACCACCTTTTTTTTGTGTTCGTGCAGGCGGTAAGGGCAGCTGCGCACTACCACCCCCGGGGGCGTCTCAATGTGATGTTCTATGAGGTGGGTGCGGCCAGGCAGGCGCGAAAACAAGTTGGAAAATTCTTTCTGCAACTGGGCTACCTCCGTGAGCTGGGTTGGGGAGAGGTGGTCTCCACAGGGGACCAGAGTGGTGAGCTATGTCAATTTTCTTTTTTGAACCTCCGGCCCCAGCTCCGCCTTCTCCGGAATTACTGACACCAATGCCACGGGGACCTCCTTATTCCAACGTTTTAATAGATTCAGGTGGTAAATTTACAATGCTCCACTCCTGTCTGTTCGCCTCACCTCATAGTCGACGTCCCCGACTCACCGTGTGACCTTGAAGGGCCCTTGCCACTTGGCGACCAATTTGGAGCTCGACATGGGCAGTAATACGAGTACTTTGTCTCCCGGTGTGAACTCCCTAAGGCACGTGCCGCTGTCGTACAGTCGGACTTGATGTTCTTGCGCCTGCCGCAAATTCTCCTGGGTTAAGTGTGTGGAGTTTGGCATGCAGGTCAAGAACGTATTGAATTTCATTCTTACTAGGTGAAGGTCCCTCCTCCCAATTTTCACACTGCATTTCCAAAATGCCATGCGGCTTATGCCCATATAATAATTCAAACGGTGAAAACCCTGTGGAGGCTTGTGGGACCTCTTGTGCTGCAAATAACAGGGGCTCGAGCCACTTATCCCAATTACGTGCATCTTTGCTTACGAACTTCCGAATTATATTTTTGAGAGTTTGATTAAACCATTCTATTAAGCCATCCGTTTGTGGGTGATAGACGCTGGTGTGGATAGGCTTAATCCTCAGTAACCCATGCAGCTTGCGCAGTGTGCGTGACATGAATGTAGTGCCTTGGTCTGTTAGGATTTCTTTCAGAATCCCGACCCGGGAGATAAAGCGGAAGAGCACTTCTGCAATACTGCGTGCTGAGATATTGCGAAGAGGCACTGCTTCCGGGTATCGCTTTGCATAGTCCATCAGAACTAAAATAAAGCGATATCCCCATGCTGACCGATCTAATGGCCTGATGAGATCCATCCCAATTCTTTCAAAAGGCGTCTCAATTAAAGGGAGAGGGCGCAAAGGCATTTTTGGAGTGGCTGCAGGATTCACTAATTGGCATTCGCAGCACGCCACACACCACCGACGGACATCCCTGCGAATCCCTGGCCAATAGAACCGGGCCATTATTCGGGCTAGTGTTTTATCCTGCCCTAAGTGTCCGGCCATGGGATTAAAGTGAGCCGCCTGGAATATGAATTCCCGGAGGCTCTTTGGAATTAATAACTGCATTATCTTTTCGCCAGTTTGAGTGTCCTGCGTCACTCGCTATAACTTATCCTTAATAATAGCAAAGTAGGGGAAGGCTGGCGTCGCTTTTGGCTGGAGAATTTGACCATTGATTACTCTCACTTGGTCAAATGCATGCCGCAGAGTCCCGTCTTGCGACTGCTCTAATGGGAAATCCCCAAGGGAATCCCCGAGAGAGGGAGGAGGGGCGGGGCGCTCGTCACTTCGCGTACCGCCCTGACGCGGTGCTGATGTAGACGGCTCTGTGACAGCTTCTCCCGCCAATGCTACTCCGGGGCTTTCCCCAGACGGATTACTGCAGGACCCACTCTGCACTATGGGCGTCATTAACTCCTTAAAACCCAGCCAATCAGTCCCCAAAATCAGCGAGTGGGTGAGACGAGGGTTAACTACCGCCTTTACACTATGCTTTTCCCCTCGAAATAGAATGTGGACGGACACCAAAGGGTAGTCGTGAACATCCCCATGCACACACAACACCTTCACCACTCGTGCTCTCTCCAATGCCTCACCTTGCACCAGGCTTTGGTGGATTGAGGTCTAGTTACAGCTGGAATCCACCAAAGCCTGGTACGTATCCCCTTGGACACTTACTGGTATACGATACGCTCTGGCCCGATCGAGGGCGGTTTCTGGTGCGTCGGGGACCTGGACCACTGCGCCCACCTCCATCGCGGAGCACTGATATTGGAGATGTCCCGACTCCCCGCAGTGCCAGCACACCAGCCCAGGCTCTCCCTCTGCACTGGTGTTACGGGCATCACTCACCTGGGGGTGAGAAAACACAGATAAGAAAGGGGAAAATGAGAGGACACTACGGGTGCACCGGGCCGTCTGGGGGGGAACCAGCCCCCGCCTCCGTGGTGGGGAAATGGGGCAAGGACGGGAAGCAGAGGGAGAGAGAGAAGAGAGAGGAGGAGACATGCCTTCCTGCCGTCAGAACTGCCGCCATGTGGTCCTCTGCCAGCTTGATAGCTTGGTCCAGCAACGCCGAGTGATTACACTGGACCCACTCCGTGGTTCCTTCCGGAAGTCATGCGACGAATTGCTCCAGTGTCACCAGGTTGATAACTCCCTTGGTGTCGCGGTTGTCTGCCCTCAGCCACCGCCGGCAGGCGTCCCGGAGTTGTTGCCCGAACTCAAATGGTCGGCCAACCTCCTCTAAACGCAGCGAGCGGAAGTGCTGCCGTTGTTGCTCCAGGGAGCGGCCGACACGTTGGAGGATGGCTCGTCGGAGGTCCGCGTACACGAGCCGGCTGTCGGCGGGCAGCTGCAGCGTGGCCAGTTGCCCCTCGCCCGTCAGCAGGGGGAGGAGGCATGCAGCGCGCTGGTCGACCGGCCAACCCCACGCCTCTGCTGCTTGCTCAAAGAGTGCAAGGAAGGCTTTCAGATCGTCGTGCGGACCCATCTTCGTTAGGGTGAGTTGGGGAGGGTCCGCTCCGGTGGTGGTCATGGGCCCCTCCGACGCGAGCAGGTGCCGGAACGCCTGACGGTCTTCCTGTTGGGCCAGCACCAAGGCTTCGAACTGTTGTTTGTGCTCCTTCCGGAGGGCGACCAGCGCTTGGTGCTGGTTCTGCTGGGCTGTGGCGAGGGCATGGATCAAGTCCTTGAACGGCGAGGACTCCATGGGGCTGTTCCTTTCTGCACTCATCCGGGTTACGGCACCACTGTAGAAAGACCCTGATGTGGGTGGAGCACAGAAGCACGGCAGGCGGTTGTTTGCGTCTTAATTACTTCCTTTATTGCTGCTTTTCAGCACACAACTCAGACACTCTCTCTCACAGACATACACACACAGGCTACTAGCAAGCCCTTGGCGCCGACCTCCCCTTCTCACTCTCCTTTTATAGGGCGCGGTCACTGGAGGAGACACAAAAACACACGTTAATTGACAACAGGTGTAGTGACATGACCACTCACCTTCCCTGACTCCGCCCTCCATTCACAGACTGACACTCGGCCACGCCCCTGCTGCCACAAACTCGTAAGAAAGCAAATCTGCCAAATCACTCTACTATAGAGTACCATTATGAGACAGTTGGCTTACAAGCTTAATATTTTTCCAAAGTTGTTTACAATGGCAGAGAAATGAGGCTACAGTTTTTACAAGGTATCCATAATGCTGACTAAGGTTAAAGCTCACTCTTCTAATCTGTTTGGGATTCACATTTAACAGATGTGTGCTTGCCAAAACAAGTTTTAACAATGCAAAGATGATACAGGCAAATATATACAATATGACTCCTGTGTTGACCTGTTTATCCATATCAGTGCTTCTGGTCTCAGAAAATATATGCAATATGACGTACATAAACATGATCATTATGCGTTTTGAGCTGCGCTGTACCCGAACGTGTGCCTAAACTCACCCAAAGCGATGAACATTAAAGCCGCAGGAACTCCAAAGGCAAGAGCATAGCAATCACCTCCAAAACACTGAACGTCACCTGTGTTATAAAAATTAAACCTGTACTTACAGTATAACCACAGGTAGTTCAAGATGTACAGTAACTGCACGTTATGAATGGAAACCATGATGATGGTTTGTAAGGCTTTAATACAGCAGAAATCTGTTACATTATGGAATTAACCTCTTAGAACTGGTGTGACGAGGGTCGAAAGCACACTCCCAGCATTGATTGACATATAGAAGATTGAGAAGAACTTTCTTCTCTCCTTTATCTGAGAAACACAAAGAAAATGCAATTATTAAACGATATAGTTTATGAAAGAAATACTAAACAAAGCCACTGAGCTAGCAAGTTCAATAATAATGTAACTGTAGCCTAATTGTAGTGAGCTAACATGTTCAGTGATAATGTAGTTGACTAACTGTAGTATGACTGTCACTATAGCAAAAACATGTCATGAATATCTTACATGCTCTTCCTCAAATTGGTCCCCACCAAACGCTGACACACAAGGTTTGATTCCTCCAGTCCCAAAAGCAATGAGGGTGAGCCCCAACATGGACAGAGCACTGTGATAAGACCAAAAGTACCATAAGAATGCAAAATGCATCCCTCGCACATGGAAATGCATAGCTCAATTACCATGAATGCACACAAAAATCCACTTACATGTGCACAGCACTATCCCCTACAGATGGCATTGCAGCAATAGACTTTATTACATGACCCATGACATACACGATTGACAGATAGATGATGGTTCTATGAACAAAGCACAAAGACCTCCAAGGTTCAATATTTATCAGGTTTAATCCAGCTTTCTCTTTGAGTTAAAATGATTCAGGTAAAAAAAAAACAACAACCAAAAAACCCCCATTGTAGCCATTTTAACTTACTTAAACTTTCCCAGCCATGAGTCAGCTATGATGGCCCCTATTAGAGGAGTAAAGTAGCACAGGCCAGAGAATGCATGGTATATAGCAGTGGAGAAGTCCTTGCTCCAGTGGAGGTAATTGATGAAGTAAAGTGTGAGCACCGCTTTATGAAGAAGAGAAATTCATGGTTGCTTTTGCATGTCAAAAATATTTAATGTGATGGGCACAACATAAACATGAAGTAACATGGCTTTGTATAAACCATTGGACATTTGGGCTCCTTCATTACCTTTCATGCCATAATAAGAGAATCTCTCACAGAACTCATTGACTACAATGAAGGAAATGCTGAGTGGGTAGTTGGTGCCACATATTTTCTGTAAGAGCATAAGGAAAGGACATAAGGACGCTTCTCATTAGGTATAGTTAATATCAGACAACACAAACCGTTCTGAAATGAAGGTTTTATTGCACTTATTAAAACTGACACCAAGCCCAATGCCCCACTCAACATGGACATCAATCTGAGCAACTTCATGACTCTGAGATGTGACACATTAACTCATTTGCTTTAGCTGCCGGGTTAACCATTTTGAGGTGTAGCAGTAACAGTGAGATTAATATAATGTCTTACTGGTGACTTCTTTCTATTGTCAGCTCGTTCCTCCTCCATATCTAAAGGAAAAGGGGAAAAAACCAAAACAAAACAGAAAGTTAACTCCAAAGGTATTTACAAAAAAGACCAAATCAAAAATGAGATACTGAGCATTAACATTATCTGACCCTGGGTGCATTTAAGGAAGGATCTTGGTCTATGGCATTACTATGTGACAAAAAATTGTCTTAAAAAAAAAAATCCAACATCATGTTAGGCAGCACAGTGGTGTAGTGGTTAGCACTGTTGCCTCACAGCAAGAAGGTTCTGGGTTTGAGCCCAGCGGCCGACAGGGACCTTTCTGTGTGGAGTTTGCATGTTCTCCCCGTGTCTGTGTGGGTTTCCTCCGGGTGCTCCGGTTTCCCCCACAGTCCAAAGACATGCAGGTTTGGTTAATTGGTGGCTCTAAATTGACTGTAGGTGTGAGTGTGAATGGTTGTTTGTCTCTATGTGTCAGCCCTGTGATGATCTGGTGACTTGTCCAGCCTCTCGCCCATAGTCAGCTGGATTTGGCTCCAGCACTGTAAAAAAAAAAAGTTACGCGAACTTAAAAATTCAAGGCAACTTATGGGCCTTTTCCACTACCCTTTTTCAGCTCACTTCAGCCCAACACGGCTCGCGTTTCAACTACCTCAGAGCAGCATGACTGAGCTCACTTCAGCCTTACTTAGCACCCAAAACTCGCACGGTTTTGGAGTGGGGCTGAAGTAGGGCTGAACGATTTTAAGAAAAAACTGAATTGCGATTTTTCTGGCAGATATTGCGATTTCGATTTCAACCACGATTTTTTTTCTTTAAATCAAGTTTCAGTGCAAATTAATTAATACAATGAATTCCATAAAGCTAATGCAAGAATTAAAACTGAGGTCAACAGATTTCAAATGTAGGCCTGTTTATTAACATTGAGTGCCTGAGGAACAAGTTATAATAACTTAAAATAAAAAGAGAGCCATCTTTCTTAAGTAAACTTTTGCTTCTTTTACTTTTCCCATCTACAACATATCAGACATAAAAAAAAGGCTGATCAATGGCTCAGCAGCATCAAAATATTGCACTTTTGTAAAAGAATGTAGATAAGCATTATAAATTATAACTAGAGCCAACAATTCCCCTGTGGGAAATAAGAGTGATGCAGTGGCTGTAGCAGTCGCTATTGCAGGGCCCCTCCCTCCTGTGTGTGTGAGAGAGAGCGAGCAGCCCCTCCCCCACCCGCACGCTCAGACACAGAGACAGAGAAAGCGCAGTTTCTCCTCACAGTGCTCCCTCCAAACAACGGGGATTTACACGAAAACGGAAGGAGATATTCACAAAATTCTTTCACACTGAGTGCCACAAGGCTTTCCGGAACGTAATTTTTTGTCTGTAGTGTAAAAAATTAGGACAATTTATTGACGAAACAAAACATGGGTCAGTTTAGGAGCACTGAGAAAAACCGCGGCTTTGACGATCCCAAAATCGTGTTGTCTGAGATCGCGATTTTCGGTCGAAAACGATAGATCGTTCAGCCCTAGGCTGAAGTGAGCCCAACCGAGCCGAGTGGGGCTAGGGGCATGAGGAGACACTCCCCTGTGCACTGATTGGTGAGGAGGAGTGTCCTCACATGCTCACACATGCCCCGTGAGCACGCTGGGATCTGTAAACACTGTAAACCATAGACATCCTATTATTATGTAGACAGAGCATCCAATGTAAATTCTAAAAGCGCTGACGAGACGCGGGGCCGCCATCTTGGAGTGGTGATATGCTGCACTCAATGTAATGTGCTGGCAGCGCTGGCTCGCATTTTTTTGTCATACATGTAGCTATGATAAAGGATAGCGGCGGGGTTATTATTCATAGTTGGCTTCACGTTAATAGAATATCCTGATATTAAGTGAACAGACGTCGGAGATTGTTGAAGTTGAGGAAACGGTGATTAATATCCTACAAAAAATGTGTGAATACTAAATACATTAGATATAAACAGCTTAATGTTTTTCTATCGGCTACAACCACCAATCTGTTGCAATGGATAGGGTAAATTCAGGTAAAGTGGGACACTTTTTTTTAAATAAAATGCAGTTTTAACAATCTAAATCCATTATAATGATTCAAATGTGTGTATGTTTTCTTTAAATAGATTGTTAAGAACATATCAAAGGGGAAATTAATCTAGTCCGGGAATTTATAAGAGATGGCGAAGTGTAATCTTGTAGCATTTCCTCTACTGTTATTTACAGGTTACTTTAACCGACAAACTTTTTTTTTTGAAACCGAGAAAAATTTGACAGGTTAACGTAGGTTAACAGCCCTACCCCTAACACAATCTAGACTGTACATTTATACCCGTTGGCGTTCACAATCATCATAATTTCTTCATCATTTATTTCGACTGTATCATATTTAATTTCATTCATGTCTATTATTGTCATACTCTTATGTATTAGACTAGTGCTACCTGATGACGATTTAAGTCTCTTAGCTCCTTCTCAGCTCTGGTAATATACTATTTAAAAAAAAACAACAAATAGTACGGTAATGTTAAATCTTACTTGTGAAAAGTAATCCCCCTGCTTCTGTTTGAAATGGTTCGCTCGTTTGAGCAGGAGTACGCTGAGCACCAGCCTGGCATCTTGTCTCTTGTCTTCTTCTTCAGTCGTGTAGTATGGTGCAGTAATAGACGTTACCTTGATATATATGAGTATCTCGCGCTTATCTCACCACTCCAAGATGGCGACCGTATTTCTCACGTCAGAACAGCCAACGCTCCGTCTACGTAATAATAGGATGTCTATGCTGTAAACCCGGAAGAAGAAGAATTACGACAAAGAAGAAGATCAGAAAACTAGAAGATGGAAGACCAACCCAAGCGAGGAAAGGCCAGCCAGTTTATTGTTTACTATCCGGGTCGTGAGACTACCGCTTAAAAGGTCACTGATGTCACTGTTCGCACCGCCTAACGACATCACGTGACGTCCACCCACTTTCGCTAACTCCACCCAATGTGTCCACCCACTTCCAGCCAGCAAGGTTCAGCGCGGTTGTAGTCGAAATGCAACTCCAACAGCCCCACTCAGCCCAACTCAGCACGGCACGGCTCAGCCCGACTCAGCCGCGTTGGTAGTGGAAAAGCCCTATTACCGCACAGGATTTTTGAGTTTATGTGACAATTAAGATTTTTAAGTTTTGAAGAAAGTTGTGCCAACTTATACTTTTGGTCTCAGATAACTTAGCCTTCATATTCACACAAACTTAATTTTTTCAGTTTTACATGATAATTCAACTTTAAGGCCACTAATCTTTCATCCAAGTAAAAACTTCAAAATCTGAGTTCAATTTTCTTTTTATCCCACAATAAAACAAATAACAATCCAGTTCAAATAGCATGTTTATTTTAACATGATGGTAGCAAATGACGTGCAGTTTGCAATTTGTCAACCTTTTGAACATGTATGTTTTTTAATAGATTCACTCTTTATGTTCATTGTATGCATATTATACACCATTGTATGCATATTATACACCATTGTATGCCATTTGTAGCATTTTAATTGGCTGGTACTGAATTGTTTGCACATTTCGTTTGTCAAATTAGCTTCAGGCTTAAAATAAGTGAATGTGTGACTTAACAAAAAAGCACTGCCACTACAGTTTTATAGCAGTTTTGCTACCATCATGTTAAAATAAACATGCTATTTGAACTGGATTGTTATTTGTTTTATTGTGGGATAAAAAGAAAATTGAACTCAAATTTTGAAGTTTTTACTTGGATGAAAGATTAGTGGCCTTAAAGTTGAATTCTTATCATGTAAAACTGAAAAAATTGAGTTTGTGTGAATATGAAGGCTAAGTTATCTGAGACCAAAAGTACAAGTTGGCACAACTTTCTTCAAAACTTAAAAATCTTAGTTGTCACATAAACTCAAAAATCCTGTGCAGTAAGTTGCCTTGAATTTTTAAGTTGGCGTAACTTTTTTTTTTTTTTACAGTGAGCTTGCCTGCGACCTTGCACAGGATAAGCAGCTATAGATAATGGATAGATGGATGGATATCATATTGTTACTCAACTCAAGAGTAAAAATAATCCTCTCGTTTTTAACTTTTGCTGCAGTGAGGACAGGAAATGTGATTCCATTTTATTTTTGAGCTGAACTGCTGCGTTACATCTCAACTCCAGTTTACACATCACAAAAACTTTCAGTCGGGTAACCAGGTCTAATTTTAAAGCCAGATCAACAACAACAACAACAGCAACAAGTCTTTCCCCAAAAGCCTGCATAGTTCCGCTTTCTTAAACAACTATATCTTCTTTACTACAAATATTTAGCACTGGAAGCACAGCTGAACACCTCTTTCACTGAGTCTTGGGTTTTTCCCCTTGAAAACAGAGTAAAATTCACCACATACAATGTTTGAAGAAGTTTTAATGTCCCTTATATCCAACAAACACCACTTATATGTTCCTGGTGAGTCGCTATTACTGATAATAACACAATTACCGTTAGCTGTGTCGTCTTTCCAAATCTTTAGCCCGTGTGGGTTGGCAGTAGCTCTCTCTCTCTCTCTCTCTCTCCCCTCTCACCATGTGTCCAAGTCCAAGTCCATCCCTCAGCACTGCACACACTCTGCTCTTTAATTCTGCTCTTTAACAGGGTCTTATTTTCTATTGGATAATGGTTTAGATCCTCATTCTCTTCAGCATGTCATTTCAGCTTTACCCATTGTGTGTCTCCCCCAGCTCACACTCAGCAGTGCTGCTGCTGGACACACACAGTGTCCGGACTTACAGAGCGCACTTCCGTCTGATTCACACTTATATATTCTGCTAATAGGAAAACTCTACCCTGTTTACACTGCAGTTAATGCACTTTTAGTGCTCGGTCATGTTTACCGGTATATGGATGAGCTATTTGTATTTTTCACTGATCACTGAGTCCTTGTAAAAATATTCCTTATAAATTAAAAGCTATTACGACTTAATAATTATAATTATAATGTATCCCATAATTATAAATTGGTGTCACAGAATTATGACTTAGTCTCTCAATTATGATGTATCTCACAATTATGAATTAGTTTCTCGTAATTATTACACAAGTATTATTTGGTATTTCATAATTATGACCTAGCATCTCATAATTCTGATTTAAATTCTCATAATAATAACAACAACTCTACAGCCCCCCCAAAGTCCTGTAGAGTTTGCACTGAACTACCTATTTATTTGCACTGACACTTTACACACTTTCTTTCTTTCTTTCTTTCTTTCTTTCTTTCTTTCTTTCTTTCTTTCTTTCTTTCTCCTTGTTTTTAATTACTTGATATCTCTTTAATTTATTTATTTTAATTACTTGGATAATGTTTTAGATACTCATTCTCTTCAGCCTGTCATTTCAGCTTTACCCATTGTGGGTGGTTCCCCCCATATATATATATATATATATATATATATATATATATATATATATATATATATATATATATATATATCAAATTAATAGGAAAACTCTACCCTGTTTGCACTGTAATTAATAGACTTTTAGTGCTCGGTCATGTTTATATGGATGAGCTATTTGTATTTTTCACTGATCACTGAGTCCTTGTAAAAATATTCCTTATAAATTAAAAGCTAGCATTTTTTTGGACAAATTATTTTCTCGAGAAGCCCATTTCCGCCACTTGGGGAAAAAAAAGATGAAGCCATATATTATGTCATAACATGGGCGTCGCCACCATTGAATGTGAAGGGGACGTGTCCCCCTCACATTTCATAATTCTTCATTTGGACCCCCCCCCCCCCCCACACACACACACTTAACATAAAATATGAGTTCACCCAGCGCCGTTTCTATTGCTTCGTGAAAGAATCCATTCCACTTGATCGATAAGAGAAAACACAGAGCACTGAAAATCCACTCCGGGTTTTCCGGGCGCTCCCTACAACAGCTCACCGCGCGCGAGTGAATCTCAGCGCGAGCGGAGACATTTTTGGTGCAGCTGCTCGAAAGTGGAGGAGGTGACGTCAGCCACATTGCAACCTCACAATGTCTTGCTTTTGCTAAAACCGTATTCTTTTGTGATATGCCCTCAAAATTAACCCTAGGACACGTTAAATTAATGTTCAACTAAACAATGAAATAAGCTTAGCCTAATGGGGTATTCTTGGTTGATGGTGAATTGTTTGCAGTATTTGCTCCTCCCCAGACACAATGGACATAAGGACATTCTTTACAAAGAAGCGGAAAGTCAGTCAAAATTCCCCCACAGGACAAAATTTCCCCACAATGGAAATGTTAGTTCAGTTAGCTGGTTAGTCAATGTTAGGAGATGTATCAGCTAGCTTATTGTTAGCTATCATTTAATTCAACCCCAGTAGCCTATGCCTACCTTATTGTAATGCCAAGAATGAGGTCAAGTCTGCTCTGATGATATTTATTGATTCCCTGTTGTGATTTGAAGAACTTGTTTTGTCTGGTCTTTGCCAGTTTTCTGGAAAGTAACATGGGAAATCAGTGTATGGGGAGGAATAGTAGAAAGGAAAGCAATGGAGAGAGATGGATGTTATTCCAGGTGGATTGTGAAGGAAAGGGGGATAAAAGTTATGAAGTGGTAGAAATTGTGGTGGCACCAATGTAAGGAGTTCTATCTATAAATCTATTTGTTATACTAATCTGTAAATGCTACTGTAGTACCACCATTGCATGTAGGTTGACGAAACTGCATTTGTTCATTGTGTGAAGTTCTCTTTTATGTGTCATTGCTTGACAGTGTGATTTTGTGTGAAAAAAGTAAAATGCACCCACTAAAGTCACTGCAGGTGGTTAACAAAATTGCACCTGTTCATTGTGTGAAGTTATTTTTTGTGTCACCGTTGCTGGACACAGTGTGATTTTGTGTTATGAAGTTTGCATGATGCCATGTCATGCCTGTTCATTGTGTGAAATTATGAATATTCTTATTTTTAAACATACAGTTGAGTGTCACTATTGCTTGGCACAGTGGCATGTTGTGTTACATCTAAAACTAAATAAAAAAGGAAACACAAAATAAAAAGTAAAATACACCCATAAAGTCATTCTCTAGCCACTTTATCCTATTCTACAGGGTCGCAGGCAAGTCACTGTTGATGATAAATTGTGTCACATTCATCTCATTATCTTAGGCAGAGCAGTGGGTTTAAAAACAGGCTGATGAATATATGGACTAGTTAAATGAGGACTTATTGTTGAGTCTCGAAAATAGTCATTGAATTAAGTGACTTTTGAAGGTAAAATTACGTGTTTAACAACCTGTTAAAAATACACCAGAATGCAGGAAATGGCATCTAATTAATTAAACATTTTCTGGGGGAGGACCCCTGCCAGTGTGTCCCCCCCACATTAAAAATGTCCATTGCATAAGTGTTGCTGGACAGTATAGACATCATTTTAGCTCGAAGCTCAGGGTAGCTGCTGTAAGTTGATGGCAGCTCCACAGTTGGGCCACAAGTATGGGCAATTGGCCGCCGCACTAGCCCTTCCAAAGAGGTGAATGTGATTTGAATTTCTTTTACACAGATGACATCAGACCCAGTCAGAAATCTCATCAGCTTCCGGAGACCTATTTCATCCAATCCCTTTATGTACTGATGTAAAAATCGCAAACTTTGGTTCTCTGCTGAATTAGCTGGAGAAGCTGTTATCATCTTAATCACCTTTCGTGTTGTTGGTTTAATGTCCTCATACAGCTTCTTCATATCCTGTACACTTGGGAAAAACTTCCTGAGTATTGGTCCTGCAACCTCTGCAATATTATCCAATGCATATTTTGGATGCTGGATCATTTGCTTGTGGGCGACCTGGACAAGCACAGCTCTCAAGTTATCTGGTGTCGGTACTGTTCTTACTCCCATGCGATCCATAAGATCAAGAAGCTCTTCCTCGTCATCGCCGACAACAGCCCCTTGCAAAGCAGTGGACAAGAGATCACGCTCAGACTGACTAAGATACAACATCAGGGAGTCAAACAGTAAATCAGGTGAAACAAAGTGTTCACCAAATATGACTGCTGCTGTAAAGGCTTGTGCCAGCCGAAATGGAAAATACCCCTGGTCCTTCAGTCCCTTGGCCAGTATCCTGCCAACAGACTTCCATTCCTCCTCTTGCCATTTTGGGGATAGTGATGGCACCCTCACATCTGCACCTTCTGCTGCACAGTCTAGGAATTCTGTCCAGAAGGCAGCATATACATCCCTTGACACACCATCAGCATCTGCCCCCATTTCATCAATGAAGCTGTATTTCACAGAGTAGGTCATCATTGCTTCATCTTTGAATTGAGCAATCAGTTCATCTAAGAGAGTCACTCTGTGAAGTTTCACAGTCACATGCAAAAGTTCACTTGCTGGAGTTGGTGGTCTAGCAGAAGCTGTCTCAGCATCAATAGGAGTTGAGGTGTAGGTGGGGGTGTTTATTTGTGCCTCTTCTATTGTAAGGATTGGCTCATGTATGAGTGTATCATCAAGATCACCTAAAAACGGCCCACCTGTCAAAGGACCAAAAATGACCTCTGATGTATTACACAAAGATGTAAGATCAATAACCTGAAGAGCTGCAGTAGAGACAACAGCTGATATTGTGGCAGTGCTTTGCTCATCATCTTCGACTGTGTGCATTTGATTTTCACTGTTATGTCTTTTCGGTGTCAGCTGCTCGACCTCTTCCATTGTGTGTTTATCTTGTCCAGATTCTGTTGTGTTTTCATGTTGCTCATCTGTCTGTACATCAGCTCCTTCCTCTTGGTCATCACCACTGGTCAGGGTCTTTGTGAACAAATAAAATCTTAACAACCCCAATTTGTGTGTCTCATAGTAGTCTCCCACACTAACATCCTCATCAACTTGTGCTTCTTGAAAGTTAACTATAGGGCAATTCCATGTAAATGTCAACCTCACCATGCAAAAATAAAGCAACATGTAATACATCAAAACCACTCCCAGAGATATCACCTAGGCCTGTATTTTACAGATGTGAAAAAGCTGAACCAATTTGTAACCAACCTAATATGTCACTGTCAGTCTTTCTTTCTTATAATGTAAAACCCAAGCTAAAATCAACTTTGATCATGTACAATTCTATATTATTGCCACAAGCCACAGAAATGTATGCTAAAATCCACAAAACAGCAAAACAATAGCCATCCTAAATATCATTTAAGAACTTTGATAGTTTTAGCTGATATTTAGAGAGAGTTTTTCAAAGGGTTATGGTGGTTAAATTGCTAAACATATTCTAAACATATGCCATGTCTATTTCAGACGCGTCACATCCATAACGGAATTTCGTCACATCCATAACGCTGACTTTTCCTTCCGAAACTCTGCATGAAATACAAAATATTTTAAACAAAGATTTTTTTAATATTCACCTCGGACCCCTCTATCAAACGGATATCTCCATTTCGACATTAGGTTTACGATTTCACAGAGTTTGATAAAAATGTACAGTCACCCAAGAAAAGTGATACTTTTTCTGTCACATCCATAACGCATCTTTTATTGGCATTTTCTGGCATGCCCTAGATGTACTATGGGAATTGTTCTTGTTCTATCACTTCTCCAGTATGGTACAGCCTTAAAATATGCAACACCTGTTTAAATACTGGGAGACAATAAAACATGCACTGGGTCATTTGTTGCCATTTTGAGTTCAAGTGTCACGTCCATAACGCTGGAATTGCTCTATATCATGACTGAACTCTTCCCACTTTCCCATCATTGACTTTTCATTAGGGAAGAACAGTTTTTTAGCTTGTGACAGAATCTCAGTTTTAGTGGCATTCTTGTTCATATCAAGAACTCTGGTTCCTCCACCATTGCGTTTTCTGACCTGTCTGTTGTCATGTATCCACCCTAATTCTATTATTCTGGTTGTCTTCCAGGCTCTCTTATTACTTTTTAGATGCACATTTGTTGGTTGCACTGTATTCTCCCCCTCAAAACCTTGATCACTGTCTTTGTTGCTCATTGTGCCCATTTTCTTTTTAAGTTTTTTAAATAAGGACAGTCTTTTTGTATCATTTCCACCTCTTCTCTGCTTTTCCATACAGAAACACCTTGTGGCAATCCTGTCACCATATGCTGGAATGTAAGAAGCCATAGTGGCATCATCTATTTCTCCAATTACCAAGCTATCAATCTGCAATAAAAACAAAAAGTATAAATTAGACATGACAAAGCTTGAAATATATTATCTCCAAGACTAGTTACTTCTGTGCCAAATTCCAGGACAACCAATTATAAATGCCTAATGTAGATGATAACATAATGGACAGTATGAGACAGTACAAAAACAGCTTTTGAAGTTGTGACTTACATGATCCTGCTGCATTTTCTGAATACTCTCCTCAGGAACACCTCTGCTGCAAAGAAATATCCACAGACCATTATCTTGTTGGAGGCCGGGGGTTGAGGATGTAGCCATTGCTGGCACTGCAAAAATTTAGGAAAAAGGCAGAATCTATATAAAAATTTGTTGCACCAACAAATAATATGTTTAAAACTGTCAAGGCCAATTGTATCATGATATTATCATGATATATATGGAAGCACAAAATAATTTTGTTTAAAATGGATGTTTCAGGTCTTGACTGTTGACCTATAAACACTCTGTCTGTATGTATAATCAATTGAAAGTGGACCTGTCATTAAACATTTGAATACACTCACTTAAAATACCACCAAAATTGATTTGTGTAGTGTCCTTTGGTGATGAAAGCCTTCACTGGTTAATTCATAAACAATAACATTACTCTGATAGTACAGAAGACTAAACTCAGCAGCTTAGAGTGGGCTTTTATTATTAGTATTATTGTTATTATTATGATCACTATTCAAATAGTCAATAAAATCCAGATTGGGGCTTTGCAACATAGGGCATGAGTAACTTGTACTTTACTAGTAAGCAGGTGCAAAAACGTTTTAAATTTTAAATTGTTTTATTCAACATATGGGCCTATTCAAATAATTATGTGCATGGACGTTTCATGCAGGATCCTTCCTCAGTGTGTTTCAGGTATGCATGCATGTATTAAATAAATAGGAAATCGCAAAGGAGAGGGAGCCCATGAGCAAGCCACAGCAACCTCAGCAACTCAAAACACTCGTCATGGTCCGTCAATGGTCAATATAGTGACTAGTCTACTGGCAACGTTCTGTTTGTTTACATGATTACGTGCCCCATGTTAAATAACTTCTATGTTAGTATTCTCATGTTATGTCTCTGCAGTATTAGTGTATACTAATAGCATTTAACCTAACATTATAACGAATGGCTCGTTCTATTTGTGCCAAGCCAATATAATGAAAGAAAGGCGATTCATTTTTGATGAGCAACAATGTCCAGCACGATGGAAACAAAACTGTTAGCTTACTTGACATCTTAAATCATGCTGATAGACATGTTCGTCTATCCCTAACTGCTACATTGAGCAATAGGCTTACAATAGAAGGATAAAGTCTAAAACATAACAAGAGTATCATACCTTGTCTATAACTGTAACTGTAATTACATGCCTTACCTTTACTGAGCCAGTATGGTATAAAGTTGACAGTGGGGCATGTACGTGCGGGGCAGGAGTCATCATAGATGGACGGGAGTCACTTGCAGGTTGCATGTTCTCGTAGGATTTCAAAGTATCTCGATAATTCAGAAAAAATAGCTCGAAAAACAGGGGGAAAAAAATTTGCACGAAAAACAGAAAAAAGTCACTACGAAAAACAGGGGGGAAAAATTAGCAGGAAAACCAGAAAAATAATTACTCAGAAAAACAGGAAGAAAAAAAATACTCAGAAAAACTGAAATAATTACCCCGAAAAACAAACCAAAAAAAATAAATTACTCAGAAAAACTGGATTCTTTTTTTTTTCCAAGTGAAAGCAATATGCTTTCGTACAACAGGAACCTCTAACTAAGGAGTGTCAAACATACGTCCCGCAGATTCTAATTTGCTTTGCCAAATGAATTTATAATCCGTATTTTAATTTAAAACCAATTTGTAAGTTGAATTCTCGTCTCGTCTTCTTCCGCTTATCCAGGACCGGGTCGCGGAGGCAGCAGTCTAAGCATGGAAGCCCAAACTTCCCTTTCCCCAGACACCTCGGCCAGCTCCTCGGGAAGAACACCGAGGCGTTCCCAGGCCAGCCGAGAGACATAGTCCCTCCAGCGTGTCCTGGGTCTTCCCTGGGGCCTCCTCCCGGGGGGACATGCCTGGAACACCTCCCCAGGGAGGCGTCCAGGAGGCATCCGAAAAAGATGCCCGAGCCACCTCAGCTGGTTCCTCTCGATGTGGAGGAGCAGCGGCTCTACTCCGAGCTCCTCCCGAGTGACTGTGCTTCTCACCCTATCTCTAAGGGAGCGCCCAGCCACCCTGCGAAGGAAACTCATTTCAGCCGCTTGTATCCGCGATCTTGTTCTTTCTGTCATTACCCAAAGCTCATGACCATAGGTGAGAGTCGGAACGTAGATCGACCGGTAAATTGAGAGCTTCGCCTTTTGGCTCAGCTCCTTCTTCACCACGACGGACCGGTAAAGCGACCGCATCACTGCGGAGGCTGCACCGATCCGCCTGTCGATCTCACGCTCCATCCTTCCCTCACTCGTGAACAAGATCCCGAGATACTTAAACTCCTCCACTTGAGGCAGGACTTCTCCACCAACCTGGAGAGGGCAAGCCACCCTTTTCCGGTCGAGAACCATGGCCTCAGACTTGGAGGTGCTGATTCTCATCCCAGCCGCTTCACACTCGACTGCAAACCGCCCCAGTGCATGCTGAAGGTCCTGGTTTGAAGAAGCCAACAGGACAACATCATCCGCAAAAAGCAGAGATGAAATCCTGTGGTTCCCAAACAGGATTCCTTCCGGCCCCTGGCTGCGCCTAGAAATTCTGTCCATAAAAATTATGAACAGAACCGGTGACAAAGGGCAGCCCTGCCGGAGTCCAACATGCACTGGGAACAGGTCTGACTTACTGCCGGCAATGCGAACCAGACTCCTGCTCCGTTCGTACAGGGACCGGACAGCCCTTAGCAAAGAGCCCCGAACCCCATACTCCCGAAGCACCCCCCACAGAATACCACGGGGGACACGGTCGAATGCCTTCTCCAGATCCACAAAGCACATGTGGACTGGTTGGGCAAACTCCCATGAACCCTCGAGCACCCTATGAAGGGTATAGAGCTGGTCCAGTGTTCCGCGACCAGGACGAAAACCGCATTGTTCCTCCTGGATCCGAGGTTCGACTATTGGTCGAATTCTCCTCTCCAGTACCCTGGAGTAAACTTTCCCTGGGAGGCTGAGAAGTGTGATTCCCCTATAATTGGAGCACACTCTCCGGTCCCCTTTCTTAAAAAGAGGGACCACCACCCCAGTCTGCCACTCCAGAGGCACTGTCCCCGACCGCCACGCGATGTTGCAGAGGCGTGTCAACCAAGACAGCCCCACAACATCCAGAGACTTGAGATACTCAGGGCGGATCTCATCCACCCCCGGTGCCTTGCCACCGAGGAGCTTGCAAACCACCTCAGTGACTTCGGCTTGGGTAATGGACGAGTCCACCTCTGAGTCATCAGCCTCAGTCTCCTCAGTGGAAGACATGACGGTGGGATTGAGGAGATCCTCAAAGTATTCCTTCCACCGCCCGACAATGTCTCCAGTTGAGGTCAACAGCTCCCCACCCGCACTGTAAACAGTGTTGGCAGAGTACTGCTTCCCCCTCCTGAGGCGCCGGACGGTTTGCCAGAATTTCTTCGAGGCCGACCGATAGTCCTTCTCCATGGCCTCCCCGAACTCCTCCCAGTTCCGAGTTTTTGCCTCCGCAACTGCCCGAGCTGCAGCACGCCTGGCCTGCCGATACCCGTCGGCTGCCTCAGGAGTCCCGGAGGTCAACATGGCCCGATAGGACTCCTTCTTCAGCTTGACGGCATCCCTTACTTCCGGTGTCCACCACCGGGTTCGGGGATTGCCGCCACGACAGGCACCGGAGACCTTGCGGCCACAGCTCCGAACAACTGCATCCACAATGGAGGTAGAGAACATGGTCCACTCAGACTCAATGTCCCCCGCCTCCCTCGGAAGCTGGGAAAAGCTCTCCCGGAGGTGGGAGTTAAAGACCTCCCCAACAGAGTGCTCGGCCAGACGTTCCCAGCAGACCCTCACCATACGTTTGGGCCTGCCAGGTCTGTCCAGCTTCCTCCTCCGCCAGCAGATCCAACTCACCACCAGGTGGTGATCAGTTGACAACTCAGCCCCTCTCTTCACCCGAGTGTCCAAGACATAGGGTCGGAGATCAGGTGACACGACTACAAAGTCGATCATCGACCTCCGACCTAAGGTGTCCTGGTGCCACGTGCACTTATGGACACCCCTATGCTCGAACATGGTGTTCGTTATGGACAAACTGTGACTAGCACAGAAGTCCAATAACAAAACACCACTTGGGTTCAGATCGGGGAGGCCGTTCCTCCCAACCACGCCCCTCCAGGTGTCACTGTCATCGCCCACGTGAGCATTGAAGTCCCCCAGTAGCACAATGGAGTCCCCAGTCTGAGCACCCCTCAGTACCTCTCCCAGGGACTCCAAGAAGGCTGGATACTCTATACTGCTATTTGGCCCGTAGGCACAAACAACAGCAAGAGCCCTCTCCCCAATCCGAAGGCGCAGAGAGGCGACCCTCTCGTTCACTGGGGTAAACTCCAACACATGGCGGCTGAGCTGGGGAGCTATAAGGAAGCCCACACCAGCCCGCCGCCGCTCACCACGGGCAACTCCAGAGAAGTGGAAAGTCCAGCCCCTCTCGAGGAGCTGGGTTCCAGAGCCCAAGCTGTGCGTGGAGGTGAGCCCGACTATCTCTAGCCGGTACCTCTCAACCTCCCGCACAAGCTCAGGCTCCTTCCCCCCCAGCGAAGTGACATTCCATGTCCCAACAGCCAGCCGCTGTGTCCGGGGATCAGGTCGTCGAGGCCCCTGCCTTCGACTGCCACCCAATCCACACTGCACCAAACCCCTACTGCTACCTCTGTGGGTGGTGAACCCACAGGAGGTCGGGCCCACGTCACCTCTTCGGGCTGAGCCCGGCCAGGCCCCATGGGCAAAGGCCCGGCCACCAAGCGCTCGCATACGAGCCCCAACCCCGGGCCTGGCTCCAGGGTGGGGCCCCGGCTGCGTCATCCCGGGCGACGTCACGGTCCTGGATTTTTTCTCCATGGGGGTTTTTTGGTGAACTGCTCTTGGTCTGGCCTGTCACCTAGGACCTGTCTGCCTTGGGAAACCCTAACAGGGGCATAATGCCCCCGACAACATAGCTCCTAGGATCATTCAAGCACACAAACCCCTCCACCACAATAAGGTGGCAGTTCTAGGAGGGGTGTAAGTTGAATTGAAGGTTTAAAATTGAATTTGAAGTTGTTGTTTTTTTAAACCTTCAATGTAAGTTGAATTGAAGGTTTAAAATAAAAAGCTAGTCTGTTATTCCAGTAGAGGGCAAAATAATAACTTCAGAGCCACAAACCCAGCTACTGACAAAATGTGTTAAAGATATTGTATGTAATTTGTCATTGACAAGCTTTAAAAATGGACATATAATCCCAATTAAGTCCATTTCAGTCCAAGGTTGTAATACTACAAAATGAAAAGTTCAAGCAGGGTGCGCACTTATAGTATGCAAGGGGGGACATTGCTTTCGTGGTAATGAATTGGAGTTTGTTTGTATGTACTGTAGGAGATAAACATTCAGTCAGTTTATGGCCTGAGAATGCACCTTTCATATAAAAGCAGTTAAATGAACAAATGCACAAGTAACAAATACAATAAATAAACAGCATGTTATTGGTCAGTAAACTGATTAGTTTTGGAATTGGACTAATGGCCCTTTTCCACTACCCTTTTTCAGCTCACTTCAGCTCGCTTCAGCTCACTTCAGCCTGACACGGCTCGCGTTTTGACTACCTCAGAGCAGCACGACTCAGCTCGCTTCAGCCCTGCTTAGCACCCAAAACTCGCACGGTTTTGGAGTGGGGCTGAAGCGAGCCAAACCGAGCCGAGTGGGGCTAGGGGCGTGAGGAGACACTCCCCTGTGCCCTGATTGGTGAGGAGGAGTGTCCTCACATGCCCACACACGCCCCGCGAGCACGCTGGGATCTGTAAACACCGTAAACCCAGAAGAAGAATAATTACGAATTACGAGAATTTCTGAAGCCTTATATGCCTCGCCTCATCTATACGCTCTTGCCAGTATCTGTTGGCGTTGTCGGTGACAACAAGCCACAGCACCAAGACCAGCAACACTAACTCCATGTCCTCCATGTTTATTGTTTACTATCTGGGTCGTGAGACTACCGCTTAAAAGGTCACTGATGTCACTGTTTGCGCCGCCTAACGACATCACGTGTCGTCCACCCACTTTCGCTAACTCCACCCAATGTGTCCACCCACTTCCAGCCAGCACGGTTCAGCACGGTTATAGTCGAAATGCAACTCCAACAGCCCCACTCAGCTCGACTCAGCCCAACTCAGCCGCGTTGGTAGTGGAAAAGCGGCATAAGAGTAATGTGGATGGTTTCCTAAAATGAATTTGACACCCCCACTCTTACCTTTTGGTTCATCTAATGAGCATCATCACTTCTAGTGGCCCCGAGGTGGAAGGGGGCCTTAGACACTCTCAGGTCGCCGACCCCCCACAGGGGACTTTTAGGACTGTTAGTAAACACGCATCTAAAGCTCCGCGAGTTTTTGTGCTAGAAACATTCAAGTAACACCACTAGAAACCTTGAATCTTCTAGTTTTCAAATGTACAGTATACATCTTTAAAACAAACTTTATCTTTAGCACTTTGTAAAGAGAATAAAAACAAATCTTACGAATTTCAGTACTTCAGCCAGCAGCAGCCTCTTAACGACACACCCATCAGCTATTCACATGTTAAGCACATGGAACATCAGTGTCGTCATTTGGTCATTGTGTAGCAAGGGGAGGTGAGAACATGCCCCATTTCACCGGTATAAACAAGTGCACATGTTCACTTGTTTCCGTACCAACTGAAAAACTTTTACCCTGTCCACACTAGGGATTTTGTACTGATACGAAACTACTTTCGTACCGCAACACCTGTCCACACTAGCAACTATACTGGTACTGTAGCGGTATAACTGTATCGGTACGAAACCCACAAATGTATGGGTTTCGTACCGGTGCAGTATCGGTACTGTAGCGCTTCGCGTAGTGTGGACAGATGAAGCGGCTCTGTATCGATACAAATATAATGCGCATGCGCAAAGTCACACACCTCAATCGATGTCTTCGCTGAATAAAATAGTGAAGACCGGAGATTCGTTTGCTTCTTTCTCAACTGCCTCGCGTGTTTTATACGATTCGACTGAATAAATGACCACCAGAAATACAGACTGTACATTGACAACAAAAAGAACACACACGTTGTTTCATCCGCCATATATTCTCGGAAGGAAGTTACTCGGTAACCACGGAAACATTTCGCGCACACGCATTTCAACTACCGTGAAAGAAAACTGCAAACATTTCTTGCTAGTGTGGACAGATGCACTAAACTGTACCAGTATACTTTGTATCGATACAGTTATACCACTTTCGTACCGGTATAAGTGTGAACACAGCATTAGAGGAATGGCCAATGCAAGGAAGATGTCACCTGCTGAAGCTTCACTGCTGATCCAGGATCAACTTGCTCTGGAGAGTGAGTCAGATGATGCGATGTCAGATGTATCCAGTGAGGACAGCGATGATGAACAAATGCATTTTGAACTTCGTCTTGAACCCGCCGAGGATATTTCTGATGAGTAAGTAGGCTAATATCTGTCTCACTAGAGGTTGTTGTCATACTTTTTTGGTTAGCATATAGGGAGAACTACATTACATTACATTTAGCAGATGCTTTTATTCAAAGCGACTTACAATTGAGAAAAACAATCAAGCTACAGTAAAACAAAGGAAATCATAGAGTAAGAAGAAGAAGAGAGTGCATGTTAGATGGTTAGTAGATTGTTAGGATAGGAGGTGCTCTTTGAAGAGAAAGAACTAGTTGATCGAAATGTGTTGTGTTATTTTCGTCAAGTTTTGAAAACATTTTTCTGTTGTGGGATTGAGCTGAACACAAATGGGAATAGGGCCGGTGATGGTCGCAGAGCCTGTGTGTACTGCAGGTTGCAGGGAAGGAAAACAAAATCCCTGTGGAAGTGCAAAACGTGTGATGTTTTCCTTTGCCTTCAACCTGACAGGAACTGTTATGATGCTTGGCATCTAGATGAGGACTGCGATGAGGACTGACAGCAGAGAGTCACAATCCAGGGATGATCATTAGCTATTGAACATTTTATTGAGTATCTTACAGTTGAAGAGGGCATATTTATTATAAGATTTAGAAGAAGCCAGAATATTTAATCTGTGACTGTGATAGCTTTGGCTTTTAGGGCTTCTTTTCTTTGCAGTAACTTTCCAAGCAGAGAGATGTGGGGGTAGGGAGGTACAGTGGCCAGGGCCAGGGTCTTTGTCTTTGACAAATGGACTATTGACAGTGACAGGGAGGAGGGGGGATTACAGGTGAATTACACCTACCTCATCAATATTCATTTGAAAGGGCAACTAACTGGCTTTGGAGAAAACAAAGGTAGTCTGAAGTTTCTACAATTAGGATTAAAACTACATAACATTTCTGAATGCTGTTCTTACTTTTATGGAGCCAACACCTATGTTTGCAAGGTTCAGACGTCAAAATTCTTGTGCAGATATATTTATAGTGTGTTTTTCTTTCCAAGGTTTGAAGACTCTGAAAATAGTTTTTTGTAAGGTTGTGTTTGCACTTAATTTAAATAAAAACAAATTTCATTACATTCACTTTACTTTCATATTATTATTGCTGAGGGTCTCCAGAATATAACCATGTGTGTCACTTTTGCATGGATGTTTTTAGTTAGATGAAATACTTAAAATGTCAGGGTTTATCAGACTGCCACAGCGTGTCTGACAGGCCCAGGACCTCCGAGAGTTAAAGCATATGAAAAAGCCAATAAATGATCAAATCATGGCTAGCACTCCCTCTACAGGTGACAAAACTGAGGAAGTTTACCATTTTATTATTTACCCTGGGCGGCACGGTGGTGTAGTGGTTAGCACTGTTGCCTCACAGCAAGAAGGTCCGGGTTCAAGCCCCGTGGCCAGCGAGGGCCTTTCTGTGTGGAGTTTGCATGTTCTCCCCGTGTCTGCGTGGGTTTCCTCCGGGTGCTCCGGTTTCCCCCACAGTCCAAAGACATGCAGGTTAGGTTAACTGGTGACTCTAAATTGACCATAGGTGTGAATGTGAGTGTGAATGGTTGTCTGTGTCTATGTGTCAGCCCTGTGATGACCTGGCGACTTGTCCAGGGTGTACCCCGCCTTTCGTCCGTAGTCAGCTGGGATAGGCTCCAGCTTGCCTGCAACCCTGTAGAAGGATAAAGCGGCTAGAGATAATGAGATGAGATTATTTACCCCTTTCTCGATAAGAGGATGGTGGCCTTTCAGCTGTTTCACTCACTACGTTTACATGCACATAGAGAGAATCGAATTTCTGCCATTGCTCGACTGAAATCGAAGTTCAAAATGCCATGTATACACCTTAATTCGGCTGAAATTGAACCGAACTTGATTTCTCGGAATCGAGCTACACGACCTAGTTTATGCGATTTCTGCCGAGCTACTTTGTGCATGTATACCCTATCGAGCTAGCTGTCGAGCTACTTCCAGAAGTGACGAGTGACGAGACCACAAGCGGGAAACACAACAGCCTCGGTCGGCATGACAACAGTAGTAGCGAGCAGCAGAAGAGGTCAGGAGGAACAAACGGAGAAGAGAAAATGGCAATGTAGAGCTCTCTGAAGTGTGGGTGGAGCACAGAGGACGGCAGGACAAAGCTTCTGGTACTAATAGGCTTTTTATTGTCAGACTTTTCAGTTTAACAGCCTACTTTTATTCTTGAGAGAAAAACAAACGCGCGCGCTGTGTTCTAGTCCCGGGATGAGCTGTCCCCTCTGCTCTCCCTCTGCCTCCTTAAATAGAGCGCGGTTACTGGGAAGCCACACAAACACAGGTTAATTACCGTCAGGTGTAGTTATTCTGCCACTCACCTTCCCTGGCTCCGCCCTCCTGTCACAGACCGGCGCTTGACCACGCCCCCACTGCTACAGGCAAGCAGAAACGTGCACTTCTGGAGCAATGAGGAGACAGAGTTCATGCTCATTCAGCTTAAGGAGTTGAATATATTAAAATTCATGGACGGGAGAAAAACGCGCAATGGAGAACACGGAACTGATAACTTTGTTTACGCTCTTGAATAGCTCTTCTTCATGATGACAACCGGAAGTGTACCAACACGATGGGGCATGTTGCGCCACCTGTGGCTCGGGTGCACAATGCACCTCACACAATAGCCCGATTTCAGTTGTGTGCATGTACGATTGGATTTCTCTGGCACCCTGCTGGGACCTTCAGCTCGATTACCGACAGCAGCTCGATTTGGATGTGCATGTAAATGTAGTGACTGAAACAGCTGTATGTCTTGGCTCTGAGGCTTGGCTCTAAATACAGCAACAGCTCCGAGTGCACAGTATAAACCTGCATCAATTTACTTAGCTGCTCAGGTTTGTGAAGATAATGCAGCAACTCCAATTTCTTGCTGTTAGGTATTATTATCTTTAGTTATATGAATTATTTGTCTGAAGTTTTTTGCAATTGAAGTATTTGTAATATCTTATTTTGTCTAATTCTTTTTTCTGAAGAAGTTCTAGAGAAGTTGCTACAGAAAAGAGAAGGAGAGAGAGAGAGAGAGAGAGAGAGAGAGAGAGTCTTTAGAGTGGAAAAATAATAGTTCCATTGTAATTACATTATTCTTCAGACTAGACAGAGCACAATCATTAAATCATCATCTTAAATCATTAAATTATTGTCCATCACACATGATGAAGAGGATTACCAGGATGATTGTGGCAGTGGGGGCGTGGTCAAGCGTCGGTCTGTGAATGGAGGGCGGAGTCAGGGAAGGTAAGTGGCAGAATCATTGCACCTGATGTTAGTTAACCTGTGTTTGTGTGTCTTCCCCAGTGACTGCGCCCTATAAAAGGAGAGAGAGAGCAGAGGAAAGAAGCTCTCTCCCCAACCAGACGACTTGTGTGTGTGTGCGTGCATGTGTGGCTGGGAGAGTGTGAAAAGCTGAACAGCTACAAATAAAAAGAGTTTTTTGAACTCAGTTCTGGCCTGCCGTACTTCTGTGCTCCACCCACCCGCTCTGATTTCTACAGTGGTGCCGAAACCCGGGAACCAGTGCACAGAGGAGAACAGCCCCATGGAGTCCTCCCCCTTCAAGGACCTGATCCATGCCCTCGCCACGGCCCAACAGAGCCAGCACCAGGCGCTGGTCGCCCTCCAGAAGGAGCAGGAACAAAGGTTCAAGGCCCAGGTGCTGGTGCAGCAGGAAGATCGCCAGGCGTTCTGGCACCTACTCGCGTCAGCGGGGTCCACCACCTCCACCGCCGCGGGCCCTCCCCACCTCACCCTAACGAAGATGGGCCCACACGATGACCCTGAGGCCTTCCTCGCGCTCTTTGAGCAGGCAGCAGAGGCCTGGGGCTGGTCGGTGGAACAGCGCGCAGCGCGCCTCCTCTCCCTGCTAACGGGCGACGCGCAGCTGGCCGCGCTACAGCTCCCCGCCGACAGCCGGCTGGTCTACGCCGACCTCCGCCGGGCCGTCCTCCAGCGTGTGGGGCGCACCCCGGAGCAACAACGGCAGCGCTTCCGCCCTCTGCGCCTGGAGGAGGTTGGCCGGCTGTTCTCGTTTGGCCAGCAACTCCGGGACACCTGCCGGCAGTGGCTGAGGGCCGACAACCGCGACGCCGAGGGAATCGTCGATCTGGTGGTACTGGAACAATTCATCGCCCGACTTCCCGAAGGAACAGCGGAGTGGGTCCAGTGCCAAGGGCCCAGGGACCGCCCTTGATCGGGCTGGAGCATATCGCATACTGGTGAGTATCCAAGGGGATACGTATCAGGCTTTGGTGGACTCCGGCTGTAATCAGACCTCAATCCACCAAAGCCTGGTGCAAAATGAGGCATTGGGGAGAGCACAATTGGTGAAGGTGTTGTGTGTGCACTGGGATGTTCACAACTACCCTTTAGTGTCGGTCCACATTCTATTTCGAGGGGAGAAATTTAGAGTAAAAGCAGCGGTTAATCCTTGCCTTACCCACTCGATAATTTTGGGGACTGATTGGCCGGGATTTCGGGAATTAATGACTCATTTAGTGAAGAGTGGGGCCTGCCATAGTTCAGCAGGGGGAGGTCCCGGTGTGGCATTGGTGGGAGCAGCTGTCACAGAGCCGTCTACATGATCACTGCGTCAGAGTGAGGAGCAGCAGGCTCCTCCTCCCTCTCTCGGGGAATCCCTCGCGGATTTTCCGTTAGAGCAGTCGCGAGATGAGACTCTGCGGCATGTATTTGATCAAGTGAGAGTAATCGATGGTCAAACGCTCCAGCCAAACGCCATCCTGTACTTCTCCTATTTTTCCATTATGAGGGATAGATTATACCGAGTGATGCAGGACACTCAGACTAAGGAGCCAATCACACAGCTTTTGATCCCAAAGAGCCGCCGGGAATTTATATTACACTTTAATCCCATGGCTGGACACTTGGGGCAGGATAAGACACTAGCCCGAATAATGGCCTGGTTCTACTGGCCAGGGATTCGTGGCGATGTCCGTAGGTGGTGTACGGCGTGCCGAGAATGCCAGTTAGTAAATCCAGCGGCCATTCCAAAAGCGCCTTTGCACCCTCTGCCATTAATTGAGACCCCGTTTGAAAGAATTGGGATGGATCTCGTCGGGCCATTAGATCGGTCAACACGAGGGTATCGCTTTATTTTAGTTCTGGTGGACTATGCAACGCGATATCTGGAAGCAGTGCCTCTTCGCAATATCTCAGTACGTAGTATTGCGGAAGCACTCTTCCACGTCATCTCCCGAGTTGGAATTCCCAAAGAGATTCTGACTGATCAAGGCACTACATTCATGTCACGCACACTGCGCGAACTGTATGGGTTACTGAGAATTAAGCTGATCCACACCAGCATTTATCACCCACTAACGGACGGCTTAGTTGAACGGTTTAATCGCATCCTCAAAAACCATATAATTAAAAAATTTGTACGCGAGGACGCACGCAACTGGGATAAATGGCTCGAGCCCCTGTTATTAGCAGTGTGAGAGGTCCCACAAGCCTCCACGGGGTTCTCCCCGTTCGAATTATTATATGGGCGTAAGTCATATGGCATCCTAGATGTACTGCAGGAAAATTGGGAGGAGGGACCTTCAACGAGCAAAAACAAAATTCAATACATTATCGACCTGTGTGCAAAACTCCACACACTCACACACCTAACCCAGAAGAATTTGCGGCAGGCCCAAGGACGGCAAATCCGCTTGTACGACAGGGGTACGCGCCTTAGGGAGTTCTCACCGGGAGATAAAGTACTCGTGCTGTTGCCCATGTCGAGCTCCAAATTGATTACCAAGTGGAAAGGACCCTTTGAGATCACACGGCGAGTTGGGGACATCGACTATGAGGTGAGGCGAACGGACAGGGGTGGGGCGTTACAGATTTACCACCAAAATCTGCTAAAACTTTGGAACGAGGAGGTCCCCGTGTCGTTGGTGTTGTTGGTTCCGGAGAAGGCGGAGCTGGGGCCAGAGGTTCAAAAAGGAACATTGACACCGCTTACCACTCCGGTCCCCTGTGGAGACCACCTCTCCCCGACCCAACTCACGGAGGTTGCCCAGTTGCAGACAAAATTTTTGGACGTGTTCTCGCCCCTGTCCGGCCGCACCCGCCTCATAGAACACCACATTGAGACGCCCCCGGGGGTGGTAGTGCGCAGCCACCCTTATAGGCTGCCCGAACACAAGAAAAAGGTGGTTCGGGAAGAACTTGAGGCCATGCTCGACATGGGCATCATCGAGGAGTCCCACAGTGACTGCAGCAGCCCGGTGGTCTTGGTTCCCAAGGCAGACGGGTCAGTCTGGTTCTGTGTGGACTATAGAAAAGTCAACACGGTGTCTAAATTCAATGCATACCCAATACCTCGTATTGACGAGTTGCTCGATCGACTAGACACGGCCCGTTTTTATTCGACACTGGATTTGACAAAGGGATATTGGCAGATCCCCTTGACTCCATTATCCCAAGAGAAAATGGCCTTTTCCACACCATTTTGCTTACACCAGTTTGTCACACTTCCTTTTGGGCTGTTTGGGGCGCCTGCTATGTTCCAATGGCTTATGGATAGGGTCCTCCGCCCCCACACCACCTATGCGGCCGCATACCTGGACAATATTATAATCTATAGTAATGACTGGCTGCAGCATTTACAACACCTAAGGGTCGTCCTTAGGTTGCTGAGGTGAGCGGGTCTCACAGCCATCCCAAAGAAGTGTGCGATTGGGCGGGTGGAAGTACGGTAGCTGAGCTTCCACTTGGGCAATGGGCAGGTGCGTCCCCAAATTAATAAGACAGCAGCGACTGCGGCTTGCCTGAGGCCCAAGACCAAAAAGGGGGTGAGACAGTTCCTGGGGCTGGCTGGCTACTATCGTAGGTTTATACCTAATTATTCGGACTTCACCAGCCCGCTGACTGATCTCACTAAAAAGGGGGCACCAGATCCGGTCCAGTGGACGGAAGCAATGCCAGCAGGCTTTCTCTGAGGTAAAGGTTGCACTGTGTGGGGGGCCACTTTTACACTCCCCTGACTTTTCTCTCCCCTTTGTTTTGCAGACAGACGCGTCGGACAGGGGGCTGGGGGCTGTTCTGTCCCAGGAGGTGGAGGGGGAGGATCGTCCAGTGCTGTACATCATCAGGAAGCTGTCGGTGCATGAGGGCCGCTACAGCACCATAGAAAAGGAGTGCCTGGCCATCAAGTGGGCGGTCCTCGCCCTCCGCTACTACCTACTGGGATGCCCTTTCACCCTCTGTTCGGACCACGTGCCCCTCCAATGGCTCTACCGCATGAAGGATGCCAACGCGCGGATCACCCGTTGGTATCTGGCACTCCAGCCGTTTAAGTTCAAGGTGGTCCACAGGCCGGGGGTGCAGATGGTCGTGGCGGATTTCCTCTCCTGTCAAGGGGGGGGGGGAGTCAGCTGCAGGCCGGACAGCTCCCCGGCCTGAGTCGGGTGGTGGGGGTATGTGGCAGCGGGGGCATGGTCAAGCGTCGGTCTGTGAACGGAGGGTGGAGTCAGGGAAGGTAAGTGGCAGAACCACTGCACCTGATGTTAGTTAACCTGTGTTTGTGTGTCTTCCCCAGTGACTGCGCCCTATAAAAGGAGAGAGAGAGAGCAGAGGAAGGAAGCTCTCTCCCCAACCAGACGACTTGTGTGTGTGCGTGCGTGTGGCTGGGAGAGTGTGAAAAGCTGAACAGCTACAAATAAAGAGTTTTTTGAACTCAGTTCTGGCCTGCCATACTTCTGTGCTCCAACGACCCGCTCTGATTTCTACAATGATGAAGGGCAAAACTGATTCAAACCACTGTTGGTATCTTGACTTTAGGCCTATGTTTTTGTAAGACATTAACAAGATGTTTTCCAGAAGGAATCAGATTGAATGCCAGCCTAACGGTTAAACAACAAGGATGAGTTCACAGAAGTTCACAGCAAACACAATTTAAATATAAAATACAAAAATAAAGTGTGGGTGGTAAAAGAGAGCAATTGGACTTGCTTGAAGATTCTTGAAGACGTTTCACCTCTCATCCAAGAAGGCTTTTTCAGTTCTGTCTGACTAAACTGAAGAAGCCTTTCAGATGAGAGGTGAAACGTCTTCAAGAATCTTCAAGCAAGTCCAGTTGCTCTCTTTTACCACCCACAGTTTACTATGACCTGGATGACTGAGAATCTTCACAGATGTATAAAAATAAAGGTTTGCCACAAACTGATCCCAAATAAAGATCCATGAATATCTACAGCAGTATACTGAGAGGATTTGACCACTCTGTGACCCTGCTGTCTCTCCCCTGAGCTTGAATTTCTTACATACTCTTGCATCTTGTGAAGAGTCATACGCTTTCTCAACCCTCGACTGCAAACCCCCCCCCCCACACACACACACATATGTCAGGGGCAGTGAATGTCACCTGGATACTGTATAATGTTGTGTGGGTGAGTATAATCTTCATTAAAGAAGTGGACATCAACACCAGTGTGCATCTCTCTGGATGAACTGTTTTATTCTGTTGTTCCCTGACTAGGTACATTATCTCATCTCATCTCATCTCATTATCTCTAGCCGCTTTATCCTTCTACAGGGTCGCAGGCAAGCTGTAGCCTATCCCAGCTGACTACGGGCGAAAGGCGGGGTACACCCTGGACAAGTCGCCAGGTCATCACAGGGCTGACACATAGACACAGACAACCATTCTAGGTACATTATGTATTCCCTATTTCTAGAGTGCCACCTTGTGGCCTGACATTCCATTACATCCCCCCTTTTAGCTATTTACCATATCCCTTTTAATTCTTCACTTAAATTCTAACAGTAAGGAATATGGTCAACAACAACAAGCTACACTGTCTCTACTGTGAGCTTACATTTTTTTTTTCAGAACATAACTTTTCTTTTTTTTTTCCTAACTAGAAGGGCAGGGTAGACTGCCTGACCCTTCGGGCTCTGCTGTAGGGATTTATTCTGCCCTGTTCACAGCAGGCCACGATACTAGTGTTACCGGTTCAGTCTTTCTGGTGGACGGGAGACTCGCCCCGATCTGGTCACAGTCACATTAGAGCTGGGCTGCTCTGGCTCTGGATCAGGCTGGTCTGGTTCTGGAAGAGCAGTGAGCTGAGTTCGGTTTCTTCTCAGTGTCCCCAACTCTGTCTCCACGTTGTACGATCTTGGAGTTGATGATGGTGACTGGACTGTCCCGGTGGTCTTTGCTGAGCGGATCCACACTCTCTGACCTGGTTCAAGTATCGGCAGCTCTCTTGCTCTGTGTCTTGCTCCATATGCTTTCTTTTGATTCTCTTTCAATCTTGCATCTTTCTTTTTAAAAGCTTGGAGGTCTGGCCACTTTGGTCTGAGAGACTGCGGAGGGACTGGAACTGTCGATCGCAATCTTCTCCACATCAGGAGTTCTGCTGGTGAGGCTCCATGAGCTAATGAGGTTGTTCTGTAAGCCAAGAGAGCTCTTTGATGATCTTGGTTCTTGCTCAGTATCTGTTTCACTGTTCTCACAGCTCTCTCCACTTCCCCATTACTTTGCGGATACCTGGGGCTACTAGTCATGTGTTGAAAGTTGTATTCCTGAGCAAATGCCGAAAACTCTGAAGAGGCAACCTGTGGCCTGTTATCCATCACTAGTACCTCAGGGATGCCGAATCTTGCGAAGATGACTTTCAGTCTCTCGACTGTGGTCGCGGTTGTAAGCGTTGGCAGGTTGGCTACTTCAATGTATCTGGAGAAATAGTCAACTATTACCAGGTAGTGGCTCTTCCCCCACTGAAAGAGGTCAGCCGCCACTCTTTGCCATGGCCTTGCAGGTAAAGGGGTTGTGAGCAGTGGCTCTGTACGATAGCTGGAGTACTGGCTGCATACCTCGCATCTCTCCACTAGCTCTTTGATATCCCTTGTTAAGCCTGGCCACCACATGGACTGTTGTGCTCTTGCAAAGCACTTTGTCATGCCCTGGTGTCCATGGTGGATTCTCTCTAGCATGTCTCTTTGCATTGGCGCTGGAATGACGATTCTTTCTCCCTTTAGGAGGATGCCATCAGCCACATGGATGTCAGTCCTGTACGGCCAATACTGGAGCAGGTTCTCTGGAACTGCTTGTCTGTGCAGAGGCCATCCTTTGTTTGTGTATGCTCATAGCTGTTTCATTGTTGCATCTCTGTTCTGCATGTTTTTGATTTCCTCCAGTTTTGTTTTTGTTGCAGGTAAGTGTTCCATGACATAGTCAATGTACACCTGACACTCTCTTTCCAGGCTGTCACTCTCCGTGCTGCTCTCCGGTCCAAGTGGTGCTCGTGACAATGCGTCTGCAGCTACCAACTGTTTCCCTAGTACATGAATAATTTTGTACTTGAATCTCATCATTCTCAGTCTGAATCTGAGTATACGTGGAGGTAAGTCATCCAGTGGTTGGGTACCTAACAGTGATATGAGAGGTTTGTGATCTGTATGCACCATGAAGTCTAATCCCAGGAGATAGGCACTCAGGCGCTCACACGCCCAGGTCACGGCAAGAGCCTCTTTCTCGATTTGAGCATACCAAGTCTCTGTGGGTGTCAGGCTTCTGGATATGTACACCACTGGTCTGAATTCTCCATCTGGCTGTCGCTGCATCAGTACTCCTCCCAGGCCATACAATGATGCGTCAGCTGACACCAGAGTTTCTCTTTTTGAACTGTATTGGGCCAGGACAGCTGGAGAGCTAAGCTTGTTCTTCACAGCTTCAAAAGCTGTCTTTTGCTGCGTGTCCCAGGTCCACACACTGTTGTTATGCAGCAGGTCTCTCAGGGGCTTTGTGAGATTGGGAAGGTGAGGGGGAAAACTTGCAGACGTAGTTCACCATCCCCATGAAGCGTCTCACCCCTTCAATGTTCTCTGGTTCGGGCATGTTAAGGATGGCTTTAATTTTGTTTGGGTCAGCCTCGATCCCGTTGGCACTTACTTTATGCCCTAGGAATTTCACTTCCCTCACGCTGAACTCACATTTTTCATTTAAGGTGAGACCTGCATCCTCAAGCTTCCTGAGGACTTTGCACAGCCTGTTGTCATGCTCAGCTTGGTCTTTGCCGAACACCAATATGTCATCGGCATGGCAGAGTGTTCCTGGTGTGCTGGCGACAATCTGGGAAATTCTGAGCTGAAAATGTTCCGGCGCAGAAGATATCCCAAATGGAAGTCTCCTGAAACAATACCGCCCAAATGGCGTAATGAAGGTTGTCAAGGGCTCTGACTCCTCATGTAGGGGAATTTGCCAAAACCCCGATGTGGCATCTAGTTTTGAGAAGACGACGGCTCCATCTAGCTTTGCTAGTGTGTCATCCACAGCTGGGAGTATGTCTCTCTCGACGCACACTCTCATTGAGCCTCGTCAGGTCAACGCAGATCCGGATGTTTCCACTGGGCTTGGGTACAACCACCATTCCTGCACACCACTCGGTCGGTTCTTGGATCTGTCTGATCACGCCCATATCTTCCATTCTCTGGAGCTCTGATTTGACTTTGTCCATTAGGGGCAGGGCTACACATCTAGGAGCTGACAAGGCATATGGCACTGCTCCCTCAGCTAACTCTATCTTATAGCTACCCTGCAGCTTCCCTAAGCCTGAAAATACTTTTGGGAACATCCTTTTGAATTTATCATCTGCTGCTTGCACTGCAGCAATCTGCTGCAACAGAGGTAGGCTCTGTATGGCTGGAAGCCCTAGTAGTGGCATCACTAAATCCTTAACAACAAATACTTCCTGTTATGTTTTCTTTTTACCCTTTTTCAGGCAGGCTCTGAATGTGCCTAGCACAGTCAGTGGCTGGTTGTTGAGACCGCAGATCATCCTCTGTGCCTTCTTTAAGTCACCATCTCTTGCTTTGCAGTACATGGAGTCTGGTATGGCAGTGACAGCCGCCCCTGTGTCCAACTTAATCAGTTCTCCATTCATTTCTATGTCATCTCTCCAGACATCCTGTTTATCAGTCTCTATTGCTCCCAGGAAAGCACATTCTGCAGTCTCATATACTTCTTCTATAGCCTCAACTCATTGTCCTGTCCTACAAACTGCAGCATAATGGCCTTTCTTTTTACATTTCCTGCACTCTGCTTCTCTCGCTGGACATTGTTTCCATGCATGTTGAGGACTGTGCCCACATCTTTTGCACGTTTCTGTTCTCTGCGTCGCGTTGCTTTGTGTTTGTTTAGCCATTTTAGGTTTCGCGGGTTTTCTCCCTACTATAGCATCCACATTGCCTTCCCTAATATCAGGCTTTTCACGTCGAATCAATGGCTGTTGTTTTTTCACTTCTTCATTTTGTCTGACTAGTGTTATTGTCTTCTCCAATGTGAGCTTTGAATCTAACTGTAGTTTCTCTGACAATTTAGTGTCTCTGATCCCAACTACGAGCTGATCTCTTATCATCTCTTCACGTAGGACGCCATACTGACAATGCTCAGCCAGTCTGTACACATCAGTAATAAAGTTCTCTACCATTTCACCAGGTTGTTGATACCTGCTGTTAAACCTGGCTCTCTCGTAAATCACATTGTGTTTGCCAATAAAATGCTCACCTAAAGCCTTGCACACTTCGTCGTATTTCTTCCTTTTGTCTTCCTCCAAGGTTAATGTGTTCCGCACGTCGTCACTTTTCTCCCCCATTATGTAGAGAAGCGAGTTGATTTGGTATTCCTCATTCTTCTCTGATAACCCCGATGCTACTCTGAATTGCTCGAAGCGTCATAGCCACTGAGTCCAACTGCTTGGCTCATCGAAGTTAAAACTGCCTGGAGGTGGTATCGTAAATATCTGATCCATTTTCTCGTTCCTCCCTTCTTCTCTCTAAGCAAGTAAACAAGCTAGCAACTTGCTTGCTTATCCGCGAGCTAGCTTGCTCCACTGCTGGTGCAGTCACTGACGAGGTAAAACTTTTTCTTTTCCTCTCTCTCTCACCTCTTTCTCTCTGTCGACTCTCTCTTCTGTCGGATTCTTGTCAGATCCCACTTCTGACACCATGTATAATGTGTGGGTGAGTATAATCTTCATTAAAGAAGTGAACATCAACACCAGCATGTATCTCTCTGGATGAACTGTTTTATTCTGTTGTTCCCTGACTAGGTACATTATGTATTCCCTATTTCTAGAGCGCCACCTTGTGGCCTGACATTCCATTACAGATACGTTGTACATTTGTCCATACATGCTAAGAACTTCAGCAAAGTCATAAAATGAGATATGCCATAAGATTTGTAATAACATACTGTTATCATACAGCCTTTTTTTATTTGTCCATAACTAAACGCATTTTGTAGAGCATTGCTGCTGCTGGAGCGCAAATTGTAGCCTAGTGCTGCTGGTGTAATGTCTTTCTCCAAGAAAACTAAATCGGGGTATCAGAAAAGAAAAACAGAAAAGAGAGAAAAAGCAAAACAAGGGAAAACAATTGTTGATAAACTTCTTTACAAAGACAGGTGAGCACAAATATTAAAACAGATGAGACATGAAATCCCATGGTTCTCAACTGCTTGAATACCTCCATGAGCGTTAGTGCTAAAAACGACCTGAGACAACCCATTGACTTGAAAGAGCATATGATGCACTTTCACATGATACCTTGGTTACATCTGTAATCTGAGGTAAAGGCTAAATAAAATGTTGTTTGCATACACCACACCATTGTAATAGTACTAATTTGAAACATGTCTAATATTAAATTAATATTTAGCAGTTATTATATAATATAATTAATAATAATCGGCTAATCAATGTCATAGATACCCTCGTCATCGGCTGTCCATTGCTAGGTGATGATGACTGCTTCATTAGGATGCACAGAAACACAGATGGGCCGCGAGGCCTGCATCAGAGCGACAGAGTCGTCCACAGTGGTGGCACGAATGGCCTGGCTGAGCTGCCATGGAATGTCTGGCTTCATGAGCCTTCATATACTCCCTTTGACACTTGTCTTTAGTTGAGGATACTGAGCTTTTAACTATGCTTCGCCATGTTGCTCTATCCGAGGCATCCCTTTCCCATGTCTGATTGATAATTCCGACATTCTTCATGTGCCTCTTCAAGACGTCTTTGTACCTCAGTTTCTATCCTCCTTGCTTCCTCTTTCTGAGGCTCAGTTCTCGATAGAAAACAGCTTTGGGTAGTTGTGTGTTAGGCATGCGCCAGATGTGTCCAGCCCAACGAAGCTGGGAGGCTGTGATCAAGGCTTCTACGCTTACTGTATTGGCTCGCCTGAGGACTTCTACATCCGCAACCTTTTCCTGCCATCTTATTTTGAGGATTTGATGCAGGCGTTGAAGTTGTAGCCTGGTCAGTTTCTTGAAATGTTTATGGTAGAGTGTCATGCATTTGGTGGTGTAAAGCAGAGATGTTTGTATACTTTCAACTTGGTGGTTCTCTTGATGTCATGGCGAGATCATATGCCGCTTTTCCACTACCAATGCGGCTGAGCCGTGCCGTGCTGAGTTGGGCTGAGTCGAGCTGAGTGGGGCTGTTGGAGTTGCATTTCAACTACAACCGCGCTGAACCATGCTGGCTGGAAGTGGGTGGACACATTGGGTGGAGTTAGCGAAAGTGGGTGGACATCACGTGATGTCGTTAGGTGGCACAAACAGTGACATCAGTGACCTTTTAAGCGGTAGTCTCACGACCCGGATAGTAAACAATAAACATGGAGGACATGGAGTCGTTAGTGTTGCTGGTCTTGGTGCTGTGGCTTGTTGTCACTGACAACGCCAACAGATACTGGCAAGAGTGTATAGATGAGGCGAGGCGCATAAGGCTTCAGAAATTCTCGTAATTCGTAATTCTTCTTCTTCCGGGTTTACGGTGTTTACAGATCCCAGCGTGCTCGTGGGGCGTGTGTGGGCATGTGAGGACACTCCTCCTCACCAATCTGTGCACAGGGGAGTGTCTCCTCACGCCCCTAGCCCCACTCAGCTCGGTTTGGCTCGCTTCAGCCCTACTCCAAAACCGTGCGAGTTTTGGGTGCTGAGTAGGGCTGAAGCGAGCTGAGTCGTGCTGCTCTGAGGTAGTCGAAACGCGAGCCGTGTCGGGCTGAAGTGAGCTGAAGTGAGCTGAAAAAGGGTAGTGGAAAAGGGCCAATAGTTACCTCGTCCCCACCTAGTGGGACGGCGAGGTATTGTGATCACCCTGTCTGTGTGTGAGTCTGTGTGTGTGTGTGTGTCCCACCCCAGATTTTTGCTCATAACTCAACAATGACTGGACAGATTGACATGAAATTTCTTGGGCTGATGTATCATGATCATAGGAACTCATTCAATTAATTATGTTGTGGTGTGAAGAAAAAGGAAGAGAGAAAGAAAGAGTACTTTCACAAATATATTTTCCAAACAATTATGCTTTATGAGAAAAGAATGAATTATGATTTGTACAGATCTGTTTAATAATACTAATGCCGCACTGCCTGTCTTTAATGATGCCTTTGAAAATTGATAAAGCAATGTATCGTAACCCTACAAAAATTATATTTAATTAGAGTAATGGAAGAAACAAATAAGAAAATAGTGCATGAATATAATCTGAATGACCCTCCTTCTACCCAAGAGGAAATCATCGTTATGCTGTGGGGGCGAGGTCTGCTATCTCTGATTGCCTTATTGCTTTTGTAATGCACCGAAGGCTTTGACGGCAGCTTGAATCCGGCGGTCTACCTCCAAGTCTGATGAGTTTGTGTTGGCAACTGTACTGCCTAAGTAGATGAAACTCATAAGAGATGTTCCATTGACCAAAACAACGTTGTTTGACCTTGCCTGTGGCTCAGGCGAGGGTTGGTACAGGAGTTCTGTTTTGGTGGTATTGATTTTCAATCCAAAGAGGGTTGCAGCTGTGGCAAAGTGACCAATGATTTTCTGCATGCCATCCAAATCTGTTGCTACAAATGCAGAGTCATCTGCGTACAGCAGTTCTTGCATGCAAATTTGCCGAGTTTTGGTTGAGGACTTGAGTCTGGCAAGATTGAAGAGTTTGCCTTCCGATCGAGTTTTGATGTAGACTCCTTTATCTAGGTTAGTGCCCATAGTCTCGTGAACTGCTGTAAGGTAGAGTATAAACAATATTGGGGCAAGGACGCATCCCTGTTTGACACCATGATTGACAGGAAAAGCTTCACTAATGTCTCCTCCAGTTGAAACCTTCCCAGACATGTTCTCATGGAAGAGCTTAATGAGCCATATCAGTCTTTCCGGGCATCCATACACTTCTATTATCTTCCAAAGCATCTCTCGGTCTACGGTGTCGAAAGCCTTTGAGAAGTCTACAAAAACCATGTACAGAGGTTGACATTGCTCGATTGCTTTCTCTTGGAATTGTTTCAGACCAAAGCTCATACCGTAGGTAGCTGAGCTAGACTGTCATTTTACATAATAGATATCAGATTTACTTAGTAGCAAAACTTAACTTGTGAAACACATGGCCCTCAGTTTCAGAAACTGTCACAGAGAGTGGAGCAGCAATAGACCTCTCATCATCCTCTAATTATACTGTGGACTCGAGACAAGGTGAGCTTATACAGTTCAAAATGAAAGCAAACCATTTTTAGCAATTTTGTCTGAAAGGCGTTTAGCAACACTAACATCATGTAGTGTGTTTTATTGTATGTTTGGCTATAATTAGGATAAGAGGCTAATATCAGTCATATGCTTTATGCTTGTAGAGGGGTCTGTCCTTGTAGATAGAGATGATGTGATACACTGTAAAAATGATTTGTTGTTTTAACTTAAATAAGTTAGTGCCTGGGCTGCCTTAAAATTTTGAGTTAATTGAAATTAATATAGTAAGTTAACACAATGAGGCAAACAATTTAACTTACTATATGAATTTCAATGAACTCAAAATGTTAAGGCAGCCCAGGCACTAACTTTTTTTAAGTTAAAACAACAAATCATTTTTTACAGTGTAGAGGATGATGGATTGTGATCACGTCATCTGTCCGTCGTCCGTCCACAATTTACAAAAATCGCTACTCCTCCTACAGGATTGATTGGATTTCGATCAAACTCACATACAATGTTCCCCAGGTGGGTGTGCATAAATGTTGTCAAGACGGTGGTGCCACCTGTCATATTTTCGATTTTATGGGTGTCTTGGCTGGTATGAGCGACAGCCTCATTGAGACTATTTTTTCTTTGTTGAGAAAGGAAGTTTGAAATGATGTGTAAACTTAAGCACATATAACATGAATATTAGGCTACCTTCAGTGGCATTTACTTTGTGTGTGTGTGTGGGGGGGGACTTCAATGTCATGAATAAGTTAGCTCTTAAGGAAACCTGTTTCTTTTGTCTTCTTCAATCTGTAAATAAAATATGACTAGTGAGTCAAGTCTTGTTTGGTTGTATTTATCCCCTGCACAAACAAAGTTTATAGAAACAGGTTCTGTCTGTCCGTTCGTCCGGCCAGTCAGTCATGTTTTCGTTTCCAGGCCATATCTTTAAAACTACTGAAGATATCTTCATGAAACTTTGTATACATATTAAGCAACATGTGAACTGGTGCCTTTTGCTATTTTGGATTTTTGGAAAAAAGTATTTTTCAAATTTTTACATAAAATATAGATTTTGACTTAGTTTCTAAGCGCAATTTTCATTTCCGGAGCATATATCCAAAACTATTCATGATGCGGATTTGAAACTTGGTATACATGTTAACAAGGTGATGTAGATGTGCCTAACGGTGGTGTTGTGGTTAGCATTGTTGCCTCACAGCAAGAAGATCCTGGGTTCGAGCCCAGTGGCTGGTGAGGGCCTTTCTGTATGGAGTTTGCATGGGTTTCCTCCGGGTGCTCTGGTTTCCCCCACAGTCCAAAGACATGCAGGTTAGGTTAATTGGTGGCTCTAAATTGACTGTAAGTGTGAATGGTTGTTTGTCTGTGTGTCAGCCCTGCGATAACCTGGTGACATTTCAGGGTTAGTCTTAGGGGTCGGTTTTGTTTCCGGAGCAGAACTTGAAAACTATGAGTGGTATGGACTTGAAAGTTGGTATATATGAGTGGTATGGACTTGAAAGTTGGTATAGATATGTGTTGATTAAGTAATGTATATGTGTCTTTTGATACTAAGAAATGTGAGAAATTTCTTACACTGAGGTCAGTGTAAAGAGGTAGGGTTGGTTTCTTGCAGAACTTGAAACATGTGACAAATAATATATTGAAACTTGGTATATAGTTGGTATATAGAGTGGGGGATATAGGTGACTCTGTCTTCTTGTTTATTATGCAGTAAGAATGTTTTTATGTATGGTTATAAAACTAAGATGGTATTTTTAAGCTTTGTTGTATAGCCTACTTTTGGGGTTATAAATACTTTAGAAAGCATGAAAAAATATTGTAATATCATATAGCCTAAAGTTAACCAGAGTAACGTAACTGTAGGTTGGACTAGACTAGAGTATTTGGAAAGGAGGTTTGAAATGTTGTGTAGACTTAAGTAAAGCACATATGACAGATTACTGGGCTACTTTCAGCATTACAGTTAATAGTCACTACCTTATGAACATCGACAGATTCATGTTTACAGTGGCTCGATTATTTTGGGGGAAAAAATGTGTGAGGGACATAGATGGGGGGGGGGGGGGGGGGGCATTGAGACTACTTATATATAGGGCCCAGAATTTTGTGCTACACCCCTGGTGAGACCTCACTCATTGTGCTGGAGTCCCATAAGGCCTCTCCACACCAGCTCAAACTAAAATGTGCAGTCTCTGGTCTCTAGCCTTTTTGTTGATAATCTCACTAATATATATATGGATGTCAGACCTGGCTTCAGGCATATATATATATATATATATATATATATATATATATATATATATGCCTGAAGCCAGGTCTGACATCTGAACTGGTACTAATCTAGAAACTAGTAATATAATAATAATAATAATAATAATAATAATAATAATCTAGAAACTAATAATAGAAACTTGGGTGTAGAATGGTATCAGATATGAAGCTCACAGGACAAAGGAGTCGAGTCAGTTTATTTGTATAGTGCTTTTAACAAGAGACGTTGCAAAGCAGCTTTACAGAAAAATAAAAACTTGAAACATATGAACTAATTTTATCCTTAATAAATTTATTTATCCCTCGTGATAATACATTTCCAGTAATGTCAATTACAACTGCAGTAAAAGTCCAAAACAACAATGTATACAAATCAGGTAACTCAGGTTTACAGATTAAGGCCATTTTACATCAATATGCATGGTATGTTTTTTCATTTTAATTGGACACTCCTATTGCTTATATATATCTAAATACACAGCAGGATTATTAATTTCTGTGTTATAGCATGCAAATTCTGTCTCTGTACCGGCTATCAGATTATTATAAACATGCATTGCCACTGCGACCACAAACTTAATTGATTGAAGATTTTTAACTCCTGCCTTGCTGAAACTGTCAGATTGTCACACTACAAATCAGCCCCTGCACATCCCATGAACCTGTCATCTGACTCACAGATCACCCTTACCTGTGTCTTATTGTGTCTAGTTTAGCAAATCAATTAGCACATTAGTTGTGTCTTATTTATTTCACTTTGAGTTATAATGTATTTGGTTGACTTGCTTTAATAGTGTGACTCATGCTAATGTCAGTTCTTTGTCTATATTTTGTGTTCATGCAGATAGTTTTGTTCTGGTTGTTTTTCACTTTATTTAAAATAAAATTATTATGACGGAAACAAGACCAGACCATGGAGGCAGCAGATTTTTATCAGTGCATACAGGCCCAGAATAAGCAACTCTGGGAGAACCAGAAGGAGCTCGATCTGATCAAGGTCTATCTGGATTAACTCATGGCTTAGCTCCCCCAAATAATTGTTTGGGGGTGGGGGGCTATAACTGGTGTGTTGGCCGAGTCCAAGCAGTGGAACACCGAGGCTGATCCAACACTTCCAACTATCTCCAAGAAGTGAAAATGTGTGCATAATCGAGCACTGCACAGTGCACGTTCAAAATTTTGGTAACCACCAACACACGAACATTCAGAACTGGTTGGAAGACGACTTCCAACAATAGTGGATTGTTTTTTTTTACTTTTCAAGATGAAAACAGGGCGGCACGGTGGTGTAGTGGTTAGCGCTGTCGCCTCACAGCAAGAAGATCCGGGTTCGAGCCCCGTGGCTGGCGAGGGCCTTTCTGTGTGGAGTTTGCATGTTCTCCCTGTGTCCGCGTGGGTTTCCTCCGGGTGCTCCGGTTTCTCCCACAGTCCAAAGACATGCAGGTTAGGTTAACTGGTGACTCTAAATTGACCGTAGGTGTGAATGGTTGTCTGTGTCTATGTGTCAGCCCTGTGATGACCTGGTGACTTGTCCAGGGTGTACCCTGCCTTTTGCCCGTAGTCAGCTGGGATAGGCTCCAGCTTGCCTGCGACCCTGTAGAAGGATAAAGCGGCTAGAGATAATGAGATAAGATAAGAAGATGAAAACAGATGGTAAGTCATTGACCATGGGTGTTTATACCTAGCGAATTATGTTGATGCACAAAAACCGCTCAGTGTAGCCTGGTTATGTTGACTTTAGTGTGCCAGGCTAGCTCAAAAGTTTGAGTGATTTAAAGAATATCCACAGTGGTGGGCTATTTGCCCTGACTAAATTTATTTAACAGGTCAACAACAATTTGTGTTCATGTAGACACCAATAGTTGCCCTGACATAATTTAATCATACGTTTTAATGCTACATGTAGCCGACGCAGAACCAGCCAGCCAACCATACCATAGCCAGCCTTTAGCATATTAGTCACATATGGAGATAAAAGTTTTTTGTTTTGCTATATTAATGCAATATTAATGTCAACATAAATTTGTGTTGTCCAGATACTACAAATGAGCTGCTGCAATCAACTGAGCCTGGATGCATTGGAGAAAATGCATCCAGGCTGTTAAGTGCAGCAGCTCATGGTATTTATATGTGTGTGTGTGTGTGTGTGTGTGAGAGAGAGAGAGAGAGAGAGAGAGAGAGAGAAATAGTGAGTGAGAGAGAAAGAGAGAGAGACTTGGAAGACATATATGATCATGGTCTTGTGAGATGGGATGTCATCTGGGATTTTGAATGCTGTAATATAATAATGTAGCTTAGAATTAGTCTTTGTGGTCCTAAAGGAGATATATGTGAGTGAAAAATTAGATGATTATTAAACTGATGATAAATTTTACTTGTGATTTAATAGTCAATTGACACATGCTTCAGTTTCCTAAGACCTGGGTGTTGATGATAATAATAATGAGACAGAAAGTAAAGTGAACTACACAAATTTAAAAAGAGCAGTGCAAAAATCAGTAATAAAGATGTCATAACCTTTGAATGTGCGTGGGCGATAATATTTCTTGTAAAGTTAGATATAACATCCCCAAGCTATCTGTGCCAATCTTCCTTAAATAATACAAGCTCCAGGAAAATTTGACTTAGCCCCTGGTCTTTTCAACAGCTAGAAATGCCCCTGGCCTTCACCTCATTATTATGACAGAAATATTCAGTCAAGCTTACATTCAATAAAGCTTTTGCTGGATGTTCAGTATTTCTGTCAGTTCATTATTAAGGTTCCATGCACTGAAGGTCATGGGCCCATCAGAAACTCTATTGTAATTGTGAGACGACTTCTTCTTCTTTAAAATGAATAGTGTAGACTAAATTGTAAGTTGTAGAGACATGAAACTCAGGAAAGTGAGTGTTTAAGTTTTACAAATAAAGTTCTTTATTACCTCCCCCAATGAGGTTGTTTTCGGTAGTGTTTTTGTTTGTTTGTTAGCAACATTACGGAAAAAGTAATGAACGGATTGCTCTGAAATTTTCTCCAGAGGTGTGACTGGGCACAAGTAACAATCCATTAAATTTTGGCAGTGATCCGGATCACCCTCTGGATCCGGGATTTTTTTTAAAGGATTAATTTTTCCCCATTGAAATGAATGGGCGCTCGACGCAAAAAAACAGATTTTTCCTTCTGTAGGCCAAGTTGTAAGGTGTAAAGTCATAAAACTTGGTACACTTATAGAGGAGTGGACCCTGATTGATTTCATCAAGTTTCATGTTGGTACGTCTCACGCTTTAGCGCCACCAACTGATCACAATCTTACATGCGTTCATACACGTAACTTTTGATCTGTATGTCCGATTTTCATAAGTCTGGTGCTGTTGGAATCCTTGGAGCTAGACGATTCCAATGCACCCTATGACGTAATTCTCAGCCTAAATAGATTTTCCGCCATTTTGAATTTTGTCCAAAGTAAAGGTAGAGTGACCCTGGCCGCATGTTTTGTCCGATCATCACGAAACTTGGCACACATGATCTTCAGTCCATGCCTAATGAATAATATTTGTTTCGCTCTCATATATCGAAGCGTTCGCCCATGGCAGCCAATCAAAATTGATGGCAACGCCACCAAACAGGAAGTGAGCTCATATCACGGAAACGCTTTGACGTATCAAGACCATATTTAGTGACGTCACTTTGGACACCATCAAACTACCCTCATCAAATATGGTGTCATTTGGCCACTAGGGGGTGTCACAATTAGCAAAAAAGTATTTTGGCTCATGTCTCAGAAACGCTTTGACGCATCAAGACCATATTTGTTGAGATGACTTTCAGCACCAGTTCATGTATGCTCATCAAATTTGGTGTCATTTGGCCACTAGGGGGTGCCACAATGAGCAAAAATGTGTTTTGGGTCATATCTCTTTACGGATTTAGAATTACATCTAAATTTTCATGTTAGTGATGCTCTGGGATGTCCCTGTAAAGAACCTTGCCAGCCTGTCATCTCCGTATGAGAATCTGTCTTGTGTCTTGGCAAAACTTTCGCGCGTTGACACAAAACTTGTTGTATGGGCATGCGGTCGCCTCTCTTGCCGGGTCGCTATGGCGCTATGGCGCACCTGAGCAAGCACACTTTCGCATTTTCTCCGGAAATGCATTCTAGTTATTATTATTACCTCCGCCAAGGAGGTTATGTTATGTTTTCAGTAGCGTTGGTTTGTTTGTTGGTTTGTCTGTTAGCAACATTACGGAAAAAGTAATGAGCGGATTGCTCTGAAATTTTTTTCCAGAGGTGTGACTGGGCACAAGTAACAATCCATTAAATTTTGGCAGTGATCTGGATCACCTTCTGGATCCCAGATTTTTTTAAAGGATTCTTGGCGGAGGTCTGCGCTGTCTGAGTGCTTTTCTAGTTTCCACTGATTCCTTGGGTTCTCCCAAACAAAAAAGCCGTAAGAACAATTTTTCTCCAGCCACCTAGATTTTTTTTTGCTATTTGCATTATTTACTTTTGCAAACTAGTCCTAGGATTTTATTTTATTTTTTTACCTATCTTCACAACTTTGGTTTCAGCATGGGGATAAACTGGCTCCAGCTTCCCCTGCAACCCTGTCTGATAAGTGGTATAGATAATCAATAGATGAATGGTAGAGTGTTAAATTCAATAATTATCAAATCATGTTGCCATTTGTAAACACTATGGCTGCCACTTGTCAATCAATACTAATGAGGCGGAACCGTATTTACTCAGTTGTAACTCATGAGTACATCCGTAGATTTGCATGAATCTTAAAATGCATATGCAAGGGTCAATCCTGAGGTCATATGCAAATGTCCATATTCTCATTTTCTTTCTCCTTGAAGTCAGCCATGTTTTCATCTTCTTCGGCGAGCTTGGCCATCTGATCAGGGTCAACATAGGTGTAGAAATAGGCCATGATGGAGAAGATGATGCTGACTGCAACCAGCAGTGCAGCAAAGAGCAGAAACTCTGACCACTGTAAATGATATTAGTTAGTCTTTCAGCACTACAAAGTCTTATACATAAATATGTGATGGCCTGGGAAAAACATTTCATGTGGTGAAATTTTGACTACAGTATAGTTTTAATTATGCTTCTTTTTTGCATGTATGTCAACCACAAGTCTGTTACCCCAAAAGTGAAAAGGTACTGATGAAATAAAAAGTTATAATAATAATAATAATAAATTATTATTATTATTATTATTTAGTAAAAAAAAGTTCATGTTTTTTGTTTAAATATATTTATGGTTCTTTAAAGTTGAAATATTAAAGTAGGTTATAGGCAGAAAACCTACTTAACAAGCTGTTCATCCACCCTGTCATACCAAGCCGTTTCCTTTCTGCCTGTCTCTAGTTTCTTTGACCCTTGCTCTCGTTTATACCTTGTCTTTCTCTAGACTTGCCTACATTGCTCTGTTTGCCGATTGACTGACCCTCGCTTGCCTTTTTACCATGATTCTTGTATAGCGTTTTGGCTTTGTTTCCTGTTTGCTTTCCCCGCTCTCCCCTGCACATACATCCGTAAGTGCCTGCACCCTGACAAGATACTTCGCCTCGATGGATGCAGCAGAGGAGGTGAAGCAGACAGCTGAATGCTCAGGGACGCTTCTTGGGAGAACATCAGCAGATGCTTGCTGACCTCAACACCAGGATGGCACAGCTTGCAGCCATGATGTCACAGGCCCTAATGTGCCCTGAAGCTTCACCAAGTCCCACGCTACTTTTCCCATATCCTGAGAAATATGCCTGTGATGCCCTCAGCTGTGATTTTTGCTTCAGTGCTCCATGTACTTCTCTACAATTCCTAACATCTCTGATGAACGCAAGATTGCTAAGTTTCTTTTGTTCTTGACTGGTAAGGTGCTAAAGTGGGCTAGTGCTGTGTGAAAAAGTGGAGACGAGCACACAACTTCATATGACTGTTTCCTCTAATTATTTAAATGAGTGTTTGATCATGAACCAGAGGGAATCGAAGTCTGTGAGAGCTTGCTCACCATCATACAAGGTTCAAGGGGAGTCACTGTATATGCCCTGGATTTCAGAACTCTCACAGCCACCAGAACTGGCTCTAAAGGCTGTTTTTTGTCAAGGTCTTCACCCTGAGGTACTGAGTGAACTGGCGTGTAGAGATGAACACCTAACCTTAGACTCCCTTGTCGGTCTAGCCATCAGGCTGGATCACTTACTCTCCAGTCGACCTTCCCTCAAGGAAGAGACCAAGCCCACGCCATTCATTGACATTCCCACACCCATGGAGGTTTCTCAAACCCATCTGAAATACTCCAAACAAGAGAAGAGGAAACGAGAGGGTCTGTGTTTTTACTGTGGAAGTTCCAGTCATCAGATCACACAGTGTCCAGTCCACTCGTCTCGCACCATCTCTGCTGAGACCACTTCCGACTCAGTGAGTCCAGTGAGCTATTTTAAGGCCCAATCATTCAAGGTTCCTGTATTGCTGAAACTGCCCTCCTTGACCCACATGCTTTCTGCATTTGTTGATTCAGGGGTGGAGGGGAATTTCATCAACACCTCAATTGTCTAGAAGTTCAGTCTGCCCACAAGCCCTCTGCAGTGTCCACTCAGCATCAAGACCATCGATGGAGGGCCAATAAGGGATGGCCTCATCACCTCTTGGACCACTCCTGTGCACCTTCAGGTGGGAGCCCTTTGTTCTGAACTCATTTCACTCTTGGTTACCTCCACCATTCATCACGACATCATCTTGGGCTATCCATGGCTACAGCTTCATGTCCCCCTGATCTCCTGGCAGAATAAGGAGATTCTTCAGTGGTCACCTACATGCTTCCAGAATTGCCTTCAGCGTCCTCAGCTAAATCTCTCCTCCATGTCTGTAGAGAGTCCCCAGCCTGACTCCTTAGAGAATGTTCCAGAGTGTTACTTGTACTTACAGGAGGGCTTCAGTAAGGGTAAAGCCTGTGGCCTGCCACCACATTGCCCATACGACTGCCATTGATCTCCTGCTAGATACATCTCCACCACATGGTTGTATCTACCCTCTCTCAAGCAGAATGGACTGCTATGGAGGAGTATATTCAAGAGGCCCTCAAGCAGGGTTACATACGCCCATCAACTTCACCAGCATCAGCTGGATTCTTCTTCGTTGAGAAGAGAGGGGGAGGTCTCTGACCCTGCATAGATGTTAGAGGGCTCAACCAAATCTCAGTTAAGTACCCTTATCCTCTTCCATTGGTACCCTCGGCTTTAGAACAACTACACACTGCCAAAATATTCTCTAAGCTAGACCTGCACCGTGCCTACAACCTGGTTAGAATCCAAGAGGGAGATGAGTGGAAGACCGCCTTCAGTACCAATGCCGGCCATTTTGAATACCGGGTAATGCCATATGGCCTTTCTCCGGCACCAAGTGTGTTTCAGTGCCTTATTAATGACACACTTTAGGACATGTTGGGGAGATATATTGTAGTTTACATTGACGATATCCTGATCTACTCCCCAGATGAAGAGAGCCATCTCAGGCATGTCAGATCAGTTCTCCAATGCCTGTTAGAGAATCAACTTTATGTCAAGGCTGAGAAGTGCGAATTTAACATGCATCAGATCTCGTTTTTGGGTTACATCATCAGCGCAGAAGGGGACAGCATGGACCCCTCCAAGGTGTCTGCAGTTACGTCCTGGCCAGTACCCACCTCAGTCAAGGAACTCCAACATTTCCTAGGTTTTGCCAACTTCTATCATCGCTAATTAGAAGTTTCAGCACTATCGCAGCACCCTTGACTTCTCTGTTAAAGAAGGGACCCAAGCGCCTCCACTGGAGTACCTCAGCCGAAGAGGCCTTCAATAAACTCAAGACTGCCTACACCACAGCCCCAATACTGCAACGTCCTGACCCAGCCAGACCATTCACGGTCGAGGTAGATGTCTCTGAGACAGGTGTAGGAGGGATCCTTTCACAGCATTTCGGGGAGAGACCCAAGCTCCACCCGGTGGCATTCTTCTCAAGGAAACTCACCTCTGCAGAGAGAAACTACGATGTTGGGAATAGAGAAATATTAGCTATCAGGCTTGCTCTGGAGGAATGGAGGCACTGGCTGGAGGGAGCCACACATCCCTTAGTCATATTAATCGGCCATAAGAACCTTGAATATCTCAAGAAGGTGAAAAGACTTAATCCACATCAAGCCAGATGGGCATTGTTTTTCACACGCTTCCATTTCATGATTTCATATCGCCAAGGCACCAAGAACACAAAAGTGGATGCCTTATCTCGGACATTCCACTCCATTCCTCACAACCCTGAACCTCATCCCATTCTCGCACCTGACTGTTTCATCCAGGCTATCACGTGGGACCTAGACAAAGAAATAAGGGAGTCACAACCTCAGGCACTTCCAGAGAGTTGTCCACCTGGCCTCCTGTACATCCCTAACAACCTCAGAGGAAAACTCATCACATGGGCTCATGCATTTCCTGCTACTGGACATCCAAGCAGCCATCGTACTCAGCAAATGCTGAGAAACAAGTACTAGTGGGAGAACATGCTGACAGAAGTCAATTGTTTCATCTCCTCTTGCTCTGAGTGCACCCAGGCCGAGGTTCCATGAACCCCTCCAGGTGGGAAGCTCTGCCCTTTCCCAGTACCTCAGAGACCCTGGTCCCACCTGGCCGTAGATTTCATCACAGATTTACCACCGTCCCAATACAACACAACCATTATGGTAACAGTGGACAGATTTTCCAAGGCACTGAGACTCATCCCGTTACCTGGCATCCTCGCTGCCTTCCAGACAGCCAAACTGTTATTTCAGTATGTGTTCAGATACTTTGGTATCCCAGAGGACATAGTGACTGTGGTCCTCAGTTCAGGGGTTTCTATTAGTAATGGCATTGAGAGCAACAGCTCGAAACAGACGACAAGCATGGCTTCTCAAAACTACAAAACCCAAGAACCACAGCGCTGTCTATCACCTGCTTATTAATTACACCTGTCTCTCATTCTCCACTCATCAAGTCATGCTACTTAATCCCCTCTCTTACTCACTTCCGTGCAAAGTATTGTTCAGTGTTTACCCTGTCATACCAAGCCGTTTGCTTTCTGCCTGTCTCTAGTTTCTTCGATCCTTGTTCTCGTTTATACCTCATCTTTCTCTAGTCTTGCCTACATTGCTCTGTTTGCCAATCAACAGACCCTCGCCTGCCTTTTTACCACGATTCTTGTCTAGCATTTTGGTTTTGTTTCCTGTTTGCTTTCCCCGCTCTCCCCTGCACATACATCTGTAAGTACCCTGCACCCTGACGCGTTACATGTATATCATGGTGTTTTATTGACTTTTATTAACGTTTGCTTATCTAAGGCCAGACTAGGTGTCCTATAAAGAAATCACCAGATCCAGAACTTACCTGCTCCAGCCCAGCTCCCTCTGCCACAATCACCACAATGACATTCCCAAAAGCCACAGTAAGAAGCCATCCTGCTTGCAGCACAGACTTCATACTCGCTGGGGCCTAAGGGCACAAGCTGTGGCATGAGCAACTGAAACTGACAGAACATTAAATCTAAAATGTGGTTCACTGACATACCTGTGAATATGAAAATTCTAGACCAGTGATTGAGAACATGACCTCCCCTGCAGTGATGAGGACGTACTGTGGGATCTGCCAAGCAATGTGCACATTGTTTGCCTGGACATCCTCAGTCTTATTAATTTGTATGGCTTCTGTGTCCTGTACAAACAGGCAACTATTGACCCTTTTTAGCCTGGCTACCCATTCCTGTATCATTATCTCATACAGATAAATAAGAGAAGAGTTCATTTTTAAGAAGCAACAGCCATCATTTAATTCTTAAACTGAATACTGTTTTCTGTGACTGTGTGTGTGAGCTGACTAATTTCTATTTTATATCTTTTAAAAACTTTGTGAAAACCACAATTCTAGTCTATATAATTGTCCAAGAAATTGTGAAACAAATATCGCCATGGCCTCTACAGTAAAATATTAACCACACGAAGATAAACATCTTTTTACCCCGCCAAGAATGAATGTGTAGGTGGCACCAAAGTCAAGAAGCCCCAGATCAATAAGATGTGTCTTTGTCTGTGATACGCAGGAAACTTCCGTGTATCTGCAGGGGGAAAAAACATTGTCAAAGACATGAGCTTCATCAACCAAGACCTTGATCAGGCATAAAATCTGTAATCACTGATATGAAAATCCATAAAAAGTCCATAAAAATATTTTCAACTTGAGGAGAGATAATCAATCACCAGATGTTACATGATTGTAATTAAATAGAGCTATTAGTAAGATACCCACCTTCCTCTTTCAACACTTTTGCTTTCAGAGATCCCGTAACTGCTTGGTGCAAAGAATGTTATACTGCCTACTGTTATGTTCATATCCTCTGATCGGCTATTAATGAATCTGAAAAAAAAAATTAGTCAGAAATTTATAGCTCATTACAAAGAACCATCCAAGTTGTATTATGCAAAGTCTGATAATTCTACTGAAGATTAACTCTCCAGTTAAAATTTGACCTCAGAAACACCCTTCCCTGCTCACTGTGATTCTTATTCAGTATTTATGATTCTTCAAAGTTGTACTGTACCTGAGGAAGGCTTCTCCATTCTTAGATTTAATGATATTATCCTTTTCCTGCATTTTAGTCACACAAAATATGTAAAAGAGGACAATGTAATATCACTACAATGCAAAATTAAATAAGAACCTGGTATAATCTTAATATATTTAGATGCCAATTGTGTTCCTATCTGTCAAAAGTACTTCCTGGAGACGTTTAGTAAACTCTTAAAACCTCACCTGTTTACACTCAATACTAGTGCCCTCACTATACAAGATGAGGCTATAGGCAGTGTGCTCACTGACGTTAAGTTGGCACTGGTGAGCCACTCCATTTTGAGAAACAGTGACTGGGAAGACTTGGCTGACATCCTCAAGTGGAAATCTAGTGTATTCCAAAGGATCCTAACAACAACAGTGATTTCATTATTTGCTTTATAGTGGTTAAAAATTAATTTTAAAATAAACTTAAAACAGTTAAATGACAGATAACCTCACCTTATATGATTCTATTTTGTCAGGGAAAATATTATGTCCTGTAATTTCTACAGACACAGCCTCTCCATTAACAAGGTTAAGGACTTGTAGCAAACACTCTTTGGCTGGTGGAGGTTCCACACCCGTTTTCTTTGCCAGAAAATACAACACAGAGTACATCACACTCAGTACTGACAGTTTCTATGACTTCCTTTTAAAATTTGCAACACTGTGGTATAAATAAAGACTGTGTGAAGACATACAATGACATTGACTTCCACTACAGTTGCAGCACAGAAAGCGAGTGCAGCAAGGATCATTCCTGCGGTCATCTTCCTTAGAGGCCTAAGCACAGGAGAGAGATATTGAAGTTACACAAGCAAGAAGTCTAACATTTGATTATTAGCCAGACTATGTTCTTTTGTTTGCACCTGCATGTCCAAAACACGATTTATAAAAGAGTGCAGACAAATGTGCATGAATATAAATGGCTTATAATCATTTAAAATAAATTCCATGAACATTCCATAGGGGATAACACTTAAAGGTCATAGGCAATGGTCGGAGGTGAAACGTAGAATATCAACTTTATTGTCTAGAAGAACGACCCAAAAAGCAAATTCAATTTTCCTAGTGTCTAATTTGCACCCTATAATTGAATAAAACGGTTAAAATATACTGTTTTGCCCAATTTACGAAGGTTTGCTTACATCTCACTGATGCGCACTTTCACCGCCAGGGGACAGTCGTCATGACGTCATTTAAGGCAAACAGACTGGGAGCAGTTCTGTGTTTATTTGCGAACCGAGCACATGTGTACGGACTTTGGTCGTGAGAGGTTGTGTAAAATGTCTGAAAGCAATTTTGAAGTAGGAACTCTCCAAATTGAATATTGAGAGGTGAAACCATATATGTATGAACCTATGGCCGTTGCGAAGCAATCGGTGAATGTGGCTCACTGGTTTGATCGTGCGGCCTCGGAATCGGACAGCGACTCGGCCGACTCTGATTGCAGTGACCCTGGACCTCAACAAGATTCGCGCTCAAACGATTTATCCTGGTAGTTATGATAAATTCCTACTTTCATCGTAATACTAAATAGGAGTCCTTTTGAAGAATAATTAAACCGCCCTCCTTAGTGGATATAGGTAACGATTACTTGACAGTGTGCCAGTAGGCCACATTAGCCTGCCATCCACAGCATTATACTATTTATAGCCTACTCTAAGCGAGGAAATATCCCTTTTGTCTCATTTCCACAATGATTGTACAGGATCCCTCAGGATTTTTGACTTGTCAATTGCAAGCAAAAGTAAAAATGTTTACCTCCAATCTTCTCCTTTTTGCTTGAGCGTTGCTGCTCCATTTCTTCTTTGACTGCTTGATTTTGTTTCACGCGCACAATCCACTCTCTCCGCCTCGTCTCCTCTTCCGGAAAAAGCCAACCCTCTGGCTTCACGCGCACAATCCAGTCTCTCCGCCTCATCTCCTCTTCCGGAAAAAGCCAATCCACTCTCTCCGCCTCATCTCCTCTTTCGGAAAAAGCCAACCAACTCGCTCCGCCTCTTCTCCTTTTTCGGAAAAAGCCAACCCACTCGCTCCGCCTCTTCTCCTCTTTCAGAAAAAGCCAATCCTCTCGCTCCACCTCTTCTCCTCTTCCGGAAAAAGCCAATCCACTCTCTCTGCCTCTTCTCCTCTCTCGGTAAAAGGTAAAAACTTCTTCCTGACCCGGTCCCATTGTTACAGTTCACTGCACAACAATAAGGCATGGTTTTTCTTTGGAAATTCCTGAACGCACGTCTGCACTCAAGCCGAATGGCAATGCAAGTAAACGGAAGTAGACTCAACTCAAGCGGTGTGTTTGTCTTGAATGATGTCACGCGCCGAGTGGTCACGAAAATTGCCAAACAGAAATTTGACGCGATCCGCGCTAACTTATTTTAATGATTACTTATTAACAATACTTCTTGGGACCAGAAGAAAATTACAGAGGGTTTTTTAACATATAAAGTTTCTAATGTGCATAAAATTAAAACCGTTGCCTATGAGCTTTAAGGTACAAAAAACAGCAAATGTTATCTGAAATTCTGAAATTGTGGCATGGCAAGACTTAAATGTGTTGGAGATCAAACAGATTAAAATATGAAATAAATTTAGGTCTGGTGTCATGTCAGAGACAAAGTGTATTTTATAATCTTGATACAATAACTTAATAATGAACCAGCACTTAACCACTTAATACCACAATATGGAAATTAAGAAAAAAAAGCTGTGAGGAAAATGCCAAACAGTGGAGACATAAGTAATTCATCTTCTTCATGTAAAGCTTAAGTGCCGGGGTGGGTGGAGTTACATGGAGTCAACAGGAAATCTTTTGATGGAGAGGGTGGAGACCTCGACTGGCTATCGTAGCCTGTAGGGAATCGGCCGTCAGACATTCTGTCGCATGTCCCAGACCCGGTGAAATGTAACTGAATTGTCTTGGCCAGCCCTAAGGGTCCCATCTGCATCTCATCATTGCTGAGGAGTGTGCTCCCATCACCCAATCAAGCATCCAGCCAGAGCAGGTCATGATATTTTTTTAACCATATTAACATGCCATTGTTGTGTATTATGCCTGATGTCAAGACTCTCGTATCTGTGAGCCTACCACACAGATTTAATACTTGTGTCATTTTTAGGGCATACCTAACAACCTGTGTTTTCTCTCCCCCCCCATCTGTCCCTCTGAGTTACATGTTGGTCCTGGGATTGAGATGCTGGCCTCTTCTGCCCCTCAGACCTGCTTGATCCATCCTGGTGCCCTGTGTCTGGTCGGAGTTTTATTGCATCGCTCCTGTGAAGGACGGCCCCATGAGGACAGTTGAGGGTTATACCTGGAGGATGCTCTGGACACTTACAGTAATGCTTTTATGGCTGAGGACTACAGTTGACTTGCTAACTTTAGGACTGCAGTTGTCATGAACAGTTTTGCACTCAAGTTTCCATCAATGAAGAGTTATAACATCAACGAAACTGTTTTCATGTTAAAACTGTTAATGTTATAGTCATGCTGTCTGTTGTTGCCCAAATGAGGAGGGTTCCCTTTTGAGTCTGGTTCCTCTCGAGATTTCTTCCTCATGTCGTCTGAGGGAGTTTTTCCTTGCCACCGTCGCCACAGGCTTGCTCATTGGGGATAGATTAGGGACAAAATTAGCTCATGTTTTAAGTTGTTCAAATTCTGTAAAGCTGCTTTGCGACAATGTTTATTGTTAAAAGCGCTATACAAATAAACTTGACTTGACTTGACTTGGTGGAGACAGATGTAGGTCCAGAAGATATTTATTAAGAATAAGACAAACAGGCAAACAATCCGACACAGCATGCATGAATCGTGAATGGAAAAACAGGCAAGAGGTCAAGTGAGGCACATACAGACTATCGAAGGCACAGACTAAAGCGGAATGCAAAAGACGAAGAACAGGAAATCAGAAAACCAGGAGATCAATCAGAAAACAAGGCTCGGTAAAGTGTCACACACAACTCAATACTTTGTAACATGAGTCAGTCTTATGTGTGCTGATTGCACCTTAATCCACTATCTGTGTGAAGCATTAGCGGTGTGCGCATGTGAGTCAGTTCGTAGCGTGTGCTGTCCACAGCGCACATGAGTCAGCCAATGCATGTGGATCTGACAGAACCCCCCAAAGAGCTCCCTATGCTCCATCTTTAGTGGCCCCGGGGATGAGGGCCTGGCGCTGGACGCCGTGCCATCAGCTCTCCGTTCTGTGGCACTGGATACTCAGCTCTGGTGGGGGCTTAGGCTCAAGCTATGGACAAGGCCTGGATTCCAGACACAGTTCGAGCATGGGTTTGGGTATTGGACTGAACATGGGTTCTGGGCAGGATCTGGACATGGGCTCATGCATGAGCTTGGGCTTTGGACAGGACCTGGACTCTGGACAGGGCTCTGTCTGACCATTGCTCGTCCTTGTCGAAGCCCAGTGGTGCGCCGGCGAGGTCCTCATGACCCAGCGGCGGAACATCATCTTCAAAGCCGGGGGGCAGCAGAATGACAATGTCTTCTTTACTGACGTCTGGGGCAGAAGCCACCCCATTGACCTCTGGCACTGATTCTGGAACAGGCTCTGGAGCTGGCTCTGATGCTGGCTCTGGCTCTTGTGCTGGTGCAGGTGCTGGCATTGGCACTGGGACAGGCTGTGGGACTGGCTCTGTAATTGGCTCTGGAGTGACAGCCTCCTCTGCTGCTGCTGTGTCAGTGGCCACTAACGCTGTAGCCCCTCCCCCCGAAAAAAAATTCATGGGGGTCCTCCTTCTCTAAAGCATCATACAGGTACCAGAGCATTATGTAAAAAAGACTGAGTTATGTAGGCATGGATGTTCCACTCTTACAAGGTAATCGGCCCATCAGCATGTTCGTCCCGTGAGCCAGTTAATCATGTAGCTGACCAAGACTGGTTCTGGAGGCTTGGGCTCCTCCAGGTCAGCATAAAAACATGCACGTTGCAATGCGAACCCCTTGGGGTGATATTCCACTCCATCATCGGGTGCAGGGGTGTCTGTCCCAAGTTGCTGCCAGAAAAATACAGCTAGGGGTTGAGGCACAGAAACCTGGGCATGGCATAGAGGGGCGTGCTGGTTATCTTCTGCTACATCCATGTAGCAGCGAAGTATTCTGTCGGAGGGGCAAAGTATTCTGTCAGGGTGGATGGTGGAGACGGATGTAGGTGCAGAAGACATTTATTAAGAATAAGACAAACAGGCGACCAATCCAAGACGGCAGGCATGAATTGTGAATGGAGAAACAGGCAATAGGTCGAATGAGGCACAAACAGACCATCAAAGGCACAGACTAAAGTAGAATACAAAAGAAGAGGAACAGGAAATCAAGAGATCAATTGGAAAACAAAGCTCGGTAAAATGTCACACACAACTCAATACTTCACAAAGTGAGTCAGTCTTAGACGTCCTTATATATGCGTACTGATTGTGCCTTAATCCGCTGCTGGTGTGAGTCATTAGCGGTACGCATGCGTGATTCAGTTCGTAGTGCACGCTGTCCAGAGCACGTGTGAGAGTCAGCCAACGTGCACGGGTGTGACATTAAGTACACTCTGCTCTGCACCGTTTTGCTGTGCAAGAACCGCATAATGAATGCTGCACCTTGCATAATCACGGACACTGCATATGTTGTTTTGCACTTTTACTAGACAAGAACAAAAAAATTTTTTAGTGTACTTTGAATGCTGTTAAAATTTTACTGGGACTTTCTATTCCACATGGATATGTAGCTTTGGCTGTACTTACGTGAGGTTAATCCGACAAAGACCGATGAGCGGGTACACACCCATGTCAAAGATAGGAACGAACACCAGAATGAGCAAAGCATTCAGCATCTTAACAACAGGGAAGGGAAAAACAATACATCCTGCATCTCACAGAGCACAATAACCATAATGATCAGAAAATCATAAAATATATAGCTGAAACAGATAACAGTAAATGTGTTGCTTAAATTTTATGACAGTTTCTTCGTAACATCACATCATTAAGCTTTAATAGTGCTCCAGGCCACGGGAAGATTTGTGCATACAGGTACCTGCATTTGATCAGGCTTTATTACAAAACCTCCACCCTGTAAAACAGGAAAATACAGATGAATGGATAGAGCATAAAATTACGCAATATAAAAATCTTCATCTGCAGATTAGTTGTTTGAACTGTCACAAAACGAATGCAAATTAAAAAAAAAAGAAAATTATTTAAATTACAATGAGTCATTTCTGCACCTCACTCACTCAGCCAACATACAGGAAGTATGAGTTTTTCATTAATTTCTGTATTTTTGACCAAGGTTTTCAAACCTGCTTATGAAGAACCTAGGTCCTATACATTATTAGTGTTTTCCTTTCTGCAACAAATTAAAGCTAAATTTGAGCTTACTATTAAGGACTAGATAATTTAAGTCAAGAACATGAGGTAAAACAGCATAAGGTTTCCATCATAGTAATTCAGAAACACAGATATAAACAATAAAAACAATACCAGTCAAAAGTTTGGACACATCTAATCATTCATAGGTTTTTCTGTATCTTGACAATTCTCTACATTGTAGAACAATACTGAAAACATCAAAACTATGAATTAACATATGGAACATAAAGGGAATTATCAATATACTGTAGGTTGTTTTAACGTATTTGCTGTATTTTGCGTTGTTAGGTGGACAACTTTATGAAAATTAATTCATTGCTCAGCTCAATGGAATACATCAAGTGCTTTGTAAAAATGTCATTACCCTAATAAATTGAGAATTACTGGATATGTGAATGCTCAATGGTTTTTTTGTTATACATATAAATCCTAAATAGATTAAAATGGTGTAATCTGGGAAATAGGACAATTTTGTCCATGCAACTGTGGGCCATACAGTTGTCATTTAAACTTCATTATCCTTTACTCAGTTTCATGTAATCATGTGATTGCACTCGGGACAAGAAAAAACACAATCATATAGAAACAGGACATGAAGCAATGAAACTCTAGTTATGTATGTAACTGTGGTTCTATGAAGGAGTGGAAGAACACCAGAGGCAGTCAATAGACTAGTGGAATTCTTCATGCACCTGCGCATTAGTCGAGAAACATGTATAAACTTCTGTCATCATGTAACCATGATATCGCGAGACCCAGTATAAATACCAGTATGCGGGTCATGACGTTCTCAATGGTCATTCTTGCCCTTCCGAGTGACCAGAGACTCTGGCGGTCTTCCACTCCTTCATAGATCCACAGTTACATACATAACCAGCATTCGATTTCAGTCCTTACAGACCACCAGAGGCAGTCGAGTGACTAGTGGAAGATGTATGCCAACTATGTCACGAGGAAGCTTACTCAGAGTCAGATAAGACAGTTGGAAGTATAGCCATGTGTGCCAGAGAGAGTGATGCCACATTCAGACTATAAAACCTGGTGCACGTACTGGGAGAAGACCATGTTGCAGCCGAACAGACATCAGACAGGGGGACCCCATGCAATACTGCCCAGGAAGCTGCTATAGCCCGAGTTGAGCTGCCTGCCTGCACCGCTGGTAAGCCACAGAGATAGCCTCTGTGACCCAATGGAAAAGCCTTTGTTTGTAAAGAGCAGAGCCCTTATTCTTTCCTCCAAAGGAAACAAACAGTTGGTCCGAGGCCTGCCAGGGTGAAGTAACAGAAACATACTGCCATAATGAAAGAACAGGGCACAAGGCCCTACAATTAATTTCAGTTGCCAAATTGAATGCAGCCAAAGAGAAAGGGCTTATTTATAGACTGGGGTGACATAACCTTAGGTAGAAAGGCAGGGTTGGGCCATAAAGTTACAAAACTATCTTCAGGGCCCCAACTCATACACTGATGACTGATTGATGGTGTGAATTTTACTCACCCGTTTAGCAGACATTATGGCCAACAAGAAAGCAGTTTTATATGACAGCCACTTAATGTCAGAAGTTTGCACTGGCTTAAACAGGGCTTCACATAGGCTGCCCAACACAAGGAGCAAATCTCATTGTGGACTTTTCACATGGTTTGGTGGATGGATACAAAAAGTACCTTTCAGAAAGGCAGTAATCAGCCTATGAGCACCCAAAGACATCCCATCTACCAAGTCATGATGGACCACAATAGCTGCCACATAAACCTTTATTGTGGCTGGAGACCTGCCAGCATCCAACAAGCTTTGAATATATTCAATCACTGGAGACACAGGACAAGACTGTGGATCCAAAGACCAATTTGAACACCATGCAGAAAAAAGCTTTCATCTATTGTTGTATATGCTGCATGTTGATGGCATGGGCATTCAAAACAGTGTCCCAAAACACTTGTGAACAATCCATAAGTTGTTGCTCCGCCCCAGAGGCCATACACAAAGTTTCAGCCTCTCTGGGTGGGGATGCCAGAGGGTCCCCTGCCTTTGGAACAATAGTGTCATGGTCCTACCTGTGAACTTCTCTCTTCAGGTAACATCTCCACTCAGCATTACCGGCCACGCCCGCACTCACTTCCTCTTATTAACTTTCAGTGACTGTCATTGGCTGTTGCCGACCACCTGCTTTCCCCCTGTGTGTATTTATACTGCAGTCCTCCCAAGCTTCTGTGTCAGATCGTCTGCAACTCTCAGCGTGATAACCTGCTCTGTGTTCCTACTACTCTGACTCCTGAAGATATTCTGTTCCGTCTGACTCTGTCTGCTCTCCAGCCCCAGTAACCTGATCTGCCTTCTGTCCTGTCGACTCTGCCTCTTGCCTGCCTCTCCTGTACCTTTGCCTGATCTCCAGCTCGCCCAGCCCTGCTGCTCGCCTGCCTCTCCATCTGCCTGGTGTGAGCAGCCCTGCCTGGAGCCCTACTCTTCTGCCCTGGTAACCTGAACCTGCATTTCTGTCCCCTATCTTGCTACCTGATTTGTGACTCTGTGTTCCAGCCTGCTCGTTATCTCCTGCCTGCTGAGGGACTGCTTGCTGGGAGACTGCCTGAAACCCAAGAGCTGTTAGCCTACAGCCACACCTCTCTGACTACGCCTGATCCCGTCTGATCTCAGAAGCTAAGCAGGGTCAGGCCTGGTCAGTACTTGGATGGGAGACCTCAGATGTCATCACCATGCTCCCGCCAGCTTCTCAGTCCTCCTGCCACTGAACTTCGCACATTCTCCCAACTCCCTTTTCCCCTGTTATTATTAAACTGTGGTTTGAGTGCATTTGATCTCCTCTCCTGTCTGGTCCTTGACAGAATGATCTGACCTTGACATGGAGTCAGCGCCCGAACCCTCTGCCCTAGACCGGCTGCAGCGCACCGAAGGAGATGTCAGTCAGTTGTCTACCGACATTGCAGCCCTGATCCAGCTTGGTCATCATCAGCAGCAACAACAACTGGACCAAGCACTCCAGCTGCTCACCGCCCTAGCAACCCCTGCTCTTCCGAGTCAACCACCGCTGCCCCTTGTTGCATCAGCCCCTGTCATACCTGCCGCTGATGTGCCAGCTCCGGGAGGTGCTCCTGCTGCACTCGATGCCCCGGAACCCAAGGTCGGCAGTCCAGAGCGTTTTGACGGTGACCCCTCCCAAGTTCGTGCTTTCCTGACCAGCTGCCGGTTGCTGTTTGACCTGCAGCCCAGAACCTTCGCGGCAAAGGTGGCCTTCAACATCACTCGTCTGACTGGCCACGCCCGCCTGTGGGGGACTGCTGAGTATGAACGCTGGACACCGGCGTGTGCCTCCTTCTCCCTGTTTGCAGCGGAGATAACTAAGGTCTTCGACCTGGGCTTGTCGTCAGTAGAGGCATACGGAGGACTGATGAGTATTCGCCAAGGCAGACGAACAGTGGCTGACTACTCGATCGATTTCCGGACCTTGGCCCGGCGCAGCAAGTGGAACATGCAGGCGCTGGTGGACGCCTTTCTGCACAGCCTGGCTGACTACATGAAGGACGAACTGGTCTCATACGAACAACCATCAACACTCGATGAGGCCATTGCCCTGGCCGTCCGCATTGACAGCCGGGTCCAGACCCACCGACGAGAAAGGGCCCGCCAGACTCAGTCAGTCACCAGCGCACGGAGTAACCCAGCCCCTTCCACGTCTCCTGCTGCTTCTCCGCCGAGCCTTCTGGACCAGTCAGGGCTCATGGAGATCGGCCGTGCTTCCCTCAGCCCGGCAGAGCGCTAGCGTCGGATCACCTCCAATCTGTGCCTGTACTGTGGGGGTGACAGTCACCGTGCTGCTTCTTGCCCAGTAAAAGCCCGAGCTCACCGGACATACGAGGGGCCAGGCTGAGCTCAATGACCATTCATTCCTCCACCAGCCAGAAACCTATGCTCCAAGTTTGTCTTCGTCTGTTGGATTCCACCCACACCCTGGCCGCCCTGGCTGACTCTGGCGCCGAGGCTAACATCATGGACACCGAGCTTGCGCGCCAGTTGGGTCTGCAAAGCCATCACTTATCCTCTCCCGTTCCAGCCAGGGTGCTGGATGGCCATCTCCTTGGCACCGTCACCTGCCTCACTGCCCCTGTTCCGATGACTCTGTCAGGCAACCACCACGAAACCATCCAGTTTCACCTGCTCCGTTCCCCCGGCCAACCTCTCATCCTGGGCTATCCATGGCTCCGCCAGCACAGTCCTCACCTCGACTGGGCCACTGGAGCGATAAGAGAATGGGGCAAGGACTGCCACCGGACCTGCTTACGAGCCGCCACTCAAAGCCCCCGTACTCCACCTGCCAGCTCTGCCCCCGACCTCACTAATGTCCCAGTGTGTTATCACAGCCTTTGGGAGGTATTCAGCAAAGCCAAGGCCACTTCCTTGCCTCCTCACCGGCCCTACGACTGCGCCATTGATCTCCTCCCAGGCACTGCACCACCCAAGGGCCGTCTCTACTCTCTGTCCGCCCCGGAAAGGAAGGCGATGGAGGACTACATCAGTGACTCTCTGACTGCCGGCCTCATCCGTCCATCCTCCTCTCCCGCCGGCGCTGGGTTCTTCTTCGTGGGAAAGAAGGATGGATCCCTGCGCCCCTGCATCGATTACAGGGGTCTCAACGACATCACCGTCAAGAACCGATACCCTCTCCCACTGCTCACCTCCGCCTTCGAGCTGCTCCAGGGAGCCACGGTCTTCACCAAACTCGATCTCCGGAATGCCTACCACCTGGTTCGGATAAGGGAGGGAGACGAGTGGAAGACCGCGTTCAACACCCCCACCGGTCATTATGAATACCGGGTGATGCCGTTTGGCCTTACCAACGCGCCAGCGGTATTCCAGGCTCTGGTGAATGATGTCCTGCGAGATATGTTGAACAAGTTCGTGTTCATTTTCCTCGACGACATCCTGATCTTCTCCCAAACCCTGTCCGAACACACCCAGCATGTCCAGCAAGTGCTCCATCGTCTCCTTGAAAACTCCCTCTTCGTCAAGGCAGAGAAGTGTGAGTTTCATACCAAGTCTGTGGGGTTCCTGGGGTACATCGTGGCAGAGGGGAGCATCCAGATGGACCCTGCCAAAGTCTCAGCAGTGACTTCATGGCCAGTACCAGAGAGCAGGAAGAAGCTTCAGCAGTTCCTGGGCTTCGCAAATTTCTACAGGAAATTCATTTGTAATTACAGCACCATTGCGTCACCCCTCACCGCCTTGACCAGCACCAAACAGCCCTTTGCCTGGACCCCGGCTGCCAACGAAGCCTTTGCCACCCTCAAGGCTCGGTTCACCACTGCTCCCGTCCTCCGGATGCCAGATGCGGAGCGGCAATTCATTGTAGAGGTGTGTTACAAACAGATGTAGCAGTGTAACATCTATGACAAAAGTCACAGGGCTCGTTTAAATCTAGAGGTATTTTATTGTCAAATAATAACAAAACAAACCAAGGAACAACCAACAAAGAATTAAACTACATACAAAAGGGGAAACCAACCACAAAAGAGAAACAAGCAGGCATCAAATGGGTGTGGGACCAACCCCCGAGGAGAGAGAGAGTCTTTAGGCTCCCACCCTAGCATTTATAGAGGAGACATCATTGGCTCCACACCAACCACCTGTAAAACAATTAAGTGCAGCAACCATACAAAAAAGTACTGGGGGCCCCTAGTGGTAGGAGGACGTAACACCTCCCCACTAAGTTGGTGACATAGTCCCCAAATTACTAACACAAAAAAACGTCATACACCACGTTCACAAACAGGTCGGGTGCAAGACACATAAACATAATTAAGTGCAAAAAAAAAACGTGCACATGCACTACGTCCACAACGAGAAGAGGTGTGTGGCACAAACATAAGCACAATAAAACAAACAAAACACGTAATGGTTCATATACATACGCCTACATATACAGTGGTGCTTGAAAGTTTGTGAACCCTTTAGAATTTTCTATATTTCTGCATAAATATGACCTAAAACGTCATCAGATTTTCACACAAGTCCTAAAAGTAGATGAAGAGAACCCAGTTAAACAAATGAGACAAAAATATGATACTTGATTGCTTATTTATTGAGGAAAATGATCCAATATTACATATATGTGAGTGGCAAAAGTATGTGAACCTCTAGGATTAGCAGTTAATTTGAAGGTGAAATTAGAGTCAGGTGTTTTCAATCAATGGGATGACAATCAGGTATGAGTGGGCACCCTGTTTTATTTCAAGAACAGGGATCTATCAAAGTCTGATCTTCACAACACATGTTTGTGGAAGTGTATCATGGCACGAACAAAGGAGATTTCTGAGGACCTCAGGAAAAGCATTGTTGATGCTCATCAGGCTGGAAAAGGTTACAAAACCATCTCTAAAAAGTTTGGACTCCACCAATCCACAGTCAGACAGATTGTGTACAAATGGAGGACATTCGAGACCACTGTTACCCTCCCCAGGAGTGCTTGACCAACAAAGATCACTCCAAGAGCAAGGCGGGTAATAGTCGGCAAGGTCACAAAGGACCCCAGGGTAACTTCTAAGCAACTGAAGGCCTCTCTCACACTGGCTAATGTCAATGTTCATGAGTCCACCATCAGGAGAACACTGAACAACAATGGTGTGCATGGCAGTGTTGCAAGGAGAAAGCCACTGCTGTCCAAAAAGAACATTGCTGCCCATATGCAGTTTGCTAAAGATCACGTGGACAAGCCAGAAGGCTATTGGAAAAATGTTTTGTGGATGGATGAGACCAAAATAGAACTTTTTGGTTTAAATGAGAAGCATTATGTTTGGAGAAAGGAAAACACTGCATTCCAGCATAAGAACCTTATCCCAACTGTGAAACATGGTGATGGCAGTATCATGGTTTGGGTCTGTTTTGCTGCATCTGGGCCAGGACGGCTTGCCGTCATTGATGGAACAATGAATTCTGAATTATACCAGCAAATTCTAAAGAAAAATGTCAGGACATCTGTCCATGAACTGTATCTCAAGAGAAGGTGGGTCATGCAGCAAGACAATGACCCTAAGCACACAAGTCATTTTACCAAAGAATGGTTAAAGAAGAATACAGTTAATGTTTTGGAATGGCCAAGTCAATGTCCTGACCTTAATCCAATCGAAATGTTGTGGAAGGACCTGAAGCGAGCAGTTCATGTGAGGAAACCCACCAACATCCCAGAGTTGAAGCTGTTCTGTATGGAGGAATGGGCTAAAATTCCTCCAAGCCAGTGTGCAGGACTGATCAACAGTTACCGGAAACATTTAGTTGCAGTTATTGCTGCACAAGGGGGTCACACCAGATACTGAAAGCAAAGGTTCACATACTTTTGCCACTCACAGATATGTAATATTGGATCATTTTCCTCGATAAATAAATGACCAAGTATAATATTTTTGTCTCATTTGTTTAACTGGCTTCTCTTTATCTACTTTTAGGACTTGTGTGAAAATCTGATGATGTTTTAGGTCATATTTATGCAGAAATATAGAAAATTCTAAAGGGTTCACAAACTTTCAAGCACCACTGTATACACACCACACATTACCAAACACCAAAACAAAAAAATCATACGGATATATATCCATTCAACTTTTCATTATTTTAAACATTATTAAAATAACAATAATTATTGTAAGGAAAAAAAAAAATCATACGGTATACCGTAAAAGACACCACTAAGGCATTCTGGACAAAACGTCCGCTATAACGTTGTCCGTACCCCGAATGTGTTTAACCTGCAAGTTAAAAGGTTGCAATATCAAACACCACCGCATGAGCCGTTGGTTTGAATTACGCATGCGCCAGATAAACTTCAACGGGTCATGGTCGGTATAGACAACGATATTCTTTGAGGCACCCAAATAAACCTCAAAATGTTGTACAGCAAGGACCAGGGCTAGTGCCTCCTTCTCTATGGTCGAATACGACCGCTGCGGAAGGCTAAATTTCTTAGAAAAATAAGAAACAGGATGTTCAATGTCATCAGCATCAAGCTGGAGGAGGACAGCTCCAGCACCATAGTCACATGCATCGACAGCAAGGGAGAAGGGCTTTGAAAAGTCAGGCGCACTCAAAACTGGAGCCGCAACCAAAAGCGATTTCAAATTTTCAAAAGCCCTACTGCAATGTTCCGACCAGGCATATGGAACCTTTGGACTTAACAAATCAGTTAACAGGGCTACTACTGCAGAAAACTTCTCACAAAACGCACGATAGTAGCCCGCCATGCCAAGAAATCTGCGAAGCTCGCGGCGATCAGCAGGGGCAGGAAAATTGCAGATGGCAGAAATTTTTGCATCCAACGGACGCACCTTACCCCCTCCCACTAAGCGGCCAAGATACACAACAGTAGCCTTTCCAAATTCACATTTTGCCAAATTGATGGTCAAATTTGCAAACGAGAGACGCTGAAACAGTTCTCGAATTTGGACAAGGTGACTGGACCAATCAGGACTGTGCAACACAACATCGTCAAGATAGGCCTCACAATTAGACATACCCGACAATACTGTATTGATCAGTCTCTGAAAACTCGCGGGAGCATTACGCATGCCGAACGCCATTACGCGATAAGACAAAAAATCGTCCGGTGTTACAAAGGCAGAAATTTCCCTGGCTCTGGCTGTCAACGGAATTTGCCAGTAACCCTTGAGCAGATCAAATTTGCTCACAAACACAACTGACCCCACCTTGTCAATGCAGTCATCAAGCCTCGGAAGAGGATAACAGTCAGGTACCGTGACTGCATTGACACGGCGGTAATCAGTACAAAAACAGAACGTGTGATCAGGTTTAGCTACAAGAAGACAAGGAGAACTCCAAGGACTCGAACTAGGCTCAGCAATGCCATTCGCCAACATGTACTCCACTTCCCTCCTCAAAATCGCCCTCTTTGCAGGATTAACGCGGTATGGATGCTGCTTGATGGGAACTGCAGCACCAACATCAATATCATGCTCGAAAACTCGCGTTTGTTTTGGTACATCGCCAAAGAGCTCAGGGAACTGACTGACTATTTCCACTATGTCAGCCCTCTGTGACGGAGATAAATGAGGAAGGTGAGAGGCAAGCACAGAAATCATAGCAGAATTGTTCAAACGCCCCACTACCACTGCACGACACGGGCTACTTCCAACGTCATCGTCCCCCTCTTCCACCGCCGAGATCAGCACCGCACCACTAGACAGCACCGGTTCAGCAGTCGGTTGCGGGTCAGGTGGCACAAGAGGAAGAACAGAGGAGTTACGCTCATGAAACGGCTTCAACATATTCACGTGACATAAGCGCTTCTGACGCCTACGGTCTGGAGTCGCAATCACATAGTCCCGATCAGACACTCGTTCCAAAACTTCATATGGACCGCTAAATCGAGCCTGCAAAGCAGACCCAGGAACAGGTAGCAACATCAGCACTTTGTCACCCACTACAAAGTGACGATCGACAGCCTTACGATCATACCACTGCTTCATTTTACATTGAGTTTGTTTTAGATGTTCACGAGCAAACTCACATGCCCGATGTAAACGATCGCGAAAGTCAGATACATGAGAAAGTATGTTCTTAGGGGAGTCATCACTAAAAACATCTGACACAAGCTGCAACAATGGAGCAAGTGTTGAGTCAGATTTCTGAGCAGAAATCAACTTTTCACGAGACAAATTCAGTGTGCGTTCAACTTTCGCCAACGGCACAGAAGTAGTGGATGAAGGAACAATACTACCTAAATCATCAAGATTAGCAAAGAACGAATCAGACAAATCGGGCGCATCAACAGCGGAGGAGGACAGTGAGCGCTTACGCTCCTCAGAAGCTGCGCGCTTCATCATAGCACGAGTGACGGCACAGGCGGGGAACACTTCAGGATGCTCTCGCACACACTCATGAACAGATGGATCAGGGACAAAAACCTTGGGCAGCACTTTTGAATTTGATTTGGCCCACACATTACCAAATGCGATATCATTCCCAAGAATAAAAGTTACTCCTGGAATAGGCAGTGAGCCACGAACCCCCACAGCAACAATACCATTGACCAAATCAGATTGTAACTCAATTTGGTGAAGTGGAACGGACACCGACCCCATTTCAAAGCCACGCACGAGGACACTAGTCCCCGTCTTCGTATTTTCAGATAAAGGCAAGATTCCCCCTAAGATAAACGACAATGCAGCTCCAGTATCACGCAAGATACGCACTGGCACACGATTTTGATCGCCAGCCAAACACACATAGCCATCACTTAGAAAGGGTTCATAGCCAGTTTTCAACTCAGACACAGCTTGTAAAACAGAGGAGGAAGGAAAAGCTTTAATTACCCCCACACTCTTGGTGTTCAACTTTCCATGCTTCTTCTTTAACACTGGACAGTCAGCCACCAAATGACCGGGCCTCTTACAATAATGACAGGCTTGTTCCCCACCAGGCAAAGTTTTAAATGAGTCAGACCGATGTTTGTTTTTAAAAGTCACACGATGTGTCAGCGCATACTCGTCAGCCAGAACCGCGGCTTGATGTAATATATTTACCTGACGCTCATGAAGAAAGGTGGCAACAGAAGGAGGGAGGCAATTCTTAAACTCCTCTATCAGCACCAGTTCACGCAATTGCGCTTTACTGTGCACCTCACTAGCTGTGCACCAACGATCAAACAGTAGCTCTTTCTCACGAGCGAATTCCATATAGGTCTGACTGTCTACCTTTTTTGAGCACCGAAAGCGCTGCCTATAAGCTTCAGGTACTAACTGATAACCCCGCAGAATTGCGGCTTTAACCACATCATAATATGCACTTTCCAGGTGAGACAACGAAACGAATATCTGTTGGGCATGTCCTGTCAATACAGATTGAACTAACAGAGGCCACAATTCCCTCGGCCAATTCAAGGTGTGAGCAACCTTCTCAAAGTGCGGAAAAAAATTATCCACGTCCTTTTCTGCAAAGGGAGGTACCAATTTGATGTGCCTCGTGACATCAAACGACGCTGACGCCAATTCAACACCTCCCTGAGCAGCCTCGTTTTCTAGTGCTTTTAGCTGCAACTGATTTTCAGTTTGTCTTAATTTTAACTCCTCCCGCCGATTATCTAATTCCTTCTCTCTAATGGACAGCTCTTTCAACCGAATTGTCTCCGTTAGATCAACATTAGGCAAAATTCCTTTCTCAATCAGAAAGGGATGGACTACACTCTTAATTGAGGTCTTCAACCGCTTCTCAGAAGCGCTGAGTTTAATGTCAAATAACCCAACCAGTTCAATCAATTGATCTTTCGTGAGACTATGAAAAGCCTCTAACGTCGGATTATCAGCAAAACCTTGTGCCGCAGACATCATGGTGTCCATTCCAAAAGACACACACACACAAAAAAAAAAAAAAAACCACACAAAATCGCACCTGCTGCAACGTGCGACAAAAAAAAAAAACTACAAAGTAGTCACTAAAATTCCCCCACAAAAGCTCTCTCCCCACACACAAAAGGGTGGTCCAACACCCAAGCAATAGGAGGACACAAGGCTAGACAGACCAAAAGGGCAAAACACCCACTAAAGCAGCACCAAAGTCTAACCAAAACCCCTAATCACCAGTAGCATGGGAAAAACCCAGGCAAAACACCAAAGCGACAGAGCACACGACCGGAATAATTTACACTGTACTGCGACCTAAACACTTACCTGAAAAAAAAAAACTAACCTAAACTAAACCTTACCGCTAGTCTTCAGTGGTTCCCCTAAAAGGCGTAGTTTAACCGCAAACTCAAGGGGTGAATGATACCACACCCCTGAAGCAGGCCGACTAAGGGCTACCACCAAAAACAAATAACTAAAATAAAAAAGTGGTGGACTCTGTGTCCACCCGGCGGCTTCCTACTCACAGTACAGCAGAAATGACTCACAGCCAAACAAAGTGCTCACCAAAAGTCGCAAACTTACAACCCACTTCTCTCATTACAAAAAATTATCAAAAACAAGGTTCAACGCGTAAAAAAAACGGACAAGGCCCCAAATGTTACAAACAGATGTAGCAGTGTAACATCTATGACAAAAGTCACAGGGCTCGTTTAAATCTAGAGGTATTTTATTGTCAAATAATAACAAAACAAACCAAGGAACAACCAACAAAGAATTAAACTACATACAAAAGGGGAAACCAACCACAAAAGAGAAACAAGCAGGCATCAAATGGGTGTGGGACCAACCCCCGAGGAGAGAGAGAGTCTTTAGGCTCCCACCCTAGCATTTATAGAGGAGACATCATTGGCTCCACACCAACCACCTGTAAAACAATTAAGTGCAGCAACCATACAAAAAAGTACTGGGGGCCCCTAGTGGTAGGAGGACGTAACAAGGTGGATGCCTCGGATGTGGGAGTCAGGGCAGTGCTCTCACAGAGGTCAGCGGATGACAACAAACTCCACCCTTGTGCGTTCTTCTCCCGCCTGCTATCGCTGGCCGAACGCAATTACGACATAGGCAACCGGGAACTGCTGGCGGTCAAGCTCGCCCTGGAGGAATGGCATCACTGGCTGGAGGGGTGCGTAGTCCCATTCCTGGTCTGGACAGACCATAAGAATCTGGAATACATCCGCACCGCCAAACGACTCAACCCCAGACAGGCCCACTGGGCTCTCTTTTTCACCAGATTCAATTTCACCCTTTCGTACCGGCTCGGATCTCGCAACACCAAGCCTGACGCACTCTCCCGCCAGTTCCAGAAGGATGATGCCCCCTCCAAGGATCCGGCTCCCATCCTTCCTGACCCCTGTATCGTTGCTGCTCTGACCTGGGACATTGAAGAACGAGTGCAGGAAGCCCTCCGTGACCAACCCAGCCCCAGTGCATGCCCCGCAAGTTGCCTCTTTGTTCCTGAAGACCTGTGATCCCAGGTTATACAATGGGGACACGACTCCTGTCTAGCCTGCCACCCTGGTTCCACTCGCACCTACCACCTGCTCGTTCAACGGTTCTGGTGGCCTACTATGAGCAGGGATGTGCGAGACTTTGTCCGAGCCTGCCCTACCTGTAATCAAAATAAGTCCTCCAGCCGGCCTCCCACCGGTTTGCTCCAGCCTCTGCCCGTGCCAATGCGACCCTGGTCCCACATTTCCCTGGATTTTGTTATGGGTCTGCCCCCTTCTAACGGAATGACGGTCATACTCACCATCGTGGACCGCTTTAGCAAGATGGCACACTTTGTTCCCCTCCCAAAACTACCGTCGGCCAAAGAGACCGCCCAGATCGTCCTGCAGCATGTCTTCCGCATCCATGGACTGCCCAAGGACATCATTTCGGACCGGGGGCCGCAATTCGCCTCCTCTTTCTGGAAGGAGTTCTGTCACCTACTCGGGGCCACCGCCAGCCTCACCTCCGGATTCCGACCCCAGTCCAACGGCCAGTCAGAGCAGACTAACCAGGAGTTGGAGAAGGCACTTCGGTGAATGGCATCACGCAACCCTAGGGCCTGGTGCGAGCACCTGCTGTGGGTGGAATACTCTCACAACTCCCTCACCAGCTCAGCCACTGGGCTGTCCCCATTCCACTGCGTGTATGGCTACCAACCACCCCTGTTCCCCAGCCAGAAGGGAGAGGTCACCTGCCTGGCTGCCCTCACCTATGCACGCCGATGCCGCCGCACCTGGTCTCAAGCCTGTGCTGCACTCCTCAAGTCAGTCACCAGCTACTCTACTGGAGCCAACCAGTGGAGGACGCCTGCGCCCACCTACCGGGTGGGCCAGAAGGCGTGGTTATCAGCCAAGGACCTGCCCCTCCAGGTGGAGTCTCGTAAGCTGGCACCTCGGTTCGTCGGACCATTCCCGATCCAGAGGATAATCAGCCAGTCTGCTGTCCGGCTCCGACTGCCCAAGTCTATGAGAGTGCACCCCACCTTCCACGTCTCTAAGATTAAGCCAGTGCACAAGAGCCCACTGGTCCCAGCTGCACCGTCTCCTCCTCCTCCTCGTCTCATCGATGGTGGCCCAGTCTACTCCGTCCGGCGACTGCTGAAGTCACGGCGCAGGGGCAGGGGCCTCCAATACCTGGTGGATTGGGAGGGCTATGGTCCTGAGGAGAGGATGTGGGTCCCTGCTGGGAGAATCGTAGACCGTACCCTCATCAGCACCTTTCATCGCCTGCATCCGGACCAGCCGGCCAACCGGAGGGGTTGACCAAAGGGTCCTTGTCGGAAGGACGATGCGCCAACCGCTACTGTCCCCGAGTCCGATTCTGAACCAGATCCTGAGGCCTTGGACACTGACCGGTCAGAGGAGTTCTGACCCTCCACCGGTATTCCCCCTCCTCCCGCCCGTCTTTGTGGATCTGTGGCTAGGGACTTCTGGAGCCATCCCTTGGGGGGGGGGGGGGGGGGGGGGGTTCTGTCATGGTCCTACCTGTGAGCTTCTCTCTTCAGGTAACATCTCCACTCAGCATTACCAGCCACGCCTGCACTCACTTCCTCTTATTAACTTTCAGTGACTGTCATTGGCTGTTGCCGATCACCTGCTTTCCCCCTGTGTGTATTTATACTGCAGTCCTCCCAAGCTTCTGTGTCAGATCGTCTGCAACTCTCAGCGTGATAACCTGCTCTGTGTTCCTACTACTCTGACTCCTGAAGATATTCTGTTCTGTCTATCTCTGTCTGCTCTCCAGCCCTGGTAACCTGATCTGCCTTCTGTCCTGTCGACTCTACCTCTTGCCTGCCTCTCCTGTACCTTCGCCTGATCTCCAGCTTGCCCAGCCCTGCTGCTTGCCTGCCTCTCCATCTGCCTGGTGTGAGCAGCCCTGCCTGGAGCCCTACTCTTCTGCCCTGGTAACCTGACCCTGCATTTCTGTCCCCTATCTTGCTACCTGATTTGTGACTCTGTGTTCCAGCCTGCTCTCTGTCTCCTGCCTGCTGAGGGACTGCTTGCTGGGAGACTGCCTGAAACCCAAGAGCTGTTAGCCTACAGCCACACCTCTCTGACTACGCCTGATCCCATCTGATTTCAGAAGCTAAGCAGGGTCGGGCCTGGTCAGTACTTGGATGGGAGACCTCAGACGTCACCACCATGCTCCCACCAGCCTCTCAGTCCTCCTGCCACTGAACTTCACACACACATTCTCCCAACTCCCTTTTCCCCTGTTATTAATAAATTGTGGTTTGAGTGCATTTGATCTCCTGTCTGGTCCTTGACAAATAGATCTACAGGGTTGAGCTGCAAGCAGGGACAGCAGCAAGGGGAACCACAGCCTAGATGGTAGGTGAAGCAGCTTGATGACAAAAGGTGTAGTCCCAGTGCTGTGACTGGGGTTCCTAAAGGCTGGCTGAGGGCCAATGAGGTGGTTTTTGGTCTCAGAGACAAGCCTGCAGCGTTCAAGGGCCTCTTGAGCCCCGGGTCCAAAGATCTGCCCTGGAAGTAAGGGCAAGGCTCTCAAGCTGTTTCCACACAGCTCTGGCAGTGGGGACTGAGCTAACCACACCTGCTTCCTGGCCTGTACTAATAGCCCAAGGGTCCAACCACATTCATTGGTAATGGCACCAAGGGACTGAAGAGAGGTGTCCATTAGCTCATTCACTGTAGCATCTACAGTTGATGTGAGTGATATGTGCATAGCCAGCATCAGGTGAGCTAAAGAGTTAACTACTCTCCCCAGAGATGCTGCAGCGCTGTAAGGCCTACCGAGGAGGTTGTCTGTGTGACAGCATTCTGCATTTGGGCAGTGAATTACCTGCCACAGGGCTTCATCAAGTCAGATGATAAAGTGATGCAGGGCTCCACTGTGGGCATTCTCCCAAGCCCAGCAGTGTCAGGCTCCACTATTGCTTCCAGTGCATGAATGCTATGATCAGGTCTGGGTGCCCTACCCATTTGAAAAGCCTTTGTGATGACACCAGTGAAGTCAGGGCACTGTGGCATGCGTAACTTGTCAGAAGACCCTGGAAGGCAGTGCAAGAGGTTAGAAATTACCGATGTAGCTTGCGGGATGTCCAATTTAAGGCGGGCCAAAGCTACCTTAAGTGCACTTTGAATGGGTGCCGCTGAAGAGTTGGATGCTGATGCAAAGCTCTGGGGATCTGAACCACTCCCACTGAGCAAATGGGGTGAAGGGGCATGCACTGCAGCAGGCCCATCCTCACCACAATCACTGGCCAAGCCAGCAGTGAACAGGGACTTTGAGGCAACAACCAACACAGCATCTGAGTCTGACTGAGTGAATGAGTCTGTACCAAGTTGTGACAAGGCTGAGGGTGGGACATTCTACCCCTCTCCAGTCTGCAGTCCCTCAGTAGTACCTGGGTGCACAGCAGACAACAAGGCTTGTAGGTGTTCAATGATACATGACAGCTCAGCTATTTTGTAAGCCATGTCTGCGGAGGATTCTTTTTTTTGCTTTAGCACTAAGCAGGTCCACAGCTATCCTTTTCTTTTCATCAGCACTCACCCTGAGGGGAGGGAGAGTTGTATTGGAGTCTGGATCTAGCCTGGCCTTGGAGCGGTGCCACCTGTGCCTAGCCATCATGTTACAGGCTAAGCATGGGTTGGTCAGCACCTCATGCAGGTGGTCAATGCCCAGACAGGATGGGCAACAATCATGGACATCCAACGCATCCATGGCACTATGACACCATACACACCAGACAGACTCCATGATGTCATAGATTCAGTTCAGGTTACAGAGAATAGCTAGCAGGTATAGCACCACTGATGTTAATCAACTGTAAAGCAGTATGATACTGTTAGCCAAGAACAGAGTCTTAGCAGTATGCCAATTTTGTTAAGAAATATACTAGAGCAGAGGCAGTCAAACATGGTCACTCAGTAATCCAATAAACATTAACGCTACCCACAGGAGGAGAATCCGCAGGCTACTTACCTTAGCTTCCTTTCAAGCCAGTCAGTGGTAGGTAACTTTAGTTATCAAGTGAGCCTACCTTAGACAGAGGTGTGAGGTTAGGCAATCCAAGCAGCAATGGTAGCAGCACCAACAGTCACTAAACAGTTCAGCTGTGACGCCAATCGTGAGTGAACTGACAACAGGGTTGCTCCGTGACTAATCAGGCAACTGTGAGTCGAGCCGATCAACACACGGACACTCAAATGTAAAATTCTCACATGAGGGAGAAATGCTGTCAGTGAGTGGCGCAGCACTCAACTAAAAAATTCTCAGGTAAAACCAAATGTGGTTTAGTTGTTAGGCTAAACAACTAGAGGAACACTGCTAGCAATGAGTGCTGCCAATTATATCAGTGAGTGGAGCCAGTAACAAGTGGAATTCTCAGGTAAACCGAGGAGGCCTAGTTTGGCTAACAAACTAATTAACACTGATAGCAATGAGCAGTGCCAATGTGAGGACACTTACAACCGTAAATAGAAAATGAATGCGCGAGTGCAGCCGACAACACACGGGCACTCAACTGACCAAACTTAGGAAGGATAAATCCAGTTATTCTGAGACACAACCTGTGAGGGCAAATCTGCTACTCCAGGGGCTGCACTCATCTCAGAAGAGTAATCTGATTGTTCTCAAGACCAAGCCAGGAATGAGAAAGAGAACATCATAACCCGCATACCGGTATTTATACTGTGTCTGATGGTGTCATGACATTTCCTGACCAATGCGTGAGCACATGAGAAATTCCACTAGTCTAGCTGTAAGAACTGAAACAGAACATCTGTACGAGCTTAGAAAACTTCTTTAAAGAAAGGACAAAAGACTTACAAAATCCATGTTCATCCATGTGGCCTGTAGAGTCCAGCGAGATCCCTGATACAAAATAAGAGCTTTTCATTTCAGCTCCACTCTGATTCTTCATTTAAAACTAAGACATATGTATTCTGTGTGTTATCTCTCTTAACTAAGACTAATGAGTGCATTTAACAAATGAATTAGAAACCATAATTTGAAACCACAGTAATCAAACAACTACATTGTTAGATTATAGATGATAGTCTTTTACCTGCTGATCAAAGAGAGCCCAGAACATGGGCAATGGGATGTAGAGAACCAGCACACGGAGCACCATTTTGATCTCCTGAATAAGAATTTTCTAGTGGCACATGACATATAAAATAATCACAATCACTGTAACTTTAGACTGCACAAAATAATCCAAGTTTTATAAATATTCGTACCGAATACTTCTCTTCAGCCCAGTCCAGCCAGTGATTCCGTCTTGGTCTTTTCTCTTTGCTTCTCCACCAATTGCATATGGCAAACTGATCAACAAAATAGTGATTAACTGAATTTGCATAACAATTTCACTATCAGTCTGCCAAAATGTTGTGTGAAACAGATTTCTTACCCCAATGCACTTGCAGACATTCAACAAGACATTTCCCTCAGGTGGGGACTTTCTATATAGCCCACTGCCAAGAATAAAAACCACTAGATAAACAACATACATTCAGTATCAGAAACATGGCAGTCACCAACCCCTATATTAGATGTACATATAGTATATGTGCTGAGCAGCAATTTGATTCTGTATAACTACTCTAAAGCAGGCCATTATAGGCTGCTGTTTACAGTTAAGCTGTAGTTCACATAATTTCAATGATAAAATCATTGAAAAAGCGCCAACGCCTAAATGAAGAAAGTTTATAAAATGTTCCTAGAGTAACTCTGTAGAAAGACCCTGATGTGGGTGGAGCCCAGAAGCACGGCAGGCAGTTGTTTGCATCTTAATTATTTCCTTTAGTGCTGCTTTTCAGCACACAACTCAGACACTCTCTCTCACAGACATACACACACAGGCTACTAGCAAGCCCTCAGCGCCAACCTCTCCTTCTCACTCTCCTTTTATAAAGCACAGTCACTGCAGGAGACACACAAACATGTTAATTGACAACAGGTGTAGTGACATGACCACTCACCTTCCCTGACTCCGCCCTCCATTCACAGACTGACGCTCGGCCACGCCCCCGTTGCCACATACTCCCACCGTCTGAAGCTGACTCCCCCCCTCTGACGAGACAGGAAGTCTGCCACCACCATCTGCGCCCACGGCCTGTGGACCACCTCGAATTTAAATGGTTGGAGTGTAAGATACCAACAGGTGATCCGCGCATTGGCATCCTTCATGTGGTGAAGCCACTAGAGGGGTGTGTAGTCTGAACAGAGGGTGAAAGGGCGTCCCAGCAGGTATTACCGGAGGGCGAGGACCGTCCACTTGATGGCTAGGCACTCTTTCTTTATCGTGCTGTACCTGCTTTCCCGCATGGACAGCTTCCAGCTAATGTATAGCACAGGACGCTCCTCCCCCTCCACCTTCTGGGACAGAACGGCTCCCAGCCCTCTGTCTGACACATCTGTCTGTAAAATAAAGGGGAGAGAAAAGTCAGGGGAGTGTAACAGTGGCCCCCCACACAGTGCAGCCTTTACCCTTGAGAAAGCCTGTTGGCATTGCTCCGTCCACTGGACCGGATCTGGTGCTCCCTTTTTAATGAGATCCGTCAGCGGGCTGGTGACGTCTGAATAATTAGTTATGAACCTACGATAGTAGCCAGCTAGCCCCAGGAACTGTCTCACCCCCTTTTTGGTCTTGGGCCTCGGGCAGGCTGCAATCGCTGCAGTCTTATTAATTTGGGGACGCACCTGCCCATGGCCTAAGTGGAAACCCAGATACCGTACTTCCACCTGCCCAATCGCACATTTCTTTGGGTTAGCTGTGAGACCCGCCCGCCTCAGAGACTTTATGAAGGCCCTAAGGTGTTCGAGGTGCCGCAGCCATTCATTGCTATAGATGATATCATCATCGAGATACATGGCTGCGTAGGTGGTGTGGGGGTGGAGGAACCTGTCCATAAGCCGCTGGAACGTAGCAGGTGCCCCAAACAGCTCAAAAGGAAGTGTGACGAATTGGTGTAAGCCAAACGGTGTAGAAAAGGCCGTTTTCTCTCGGGACAGAGGAGTCAAGGGGATCTGCCAATATCCCTTCGTTAAATCCAGTGTCGAATAAAAAGGAGCAGTGCCTAATTGATCAAGCAACTCGTCAATGTGAGGCATTGGGTATGCGTCAAATTTAGACACCGCGTTGACTTTCCTATAGTCCACACAGAACTGGACTAACCCATCGGTCTTGGGGACCAGGACCACTGGGCTGCTCCAGTCACTGTGGGACTCCTCAGTTATGCCCATTTCGAGCATGGCTTCAAGTTCATCCCGGACCACCTTTTTTTTGTGTGTGTGTTCAGGCAGGCGGTAAGGGCAGCTGTGCACTACCACCCCCGGGGATGTCTCAATGTGGTGTTCTATGAGGTGGGTGCGGCCGGGCAGAGGCGAAAACACGTCGGAAAATTCTTTCTGCAACTGGGCTACCTCCGTGAGCTGGGTCGGGGAGAGGTGGTCTCCACAGGGGACCAGAGTGGTGGGCTATGTCAATTTTCTTTTTTGAACCTCTGGCCCCAGCTCCGCCTTCTCCGGAATTACTGACACCAATGCCATGGGGACCTCCTTATTCCAACATTTTAATAGATTCAGGTGGTAAATTTGCAATGCCCCACCCCTGTCCATTCACCTCACCTCATAGTTGACATCCCTGACTTGCTGTGTGACCTTGAAGGCCCTTGCCACTTGGTGACCAATTTGGAGCTCGATGTGGGCAGTAATATGAGTACTTTGTCTCCCGGTGTGAACTCCCTAAGGCGCGTGCCCCTATCATACAGTCGGACTTGACGTTCTTGCGCCTGCCGCAAATTCTCCTGGTTAAGTGTGTGGAATTTGGCACGCAGGTCGAGAACGTATTGAATTTCATTCTTACTAGGTGAAGGTCCCTCCTCCCAATTTTCAGGTAGCACGTCCAAAATGCCATGTGGTTTACGCCCATATACTAATTCAAACCCTGTGGAGGCTTGCGGGACCTCTCGTACTACAAATAACAGGGGCTCAAGCCACTTATCCCAATTATGTGCATCTTCATTACGAACTTTCGAATTATATTTTTCAGAGTTCGATTAAACTGTTCTACTAAGCCATCCGTTTGTGGGTGACAGATGCTGGTACAGATATGCTTAATCCTCAGTAACCCACACAGCTTGCGCAGTGTGCATGACATGAATTTAGTGCCTTGGTCTGTTAGGATTTCTTTCGGAATCCCGACCCAAGAGATAAAGCGGAAGAGCACTTCTGCAATACTGCGTGCGAAGAGGCACTGCTTCCGGGTATCTCGTTGCATAGTCCATCAGAACTAAAATGAAGCGATATCCCCATGCTGACCGATCTAATGGCCCAACGAGATCCATCCCAATTCTTTCAAAAGGGGTCTCGATGAAAGGGAGAGGGAGCAAAGTTGCTTTTGGAGTGGCCGCGGGATTCACTAATTGGCATTCGCAGCACGCTGCACACCTCCGACGGACATCCCCGCGAATCCCTGGCCAATAGAACCGGGCCATTATTCGGGCTAGTGTTTTATCCTGCCCTAAGTGTCCGGCCATGGGATTAAAGTGAGCCGCCTGGAATATGAATTCCCGGAGGCTCTTTGGAATTAATAACTGTTATCTTTTCGCCAGCTTGAGTGTCCTGCGTCACTCGGTATAACTTATCCTTAATAATAGCAAAGTAGGGGAAGGCTGGCGTCGCATTTGGCTGGAGAATTTGACCATTGATTAGTCTCACTTGGTCAAATGCATGCCGCAGAGTCCCGTCTCACGACTGCTCTAATGGGAAATCCCCAAGGGAATCCCCGGGAGAGGGAGGAGGGGCAGGGCGCTCCTCACTCTGTGTACCACCCTGACGCGGTGCTGACATAGACGGCTCTGTGACAGCTTCTCCCGCCAATGCTACTCCGGGGTTTTCCCCAGACGGATTACTGCAGGACCCACTCCTCACTATGTGCATCATTAACTCCTTAAAACCCGGCCAATCAGTCCCCAAAATCAGCGAGTGGGTGAGGTGAGGGTTAACTGCCACCTTTACACTATGCTTTTCTACTCGAAATAGAATGTGGATGGACACCAAAGGGTAGTCGTGAACATCCCCGTGCACACACAACACCTTCACCACTCATGCTCTCTCCAATGCCTCACCTTGCACCAGGCTTTGGTGGATTGAGGTCTGGTTACAGCTGGAATCCACCAAAGCCTGGTACGTATCCCCTTGGACACTTACCGGTATACGATATGCTCTGGCCCAATCGAGGGTGGTTTCTGGTGCATCAGGGACCTGGACCACCGCGCCCACCTCCATCGCGGAGCACTGATGTTGGAGATATCCTGGCTCCCCGCAGTGCCACCACACCGGCCCAGGCTCTCCCTCTGCACTGGTGTTACGGGCATCATTCACCTGGGGGGGAGGAGACACAGACAAGGAAGGGGAAAACGGTAGGACACTACGGGTGCACTGGGCCGGCTGGGGGGGAGCCGGCCCCCGCCTCTGCGGTGGGGGAATGGGGCAAGGACGGGAAGCAGAGGGAGAGAGAGAAGAGAGAGGAGAAGAGGAGACACGCCTTCCTGCCGTCAGAACTGCCACCATGTGGTCCTCTGCCAGCTCGATAGCTTGGTCCAGAGATGCCGAGCGAAGGCACTGGACCCACTCCGTGGTTCCTTCCGGAAGTCGTGTGACGAATTGCTCCAGTGTCACCAGGTCGATAACTCCCTTGGCGTCGCGGTCGTCTGCCCTCAGCCACCGCCAGCAGGCGTCCCAGAGTTGTTGGCCGAACACAAACGGTCAGCAGACCTCCTCTAAACGCAGCGAACGGAAGTGCTGCCGTTGTTGCTCCAGGGAGCGTCCAACACGTTGGAGGATGGCTCGTCGGAGGTCCGCATACATGAGCCGGCTGTCGGCGGGGAGCTGCAGCGTGGCCAGTTGCGCCTCACCCGTCAGTAGGGGGAGGAGGTGCGCAGCACGCTGGTCGACCGGCCAACCCCACGCCTCCACTTCTTGCTCAAAGAGCGCAAGGAAGGCTTCTGGATCATCGTGCGGACCCATCTTCGTTAGGGTGAGTTGGGGAGGGTCCACTCCGGTGGTGGTCATGGGCCCTGCCGACGCGAGCAGGTGCTGGAACGCCTGACGGTCTTCCTGTTGGGCCAGCACCAAGGCTTCGAACTGTTGTTCTTGCTCCTTCCGGAGAGTACACAGCAAATTCCTCAGTGTTGAATTAACACTTTCAGAGTTTATTTGGGTCCAACTGGACCTATATAAACACAGTAGGGTGTTAAATCAACACTCTGGGTGTTAATTCAACACTGGGGATTTTGCTGTGTAACCAGCTCTTGGTGCTGGTTCTGCTGGGCTGTGGCGAGGGCATGGATCAAGTCCTTGAACGGCGAGGACTCCATGGGGCTGTTCCCTTCTGCACTCATCCGGGTCACGGCACCACTGTAGAAAGACCCTGATGTGGGTGGAGCACAGAAGCACGGCAGGCAGTTGTTTGCATCTTAATTACTTCCCTTATTGCTGCTTTTCAGCACACAACTCAGACACACACTCTCTCTCTCTCTCTCTCACACACACACACACACACACACACACACACACGCACGCTACTAGCAAGCCCTCGGCGCCGACCTCCCCTTCTCACTCTCCTTTTATAGGGCGCGGTCACTGGAGGAGACACACAAACACACGTTAATTGACAACAGGTGTAGTGACATGACCACTCACCCTCCCTGACTCCGCCCTCCATTCACAGACTTCCGCTTGGCCACGCCCCCGCTGCCACAAACTCGTAAGAAACCAAATCTGCCAAATCAATCTACTATAGAGTACCATTATGAGACAGTTGGCTTATAAGCTTAATATTTTTCCAAAGTTGTTTACAATGGCAGAGAAATGAGGCTACAGTTTTTACAAGGTATCCATAATGCTGACTAAGGTTAAAGCTCACTCTTCTAATCTGTTTGGGATTCACATTTAACAGATGTGTGCTTGCCAAAACAAGTTTAACAATGCAAAGATGATACAGGCAAATATATACAATATGACTCCTGTGTTGACCTGTTTATCCACATTAGTGCTTCTGGTCTCAGAAAATATATGCAATATGACATACATAATCAAGATCATTATGCGTTTTGAGCTGTGCTGTACCCGAATGTGTGCCTGAACTCACCCAAAGCGATGAACATTAAAGCCGCAGGAACTCCAAAGGCAAGAGCATAGCAATCACCTCCAAAACAGTGAACGTCACCTGTGTTATAAAAATTAAACCTGTACTTACAGTATAACCACAGGTAGTTCAAGATGTACAGTAACTGCACATTATGAATGGAAACCATGATCATGGTTTGTAAGGCTTTAATACAGCAGAAATCGTACATAATACATTATGGAATTAACCTCTTAGAATTGGTATGATGAGGGTCGAAAGCATAGTCCCAGCATTGATTGACATATAGAAGATTGAGAAGAACTTTCTTCTCTCCTCTGGCTGAGAAACACAAAGGAAATGCAATTATTAAAAGCAATGTGGTTTATGAAATAAATACTAAACCAAGCCACTGAGCTAGCAAGTTCAATAATAATGTAACTGTAGCCTAATTGTAGTGAGCTAACATGTTCAATGATAATGTAGTTGACTAACTGTAGTATGACTGTCACTATAGCAAAAACATGTCATGAATATCTTACATGCTCTTCCTCAAATTGGTCCCCACCAAACGCTGACACACAAGGTTTGATTCCTCCAGTCCCGAAAGCAATGAGGATGAGCCCCAACATGGACAGAGCACTGTGATAAGACCAAAAGTACCATAAGAATGCAAAATGCATCCCTCGCACATGGAAATGCATAGATCAATTACCATGAATGCACACAAAAATCCACTTACATGTGCACAGTGCTGTCCCCTACAGATGGCATTGCAGCAAGAGACTTTATTACATGTCCCATGACATACACGATTGACAGATAGATGATGGTTCTATGAACAAAGCACAAAGACCTCCAAGGTTCAATATTTATCAGGTTTAATCCAGCTTTCTCTTTGAGTTAAAATGATTCATGTAAAAAAAAAAACCCAAAAAACCCCACTGTAGCCATTTTAACTTACTTAAACTTTCCCAGCCATGAGTCAGCTATGATGGCCCCTATTAGAGGAGTAAAGTAGCACAGTCCAGAGAATGCATGGTATATAGCAGTGGAGAAGTCCTTGCTCCAGTTGAGGTAATGGATGAAGTAAAGTGTGAGCACCGCTTTATGAAGAAGAGAAATTCATGGTTGCTTTTGCATGTCAAAAATATTTAATGTGATGGGCACAACATAAACATGAAGTAACATGGCTTTGTATAAACCATTGGACATTTGGGCTCCTTCATTACCTTTCATGCCATAATAAGAGAATCTCTCACAGAACTCATTGACTACAATGAAGGAAATGCTGAGTGGGTAGTTGGTGCCACATATTTTCTGTAAGAGCATAAGGAAAGGACATAAGGACACTTCTCATTAGGCATAGTTAATATCAGACAACACAAACAGTTCTGAAATGAAGGTTTTATTGCACTTACAACCCCGATTCCAAAAAAGTTGGGACAAAGTACAAATTGTAAATAAAAATGGAATGCAATGATGTGGAAGTTTCAAAATTCCATATTTTATTCAGAATAGAACATAGATGACATATCAAATGTTTAAACTGAGAAAATGTATCATTTAAAGAGAAAAATTAGGTGATTTTAAATTTCATGACAACAACGCATCTCAAAAAAGTTGGGACAAGGCCATGTTTACCACTGTGAGACATCCCCTTTTCTCTCTACAACAGTCTGTAAACGTCTGGGGACTGAGGAGACAAGTTGCTCAGGTTTAGGGATAGGAATGTTAACCCATTCTTGTCTAATGTAGGATTTTAGTTGCTCAACTGTCGTAGGTCTTTTTTGTCATATCTTCCGTTTTATGATACACCAAATGTTTTCTATGGGTGAAAGATCTGGACTGCAGGCTGGCCAGTTCAGTACCCGGACCCTTCTTCTACGCAGCCATGATTCTGTAATTGATGCAGTATGTGGTTTGGCATTGTCATGTTGGAAAATGCAAGGTCTTCCCTGAAAGAGACATCGTCTGGATGGGAGCATATGTTGCTCTAGAACCTAGATATACCTTTCAGCATTGATGGTGTCTTTCCAGATGTGTAAGCTGCCCATGCCGCACGCACTAATGCAACCCCATACCATCAGAGATGCAGGCTTCTGAACTGAGTGCTGATAACAACTTGGGTCGTCCTTCTCCTCTTTAGTCCGAATGACACAGCGTCCCTGATTTCCATAAAGAACTTCAAATTTTGATTCGTCTGACCACAGAACAGTTTTCCACTTTGCCACAGTCCATTTTAAATGAGTCTTGGCCCAGAGAAGACGTCTGCGCTTCTGGATCATGTTTAGATACGGCTTCTTCTTTGAACTATAGAGTTTTAGCTGGCAACGGCGGATGGCACGGTGAATTGTGTTCACAGATAATGTTCTCTGGAAATATTCCTGAGCCCATTTTGTGATTTCCAATACAGAAGCATGCCTGTATGTGATGCAGTGCCGTCTAAGGGCCCGAAGATCACGGGCACCCAGTATGGTTTTCCGGCCTTGACCCTTACGCACAGAGATTCTTCCAGATTCTCTGAATCTTTTGATTATATTATGCACTGTTGATGATGATATGTTCAAACTCTTTGCAATTTTACACTGTCGAACTCCTTTCTGATATTGCTCCACTATTTGTCGGCGCAGAATTAGGGGGATTGGTGATCCTCTTCCCATCTTTACTTCTGAGAGCCGCTGCCACTCCAAGATGCTCTTTTTATACCCAGTCATGTTAATGACCTATTGCCAATTGACCTAATGAGTTGCAATTTGGTCCTCCAGCTGTTCCTTTTTTGTACCTTTAACTTTTCCAGCCTCTTATTGCCCCTGTCCCAACTTTTTTGAGATGTGTTGCTGTCATGAAATTTCAAATGAGCCAATATTTGGCATGAAATTTCAAAATGTCTCACTTTCGGCATTTGATATGTTGTCTATGTTCTATTGTGAATACAATATCAGTTTTTGAGATTTGTAAATTATTGCATTCCGTTTTTATTTACAATTTGTAGTTTGTCCCAACTTTTTTGGAATCGGGGTTGTATTAAAACAGACACCAAGTCCAATGCCCCACTCAACATGGGCATCAATCTGAGCAACTTCATGATTTTAAGATGTGACACATTATAACTCACCCCTTCTAGAACTGCCACCTTATTGTGGTGGAGGGGTTTGTGTGCTTGAATGATCCTAGGAGCTATGTTGTCGGGGGCATTATGCCCCTGTCAGGGTTTCCCAAGGCAGACAGGTCCTAGGTGACAGGCCAGACTAAGAGCAGTTCACCAAAACCCCTATGGAGAAAAATCTGAGGACTGTGACGTCGCCCGGGATGACGCAGCCAGGGCCCCACCCTGGAGCCAGGCCTGGGGTTGGGGCTCGTATGCGAGCGCTTGGTGGCCGGGCCTTTGCCCATGGGACCCGGCCGGGCTCAGCCCGAAGAGGTGACGTGGGCCCGACCTCCTGTGGGTTCACCACCCACAGAGGTAGCAGTAGGGGACTGGTGCAATGTGGATTGGGTGGCAGTCGAAGGCAGGGGCCTCGACGACCTGATCCCCGGACACAGCGGCTGGCTGTTGGGACATGGAATGTCACTTCGCTGAGGGGGAAAGAGCCTGAGCTTGTGCGGGAGGTTGAGAGGTACCGGCTAGAGATAGTCGGGCTCACCTCCACGCACAGCTTGGGCTCTGGAACCCAGCTCCTCGAGAGGGGCTGGACTCTCCACTTCTCTGGAGTCGCCTGTGGTGAGCGGCGGCGGGCTGGTGTGGGCTTGCTTATAGCTCCCCAGCTCAGCCGTCATGTGTTGGAGTTTACCCCAGTGAACGAGAGGGTCGCCTCTCTGCGCCTTCGGATTCGGGAGAGGGCTCTTGCTGTTGTTTGTGCCTATGGCCCAAATAGCAGTATAGAGTATCCGGCCTTCTTGGAGTCCCTGGGAGAGGTACTGAGGAGTGCTCAGACTGGGGACTCCATTGTGCTACTGGGGGACTTCAATGCTCACGTGGGCGATGACAGTGACACCTGGAGGGGCGTGGTTGGGAGGAACAGCCTCCCCGATCTGAACCCGAGTGGTGTTTTGTTATTGGACTTCTGTGCTAGTCACGGTTTGTCCATAACGAACACCATGTTCGAGCATAGGGGTGTCCATAAGTGCACGTGGCACCAGGACACCTTAGGTCGGAGGTCGATGATAGACTTTGTAGTCGTTTCATCTGATCTCCGGCCCTATGTCTTGGACACTCGGGTGAAGAGAGGGGCTGAGCTGTCAACTGATCACCACCTGGTGGTGAGTTGGATCCGCTAGGGGAGGAGGAAGCTGGACAGACCTGGCAGGCCCAAACGTATGGTGAGGGTCTGCTGGGAACGTCTGGCTGAGCACTCTGTTGGGGAGGTCTTTAACTCCCACCTCCGGGAGAGCTTTTCCCAGCTTCCGAGGCAGGCGGGGGACATTGAGTCTGAGTGGACCATGTTCTCTACCTCCATTGTGGACACAGCTGTTCGGAGCTGTGGCCGCAAGGTCTCCGGTGCCTGTCGTGGCGGCAATCCCTGAACCCGGTGGTGGACACCAGAAGTAAGGGATGCCGTCAAGCTGAAGAAGGAGTCCTATCGGGCCATGTTAACGTCCAGGACTCCCGAGGCAGCTGACGGGTATCGGCGGGCCAGGCGTGCTGCAGCTCGGGCAGTTGCGGAGGCAAAAACTCGGAACTGGGAGGAGTTCGGGGAGGCCATGGAGAAGGACTATCGGTCGGCCTCGAAGAAATTCTGGCAAACCGTCCGGCGCCTCAGGAGGGGGAAGCAGTACTCTGCCAACACTGTTTACAGTGCGGGTGGGGAGCTGTTGACCTCGACTGGGGACATTGTCGGGCGGTGGAAGGAATACTTTAAGGATCTCCTCAATCCTACCGTCATGTCTTCCACTGAGGAGACTGAGGCTGATGACTCAGAGGTGGACTCGTCCATTACCCAAGCCGAAGTCACTGAGGTGGTTTGCAAGCTCCTCGGTGGCAAGGCACCGGGGGTGGATGAGATCTGCCCTGAGTATCTCAAGTCTCTGGATGTTGTGGGGCTGTCTTGGTTGACACGCCTCTGCAACATCGCGTGGCAGTCAGGGACAGTGCCTCTGGAGTGGCAGACTGGGGTGGTGGTCCCTCTTTTAAGAAAGGGGACCGGAGAGTGTGCTCCAATTATAGGGGAATCACACTTCTCAGCCTCCCAGGGAAGGTTTACTCCAGGGTACTGGAGAGGAGAATTCGACCAATAGTCGAACTTCGGATCCAGGAGGAACAATGCGGTTTTCGTCCTGGTCGCGGAACACTGGACCAGCTCTATACCCTTCATAGGGTGCTCGAGGGTTCATGGGAGTTTGCCCAACCAGTCCACATGTGCTTTGTGGATCTGGAGAAGGCATTCGACCGTGTCCCTCGTAGTATTCTGTGGGGGGTGCTTCGGGAGTATGGGGTTCGGGGCTCTTTGCTAAGGGCTGTCCGGTCCCTGTACGAACGGAGCAGGAGTCTGGTTCGCATTGCCGGCAGTAAGTCAGACCTGTTCCCAGTGCATGTTGGACTCCGGCAGGGCTGCCCTTTGTCACCGGTTCTGTTCATAATTTTTATGGACAGAATTTCTAGGTGCAGCCAGGGGCCAGAAGGAATCCTGTTTGGGAACCACAGGATTTCATCTCTGCTTTTTGCGGATGATGTTGTCCTGTTGGCTTCTTCAAATCAGGACCTTCAGCATGCACTGGGGCGGTTTGCAGTCGAGTGTGAAGCGGCTGGGATGAGAATCAGCACCTCCAAGTCCGAGGCCATGGTTCTCGACCGGAATAAGGTGGCTTGCCCTCTCCAGGTTGGTGGAGAAGTTCTGCCTCAAGTGGAGGAGTTTAAGTATCTCGGGATCTTGTTCACGAGTGAGGGAAGGATGGAGCGTGAGATCGACAGGCGGATTGGTGCAGCCTCCGCAGTGATGCGGTCGCTTTACCGGTCCGTCGTGGTGAAGAAGTCGCTGAGCCAAAAGGCGAAGCTCTCAATTTACCGGTCGATCTACGTTCCGACTCTCACCTATGGTCATGAGCTTTGGGTAATGACCGAAAGGACAAGATCGTGGATACAAGCGGCCGAAATGAGTTTCCTTCGCAGGGTGGCTGGGCGCTCCCTTAGAGATAGGGTGAGAAGCACAGTCACTCGGGAGGAGCTCGGAGTAGAGCCGCTGCTGCTCCACATCGAGAGGAATCAGCTGAGGTGGCTCGGGCATCTTTTTCGGATGCCTCCTGGACGCCTCCCTGGGGAGGTGTTCCAGGCATGTCCCCCCAGGAGGAGGCCCCAGGGAAGACCCAGGACACGCTGGAGGGACTATGTCTCTCGGCTGGCCTGGGAATGCCTCGGTGTTCTTCCCGAGGAGCTGGCCGAGGTGTCTGGGGAAAGGGAAGTTTGGGCTTCCCTGCTTAGACTGCTGCCTCCGCGACCCGGTCCCGGATAAAGCGGAAGAAGACGAGACGAGAGGAGACATTAACTCATTTGCTTTAGCTGCCGGGTTAACCATTTTGAGGTGTAGCAGTAACAGTGACATTAATATAACATCTTACTGGTGACTTCTTTCTATTGTCAGCTTGTTTCTCCTCCATATCTAAAGGAAAAGGGAAAAAAACCAAAACAAAACAAAGTTAACTCCAAAGGTATTTACAAAAAGACTAAATCAATAATGAGATACTGAGCATTAACATTATCTGACCCTGAGTGCATTTAAGGAAGGATCTTGGTCTATGGCATTATTATGTGACAAAAAATTGTCCTAAAAAAAAAAAATCCAACATCATGTTAGGCAGCACAGTGGTGTAGTGGTTAGCACTGTTGCCTCACAGCAAGAAGGTTCTGGGTTTGAGCCCAGCGGCCAACAGGGACCTTTCTGTGTGGAGTTTGCATGTTCTCCCCGTGTCTGTGTGGGTTTCCTCCGGGTGCTCCGGTTTCCCCCACAGTCCAAAGACATGCAGGTTTGGTTAACTGGTGGCTCTAAATTAACTGTAGGTGTGAGTGTGAATGGTTGTTTGTCTCTATGTGTCAGCCCTGTGATGATCTGTTGACTTGTCCAGGGTGTACCCCACCTCTCGCCCATAGTCAGCTGGATTTGGCTCCAGCTTGCCTGCGACCTTGCACAGGATAAGCAGCTATAGATAATGGATGGATGGATATCATATTGTTACTCAACTCAAGAGTAAAAATAATCCTCTCATTTTTAACTTTTGCTGCAGTGAGGACAGGAAATGTGATTCCATTTTACAACCCCGATTCCAAAAAAGTTGGGACAAAGTAGAAATTGTAAATAAAAACAGAATGCAATGATGTGGAAGTTTCAAAATTGCATATTTTATTCAGAATAGAACATAGATGACATATCAAATGTTTAAACTGAGAAAATGTATCGTTTAAAGAGAAAAATTAGGTGATTTTACATTTCATGACAACACATCTCAAAAAAGTTGGGACAAGGCCATGTTTACCACTGTGAGACATTCCCTTTTCTCTTTACAACAGTCTGTAAACGTCTGGGGACTGAGGAGACAAGTTGCTCAAGTTTAGGGATAGGAATGTTAACCCATTCTTGTCTAATTGTTAGGGTTTTGCTGGGATTCAAACCTGGTTCGTTGGTGTGATAATCCAGCAAACCCCCACTAGGCCACCAGGGGGATGACTCAAATGCAGAGGCGTGAGGCGGAAGTAGAAAAAGAATCAAAAGGTTTATTTAAACTATATACACTATATACAGGGCAAAACAAAAGACAAAAAAAAAAAAAACCAAAGAGTATAATCCAAAAGAAAAGCAAAGTGCAAAAATTCAAAAGCTAAGAAGATCAAAAAACACAGTACAAAGGAAACTGGAGATAAACATAACAGCACAAAGACTCCGTGACAAGAGGACTGAACTCAGGGGTATAAATAGACAAACTAATTAAGGACACAGGTGAAGATAATTAGGCAATTAACACAAACACAAAACACAGGAACAGTGGCGGCCTCTAGAGGCCAAAATAAACACGACATGAAAAGGAAATAACAGCGGCCTCTAGAGGCCAAAACAGTCCTAGTCCTAACAGGACCCCCCCCTCTAGGAGCGTCTCCTGACGTTCCCAGGGCGATCCGGATGGGCCGAATGGAAGTCCCGACATAGTTCTTTATCAAGAACATCCCGAGCAGGAACCCAGCAGCGCTCCTCAGGACCATAGCCCTCCCAGTCCACCAGATATTGCAACCCGCCGCGGACCCGGCGGGAGTCAAGCAGGCGATTCACAGTGAACACAGTCTGCCCCTGGAAGATGCGGGGGGGTGGGGGGTTCCTAGGGGCAGGGGCATACGTAGACGTCAGTACGGGCCGTAACAGGGAAACATGGAAAGTGGGGTTGATCCTCAGAGTCCGGGGCAACTGGAGCCGGTAGGAGACAGGGTTCACCCTGCGCACCACCTTGAAGGGGCCAATGTAGCGAGGAGCAAGCTTGCGGTTCTCCACCCGCAGTGGAAGGTCCTTAGTGGACAGCCAAACACGCTGCCCAGGGCGGAAAGCGTGTGCAGGTCTTCTATGGCGGTTGGCCTGAGTCTGGTTGGTTCTGGAGGTCTGTATGAGGGTCTTCCTGACCTTGCTCCAGGTCTTGCGACACCGTCTCACATATTGGTTGACCGAGGGCACCCCCGCGTCCTCCTCCTGGTCCGGGAACAGAGGTGGCTGGAACCCGAATTGGCACTGGAATGGCGACAGCTTGGTGGCCGATGACTGCAGGGTGTTGTGGGCGTACTCCGCCCATGGCAGCCAGGTGCTCCACGATGTCGGGTTATCCATAGCCAGGCCTCGCAGGGTGGTTTCCAGGTCCTGGTTGAGCCTCTCCGTCTGACCATTGGACTGTGGGTGAAACCCAGAGGAGAGGCTGGCAGTGGCTCCGATGACCTTGCAGAACCCGTGCCACACTCGGGAGGAGAACTGGGGCCCTCGGTCTGAGACGATGTCCTGTGGAAGACCAAAGACTCGGAAGACATGATTAAACAAAAGTTTCGCAGTTTCAAGAGCAGAGGGGAGTTTGCACAGTGGTATGAAGCGGCAGGCCTTGGAGAATCTGTCAACTAAGACCAAAATGACCGTGTTACCTTGTGACTCAGGGAGACCCGTGATAAAGTCGACTGCCACGTGGGACCAGGGACGCCGGGGAATGGTCAGAGGATGCAGGAGACCCTGGGGACGCTGTCGTGGGTTCTTGGTTCTGGTGCAAACCTCACAGGACAGGACAAATGACCTTACTTCCTTCTCCATGTTAGGCCACCAGAAGCGTCTTTTCAGGAAGTCCAGGGTCCTCCGAGCTCCCGGGTGGGCGGTGAGAGGGGAAGAGTGACCCCACTGGAGAACCTTGGCCCGGGCTTGATGTGGGACGTACAAGAGGCCTGGTGGCCCCGTCCCAGGACCGGGGTCCTGGCGTTGGGCTCGTCGGACAGCCTCCTCAATACCCCAGCGGACAGGGGCCACAATCCGGGACACAGGGATAATAGGCCCGACTTCATTCTCCCTGTTAGTGGCAGAGAACAGTCTGGACAGTGCGTCAGGTTTGGTGTTCTTGGAGCCGGGGCGGTATGAGAGGGTGAAGTCAAACCGACTGAAAAACAGGGCCCACCTAGCCTGTCGAGGGTTCAGTCTCTTGGCTTGCTGGAGGTACTCCAGGTTCTTGTGGTCAGTCCAAACCAGGAATGGATGTTGTGCTCCCTCCAGCCAGTGCCTCCACTCCTCAAGGGCCAGTTTGACCGCTAGCAGTTCTCGATCCCCCACATCGTACCGGGACTCAGCAGGACTCAGGCGGTGGGAGAAGTAAGCGCAGGGGTGCAGCTTTCCTTCCGAACGTTGAGAGAGCACCGCGCCGACACCACTGTCCGAGGCGTCCACCTCCACGATGAATGGTTGGGAGGTGTCCGGGAGAACCAGAATGGGTGCCGTGCAGAAGCGGTCCTTGAGGTCTTTGAACGCCTTTTCTGCCTGAGGAGACCAGCCATAAGATCCACCTGTCCCTTTGGTGAGGTCTGACATGGGTGCTGCCACAGAACTGAAGTTCCTGATGAACTTGCGGTAGAAGTTAGCGAATCCTAAGAACCGCTGAACCTCCTTAACGGACTTGGGAGTAGGCCAGTCCCGGACGGCCAGGGTCTTGGCAGGGTCCATTTGGAGTTGGCCTGTCCGTACAATAAATCCCAGAAAGGAGACCTCGGGAACATGAAATTCGCATTTCTGGGCCTTGGCGAACAGATTGTTCTGTAGCAGCCTCTGGAGAACCTGGCGGACATGGTGGCGGTGCTCCTGCATGGTCTTGGAAAAGATAAGGATGTCATCGAGGTAGACAAAGACGTACAGGTTAATCATATCCCTTAAGACATCGTTGATTAGGGCCTGAAAAACAGCTGGTGCGTTGGTGAGTCCGAAGGGCATCACCTGGTATTCGTAGTGCCCAGACGGGGTGTTAAAGGCAGTCTTCCACTCGTCTCCCTGTCGGATACGGATGAGGTGGTATGCGTTCCGTAGGTCCAACTTGGTGAAGACGGTGGCGCCTTGGAGCAGGTCGAAAGCAGTGGACATCAGCGGAAGGGGATATCGGTTGCGCACAGTGATCTTGTTCAGGCCCCTGTAGTCAATACATGGTCGAAGCCCCCCATCCTTCTTGCCGACAAAGAAGAAGCCGGCACCAGCAGGTGAGGTGGAGGGTCGAATGAACCCAGAGACCAGGGCGTCTTTGAGGTATTCCTCCATAGCCTTGCGTTCTGGCTGAGAGAGGGAAAACAGTCTGCCACGAGGAGGGGTAGTCCCAGGGAGCAAGTCAATGGCACAGTCGTAGGCCCGGTGCGGAGGAAGAACGGCGGCCCTGCTCTTGCTGAATACCTCCTTGAGATCCCAGTACTCTGTGGGAACTTGAGATAACTCGGTGAGATCAGGGGGCTCGGCAGGAGACACAGGAGAGCTAGAGAGCAGACAAGAGGCATGGCATGCAGGGCCCCATTCCACAACCTGGCTTGTTACCCAGTCTATGCGAGGGTTGTGGCGAGTAAGCCAAGGAAGGCCTAGAATAACTGGGAACTCAGGTGAAGGAATCAGGTGCAGGGATATTTCTTCCTTGTGACCTTGAGACTGGAGGAAGACTGGAGAAGTAACTTGGGTGACTCTTCCATCACCTAACGCTTGGCCATCGAGGGCAGACACAGACAGAGGGACTTCAAGAGGTGCAGTAGGTATATTGATGCTTTGGGCGAAGTGAATATCCATAAAGTTCCCAGCCGCCCCTGAGTCTATCAAAGCTTGACAAGAGTGGACAGACTCACCCCAGGAGATGGAGACCGGGATGTAGATTCCTTGGCCAGGGAGTCCGGGAGAGAGGGTAGGCCCCGTCACAACCCTCCCTCGGCTGGACGGGGCGGTCCTTTTCCCAAGAGTTCGGGACATGATGCTCGGAAGTGACCAGGCTTGCCACAGTAGATGCAGCACTTGTCCCTCCTTCTGCGCTCCCTCTCAGATGCGGAGAGGCGAGTACGACCCACTTGCATGGGTTCTGGACAGTCACTGAAGGAGGTAGACGGTCTCCAGGTAGAGGTAGGGAGGCTGGGGGGGCTCAAGGCTTGGTGGCGTTCTCTCATCCTGTTGTCCAGACGAATAGCATGTGAGATGAGGGTTTCGAGGTCACTTGGGCATCCAATAGAGGCCAGACCATCCTTGATGGGGTCAGACAGACCATGGTGGAAGGCTGACACCAGGGCAGTCTCGTTCCATCCACTTACTGCTGCGAGTGTTCGGAACGAGATGGCGTAATCTGCGACGCTTCCTCCTTGCCGGATGGACATGAGCTTTCGGGCTGCGTCGGTACCGATGTCTGCCTGATCGAAGACCCGAAGCATCTCTTCAGAAAACAGCTGGAAATCAAAGCACTCAGGTCCCTGTCTTTGCCAGATAGCAGTAGCCCAGGCTCGCGCCTTACCAGCTAATAAGGTGATCACAAAGGCAATCTTGCGGCGATCCGTAGTGTAGGTGGTAGGCTGAAGCTCAAAGGTGAGTTGACACTGGGTAAGGAACTCTCGGCACTCACTGTGCTTGCCGTCATACCTCTGTGGTGCAGGAAGGCTGGGTTCGCGAGGTGAAGAAGGCAGCATTGCAGGAGGCACTGGAGCAGGGGTGGGAGCTGGATCAGGAGCAGGAACTGGATCAGGAGCAGGAGATGCAGGCAGAGATGTCAGCTGTGCCAGGGTTTTCCCAATTTGCTGAAGCAGTTCCTCGTGGCGAGCGAGGGCCTCACGTTGGCTGGTGAGCGTACGTCCATGAGCGTCCATGGTCGCTCCGAAGCGTGTCAAAGCTGCCATAATTCCCTGAAGGTTGGCCGGGTAGACAGTTGAAGCAGCCTCTGCTGAGTCGGTCATGACGGAGTCTTTCTGTTAGGGTTTTGCTGGGATTCAAACCTGGTTCGTTGGTGTGATAATCCAGCAAACCCCCACTAGGCCACCAGGGGGATGACTCAAATGCAGAGGCGTGAGGCGGAAGTAGAAAAAGAATCAAAAGGTTTATTTAAACTATATACACTATATACAGGGCAAAAAAAACAAAAAAAAAAACAAAGAGTATAATCCAAAAGAAAAGCAAAGTGCAAAAATTCAAAAGCTAAGAAGATCAAAAAACACAGTACAAAGGAAACTGGAGATAAACATAACAGCACAAAGACTCCGTGACAAGAGGACTGAACTCAGGGGTATAAATAGACAAACTAATTAAGGACACAGGTGAAGATAATTAGGCAATTAACACAAACACAAAACACAGGAACAGTGGCGGCCTCTAGAGGCCAAAATAAACACGACATGAAAAGGAAATAACAGCGGCCTCTAGAGGCCAAAACAGTCCTAGTCCTAACACTAATGTAGGATTCTAGTTGCTCAACTGTCTTAGGTCTTTTTTGTCGTATCTTCCGTTTTATGATGCGCCAAATGTTTTCTATGGGTGAAAGATCTGGACTGCAGGCTGGCCAGTTCAGTACCCGGACCCTTCTTCTACGCAGCCATGATGCTGTAATTGATGCAGTATGTGGTTTGGCATTGTCATGTTGGAAAATGCAAGGTCTTCCCTGAAAGAGACGTCGTCTGGATGGGAGCATATGTTGCTCTAGAACCTGGATATACCTTTCAGCATTGATGGTGTCTTTCCAGATGTGTAAGCTGCCCATGCCACACGCACTAATGCAACCCCATACCATCAGAGATGCAGGCTTCTGAACTGAGTGCTGATAACAACTCGGGTCATCCTTCTCCTCTTTAGTCTGAATGGCACGGCGTCCCTGATTTCCATAAAGAACTTCAAATTTTGAGTCGTCTGACCACAGAACAGTTTTCCACTTTGCCACAGTCCATTTTAAATGAGCCTTGGCCCAGAGAAGATGTCTGCGCTTCTGGATCGTGTTTAGATATGGCTTCTTCTTTGAACTATAGAGTTTTAGCTGGCAACGGCGGGTGGCACGGTGAATTGTGTTCACAGATAATGTTCTCTGGAAATATTCCTGAGCCCATTTTGTGATTTCCAATACAGAAGCATGCCTGTATGTGATGCAGTGTTGTCTAAGGGCCCAAAGATCACAGGCACCCAGTATGGTTTTCTGGCCTTGACCCTTACGCACAGAGATTCTTCCAGATTCTCTGAATCTTTTGATGATATCATGCACTGTAGATGATGATATGTTCAAACTCTTTGCAATTTTACCCTGTCGAACTCCTTTCTGATATTGCTCCACTATTTGTCGGCGCAGAATTAGGGGGATTGGTGATTCTCTTCCCATCTTTACTTCTGAGAGCCGCTGCCACTCCAAGATGCTCTTTTTATACCCAGTCATGTTAATGACCTATTGCAGGGGCGATTCTAGCATCTGATCTTTGGGGGTGCTTAGCCCCCAGAGCTGACAGCAGGGGCGATTCTAGCATCTAAGCAAACGTAAACGCTATGTTACATTAAATAAATTTGACTAACACACGGTGGTCTAGCACCGTAGCACTTGTACAGCTCTGCACAAAAGTATCTCGATATGGATGATAAATGTCGTTTTTATCATTCTGTTCATAGACCAGGGAACATCAATATTGCATTATGCATATTATTGTGTTGTGTTTAACAATTGTAACTCCAGTCCGTACGTTCACATCTCGCTATGCCAGTAATACTCAGGTGCTACTTCGAGTTCCTCATCAGCGTGGAATCCAGTTAAAAAAAACACCATGTCGTAGCAAGCACTCTCGCAGACAGGCAATCCAATCAGAGGGGACGCAAGGAGGAGAGGTATTTTACTGGTCATAGAACTATCACGTAACAGGTGAATTCAAGAACACACACACGCCCGCGCACACATTCATTGCGCAGTGCGCAAGGGCACTTATTTCTGAAAATTACATCCAAAAGCAGTGTTCTTGAGGGTGCTGAGTTAGGGGGTGCTGAGCTTGTTTTTGGGGGTGCTTGAGCACCCCCAAAAATAGGCTAAACACGCCCCTGACCTATTGCCAATTGACCTAATGAGTTGCAATTTGGTCCTCCAGCTGTTCCTTTTTTGTACCTTTAACTTTTCCAGCCTCTTATTGCCCCTGTCCCAACTTTTTTGAGATGTGTTGCTGTCATGAAATTTCAAATGAGACAATATTTGGCATGAAATTTCAAAATGTCTCACTTTCGACATTTGATATGTTGTCTATGTTCTATTGTGAATACAATATCAGTTTTTGAGATTTGTAAATTATTGCATTCCGTTTTTATTTACAATTTGTACTTTGTCCCAACTTTTTTGGAATCGGGGTTGTATTTTTGAGTTGAACAGCTGAGTTACATCTCAACTCCAGTTTACACATCACAAAAACTTTCAGTTGGGTAACCAGGTCTAATTTTAAAGCCAGATCAACAACAACAACAACAACAACAACAACAACAACAACAACAACAACAACAACAGCAACAAGTCTTTCCCCCAAAAGCCTGCATAGTTCTGCTTTCTTAAACAACTATATCTTCACGTATTATCTTTACTACAAATATTTAGCACTGGAAGCACAGCTGAACACCTTTCACTGAGTCTTGGGCTTTTTCCCCTTGAAAACAGAGTAAAATTCACCTCATGCAAAGTATGAAGAAGTTTTAATGTCCCTTATATCCAACAAACAGCACTTATGTGTTCATGGTGAGTCGCTATTACTGATAATAACACATAATTACCGTTAGCTGTGTCATCTTTCCAAATCTTTAGCCCGTGTGTGTTGGCAGTAGCTCTCTCTCTCTCTCTCTCTCTCTCTCCTCTCACCACGTGTCCAAGTCCAAGTCCGTCCCTCAGCACTGCACACACTCTGCTCTTTAATTCTGCTCTATATATTCTACTAATAGGAAAACTCTACCCTGTTTACACTGTAGTTAATGCACTTTTAGTGCTCAGTCATGTTTATATGGATGAGCTATTTGTATTTTTCACTGATCACTGAGTCCTTGTAAAAATATTCCTTATAAATTAAAAGCTATTATGACTTAGTGTCTCATAATTATAATGTATTCCATAATTATAACTTGGTGTCACAGAACTATGACTTATTTTCCCGTAATTATTACATATCTCACAAGTATTATTTGGTATTTCATAATTATGACCTAGCATCTCATAATTATGATTTAAATTCTCATAATAATAACAACTCTACAGCACCCCCCCAAGTCCTGTAGAGTTTGCACTGAACTACCTATTTATTTGCACTGACACTTTACACACTTTCTTTCTTTCTTTCTTTCTTTCTTTCTTTCTTTCTTTCTTTCTTTATCTACAGTGGTATGCAAAAGTTTGGGCACCCCTGGTCAAAATTGCTGTTACTGTGAACAGTTAAGCAAGTTGAAGATGAAATGATCTCCAAAAGACAAAGTTAAAGATGACTCATTCCCTTTAGATTTTAAGCAAAAACAACTTTTTATTTTTATCTTTTACATTTTCAAAATGACAAAAAAGGAAAAGGGCCCGAAGCAAAAGTTTGGGCACCCTGCATGGTTAGTACCTAGTAACATCCCCCTTTGGCAAGTATTACAGCTTGTAAACACTTTTTGTAGCCAGCTAATAATCTTTCAGTTCTTACCTGGGGGATTTTCACACATTCGTCTTTGCAAAAGGCTTCCAGTTCTACAAGTTTCTTGGGCTGTTTTGCATGCACTGCTCTTTTGAGATCTATCCACAGATTTTCAATGATGTTTAGGTCTGGGGACTGTGAGGGCCATGGCAAAACCTTCAGTTTGTGCCTCTTGAGGTGTTCCATTGTAGATTTTGAGGTGTGTTTTGGATCATCGTCTTATTGTAGGACCCATCCTCTTTTTAACTTCAACTTTTTTACAGATGGTCTGATGTTTGCTTCCAGAATCTGCTGGTATTTAGTTGAATCCATGCTTCCCTCGACCAATGAAATGTGCCCTGTGCCACTGGCTGCAACATAACCCCAAAGCATGATCGATCCACACCCATGCTTCAGAGTTGGAGAGGTGGCGTTCTTTTCCTGGAATTTGGCACCCCTTTTTCTCCAAACATACCTTTGCACATTGTGGCCAAAAAGTTCTATTTTGATTTCATCAGTCCACAGGACTTATTTCCAAAATGCATCAGGCTTATTTAGATGTTCATTTGCGAACTTCAGACGCTGAATTTTGTGGCTAGGATGCAGGAAAGGTTTTCTTCTGATGACTCTCCCATGAAGGTCATATTTGTTCAAGTGTCGCTGCATAGCAGAACAGTGCACCACCACTCCAGGGTCTGCTAAATCTTTCTGAAGGTCTTTTGCAGTCAAACAGGGGTTTTTATTTGCGTTTCTAGCAATCCAACGAGCAGTTCTTTCAGAAAGTTTCCTTCGTTTTCCAGACTTCACCTTGATCGCCACTGTTTCTGTTAATTCATCTCATTATCTCTAACCGCTTTATCCTTTTACAGTCCGAGGAAACAGCTACCTGAAAGCACTTTGCTACGTTCTTGTAGCCTTCTCCTGTTTTGTGAGCATCAAGGGAGTTGCTTAGAGGAGCCCATGGCTGTTGATTTTAGGGACAAGTTCGAGGAGTCAGAAAATTTATACAGCTTTGAAATCTGCATCATCTGACCTTTCCTAACAAAGAATTTGAACAAGCCACAGCTCAATAAGCTCATTAAGGCCTGGAACCTTGGTAAAAGTTACCTGAGAACTCAAATGTATTGGGGTGCCCAAACTTTCGCATGGCGTTCCTTTTCTTTTTTCACTCTCCAATTGTACAAAACAAAAATAATACACAAATCTTGCAGAAAATGCTGAAAAGAAATGTGTCGTCTTTACCTTCATGCCTTTTGGTGATCAGTTCATCTTCTGCTCACTTAACTATTCACAGTAACACACCGTTTCAGTAAGGGTGCCCAAACTTTTGCATGCCACTCTATCTATCTATCTATCTATCTATCTATCTATCTATCTATCTATCTATCTATCTATTTTCTTGTTTTTAATTACTTGATATCGCTTTAATTTATTTATTTTAATTACTTTATTATTTTACTTTTTTAAATGTCCTTATTCATGTTTAGGTAATGTTGCTGGAGGACTCACAGAATAAGAATTTCATTGTACTGTGTGACACTGTCTCAAGTACATATGACAATAAAATTGAATTGAATAATAACTGAATTGGGGTGTGAAACACTGAAGCACAAGACAGGAGGCTTTTGTTTAGCTCCCCCCCCCCCCTTCTTTTTTTTCCAACAGCGGCTTTTCCGCTCTTCGTGTTTTCTTTGTGATGTTACGCATATTTTCCAAACTGGAAGTTCGTCATGTTGGATGATAACGGACTTCCGGAGTGACGTCGAACTGCAATGCACATGTAGCTGACTAGCTCTTCCTCAACAACACCTTAAAAGTATTATTATTTCAAAAACTCAACCAATTTTCATTAGCATTATAGGCAGTATGGCACAAGGAAAAGTGGGAGGAAAACGAGAGGGCGAAAGCATGTCACCATTAAAGAAAAAGCCCATGGTTACCATGCCGAAGGAGGACATTGAGGACGCGATTGCTTCTGTGGTCAAAATGGCATTGCAAGAACAACAGAGTGAGCTAAATGTATTGATCTAGGCAGCTGTGAAGGAAGCCATCAACAGTATCTTAATCCCACAATTAAACGAACTGAAAATACAAATGTACAACGCGGAGACTAGTCTGAGAGCTCTAACTGAGGATATGAACTGTTCACAAAAAGCTATTCAAAACAATGCGGCTAAAGTTGAGTCTCTGCAGGCTGCGCTAAGAGCTAGCAAGCACCAGATCACTACGCTAAACCTAGAGGTAAGCAACCTCACTTCCAAAATGACCCAGATGGAAGACCACAGCCGAATGTCTAATCTCAGACTGGTTGGCCTGAAAGAAGGGGAAGAAGGACCGGATGCAATTGGCTTTTTAACAGAGAACCTGCCTAAATGGATCCCATCACTGAAAGACCGACCCATTTGCATAGAGCAAGCGCACAGAGTTTACAGCGCTGCTAAGAAGGATAACAATCGTCCCCGAACTCTCATCTTCAAATTATTAAACTACACAGACCGCCAAGCAATCCTGAAGGGAGCGAGAGAACAACCCACTAAACATAAAGACCAGGAGCTGTTGTTTTTCCCTGACTACAGCAAGGATACAACCGACAAGAGAAAGGCATTCACTCCAGTATACAAGAAAATGAACTCAAATCGGACTACAGCCGTTTCTGCGCTACCCTGCTTAACTAAAAGTGACCTGCTGAGGACAGAACATGGAATTCAGCAGTCCTTCTGACGCCGAAGAATTTCTCAATTCTCTCCAGAAACAGCCCTCCATCACCACGGTCCATGCAGCTACCCCTCAACTTGACCCAGACGCCGACGAGATGGACGCATCGCCCCAGCAGTGAGCCATGGTGCACCAGTCAAGTAATGGTGATGTACCGTATGCCTATAGCTTAGTTTGTTTTCTTTTTTTCTGGTTATTTAATCTTGGTTTGATATACAGTGGCGCTTGAAAGTTTGTGAACCCTTTAGAATTTTCTATATTTCTGCATAAATATGACCTAAAACATCATCAGATTTTCACACAAGTCCTAAAAGTAGATAAAGAGAACCCAGTTAAACAAATGAGATAAAAATATTATACTTGTTCATTTATTTATTGAGAAAAATAATCCAATATTACATATCTGTGAGTGGCAAAAGTATGTGAACCTCTAGGATTAGCAGTTAATTTGAAGGTGAAATTCGAGTCAGGTGTTTTCAATCAATGGGATGACAATCAGGTGTGAGTGGGCATCCTTGTTTTATTTAAAGAACAGAGATCTATCAAAGTCTGATCTTCACAACACATGTTTGGGGAAGTGTATCATGGCACGAACAAAGGAGATTTCTGAGGACCTCAGAAAAAGCGTTGTTGATGCTCATCAGGCTGGAAAAGGTTACAAAACCATCTCTAAAGAGTTTGGACTCCACCAATCCACAATCAGACAGATTGTGTACAAATGGAGGAAATTCAAGACCATTGTTACCCTCCCCAGGAGTGGTTGACCAACAAAGATCACTCCAAGAGCAAGGCGTGTAATAGTTGGCAAGGTCACAAAGGATCGCACGGTAACTTCTAAGCACCTGAAGGCCTCTCTCACATTGGCTAATGTTAATGTTCATGAGTCCACCATCAGGAGAACACTGAACAACAATGGTGTGCATGGCAGGGTTGCAAGGAGAAATCCAGTGCTCTCCAAAAAGAACATTGCTGCTCATCTGGTTTGCTAAAGATCACATGGACAAGCCAGAAGGCTATTGGAAAAATGTTTTGTGGATGGATGAGACCAAACTAGAACTTTTTGGTTTAAATGAGGAGTGTTATGTTTGGAGAAAGGAAAACACTGCATTCCTGCATAAGAACCTTATCCCATCTGTGAAACATGGTGGTGGTAGTATCATGGTTTGGACCTGTTTTGCTGCATCTGGGCCAGGGCAGCTTACCATCATTGATGGAACAATGAATTCTGAATTATACCAGCAAATTCTAAAGGAAAATGTCAGGACATCTGTCCATGAACTGAATCTCAAGAAAAGGTGGGTCATGCAGCAAGACAATGACCCTAAGCACACAAGTTGTTCTACCAAAAATGGTTAAAGAAGAATAAAGGTAATGTTTTGGAATGACCAAGTCAAAGTCCTGACCTTAATCCAATGGAAATGTTGTGGAAGAACCTGAAGCAAGCAGTTCATGTGAGGAAACCCACCAACATCCCAGAGTTGAAGCTGTTCTGTACGGAGGAATGGGCTAAAATTCCTCCAAGCCGGTGTGCAGGACTGATCAACAGTTACCAGAAATGTGTAGTTGCAATTATTGCTGTACAAGGGGGTCACACCAGATATTGAAAGCAAAGGTTCACATACTTTTGCCACTCACAGATATGTAATATTGGATCATTTTCCTCAATAAATAAATGACCAAGTATAATATTTTTGTCTCATTTGTTTAACTGGGTTCTCTGTATCTACTTTTAGGCCTTGTGTGAAAATCTGAATGATGTTTTAGGTCATATTTATGCAGAAATATAGAAAATTCTAAAGGGTTCACAAACTTTCAAGCACCACTGTATGCGTTGATTGACATGGGAATTTGGACTGGCTAGCCTACCTTCTAAAGCAGACTGCTCTGGCGGACTATTTGTCTCTCATGCATACGCGGTCTAAAGACGGGTATGTCTTCCTAAACTTTGGACTGTCAGCATATTTGATGATAAACCGCCCAATGGGCTATCTGTCTTTGGAGACTCTCTGTGTTTCATGCATATACATATTTAATTTCACATAATTGATTTTTGGTTGACGTTTAAGCGCTCGGACTAATTAATGATACGGACTGTTCATTTTGGGGAGCGCTAACAACTTTAAAATCTAAGGTCGTTGAGGACTGCCTCGCATCCACACACATCCGGAATGGATAATGTCTATGCCTTGTTGCAATCCTTTGGCTCCACGGGAGCCTGGCGGATTGCCTCTCTGTATATAGTTTTGTTGCACGTTTTAACATGCGTCATATTTGTTCCCGAGACAGTACGAATTATGTCATGCATTCCCCTGTATATATTATTTGTTTTTCTTTTTGGGTCTTTTGATATTTCTTCCTACACTTACCTGCTATCTGAATGGCCAACTTAAACATTATGACCTGGAACGTTAGAGGGCTGAATTCACCAATCAAGCGCACCCGATGTCTGGAATTCCTCCGGCGCAGGAAAGTGTCTATTGCGCTCATTCAGGAAACACACCTGACAGAATCTAGTGTACAGCATTTCCAAAATAAGTATTATAAAGTAGTAGCTCATTCCTGTGCCACCTCCAAGTCAAGGGGTGTGCTCATCCTTGCTGAAAGAAAACTACAATTCAAAGTGCTGGATAATGGTAGTGACCAGACTGGTAGATTTGTATATGTATTACTCTCTATTGATTATTCAAAGATCTTACTAGCTAACGTATATGCACCTAACACTCATGAAGATGATTTTCTGCCATCCATTAGTAACTCCCTCTTGAAATAGCATGACTGTCATAGCATCGTAGCAGGTGATTTTAATACAACCTTATGCCCAGAGTGGGACCGGTCTAATACACCACTGGGTACTCCTCCACCCTCATCACTATCCCTAAAGACATTTATTACTGATCTGAATTTGGTGGATCTCTGGCATTTCCATAATGCTAATATTAAAGCATATTCCTTCCACTCAAGCCGTCATAGCACATCCTCCCGCATTGACTATATATTTGTTAGTTCCTCCTTAATAAACAACATGATTCAAGTCAATATGCTCCCCATTTTGATTTCAGACCATGCCCCAGTTACTTGCACATTAACACCAATTATTAAGCACCCCAAAGCGAGAAGATGGAGATTTAACACTTCTCTTCTCAGCAACAAAACATTTATCTCACAAATGGCAGAACAGCTGGAGGAATTTATTATTCACAATAAAGAAAGCTCAACTAATGCACAAATTATGTGGGAATCAGCTAAATGCCTTATACGAGGAGTATGCATTGGGTTCTCCTCTAAGCTAAAAAAAGAACGAAACAAGCAGCTTAACGAAATAGAAAAACGAATTGAACAAATAGAAAAAGATCAAACTACGACACCTCTGGTGACCAACACAAGCTTGCTTACTGCACTTAGAGGGGAATATAAGAATCTTTCAATAGAAAAGGCAGAATTTCTTATACACAGAACACAGCAAAAATATTACTTTGAAGGTGATTGCCCAAGCAGGTTACTAGTCCTTAGATTGAAACAATGTGAATCTACAGCATTTATTAATGCAGTTCGAACACCTGAAGGTCAAGTTATGACACAACCCAATGACATTAACAATGTATTTAAAACATTTTACAGTAATCTATATACAACCCCGATTCCAAAAATGTTGGGACAAAGTACAAATTGTAAATAAAAATGGAATGCAATAATTTAGAAATCTCAAAAACTGATATTGTATTCACAGTAGAACATAGACAACATATGAAATGTTGAAAGTGAGACATTTTGAAATTTCATGCCAAATATTGGCTCATTTGAAATTTCATGACAGCAATACATCTCAAAAAAGTTGGGACAGGGGCAATAAGAGGCTGGAAAAGTTAAAGGTACAAAAAAGGAACAGCTGGAGGACCAAATTGCAACTCATTAGGTCAATTGGCAATAGGCCATTAACATGACTGGGTATAAAAAGAGCATCTTGGAGTGGCAGCGGCTCTCAGAAGTAAAGATGGGAAGAGGATCACCAATCCCCCTAATTCTAAGCCGACAAATAGTGGAGCAATATCAGAAAGGAGTTCGACAGTGTAAAATTGCAAAGAGTTTGAACATATCATCATCTACAGTGCATAATATCATCAAAAGATTCAGAGAATCTGGAAGAATCTCTGTGCATAAGGGTCAAGGCCGGAAAACCATACTGGGTGCCCGTGATCTTCGGGCCCTTAGACGGCACTGCATCACATACAGGCATGCTTCTGTATTGGAAATCACAAAATGGGCTCAGGAATATTTCCAGAGAACATTATCTGTGAACACAATTCACTGTGCCATCCGCCATTGCCAGCTAAAACTCTATAGTTCAAAGAAGAAGCCGTATCTAAACATGATCCAGAAGCGCAGACGTTTTCTCTGGGCCAAGGCTCATTTAAAATGGACTGTGGCAAAGTGGAAAACTGTTCTGTGGTCAGACGAATCAAAATTTGAAGTTCTTTATGGAAATCAGGGACGCCGTGTCATTCGGACTAAAGAGGAGAAGGACAACCCAAGTTGTTATCAGCGCTCAGTTCAGAAGCCTGCATCTCTGATGGTATGGGGTTGCATTAGTGCATGTGGCATGGGCAGCTTACACATCTGGAAAGACACCATCAATGCTGAAAGGTATATCCAGGTTCTAGAGCAACATATGCTCCCATCCAGACAACGTCTCTTTCAGGGAAGACCTTGCATTTTCCAACATGACAATGCCAAACCACATACTGCATCAATTACAGCATCATGGCTGCGTAGAAGAAGGGTCCGGGTACTGAACTGGCCAGCCTGCAGTCCAGATCTTTCACCCATAGAAAACATTTGGCACATCATAAAATGGAAGATATGACAAAAAAGACCTAAGACAGTTGAGCAACTAGAATCCTACATTAGACAAGAATGGGTTAACATTCCTATCCCTAAACTTGAGCAGCTTGTCTCCTCAGTCCCCAGACATTTACAGACTGTTGTAAAGAGAAAAGGGGATGTCTCACAGTGGGAAACATGGCCTTGTCCCAACTTTTTTGAGATGTGTTGTTGTCATGAAATTTAAAATCACCTAATTTTTCTCTTTAAATGATACATTTTCTCAGTTTAAACATTTGACATGTCATCTATGTTCTATTCTGAATAAAATATGGAATTTTGAAACTTCCACATCATTGCATTCCGTTTTTATTTACAATTTGTACTTTGTCCCAACTTTTTTGGAATCGGGGTTGTACATCAGAAGGACAAGTAAACACTAGTGGCAGCACCTTTCTCCAAAACTTAGCATTACCCAAGTTAGATGATGAAGATGGAAGATTTGGGATCTCCTATAACATTGAAAGAGCTGGAGTCAGCTGTCAAATCTTTAAATGTAGGCAAGTCACCTGGTCTGGATGGTCTACCACCAGAATTCTATCTAACATTCTGGGATCAGGTAGGGCCCCTTATATTAGATTCTATTAATTATGCAGTTAAAGGAGGATCATTTCATAGAGATCAGCACAACACACTAATTACCGTCCTCCTAAAAAAAGGCAAAGACCCACTCGAATGTGGTAGTTATTGACCCATCTCTCTTATTTGTGGGGACATAAAAATCTACTCCAAGGTTCTTGCCACTAGATTGGAAACCGTTGTGGGCAAACTCATACACTTTGACCAAACAGGATTCATGAAAGGCAGGTTCGCTTCTGATAACCTCAGAAGACTCTTACATATCATTGAGGTAGCTCATACACTAAAAGAAGACTGTGCAGTATTCTCATTGGATGCCGAAAAAGCCTTCGACCGTCTGGAATGGCATCATTTATGGATGGTCCTGGAGAGGTTTGGGGAAACATTTATTTTTATGTTACAGACGTTATATAAAGGGGCAACAGCCTGTGTTCTCACAGGCTCTGTCCAATCACCAGCCTTTGCCCTGAAAAAAGGAACAAGGCAGGGTGATCCATGTTCACCCCTATTGTTCGCCCTATCTCTAGAACCTCTGGCACAGGCTATTAGGGAAAGCCATTCAGTATCCCCCATTAATGTAGGTCTCTCCAGACATCATGTCTCCTTGTATGCAGATGACTGCCTTCTGTTCTTTTCCAATATTCAGAAATCTTTAACAAATCTCCTCAATCTCTTCCATGAGTTCCATAACATCTTAGGGTATAAAATAAACTGGACTAAATCTTCTCTTCTTCCTCTTAATGCAGCAGCAATAAATATCCCCATGCTCCCTGGGATCCCCATCTGCACATCCTTCACCTACCTGGGCATAAAAATTTTCCCCAACATAAATCAAAAATTGTAAAAGAAAATTTTTATGGAGTAAAAAAGAAAATTGAACAGGATTTGAAAAGGTGGGGGTCTCTTCAAGTGTCAATGCAAGGCAGAATATCTACCATTAAAATGAATGTCTTACCACGTATAAACTTTCTATTTTTTATGATTCCAGTGGCTGTGCCCCTTAAATATATATCTGATATGCATTCTCTTATATCACAATTTATTTGGGGTGGACATCCTAGAATTAAATTAACAACATTGCAAAGAAACAAACTTGATGGGGGCCTAGCTGTACCAAACCTAAATTTTTACTACCATGCCTTCCAAATTAGACTGTTACGTATGGAGACACCCAGATTCCCAAGTTCCATGGAGGGCTATAGAGGCAGAGAGAGTCAAACCACACAGACTACAAGACTTGCCTTACACAGGAATAGGACTCAAACATGTACAGCTACATTATGGAAGCATTATAACTAATTAATTAATTAACTAATTAATAAAAAAAATTGGCTCACCAACTTATACACTTCAAACTGATACATAGAGCTTATGCTACCCCTTTAAAGCATTTTCAAATGAAAATAACATCTAGTCCTGAGTGCACTCTTTGTCCAGCTCGAACAGTTGGTACAATGATGCCCATGTTTTAGGAGTGCACCCCAATTAAGCAATTTTGGGCTGAAATACTCTCCCTATTATCAGAGTTGCTAGATATTAACATACAGCCCGACCCAGGTCTTTGCCTTCTTAATGAGGACTCTCAGCTATCTCTCACTCTCAACCAGCATAGATTACTGCTGGCAGGATTCACAGCCGCAAAAAAGGCAATTTTAAAACACTGGTATCTCCCCACTCTACCCCTAAAAGAATACTGGCTCACTTCATACCAGCACGTAACCTCTCTGGAGCGCACAACTGCATGCCTCAACAAGGCCAAACCAAGAACTGTTCAGGCATGGTCAAGCATGACTAGATCTATTCAAGACCTCTTAAAAGAAACCAAGACCCTTGATTAATTTCTGTCTATTATTATTATTGTATTTCATTTTAATTTTGTGTTTTGTAAAAGGGGAATGTTTGTTTTGTTTTTTTCTGTTTGTTAGTTTTGTGTCTTTTGTTTAGTGTTGTCCAATGACAGTTGACGTACTGTACTGTGTTATCTTACATCTAAAGATTACAATGTCTGTTTGAATTATCAAATCTACCAATAAAAAGAAAAATGTTGATCACAAAAAACGTTGGATGATAACAACCAAGATGGCAGCCCTTCGTGATTTTCTTTTGATTTCGTTGCCTTTGAAGAAAGACAATGCCTCCTTTGTGTGTAGTATATATTTACGGTAATAATGCTACTTGTGACAAAGAGAAACAGTTCTTCAGAATTCCCAAAATAATTAAAAACGGCAACAAAACAGATAAACTATCCAGAGAACGCCGTGGTTCAAACACACTGACTTAACTGAGGAAGAAGCTAATTACACCCACGTGTGTTGTGACCACTTTATACCTGTTATGAGTTAATTGCTAATTAAAGCTGTTTTCCACTGATTAAACTGAGCTTTAGCACGAACACTCTGCTTCTCTACGTGATAAAATAAATCCAGATTGGGCACCAACACTCAAATTAGGACACAATAAGATCAAGACGAAAACTCATCTCGCAGTATCAAGAAGTGACAGGACAAATGAAAGATTTGTCAAGAAAGCCAGATTAAAAGCAGCGCAAACCTTCGCGAGTTTGGCTACACAAAGAGAACAGTGTGGGTCAGCTTTGCCAGGTGAGATATTAGCGATGCCGTTCCAGTAACCCAGTAACTTCGGTTTACTTATGCACTTTTTTGTAGAACGAGAGTTCACAATATCAAGGTATTCAATCAGTGGAAATGAGGTTAAATCCTCTGCATAATCGGACGGCTTTAACATAAATGGGTCAAAGCCACAAATTTCAGCTTTTTTTCTCTGAATATTGACTTGGCAGAGGACTCCAGAGAATCATAAACTATTTCGATAAAGTTGGAGATGCAACACAGTTATTGCAGGGCTGGCAACTTTTCAAAATTCCTTGGAGTGAGATTTTTTTTGCGGGGGGTGGGGGGGGTCGACGGCAAAATTTTTCCGCACACCATGCAGTAAGTGGGAATTTTGTATTCAGTTTGATATTCACTTGTCCCCCTGCATTCTGGTGTTTTGTTTGTGGGTCGTCCAGCTGGAGATGGACAATGGGGGGGGGGGGGGGGGGGGGTGTTGAGATTTTGGATTTAGTAGATGTTCCTGCATTCTGGTGGATTTTTGGAGTGGCCTGCTGTGCCATACCTACATTCTTACACACCCTGACTTGCCAGGCCTTCAGCTTGTGGCCAACAAAAGCACCAAGTTTTGGCTTAAAAGCCCCCACACTAGAAGACTACAGATGACTGCCAATGTTCCTGTAGCCCTATAGACCTGTGTTTCAGATTTAAAGGCAAGTTCATGTTTGAAAATATTTCATCAGCTAAGCCTAAACACCTTCTGAATTGAAATTAAATGTTAAGTTTTTAATAACTGTTGCAAAAAATAAGATTGTCCCTCACTGACTATTCATTATGCATTTAAGGGCTTTCCCCACCACTGGGTTCAGCAGAAGATTGGCATGGGGAAAAATATCAACAGCAAAAGAACAAATAAAATGCTTAAACAGTAAGCAAAATGTGCATGTGCTACAAGAAACATTAAAATGATTAAGTTTGAACAGTATTGAAACACAAAAAGCTGAACCTTGGCCATAGGTGGGAATGTGCACACAAAGTTGGGCTTAAAAATTTTGGTCATACTTAAATAAGCTATATTAATATATTTCTCATTAATTTATTTCTTATCTATGTTTCTTATTAGTAATAGAGCATTCGTCAGGGCCTGTTATCTGACAAATATTCTCTACCTGTCTTGCCCTCTTTGAAACCCTGTCTCCTCAGTATATTGTTCTCTGTCTTTTTTTTTAATTATTCACAAGTTCAAGTTCTTTGATATTACATGTGACCATGCTTTATTTACTTTAACTGAGCAATTACATACATCACAAATAATTAAAAATAAATACCCTGTAAATAAATAATAGGTATGGTGGCTAATGGCTCTTCTTGCATTTGTAATATTATCTCTTACTTGCTTTATTTTACAACATTTCCAGTATGGCTTCAAATAAAGTCATAAAGTATGATAACATACAGTAAACAAACTAAAAATGCGCCTTAATAAACGTGTGCTAAGGAGGTGCTCTCCCGTGCTGCTTGTTGGGGAAGATAGATGCTGTGGCATGGCAGTAGGCCTATAATGATTTAGCATGCCTAGTACACAGCTGTCGATATGGCATTAAATATTCTAACAACACTTATAGGCTAAAACGATTAAGAAACGTTATATAAGTTCATAATTACGCCAGTAACACCACACATTGGCGTGCATATGTACAAACCTGTCTGAGACACCCGTCTTCAACTCGGATACCTTCTTCTCTCTCCTCTTCCTCTAAATTGATGGTAGGCAATTATCCAACTTCCGGCGAGTGTAGCATCATTAGATGCGCCACCTACCATAGGGGAGTGTGTACAAAAGGGAACACCTCTCTGCCTGTTTAGCCGTGCGTAAGGCGTAATTGATCGATCGCAAGTGGTTGGTGCGACGCAATGGGTAGCCTAGATCAGATAGATAAACTAGATTTTTTTCTAGCATGAGAAATTGAAGGTATGGCGTGTGAAGACAATCAAATGCGTGTGTCTCACGCTCATTGTGTGAGAGTTGGCAGCCCAGGTTATTGTTTGCACAAGACGGCATTTTGAATTTGTACATCATCCAACATGGTGGGTTTCACGTGACGTCACAGCCGCCTCATTAGTGATTCAAAACTTTAGCTGATGGTCTACCAAAGCTCAATTGACAAAGCGTTTGTCTGGAGAAGGTGCATTGCTCGCATGAAAAAATGTTTTACACTTGCGTTGTTTTAGGTTGTTTGAATCGATCAGACTTTCTTCAGGGTTCCCCGTGAACTAATAAAGGGTGAACGAACACAGGATTTCACAAAAAGACATTGAGAAAGGTAGCTTTTGAACCTCTTACTGAGATTGAAGGGAGTCAAGTCAAAGCATGCTCAAGTTTGCAGTGATCACTTTGTGAAAGGTTTGTATATCCCTCTCAGCTATGTCGTTAGTGTTTTCCAAGTACTTTTCTTGCTATGTGTCGTTATTTTACGGTACTTTTTTCAGTCACGAAGCACTAAAGTCCCCAGCTGTTTCTTTGTTTACTCCACACAAAGTCCATATGCATGAAGGTCGCGACAAAATTCTTACCCAGCCATACAGTTACAATGCACCGTGATCACTTCTCTATCTTGCTTATCTAAGAAGGGGTTTAAAGGGATTTCTGATTATCTTTGTGAATGATTTACCTGAGAGATAAGCACAAACACAAGTGAGAATCAAGCAAACTGTTGTTTGTTTACACTTCAACTTGCAGCACTTCGTTATAAAGACGCAAATGAAAAGGTTAAAAAGCCACCATACTTACACGGGCAAAAACAATACAGGATTCATTGAAAAAAAAACTTGAAACATATGAACTAATTTTATCCTTAATAAATGTATTTATCCCTCGTGATAATACATTTCCAGTAATGTCAGTTACAACTGCAGTAAAAGTCCAAAACAACAATGTATACAAATCAAGTAACTCAGGTTTACAGATTAAGGCCATTTTGCGCCAGCATGCATGGCATGTTTTTTTTTTTTTTTAATTGGATGTGCCTCTTGCTTATTTATACACACACACACACACACACACACACACACACACACACTGTATCTAAGTACACAGCAAATGAATTATTAATTTCTGTGTTATAGCATTTAAATTCTGTCTCTGTACCGGCTATCAGATTATTATAAACATGCATTGCCACTGCAACCACAAACTTAATTGACTGACTGAGATTTTTAACTTCTGCATTGCTGAAATTGTCAGATTGTCACACTACAAATCAGTCCCTGCACATCTCATGAACCTGTCATCTGACTCACAGATCACCCTTACACCTGTGTCTTCTTATGTCTAGTTTAGCAAATCAATTAGCACGTTAATTGTGTCTTATTATAACTCAAAGTGTAATAAATGTGTTTGGTTGACTTGCTTTAATAGAGTGTGACTTATGCTAATGTCTGTGCTTTGTCTATATTTTGTGTTCATGCCGATAGTTTTGTTCTGATTGTTTATTTTTCACTTTAAAATTTAAAAAATCTGCACTTGCATCCACCTCATTATCATGAAAGAAACAAGACCAGACCGTGGATGCAGCAGATTTTTATCAGTGCATACAGGCCCAGAATAAGCAACTCTGGGAGAACCAGAAGGAGTTCGACCTGGTCAAGGTCCATCTGGATTAACTCGTGGCTTAGCTCCCCTCAATAATTTTTGGGGGGTGGGGGTCTATAACTGGTGTGTTCGCTGAGTCCAAGCAGTGGAACACTGAGGCTGATCCAACACTTCCAACTATCTCCAAGAAGTGAAAATGAGAGGTGGTGGAGGAGGCAGATAAGGAAGACAAGTCTGTGGAGATTAAAACCAAGGTGACGAAGGAAGTTTTTGGAGGGAGGTCCCGATCCAGCGAGAGCCATCTCCCACCCTCCCTACCCCACAGAGGATACCATTATGGTGCACAGCCTTGCCATGGGCATCACTCTATCAGACACTGCTAGGCCACCTGACTCTACTTCAGATGTCACTCCCTATTCCACTGAGGACATCGCTCTGCTGAGGATATCATTACTCTTACTCCCCCTGTTATGTGGATGACGTCATGCCTCTTTCTTGCTTTGCTAAGAGTGTGGTCCACTCTCTGGTCTTACGTTGGGTGTCACTCTTCCCTCTAGCTCCACAGAGGAATTTGCTCCATCCTCTGCATGGGGTGTTGATCCGTAACTTTCAGATGAATTTCTGCTAGACTTAGAAGGCAGTGTGTGTAAGTCCTGCTACGTCTAAACGTCTCTCACACTCAAGCCATACTCCATCTCCGTCATTAGGACAGGTGCACCCTGGGTAGCTTAGTCTTGCAACTGGGCGAGCCAACGGAGTCACTGGCACTAGGATGTGAAGTAGCCTCTTCCATTTTAGTTAAATGAAGCGATTTAATAACAGTGCTTTCAAAAGGCAATGAAGTCGAGTCTCTCTCTATAGATATATCTTAGATTTTGATTATTATTATTAGTAGTAGTAATATTAGATATTGTGATTTTTGGAGATGGGTAAGAATAACCACATGTTTCGATTGGGAACCATTAATGTAAGAACCTGTAAATGTGAAAGTAAGCTGGCAGACTGTGTGACACAGTGCAAGAAATTAAGGCATGATATAACATGTATGCAAGAGGTTCGCCAACAAGGTGATGGTGTGATCTGTTTTAAAGATGATATCCTGAAAGAATGGTGTGTAGTGTACAATGGACTGACGGTTGCTCGGGCAGGCATTGCTGTTGTTCTGGCCCCACATGTGACACTGGTTGATGTTCAACATATCATGGAAGTGTAACGGGTGTAGCTCTGCCCTGCACTTCGACTACTCTGCGTTGTGTTGTGTACAATGAAAAGCTGGACACGAGAAGACTCTGGAATCACTGACTGGTTTATTCTCTCCACTGGTTTACCACAAACTCCATCTGGTGTCTGGTGTATAATGAAACATAGGAGAGCAGAGCACACACACGATCATCCTCAAATGCTTTCATTCTAACAGTCTTAATACGTGCCCATCTCAGTCAAGTTTTTAGCGGCAACTGACTTACTGAATGAATTAATGAGTAACAAATAACCAGGGTGATAGCATTGGAGTACAGTACACCTTATTGACACATACCTGGTGTATAATGAAACATAGGAGAGCAGAGCACACACACAATCATCTTCAAAATGCCTGACAAAAAAACCCCAACTTAATCATGCAATACACAAGAGGATGAAATGGCGGCATCACACACACACACACACACACACACACACACACACACACACACACACACACAATGAAAACTTAACTGGACTAGCTCGCTCTCCCCCAAAGTGTCTCAATATCAGAATCACTTTTATTGCACACACGAAGAATTTGACTCCGGTTTCATTTAGTTCTCTTAGTACAAACAGATTTAAAAAAAAAAGCGTAGACAAAAAACAAAACAAAAAGCTATGTACATGTAGAAGGGTAAATATACAATTAGGTCCATAAATATTCGGACAGAGGCAACATTTTTCTAATTTTGGTTCTGTACATTACCACAATGAATTGTGAACAAAACAATTCAGATGCAGTTGAAGTTCAGACTTTCAGCTTTAATTCAGTGGGTTGAACAAAATGATTGCATAAAAATGTGAGGAACTAAAGGATTTTTTAAAACACAATCCCTTCATTTCAGGGGCTCAAAAGTAATTGGACAAATTAAATAATTGTAAATAAAATGTTCATTTCTAATACTTGGTTGAAAACCCTTTGTTGGCAATGACTGCCTGAAGTCTTGAACTCATCACCAGATGCTGTGTTTCCTCCTTTTTAATGCTCTGCCAGGCCTTTACTGCAGCGGTTTTCAGTTGCTGTTTGTTTGTGGGCCTTTCTGTCTGACGTTTAGTCTTTAACAAGTGAAATGCATGCTCAATTGGGTTGAGATCAGGTGACTGACTTGGCCATTCAAGAATATTCCACTTCTTTGCTTTAATAAACTCCTGGGTTGCTTTGGCTTTATGTTTTGGGTCATTGTCCATCTGCATTATGAAACGCCGACCAATCAGTTTGGCTGCATTTGAGCACACAGTATGTCTCTGAATACTGTACCTCAGAATTCATCCGGCTGCTTCTGTCCTGTGTCACATCATCAATAAACACTAGTGACCCAGTGCCACTGGCAGCCATGCATGCCCAAGCCATCACACTGCCTCCGTAGTGTTTTACAGATGATGTGGTATGCTTTGGATCATGAACTGTACCACGCCTTCGCCATACTTTTTTCTTTCCATCATTCTGGTAGAGGTTGATCTTGTTTTCATCTGTCCAAAGAATGTTCTTCCAGAACTGTGCTGGCTTTTTTAGATGTTTTTTAGCAAAGTCCAATCTAGCCTTTTTATTCTTGAGGCTTATGAGTGGCTTGCACCGTGCAGTGAACCCTCTGTATTTACTTTCATGCAGTCTTCTCTTTATGGTAGATTTGGATATTGATAGGCCTACCTCCTGGAGAGTGTTGTTCACTTGGTTGGCTGTTGTGAAGGGGTTTATCTTCACCATGGAAATTATTCTGCGATCATCCACTACTGTTGTCTGTTGTTCTGAGAGTGTCCAGGTCTTTTTGCATTGATGAGTTCACCAGTGCTTGCTTGCTTTCTTTCTTTCTTTCTTTCTTTCTTTCTTTCTTAGGATGTACCAAACTGTATATTTTGCCACTCCTAATATTGTAGCAATTTCTCGGATGGGGTTTTTTCTGTTTCGCAGCTTAAGGCCATGGCTGACAGGGGAAGTCTATAGGCTCCTGTGGGCTCGGAACGCCGCCTTCAGAGCTGGGGACGAGGTGGGCCTGAGGACAGCTAGGGCCAATCTGTCACGAGGCATCAGGGTGGCCAAGAGACAGTATTCCAGGCACATTGCTGATCATTTCAATGACAGCAGAGACACCAGGAACCTGTGGCGGGGGATTCAGACCATCACAGACTACAAGCCCTCGCCACAGACCTGTGACAACTCCACGTCTCTGCTGAATCAGTTGAACGACTTCTTCGCTTGCTTTGAGGCAGACAACAGCACCACGGCACAGAAGACCCCACCACCTCCCGGCGACCAGGTGTTGACGCTGTCCCCAGACAGCGTGAGGAGAGCTCTCAGGACGACAAATGCACGAAAAGCCCCGGGTCCTGATAACATTCCTGGTCGTGTCCTGAGAGACTGTGCCGAGGAGCTCACAGATGTCTTTACAGATATCTTCAACATCTCATTGAGCCAGGCTGTTGTCCCCATGTGCCTCAAAACCACCACCATCATCCTGGTCCCGAAGAAGCCGTCTCCCTCCTGCTTCAATGACTACCGCCCTGTCGCACTCACTCCCATCCTCATGAAGTGCTTCGAGCAGCTAGTCATGAGGCATATCAAGTCTGCCCTCCCCCCTGCCCTGGATCCTTTCCAATTTGCATATCAGTCCAACCGTTCAACCGATGACGCCGTCTCCACTGCCCTCCACTCAGCCCTCACCCACCTGGAGACAAAAGACTCGTATGTCAGAATGCTGTTCATAGACTTTAGCTCAGCATTCAACACAATCATTCCTCAGCAGCTCATTCACAAACTGGACCAGCTGGGACTGAACACCTCCCTGTGCAACTGGCTGCTGGACTTCCTGACGGGGAGACCACAGACTGTACGGGTCGGCAGCAACTCCTCCAGCACCATCACACTGAACACGGGGGCCCCCCAAGGATGTGTGCTAAGCCCCCTCCTCTTCACTCTGCTGACCCACGACTGCACACCAACATCCAGCTCAAATCTCTTCATTAAGTTTGCGGATGACACGACTGTGGTGGGTCTCCTCAACAATGGCGATGAGACAATCTACAGGAGTGAGGTGAGCCGCTTGGCCATGTGGTGCAAGGACAACAATCTCCGTCTGAACATGGAGAAGACGAAGGAGATTGTTGTGGACTTCAGGAGAGAGCACACCCAGCATGCTCCACTATCTATCGACGGTGCTGCAGTGGAGAGGGTCAGCAGCACCAAGTTTCTGGGTGTGCACATCTCTGAAGACCTGTCCTGGAGCAACAACACCACATCACTGGCCAAAAAAGCCCAACAGTGTCTGTACTTCCTCCGCAAACTGAGGAGAGCAAGAGCCCCGGCCCCCATCATGCACACTTTCTATAGAGGCACCATCGAGAACATCCTGACCAGCTGCATCACCATGTGGTATGGTGCCTGCACCGTGTCCTGCTGCAAGTCTCTGCAGCGCATCGTGAGAGCAGCTGAGAGGATCATTGGTGTCTCTCTCCCTTCTCTAATGGATATTTATAACTCCCGCCTCACCTCCAAAGCCATCAGGATTGCAGGTGACCCCACCCACCCATCTCACAGCCTCTTCAGCCTGCTGCCGTCAGGGAGGAGACTGCGGAGTCTCCGGGCCAAAACCAGCAGGCTCAAGAACAGTTTCTTTCACCAGGCATTCAGGAGGCTCAACTCCATCCCTGTTCTGCCCCTCCTCCCCCCTCTGCCCCCGCCACAGATTCTGTTCGCACACACCCCTGCCCCCCTTCAGCATCTGACATGTCATCCTCACAGTCCCCCCCCCCAACACACACACACACACACACACACACACACACACACACACACACAAATCTCATCGTTCATTAACACACTGAACTCAGGGACTGCACATCTCACTTTACCTCACTCATTTGCACTATTCCGCACTACCTCATCTTAACAGCTGCTAGTTTGTTTATACTGCTTATTTCATGGTTCATGTTTACCTGCTATACCTCAAGTGCCCTTGACTGTTTGGTTATTTGAACCAATTTAGGTGTGTGTGTGTGTGTGTGTGTGTGTGTGTGTGTGTGTGTATATGAGTGTTTAGTCTATGTCTAGTTCATATCTAGAGTGTTTATACTGTTTATATTGTCTATCTGAGTGTTTAGTCTGTGTGTAGTTCTTATCTAGTGTTTACACTGTTTATATTGTCTGAGTGTTTGGTCTATGTCTTGTTCTTATCTAGTGTTTATACTGTTTATTTATATTGTTTATATTGTTTGATTGTTTAGTCTATGTCTAGTTCCTATCTAGAGTGTTTATACTGTTTATTTTGTTGTTTGTTTGTTTTTTCAATTATTCTATTTTTATTTATTGCATTGCCTGTTTGTACCGTGGGTCAGAGAGGACTGATATTTCATCTGTGCTGTATGTCGAGCATGTATAGCATATTTGACAATAAAGTTGACTTGACTTGACTTGACTAAGGATAGCTTGTTTCACCTGCATGGAGAGCTCCTTTGACCGCATGTTTTCTTCACAGCAAAATTTTCCAAATGCAAGCACCACACTTCAAATAAACTCCAGGCCTTTTATCTGCTTAATTAAGAATGACATAATGAAGGAATTGCCCACACCTGCCCATGAAATAGCCTTTGAGTCAATTGTCCAATTACTTTTGGTCCCTTTAAAAACAGGGTGGCACATGTTAAGGAGCTGAAACTCCTAAACCCTTCATCCAATTTTAATGTGGATACCCTCAAATGAAAGCTGAAAGTCTGGACTTTATGTCCATGTCCATTATATAACTATAACTTGAATATGTTTCAGTAAACAGGTAAAAAAAACAAAATTTGTGTCAGTGTCCAAATATGGACCTAACTGTATGTATAGACAAGGAAAAAAAATATTCCCCACAACTGAAAAATACTGACAGAAATCTGCACACATACCCTGCTACACCCCTATAAGAAAAGTTCCTGTTTAAGTCCATAATAACATGAAATAAATCTTACTTTCATTCTAACAGTCTTAATACGTACCTCTCTCAGTCAAGTTTTTAGCGGCAACTGACGAGAGGTCAGAAATCAACACAAGAAAGCTTATCTGATGACTGTCACAAAGTCCAAAATAAAAATACATGAATAAATGATAACACACAAAGAAAAATACGCTCTGTTGAAGGGTTTTGGTGAGATTTCAATTTCGTCTCGTCTTCTTCCGCTTATCCAGGACCGGGTCGCGGAGGCAGCAGTCTAAGCATGGAAGCCCAAACTTCCCTTTCCCCAGACACCTCGGCCAGCTCCTCGGGAAGAACACCGAGGCGTTCCCAGGCCAGCCGAGAGACATAGTCCCTCCAGCGTGTCCTGGGTCTTCCCCGGGGCCTCCTCCCGGGGGCACATGCCTGGAACACCTCCCCAGGGAGGCGTCCAGGAGGCATCCGAAAAAGATGCCCGAGCCACCTCAGCTGGTTCCTCTCGATGTGGAGGAGCAGCGGCTCTACTCCGAGCTCCTCCCGAGTGACTGTGCTTCTCACCCTATCTCTAAGGGAGCGCCCAGCCACCCTGCGAAGGAAACTCATTTCAGCCGCTTGTATCCGCGATCTTGTTCTTTCTGTCATTACCCAAAGCTCATGACCATAGGTGAGAGTCGGAACGTAGATCGACCGGTAAATTGAGAGCTTCGCCTTTTGGCTCAGCTCCTTCTTCACCACGACGGACCGGTAAAGCGACCGCATCACTGCGGAGGCTGCACCGATCCGCCTGTCGATCTCACGCTCCATCCTTCCCTCACTCGTGAACAAGATCCCGAGATACTTAAACTCCTCCACTTGAGGCAGGACTTCTCCACCAACCTGGAGAGGGCAAGCCACCCTTTTCCGGTCGAGAACCATGGCCTCGGACTTGGAGGTGCTGATTCTCATCCCAGCCGCTTCACACTCGACTGCAAACCGCCCCAGTGCATGCTGAAGTTCCTGGTTTGAAGAAGCCAACAGGACAACATCATCCGCAAAAAGCAGAGATGAAATCCTGTGGTTCCCAAACAGGATTCCTTCCGGCCCCTGGCTGCGCCTAGAAATTCTGTCCATAAAAATTATGAACAGAACCGGTGACAAAGGGCAGCCCTGCCGGAGTCCAACATGCACTGGGAACAGGTCTGACTTACTGCCGGCAATGCGAACCAGACTCCTGCTCTGTTCGTACAGGGACCGGACAGCCCTTAGCAAAGAGCCCCGAACCCCATACTCCCGAAGCACCCCCCACAGAATACCACGGGGGACACGGTCGAATGCCTTCTCCAGATCCACAAAGCACATGTGGACTGGTTGGGCAAACTCCCATGAACCCTCGAGCACCCTATGAAGGGTATAGAGCTGGTCCAGTGTTCCGCGACCAGGACGAAAACCGCATTGTTCCTCCTGGATCCGAGGTTCGACTATTGGTCGAATTCTCCTCTCCAGTACCCTGGAGTAAACTTTCCCTGGGAGGCTGAGAAGTGTGATTCCCCTATAATTGGAGCACACTCTCCGGTCCCCTTTCTTAAAAAGAGGGACCACCACCCCAGTCTGCCACTCCAGAGGCACTGTCCCCGACCGCCATGCGATGTTGCAGAGGCGTGTCAACCAAGACAGCCCCACAACATCCAGAGACTTGAGATACTCAGGGCGGATCTCATCCACCCCCGGTGCCTTGCCACCGAGGAGCTTGCAAACCACCTCAGTGACTTCGGCTTGGGTAATGGACGAGTCCATCTCTGAGTCATCAGCCTCAGTCTCCTCAGTGGAAGACATGACAGTGGGATTGAGGAGATCCTCAAAGTATTCCTTCCACCGCCCGACAATGTCCCCAGTCGAGGTCAACAGCTCCCCACCCGCACTGTAAACAGTGTTGGCAGAGTACTGCTTCCCCCTCCTGAGGCGCCGGACGGTTTGCCAGAATTTCTTCGAGGCCGACCGATAGTCCTTCTCCATGGCCTCCCCGAACTCCTCCCAGTTCCGAGTTTTTGCCTCCGCAACTGCCCGAGCTGCAGCACGCCTGGCCTGCCGATACCCGTCGGCTGCCTCAGGAGTCCCGGAGGTCAACATGGCCCGATAGGACTCCTTCTTCAGCTTGACGGCATCCCTTACTTCCGGTGTCCACCACCGGGTTCGGGGATTGCCGCCACGACAGGCACCGGAGACCTTGCGGCCACAGCTCCGAACAGCTGCGTCCACAATGGAGGTAGAGAACATGGTCCACTCAGACTCAATGTCCCCCGCCTCCCTCGGAAGCTGGGAAAAGCTCTCCCGGAGGTGGGAGTTAAAGACCTCCCCAACAGAGTGCTCGGCCAGACGTTCCCAGCAGACCCTCACCATACGTTTGGGCCTGCCAGGTCTGTCCAGCTTCCTCCTCCGCCAGCGGATCCAACTCACCACCAGGTGGTGATCAGTTGACAACTCAGCCCCTCTCTTCACCCGAGTGTCCAAGACATAGGGTCGGAGATCAGATGACACGACTACAAAGTCGATCATCGACCTCCGACCTAAGGTGTCCTGGTGCCACGTGCACTTATGGACACCCCTATGCTCGAACATGGTGTTCGTTATGGACAAACTGTGACTAGCACAGAAGTCCAATAACAAAACACCACTCGGGTTCAGATCGGGGAGGCCGTTCCTCCCAACCACACCCCTCCAGGTGTCACTGTCATCGCCCACGTGAGCATTGAAGTCCCCCAGTAGCACAATGGAGTCCCCAGTCTGAGCACCCCTCAGTACCTCTCCCAGGGACTCCAAGAAGGCCGGATACTCTATACTGCTATTTGGCCCGTAGGCACAAACAACAGCAAGAGCCCTCTCCCCAATCCGAAGGCGCAGAGAGGCGACCCTCTCGTTCACTGGGGTAAACTCCAACACATGGCGGCTGAGCTGGGGAGCTATAAGGAAGCCCACACCAGCCCGCCGCCGCTCACCATGGGCGACTCCAGAGAAGTGGAAAGTCCAGCCCCTCTCGAGGAGCTGGGTTCCAGAGCCCAAGCTGTGCGTGGAGGTGAGCCCGACTATCTCTAGCCGGTACCTCTCAACCTCCCGCACAAGCTCAGGCTCCTTCCCCCCCAGCGAAGTGACATTCCATGTCCCAACAGCCAGCCGCTGTGTCCGGGGATCAGGTCGTCGAGGCCCCTGCCTTCGACTGCCACCCAATCCACACTGCACCAAACCCCTACTGCTACCTCTGTGGGTGGTGAACCCACAGGAGGTCGGGCCCACGTCACCTCTTCGGGCTGAGCCCGGCCGGGCCCCATGGGCAAAGGCCCGGCCACCAAGCGCTCGCATACGAGCCCCAACCCCGGGCCTGGCTCCAGGGTGGGGCCCCGGCTGCGTCCTACCGGGCGACGTCACGGTCCTGGATTTTTTCTCCATAGGGGTTTTTTTTGGTGAACTGCTCTTGGTCTGGCCTGTCACCTAGGACCTGTCTGCCTTGGGAAACCCTAACAGGGGCATAATGCCCCCGACAACATAGCTCCTAGGATCATTCAAGCACACAAACCCCTCCACCACAATAAGGTGGCAGTTCTAGGAGGGGATAAGGTGGCAGTTCTAGGAGGGGCAGATTTCAATTTACGAAATAAAATGCAATATTAACCTGGTTACAGAAGGAAGACTAACAATGGTGAGAGTCAAGGTAAATGGTATTAAACTGGCAATATACAGCTGTTATTGTCCAATGGAAGAATATGCTAACAGCACTAAAGAGGCCTTCTATCGAACCCTTAGTAAGACCATACAGCAGATTAAGAAGGACCATCCATTGTATAAAGTTATTGCTGCTGGCGATTTCAATGCCACCACTGGTCACGATTGTGATCCTACTAGTTGGAAAAGTATTGGCCCATACCATGATCAAAGTCCAACAAGTTTTAACGGGACAAAACTCATCGAAACAGCAGAAGATACATCCTTGTACATTCTCAATACTATGTTTGCAACGAGATCAGATGACCATAGATGGTCTTTTAAATCTAACTTAGGATATAAGAGGAGATTAGATTACACCATGACTGAATGGTTTGTTAAACGTGTGACCAGGAAATGTAGAGTTTACCCTATGCAGAGTCAACTTTTTGAATCAGACCACCATATTGTAGTCATGGACGCTCTTTTTCCAACCAAAAGGGTGTTGAAAAAGATCTTCTGCAGGAAACGTTCTCCAGCTATGTTTCCGGATCTATGCCGCTTAAGAGACGACCAGTCCATCCAAGCCTCATACAGCGGTAAGCTTGATACCCTACTAAAGAACCATCCACAATTAAGTAACACTCAGACAGTTGATCAAGTAGAAAAGCTAGTAACGAAAGCCATACAAGAAGTGTCTACAGCAGTTATCCCTCAACGAAGGAGAAATGAGATTAACAAACCATGGGTTAATCCTGAGTATCAAGAAAGTTTAGTACAATACCACAGTGAGAAAGATCCAGTGAAGAAAAAGGCATTGGCTCGTGATGTGAAACAACTACAAATTAAGCTCAAGAATGCTTACTTTGAAGCTAAAGTAAGCATTACTTGGTAGCCAATTGAATTTTGCAAGCAAACAGGATGCAGAAGAAGAATTCAGGTTGATGAAATGTGACACATCAGTGACACACAACAACAGATTACTGATTCAAGGAGGGAAACTAGAAACTCATTTCTCAGAGCACTTCGCTTGTCGACCATATATCCCTGAACCGGAGCTGGAGCACCCTGAGGACTAGCCGCATCTACTTCCACCAGATAACCTACCTACAATTGATATGTCCTTGCCCAGCCCCAGAGAAGTTGAAAACAGCATGAAAAGATTAAAGAACGGCAAATGTCAAGGCAATGATAAAGTGTCCTCAGAACAACCGAAATACTCAACATCTGCTACGCTGTTAGAATACGTTGTACCACTGGTTGGAATGATATGGTCTTACCTTCAAGTTCCCACAAAGTGGCTGACGGCATCTATCACTTGTCTGTATAAGAGAGGTTTGAAATCACTACCAGAAAACTATAGAGGCCTGAGCATAATTGCAACCCTCTCAAAGGTGCTGTCAGGGATCATAGTTGAAAGACTTGGGGAGACCTACAAACTTGTACTGTTACCATCTCAGTTTGGTTTCCGGGCAAATAAGTCAACATGCGATGCCATCTTTATCCTCCTCCAGATTCTCAAGACATCAAAGAAGTAAAAAAAAAACTGTCTACGTAGCCTTTATCGATCTAAAGGTTGCATATGATTGGATCCCAAGAGATGCTTTATTCCAATGCCTCGACATTTGATTAAGATGTCCGCACCTCATAGCAATTTTGTGTGCCTTATATACCGGTACAAAAGCATATATTAAAGGATCGAGCAACTTATTTAAAACTCTTGTAGGATGCCGACAGGGTGTCCTGGAGTCCCCTACGATATTCAATGTCTACATGGACTTTGTTGTAAGAGTGGCCAGAAATGAAATATTGAAATCAAACCCTAAAGCAGGTTTCAAGATTACCTACTATGTACCCAATGAAGTGTCTCCTCGAGAACTTTGAAAGAAAGCTCTGGCATATGGACATTTACAAGTCACCGAGCTACTGTATGCTGACGATCAGGTTATATTTGCCAATTCACAAGAGGAATTACAGAACATGCTCACTACCTATGATGACACCTTTAGACGGCTTGGGATGCAGATCTCATATACAGTCCCCCCAGGATTTCGCGGGCCTTTTTTGTGATTGTTGCAGGCTAAAATGTCTGATGTTGCGGGGGGTTTTCCAAAAAATTGCGATGAAAGTTGCGGTGTTTTTTAGGTTTTTGTTGTGATTACATTGCGGGAGGAAGTTGTGAGGAATTGTTGCAATTTTCTCTTTTTGTGATTAAAATTGAGTGATATGTTAAATATTAAGTTATTACTGAAAAACTATTGATTAAAAAACAAAGACACTGAGAAATGGCCCTATAAACATCTTTACCAATATAAAAGATTACCAGGACTACAAAAATGCAGAAAAATAGGCTTTACTTATCCAAATGCACCTGTTGGTTCAAAAGTTAAAGTGCATAGAGCCTCACAGCACAACATGAAGTTACCTTAAAATATAATATAAATGCCTCAGCTTTCATGTAAGAAAAAAACTATTAATACTAGTACTGTGTGCAGGCAGTCTCTCCTGAAGACTAAATTAAACAATAATTATAAACTAATAAAATAAATGGCTCAGGCTTCATAGAAGAAAAAAAAAACAATTTGAACAGAATCTCACAGTATGATGCTGAAGCTGCCTAAACAATGGAAAATAAAATACCATTTTGGGAAAAATGTTGGCATCCATTAATTTCTTGTATTAAGTAAAAAAAATAATGTAAAGTGCACACAGTCCTTCACTGTAAACATAACACACTTTCAGTAACAGAATTTAAGCCTATAAACACTGACTCGCACATGCTGCTTCTCTTGTACGTATACACGGAAGGCGGAAGGTAGTTTGTCGACGTCACCTCAAGACGACGCCAACGATTGGTCAAATTTGAGGAAAAGTTGCGGTGATTGGATAAAATTGCAACGCCGCCCTGAATTCGCGGGGATTGGTTGAATTTGCAAATCGCAACATCGTGAAATCCTGGAGGGTCTGCATATACCAAAACTGAAACAATGGTCTTCAATGTGGACGAACATCTGATGGAGCTGCCGGGTCTGATTAACATTGGCTCAAACAAGCTAAAGAACATCAGGAGTTTTAAGTATTTCGGATACACCATTACCAACTCTGAATGTACCATACAATCTTTACACACTAGAATCGGCGCAGCATACCAGAAATGGAATGAACTAAAACATATTTTGACTGACAGATGGATACAGCTAGCAACTAGAATGAAATTCCTAACCACCTGTATACGATCAAGGCTTTTGTACAGCGTACAAGCATGGGAACTAACAGAGAATGAGCTGAACAAGGTTGAAGCCATCTGGCATAGCTTCTTGAGAAAAATGGTTCGGGGAGGATACGAACGAAAAAATGCACTGGCTCAGGCAGAACGTAAAGGAACGGAAGTTGATTGGAGTTTCAGAATATCAAATGAGAGATTACGTGCCTTCACAGACACTCCACCCATCCGTGATTTTTGTGTGATGCAGCATATGAAATATCTTGCACATGTGTGTAGACTGGATAATAACAACCTCCAGAAACAGGTGTTATTTGATGTTCTGGCTCCAAGGAAGGTGTGGAATAGAGTGGAGAAGCTGCTTGTTGTCGACGTACAGCAGGCAAGGAAAATGATGATGGGTCAAGACTGACTTCCTGCGACTACTGGATGCACGATTCCAGCAGAAGCACCCCAAGGCTGTTCCCGATGCCATGGGGGAACAAAGATGATGATGATCTGGCTTTGTGGAGAATGTTGCTTCCACCTCAGGCTCCACCTTGAGCTTTGCTTCACCAGGGTAAAATCTGGGCTCCACTCCAGCCTCTAATAAGAAAGACTTGATTTTGGGCACCCTGTGCACCATCAAGCTAAAATAAACCTCCTTAGTTTGAGCTTAAGGTTATTTTAGCATGGAATTATTCAAAAGAGGCATTAGGACTCCCTTTACTTGAACAGAACACTTGATTTATAATTGAACAGGGTCCAGAACAATCTTGGAACAACCAACAGTGAAGGAATCTGAATTTCCTGTCGATTTATGAACTGAACACAGAATGACACTGCATTTTTCATTATACTTTAGCTCAGGGGTGTTTCTAGTTATTGGAAAGACCAGAGGCTAAGTCCAGTTTTCCTGGGGCTTGTATTTTTTTAAGGGAGTTTGACAGATAGGTTGTGGAGGTTATATCTCACTTTTCAAGAAATATTGTCACCCACACACAAGGGAGTAACTTTGATTTTGACATTGGTGGGGACACAAAAGTGATCCAAGGCAGAGCTTCCGAAAGGTGTTTTTTTTTTTCCGTTAGCAATCATAATTTCATGTCATGCAGATCTTATAGGTTAATGAGGGCAGCTGTGGCCTAATGGTTAGGGAGTTGGTCTTTGGATCCCAAGGTTGCTGGTTCAAATCCCACCCTTACCTCTCCCTACATCTCCATCCATGGCTGAAGTGCCCTTGAGCAAGGCAACTAACCCTATAGACTGTAACCAATTAGACTGTAACCAATACCCTGTACCAAAAAAGTAACAGTAAGTCGCTTTGTAACATAATGTAATGAAAGGCAACTTCAGAGCTGCAAAAGTGCAACATACTGTCAATTAACATACATCAAGAACATTGAAACACATAACTACCATACAACATGTAAGTACACATAAATGAAATGTAAATGTGTTGGTTACTGATACATAAACACAAGCAAATTAGTTTACACTGGTTGCTCCTATTTGAAAGAACCAAACAGTTACCAATATTTGTCTGTAGGTGGCAGTAAAGGACCATGGATAGCCTAGCCTAGTAGCCTACATCTGACTACTTGCATTCTGTAAAACCATTAGGTCTATAAATTTAACATTCATTCATCGAGGATATTATCTAACACCAAGTTACATTGCTCCAGCATTCCTTTTCTCTGCAGCTATGCAGTAGCCTAGCTCTGATGCGTCCTGTCACGTTGCTAAACCTGCCTAAGGAGCCGCAGCAATACTTTTATGAAGGGTTTCCATACATCAAAAGGATTTTGTTGAGTTTTTAAAGCTCGACGGAAACCCTGCACTTACATTCTTGACTTTGAAGAAGAATGAACGAATGTCTCGTTTCTTGGGAGGGGGCCGTCATCCATGATACTAAAGTCAGCATGCGAGTTGTAGGGCAAGCATGCATGGTCATCGAAGTCCAGCTCAATTTGTAGGCTGACGGAGAGTGGGGGGTGCGTGGGGTAGGTCAGGTGTGTACGTGTGAGATATGGGGGGTTGATGGGCGGGTAGTCACGGCTGCTGTGGGAAGTGTGCTGCTTTTACAGCAGATGGAGTGACAGCTGGGATAGCCAACCATGCAAGTTAGTGAGAAACAGGTAGCTAATCAGAGAATGATACCCACGTTAAAGGGGGGATTATTAGCAGTGTCATACATTTAACCCTTTGTGTGCCATATAATCATTGCTCAGGTTAGGACATCGGTTTTATTGATCGTGATTACACAGTAGCGGCTGAATATTGGTAGGAACACGTCCCTAGCGTCCCTACCCAAAATTACGGCCTAGCCCACACACATTCAAAGGTTATAACATCTTTATTACTGATTTTTGCACTGCTCTTTTTAAATTTATGTAGTTCACTTCACTTTCTGTCTCCTTATTAAGTTATCAACACCCATAATATCTCAGGAAACTGAGGCATGTGTCAACTGACTATTAAATATCACAAGTAAAATATATAATTTCTCACATCGTTTAGGACCACAAAGACACTGATTCTAAGCTAAATATTACAACAAGCTATTATATTACAACATTTAAAATCCCAGCTGACATCCAAGTCAGTTGTTTTCTATTAATCTCTCTCTTTTTTTTTTTGAGGGCGAAAATACCCGGGGCTATAGCCCCGACTGATGGGGCCTAACGATGCCACAGCATTAGCCACGGGAACGCAAACATACCGCACTGCCTGAAACGGAGCTCCTTTCAGTTGCTTGCTGGCAGGCAGCACTTTCACTTTGACGGGGCTTTTTTTTTTAACCGCTCCCTGTATTACTGACTCTGTCCAATGTGCTTGAAGAAGCCTGCCCAAAAAACCTTTGCCAGCTTAGAGTGCACCATTGTTTGGTTCATGCACAGATAATTACACCACCACACCAGGCCGATTAAGATGCATTGCACTTGGTCAAAAGCTTAGCGCTCATCTGGAGTCGATTTTTATTGGTCACAAGCACTTGCTCATTGTTTACACTCTGGCTTCCCGCCATCTCTTCACTGGGGTTGGATTTTGGCAATGGAGGGATTTCTAGAAAAAATGATTTATGATAATGACGACAAATACATTTGTCACTGTGATGACTGCTACTAACTTTCTGTTTGTTGCTGATGGATTATGTTTGTCAATGACGAGCGTGACGAGTGCCAGCGGGAACCCTGCTCCACCTTCAAACTTTGTGGTTGCTGTCGCGCTGTTCTCATGCTCAGCCATGGATATTGCACCACCATCCTAGCGATGCAGAGCAGACCACTCCGTCTCACAGCATCTGAAAGGACATTTTGTCTCCTGCCAGCTATGTTGAGGTTGTCCCTCCTAGGTAACCCTATTGGCCTCCAGGCCTGTGCTGGATGAAGAACGCCTTGCTTGGCAGTGTTCTGTCTGTTCATACTACCTATCAGATCACATGAACATTACATGAACCTGTTATCTGCCTCACAGGTCACCCTCACTTGTGTCTACCCTATTTAAGTTTGGGTTACAGGGGCGTCAGAAGCATTTTTAATGTGGGGGGGACACACTGGCAGGGGTCCTCCCCCAGAAAATTTTTAATTAATTAGATTAATTAATCTAATTAATTAATTAGATGCCATTTCCTGCATTCTGGTGTATTTTTAACAGGTTGTTAAACACGTAATTTTACCTTCAAAAGTCACTTAATTCAATTACTATTTTTGAGACTCAACAATAAAGGCCTCTGCATGCTCGTGCGACAAGGCTTTCGCAGATAGCTTTTCGCAGACAGTTGTAATTTATCGTTGAGCGGGGATAATAGGCGTGCGCGATGTTATTCACCGGCACAACGCAAGGGGGTGCGAAGTCGCTAGGAGTAGTTGGTGGGTGTGGTTAGTGGAGTGTTTATCCTCCGGTTACTTATAATGACTAGAACTTTTTTTTTTAATAATGACTAGAACTGGAGTCGTATAGATGTACCGTACGTACTTCCTCGATCAACCGCTCTTCGTGCTGCTCCATCTTCGCTCGTGTTTTTAAAAATGCCGGTCGTGAAAACAAACCAAACCGGGAAAGTAGGGAAGCGGAAGTGCGTGTACAGCGGACCAATCAGAGCCCTCTTGTCTGCGACGCTGTCTGCGAGGCTTCTGCGGTGGTCACAATTTTTGGGAGGTGCGCGCAGAGCGTCTGCGAAGGTGGGGGGGCTACGCAGACACTGTCTGCGACGCTATCTGCGAGGACTGGGCTGCCAGCATAAATTGGCCTTAAGTCCTCATTTAACTAGTCCATATATTCATCAGCCTGTTTTCAAACCCACTGCTCTGCCTAAGATAATGAGATGAATGTGACACAATTTATCATCAACAGTGACTTGCCTGCGACCCTGTAGAATAGGATAAAGTGGCTAGAGAATGACTTTATGGGTGCATTTTACTTTTTATTTTGTGTTTCCTTTTTTATTTAGTTTTAGATGTAACACAACATGCCACTGTGCCAAGCAATAGTGACACTCAACTGTATGTTTAAAAATAAGAATATTCATAATTTCACACAATGAACAGGCATGACATGGCATCATGCAAACTTCATAACACAAAATCACACTGTGTCAAGCAACGGTGACACAAAAAATAACTTCACACAATGAACAGGTGCAATTTTGTTAACCACCTGCAGTGACTTTAGTGGGTGCATTTTACTTTTTTCACACAAAATCACACTGTCAAGCAATGACACATAAAAGAGAACTTCACACAATGAACAAATGCAGTTTCGTCAACCTACATGCAATGGTGGTACTACAGTAGCATTTACAGATTAGTATAACAAATAGATTTATAGATATAACTCCTTACATTGGTGCCACCACAATTTCTACCACTTCATAACTTTTATCCCCCTTTCCTTCACAATCCACCTGGAATAACATCCATCTCTCTCCATTGCTTTCCTTTCTACTATTCCTTCCCCATACACTGATTTCCCATGTTACTTTCCAGAAAACTGGCAAAGACCAGACAAAACAAGTTCTTCAAATCACAACAGGGAATCAATAAATATCATCAGAGCAGACTTGACCTCATTCTTGGCATTACAGTAAGGTAGGCATACCGGGGTTGAATTAAATGATAGCTAACAATAAGCTAGCTGATACATCTCCTAACATTGACTAACCAGCTAACTGAACTAACATTTCCATTGTGGGGAAATTTTGTCCTGTGGGGGAATTTTGACTTACTTTCCGCTTCTTTGTAAAGAATGTCCTTATGTCCATTGTGTCTGGGGAGGAGCAAATACTGCAAACAATTCACCATCAACCAAGAATACCCCATTAGGCTAAGCTTATTTCCTTGTTTAGTTGAACATTAATTTAACGTGTCCTAGGGTTAATTTTGAGGGCATATCACAAAAGAATACGGTTTTAGCAAAAGCAAGACATTGTGAGGTGGCAATGGGGATGACGTCACCTCCTCCACTTTCGAGCAGCTGCACCAAAAATGTCTCCGCTCGCGCTGAGATTCACTCGCGCGCGGTGAGCTGTTGTAGGGAGCGCCCGGAAAACCCGGAGTGGATTTTCAGTGCTCTGTGTATTCTCTTATCGATCAAGTGGAATGGATTCTTTCACGAAGCAATAGAAACGGCGCTGGGTGAACTCATATTTTATGTTAAATGTGTGTGTGTGTGGGGGGGGGGGGTCCAAATGAAGAATTATGAAATGTGAGGGGGACACGTCCCCTTCACATTCAATGGTGGCGACGCCCATGTTGGGTTATAATGTATTTGGTTGTCTTACTTTTGTCATATGTCACTCATTCTAAGGTCTGTTGTTTGTCTAGAGTTTATGTTCATGCCTATAGTTTTGTTTTGGTTGTTTGTCTTTCACTTTGTTTAAAATAAAAATCTGTAGTTACATCTGCCTTCACCTCATTATTGTGACAGAAATATTCAGTAAAGCTTACATTCAATGAAGCTTTTGCTGGATGTTCAGTATTTGTGTCAGTTCATTATTAAGGTTCCATGCACTGAAGGTCATGGGCCCATCAGGAACCCTGTTGTAATTGTGAGGACTTCTTTTTATTTTGCTGCTGCTTTAAAATGAATCATGCAGACTAAATTCTACAGTGGTGCTTGAAAGTTTGTGAACCCTTTAGATAGAATTTTCTATATTTCTGCATAAATATGACCTAAAACATCATCAGATTTTCACACAAGTCCTAAAAGTAGATAAAGAGAACCCAGTTAAACAAATGAGACAAAAATATTATACTTGGTCATTTATTTATTGATGAAAATGATCCAATATTATATATCTGTGAGTGGCAAAAGTATGTGAACCTTTGCTTTCAGTATCTGGTGTGACCCCCTTGTGGAGCAATAACTGCAACTAAATGTTTCCAGTAACTGTTGATCAGTCCTGCACACCGGCTTGGAGGAATTTTAGCCCATTCCTCGATACAGAACAGCTTCAACTCTGGGATGTTGGTGGGTTTCCTCACATGAACTGCTCGCTTCAGATCCTTCCACAACATTTCAATTGGATTAAGGTCAGGACTTTGACTTGACCATTCCAAAACATTAATTTTATTCTTCTTTAATCATTCTTTGGTAGAACGACTTGTGTGCTTAGGGTCATTGTCTTGCTGCATGACCCACCTTCTCTTGAGATTCAGTTCATGGACAGATGTCCTGACATTTTCCTTTAGAATTTGCTGGTATAATTCAGAATTCATTGTTCCATCAATGATGGTAAGCCGTCCTGGCCCAGATGCAGCAAAACAGGCCCAAACCATGATACTACCACCACCATGTTTCACAGATGGGATAAGGTTCTTATGCTGGAATGCACTGTTTTCCTTTCTCCAAACATAACACTTCTCATTTAAGCCAAAATGTTCTATTTTGGTCTCATCCATCCACAAAAAATTTTTCCAATAGCCTTCTGGCTTGTCCACATGATATTTAGCAAACTGCAGATGAGCAGCAATGTTCTTTTTGGAGAGCAGTGGCTTTCTCCTTGCAGCCCTGTCATACACACCATTGTTGTTCAGTGTTCTCCTGATGGTGGACTCATGAACATTAACATTAGCCAATGTGAGAGAGGCCTTCAGTTGCTCAGAAGTTACCCTGAGGTCCTTTGTGACCTTGCTGACTATTACACACCTTGCTCTTGGAGTGATCTTTGTTGGTTGACCACCCCTGGGGAGGGTAACACTGGTCTTGAATTTCCTCCATTTGTACACAATCTGTCTGACTGTGGATTGGTGGAGTCCCAACTCTTTAGAGATGGTTTTGTAACCTTTTCCTCCCTGATGAGCATCAACAACGCTTTTTCTGAGGTCCTCAGAAATCTCCTTTGTTCGTGCCATGATACACTTCCACAAACATGTGTTGTGAAGATCAGACTTTGATAGATCCCTGTTCTTTAAAGAAAACAGGGTGCCCACTCACACCTGATTGTCATCCCATTGATTGAAAACACCTGACTCTAATTTCACCTTCAAATGAACTGCTAATCCTAGAGGTTCACATACTTTTGCCACTCAGAGATATGTAATATTGGATCATTTTCCTCAATAAATAAATGACCAAGTATAATATTTTGTCTCATTTGTTTACCTGGGTTCTCTTTATCAACTTTTAGGACTTGTGTGAAAATCTGATGACGTTTTAGGTCATATTTATGCAGAAATATAGAAAATTCTAAAGGGTTCACAAACTTTCAAGCACCACTGTAAGTTGTATAGACATGAAAACTGGTCAATAGATAGTACTCCCTCTCACTACTCAGGAAAGTGAGATGGGCCTCATCGGCCCAATGGGGGTGGTAGAGCACAAGTGTTTTAAGTTTTACAAACAAAATTCATTTCTACTGATTCTTTGGGTTCTCACAAACAAACAAACAAACAAAAAGCCTCAAAAACCATTTAGCCCCAGCCACTATTTATTTATTTGCATTATTTACTTTTGCAAACTAGTCCTAGGATTTTTTTTTTCATCAATGTTCACAACTTTGGTTTCAACATGGGGGTAAACTGGCTCCAACTTCCCCTGCAACCTTGTCTGATAAGTAGTATAGATAATCAATGGATGAATGGTAGAGTGTTAAGTTCAATAATTATCAAAAATCATGCTGCCATTTTTAAACACTATGGCTGCCACTTGTCAATCAATACTAACAAGGCGGAGCCATATTTACTCAATTGTAACTCATGAGTGTGTCTGTGGATTTGCATATACAAGGGTCTAGTCTGAGGTCATATGCAACTCTGGGGGTGTGGTCATAGATTTGGGGCAGAGATAAAGTCCGATATCTGTTTCTCTGGAAGTCTGATTGAGCTGAAGCTGGTATGATGCAATTATGTGCTAATCTGTAAGTGGCTTTTAGCTGAGTTAGTGCAGTGGGTCACCTCACAACAAGAAGGTTCTGGGTTCAAATTTCACAGCTGACTGGGTGTATTCCACCTTTTGACCAAAGTCAGCTGAGATTTTCTTCAGCTTCCCTTGTGACCCTATTGGATAACTGGTATAGTGAATGGATGGAAGGATAGATGGATTTTTGTTGATGACCTAAAACATGTCTGCCATTGGTCAATCAGCTTTTATCAGGCATTTGTCAGGGAGCGAACATAGAGTGAATTATTAATACAAATAACTTTGTCATTGTTCATGTACAATGAAATTCAGTATTTCAGCATGAGACATGAATAGTAGGTTCAGGTTGTGACCCATTAGTAATTGATGTGATCTCAAATTGGCCTCTTGGGGCTTTTTTTGTGTGTGTATAAACATCTCATCTCATCTCATCATCTCTAGCCGCTTTATCCTTCTACAGGGGCGCAGGCAAGCTGGAGCCTATCCCAGCTGACTACGGGCGAAAGGCGGGGTACACCCTGGACAAGTCGCCAGGTCATCACAGGGCTGACACATAGACACAGACAACCATTCACACTCACATTCACACCTACGGTCAATTTAGAGTCACCAGTTAACCTAACCTGCATGTCTTTGGACTGTGGGGGAAACCGGAGCACCCGGAGGAAACCCACGCGGACACGGGGAGAACATGCAAACTCCACACAAAAAGGCCCTCGCCGGCCCCGGGGCTCGAACCCAGGACCTTCTTGCTGTGAGGCGACAGCGCTAACCACTACACCACCGTGCCGCCGTGTATAAACATATCTCTTGGAAAATCAGGTGTAAAAAGACATTTTAGCATTCTTCTATTGCTGAAACTATAGAAAACTGCCATTTGGGCCATTTAGTCACATCCACTCAAATTTATAATAATCTGCATACAACCCCAATTCCAAAAAAGTTGGGGCACTGTAAAACATAAATAAAAACAGAATGTGAAGATTTGCAAATCATGGAAACCCTGTATTTCATTGAAAATAGTACAAAGACAACATATCAAATGTTGAAACTGAGAAATTTTATTGTTTTTTGACAAATATATCCTCATTTTAAATTTGATGTTAACAACACGTTTCAGAAAAGTTGGGACAGTGGCAACAAAAGGCTGAAAAAGGTGTGTAATGCTTAAAAAAATTTATTTGGTTAATTGGCAACAGGGGCGGCACGGTGGTGTAGTGGTTAGCGCTGTCGCCTCACAGCAAGAAGGTCCTGGGTTCGAGCCCCAGGGCCGGCGAGGGCCTTTCTGTGTGGAGTTTGCATGTTCTCCCCGTGTCCGTGTGGGTTTCTTCCGGGTGCTCCGGTTTCCCCCACAGTCCAAAGACATGCAGGTTAGGTTAACTGGTGACTCTAAATTGACCGTAGGTGTGAATGTGAGTGTGAATGGTTGTCTGTGTCTATGTGTCAGCCCTGTGATGACCTGGCGACTTGTCCAGGGTGTACCCCGCCTTTCGCCCGTAGTCAGCTGGGATAGGCTCCAGCTTGCCTGCGACCCTGTAGAAGGATAAAGCGGCTAGAGATAATGAGATGAGATGAGAATTGGCAACAGGTCAGTAACATGACTGGGTATAAAAAGAGCATCCCAGAAAGGCGGAGTCTCTCAGAAGTAAAGATGGGGAGGGGTTCACCGCTCTGTGAAAGACTGCGTGGGCAAATAGTGCAATAATTTAAGAATAACATTCCTCAGTGTAAAATTGCAAAGAATTTGGGGATCACATCATCTATGGTACATATCATTAGAAGATTCAGAGAATCTGGAATAATCTCTGCATGCAAGAGACAAGGCTGAAAACTGACACTGGATGTCTGAGATCTTCAGGCCCTCAGGCGACACTGCATTAAAAGCAGACACGTGTCAGTAGTGGAAATCACTGTATGGGCTCAGGAACACTTCAGAAAACCATCATCTGTGAAAACAGTTCATTACTGTATCCACAAATGCAAGTTAAAACCAGATATAAGCAATATCCAGAAACACCGCCACCTTCTCTGGGTCTTTTACGATGGACTGAGGTGAAGTAGAAAATTCTCTCGAGGTCTGATGAATCAAAAGTAGAAATTCTTTTTAGAAATCATGGACATCATGTCCTCCAGGTGAAAGAGGAGAGGGACCATCCGACATGTTATCAGTACACAGTTCAAAAGCCAGCATCTGTGATGGTATGAGGGTGCATTAGTACACATGACATGGGTAGCTTGTAAATCTGGGAAGGCATCATTAATGCTGAATGATATATACATGTTTCAGAGCAATATGCTACCATCCAGACAAAATATTTTTCAGGGAAGGCCTTCCTTCTTTCAGCAAGACAATGCCAGACCACTTTCTGCACATATTAAAACTGCATGGTTCTGTAGTAAAAGAGTCTGGGTGCTAAACTGGCCTGCCTGCAGTCCAGATCTGTTTCCCATTTAAAACATTTGGCACATTATGAAGCGCAAAATATGACAAAGGAGACCCCAAATTATTGAGCAACTGAAACTGTATCTCAGGCAAGAATGGGACAGCATTTCTCTTTCAAAACTACAGCAACTGGTCTCCTCAGTTCCCAAATGTTTACAGAGTGTTGGTAAAAGTAGAGGTGATGCAACACCATGGTAAACATGCCCCTGTCCCAACTTTTTTGAAATGTGTTATTGACATGAAATTCAAAATGAGCATATATTTTTCAAAAAACAATTAAATTTCTCAGTTTCAACATTTGATATGTTGTCTTTGTACTATTTTCAATTAAATATAGGATTTCCATGATTTGCAAATTATTGCATTCTGTTTTTATTTACAGTTTATATAGCGTCCCAACTTTTTTGGAATTGGGGTTGTCATATGCAAAACATACTTTTGTGAACTATTAATTTTTTACTCATCTTCACAATATTTTGTGAAACTGTTGCCTTTGGCCAATCAGGATTTGGCAAAATTGACAAGATTCCCATTAAGCTATCATCATGGGAACTTGAATGGTAGTTTCGGGGGGACTTACTAGTAGACGATGTCTCACTCAAATTGGCCAGTGGGGGCTGGTGGTGTTTGCTGGGGGAGGTGGGATGCTACTCATACTCAGAGCAGTTGGAGTTAAGTTCAGGTAGTTGTTTCTCAGGAACCAAAGGTCCAACTAAGCTGAAATTTGGTGTGCTGCTCATATTGCTTGATATGAACAGTACAGCTGTAGTTTGAAAGACATTGTGGGCTTTCAGAATTAAAGCTTTCTTTTGTTGGATTTGTAAAAACCACTTGTATTTCCTTCCCTTTTTGGAACATCTGAAAGTACTTCATGTTAAATGTGTTTTTACTGGTACATTTTTACTCTACAAATGATTTCCCACAAAGGGAACAAATTCTATACTGCTATTTGTTTCATGCATAAAACATATTAAATTCAGTTCCAACTATCTGACTGCTACTGTAGGAAATGTATTTCTGTGTGGGTGGAAGAATACCACATATTCTGTTGTATGCTGTGAGTTTTGTACCCTGGTTAGAAGGGAGAAACAGACACCTGTGGATAGGCTGTGAAAGTTTTAATGGGAATACTGGGCTTAGCGAAATGAAATGAACAAAATTATTCTTTGAGGAAAAGCACTTTTCTCTGCATTTTTAACCAAGGCAAAAATAATTCCTAATAAACCTGTCATATCATTTATACAATCATAAAATTAGACCAAAATATTTTATATATAAACACATTCCAACAAAGAGCAACTGCATTGAGTGAGGATAGTGAGGAAAATTCACATTTGATTTAGTCATGCTATTTGTTTCTTCTATTATCATAGCATATTTAGGTGAAAGGTAACACAAACACTGATGATGGCTCTGGTCAAATATCAGTTTCTTACAATTTACAAAAGATCTAAAATTGCAAGGACAGTTAAAATAGAACATTTAAAAATATTTGCTTTAAACATCATTGGGCAATTAATTACAATGAGCAGTTTAAATATATAAAAAGAAAATAATTGTGGGGGCGGCACGGTGGTGTAGTGGTTAGCATTGTCACCTCACAACAAGAAGGTCCTGGGTTCGAGCCCAGCAGCCGGTGAGGGCCTTTCTGTGCAGAGTTTGCATGTTCTCCCTGTGTCTGTGTGGGTTTCCTCCGGGTGCTCCGGTTTCCCCCACAGTCCAAAGACATGCAGGTTAGGTTAACTGGTGGCTCTAAATTGACCGTAGGTGTGAATGTGAGTGGTTGTTTGTCTCTGTGTTGGCCCTGCGATAACCTGGCGACTTGTCCAGGGTGTACCCCACCTCTCACCCATAGTTAGCTGGGATAGGCTCCAGCTTGCCTGCGACCCTGTAGAACAGGATAAGTGGCTACAGATAATGGATGGATGGGAAATAATTGTGCATGCCTGCTTTGAGCATTTCCCAAAGTATGTGTTGTATTTCTATATTAGACCTTATGGCGGCGCCATTGTATCCACTAAAACAGAATCCAGAATAAAGTTATTTTTTTAATCTGAAAAAACCCAACCCTCAAATTAACTGCTTATTCTATTTAAATAATAAAAGAACATTAATTTCATTATATTTATCTAGTACCAAATACACCAGCAATTCAATGTATAGTTATAGTCTTAAGTCATAGACTTTTTATGACTAAGAAAATTATTTCTCCTTTATGCATTTCATGCTTATAAAAGCCAGGCATTAAAAGCCATATTAAGGAAAGTACAGCAGTATACAAGTGATACAGTATACAAGTACACAAGTATACAGTATACAAGTACACATAGTTTGCTGATAGTTTCAGGGGGCTCCTTGTACATTATCAGGCAGCAGTCTGTGCTCTGGCTGGGGTCTTCTGCCTGACTTGCCGGTCAATAAACTGAAGGTCAATCGATGTGGCTGGGACCAGCAGAGTTCTTGTGACTGACTTCACAGTCTTTCCTGTTGGATCTGGCCGCACTTCATAGTGTTTAATTAACTGAAAAAGGTTAGTTTTTAATTATTTATCTTGCAAAAACAAACAAAACTACAGACCAACATCATAAGAGAGGTTTACTTAGAACAAAGGTAAAGGCCTGTGGGATGGTTAAAGTTCCCTCTGTACTGCAAAGCTCATCTCATCTCATTATTTCTAGCTGCTATATCCTGTTCTACAGGGTTGCAGGCAAGCTGGAGCCTATCCCAGCTGACTATGGGCGAAAGGCGGGGTACACCCTGGACAAGTCACCAGGTCATCACAGGGCTTACTGCAAAACTAACAAACTAAAATGAAATTAGTTATTTGACAGTATTGCAACCATGTCACCCAGCAGAGCAATGTTATCATTTAAAAAAAAAACCCCACCCCATTTAACTTCCAGGAGATCTATAATTTGTGCATGGTTTCCTATATTCCACTGAACTGCACCAAAAAAAGGGGGGGGGGGGGGGGGGGAACAGGGCCAAATTCTAAATCACACTATAATATAAGGGGCTGCAAAAGTAGGTATACAGTAAGGCTTATTCCAGTATTATAATAGTGGTGCTAAGTTTCATTTAATACTAACCTTTTATGCAAGCGTTTTGTTTTCATTACTGTATACCCACTTTTGCGAACCATTTATACTTCACTGGTTTGTACACTATGAGAATAGTACACGGTGAACAGTGTAGTAATGACTGATGGTGTACTGACGTTAAAGTACAGATGTTAAATATATAATTATCTGCCACAAACTCTTAGCCAGAGGTGGAAAGTAACTAATTACATTTACTCACGTTACTATAATTAAGTAGATTTTTTGTGTAATTTGTAATTTAAGTAGTTTTTGAAATGGGTAATTTTACTTTTACTCAAGTACATTTTGAACCAAGTATTTTACTTCGCTACATTCGAAAACCGGGGCGGCACGGTGGTGTAGTGGTTAGCGCTGTCGCCTCACAGCAAGAAGGTCCGGGTTCGAGCCCCATGGCCGGCGAGGGCCTTTCTGTGTGGAGTTTGCATGTTCTCCCCGTGTCCGCGTGGGTTTCCTCCGGGTGCTCCGGTTTCCCCCACAGTCCAAAGACATGCATGTTAGGTTAACTGGTGACTCTAAATTGACCGTAGGTGTGAATGGTTGTCTGTGTCTATGTGTCAGCCCTGTGATGACCTGGCGACTTGTCCAGGGTGTACCCCACCTTTCGCCCGTAGTCAGCTGGGATAGGCTCCAGCTTGCCTGTGACCCTGTACAACAGGATAAAGCGGCTAGAGATAATGAGATGAGATGAGACATTCGAAAACCACCCGTTACTGAGTAAAAAAATTAAATGCGGGGGAAAAAAAACAGTTGGCCTGAACTGAAAGGAAACTGGCACAGGCGCGGAATATCCATATTAGCCTACATGTGTCGTTGGATGATGGCTGGTGCCGAGGTAGCCGAGCAAGAGATAGAGGAGGTCATGGAGGAGGTTGAAGATTGCCAAGAAGAGAATTCCCGTGGAACAGATGCGCCAGACAGCGAGGGAAATCCTTGGCCATATCTCAGCCAGTACTTTGCATTCAAACGCAAACGAGGCAATAACATAATAATGCAATGCAAAATGTGCCTGCCCCGCTGTACAGAGCTATCAGTTTACAAAACTTCCACATCAAATCTGCGGAAGCATGTGGTGGTAAGTAGATATGTGCATTTACCTGTGTATCCCAAATGTTATATTTACTGTTTGGTTAAAACCTTCCACTGTTGAGTAAAATGTGCCTTCATTATCAATTCTTTTGGCCGCCTAGCATCTATACTGATCACTAACGTTTCAAGTGAAGTAGCCCAAATGAAATGAAATCACCTCACGTTTACAAATTTGTTTTATCAGAATGACAGTGGGGGCACGGTGGTGTAGTGGTTAGCGCTGTCGCCTCACAGCAAGAAGGTCCGGGTTCGAGCCCCGTGACCGGCGAGGGCCTTTCTGTGCGGAATTTGCATGTTCTCCCCGTGTCCATGTGGGTTTCCTCCGGGTGCTCCGGTTTCCTCCAAAGACATGCAGGTTAGGTTAACTGGTGACTCTAAATTGACCGTAGGTGTGAATATGAGTGTGAATGGTTGTCTGTGTCTATGTGTCAGCCCTGTGATGACCTGGCGACTTGTCCAGGGTGTACCCCGCCTTTCACCCATAGTCAGCTGGGATGGGCTCCAGCTTGCCTGTGACCCTGTAGAACAGGATAAAGCGGCTAGAGATAATGAGATGAGATGAGAACGACAGTCAGAAATAATACGAGTGCATGGTTTTAGTTGCAATTGGTCTCTTATGAAAGAGAGCATGGACCTTCTTAAGTCCTTTCCAAAAATAATAAAACTTTCCTTGAAACTCAACACAGGCCTTCCGGCCTCAGCTGCCTGTGAGCACTTTTTCAGCTTGGCTGGTTTATTGTTTACCGCAAAGAGAGCACGGATTAGTGCAACAAACTTTGAAAATCAGCTCCTGCTGAAACTCAACAAGAGCTTTTCGGTTTAATGTTGAATGAATGAACTCTTTATCATCACTAGTCACAAGTACCAGTGGAATTGACCATCCACCTGTCCTTACATACACATACAATTGACAGAGGAGGAGTAGACAGGACAGGAAGACAGGGATGAAAAGAAAAAAAAACAGAGTAACATGAGGAGAGGGGAGGAGAAAAAAAGCAACCCCCACACTATGCTCCTCTGAGGAGTACAGTGTGGGAACATTAAAAAAACACCTCAGCACATAAGCACAAAATAACACAAGTACACTTTACAACATGAAAACTCGGGACTTGAGGGGAGTAAGGGGGGTGATCGGGGGGGTAAGGGGGGAGGGGGGAGGGAAGGAGATGGAGGTAACCCAGTGCAAGCAAGCAGCCGTCCATTCCTGCAGCCATGATGGCGCTGGTCACGCACCTGCTTGTCACACTGGGGGTAGCGGCGACTGCGGGAAGAGGGGGGAGGAATACGAGAGAGTCTAACAGCAGTGACCTCTGGGGGGAATTGTTATCCCAGCAATGGCCTTGGCCAAGGCCAGTGCTGTCTGAGGGAGCCAAAAGCATGGATGGATTGGATGGTCAATTCCGCTGGTACTTGTGACTAGTGATAATAAAGGGTTCATTCATAATGTTTTAGTATTCAGCGGGCAGGGCACTTTATTTCATTTCTTTTATCAGCAGTCAGTGTGTTCATTTTTCAATGAAGACAATTGATATAATTTATGTTTGCTATAGAAAGAAAAAGAGAGCACAGTTTGTTAATAAGGAATTGCTCAACATTTTCACTGTCTTGGATACTTTGATTTTGGTTTTCTTTTCTTTTTTTATTGTGGTGTTTGAGTTGGACCATACAATTCAGAATTTGGCACTTTGCTTGAAAATGTTTTATGGGGTGGTCTCAAAATAGTTTGCACATTACCTCTCGACAGGTTGTAAACATTATGCAGTTAATTTGTCAATTATATTTTCTATATAAGGAAGAGCACAGTGTTATTAAGGAATCACTTAGCTGTCTTTAAATCATGAGAGTCCTGGACACTGAGTTTGGTTGGTTTACGTTTCATATGTGTCATTTCGTAAGTCTGCTTTAGTGGCTTTAATAGCTGGTGTTTGTCAGTAAAGAAAAAAAATGGATGATAGAATTTACAAGTTATGCCACTTGTACTTGAAAATGTTTTATGGGGTAGTCCAAACAAAGCTTGATACATTATACTGCCTGAAAGGTTATTATGTGGACTAATAGTTCATTAAAAACAATTTGATTTATGATTTGTCCTTTCTTTTTTTACATCAAATAATTGAAAGTAACTTTTACTCAAAGTACATTTTAAATTGAGTACTTTTTTACTTTTACTCGAGTAGATTTTTAGATGGGTACTTTTACTTTTACTTGAGTAGAATTTAAGCAAAGTAAAGATACTTTTACTTAATTACAATTTTTCAGTACTTTTTCCACCTCTGCTCTTAGCTCTACTCACTCCACCACCTTCATTGCTCAGTGGCTCAGAAGGACATCAGGAAGAATTGTATCACAGGTGGAAAAGTAATGACAAGGAACAAAGTGCAGACAGGTGGGTGGGGAAAAAGATGGCTTGTTTATAATTTTACCTGGGACAGGAGGAGAGACATTTCCAGCTCAGCTACTCTTCTTCCCAAGCACGCTCGGATGCCAAATCCAAAGGGCACAGAGCCAAATGGGTGATGGTTTAAATGCTTCTCTTCCCGCAGCCAGCGCTTTGGTGAAAAAGTATGGGGCTCCGGGAATATGTTCTCATCATAGGACACCGCATAGTGGCACAAGTGGAACAGAGTCTTGGAAAGAGAAAATCCTTTATGAGTCAGCTGCTGATTTATTACATCAAAACTGTCTTTACTATAGTATGCATTACTAGCTCAGTACAGTACTGGAACAATAATTAGAATGAGTAAGAAGACATTACATTTACTTAAACTTCTCCCTTTTTTTTTTACACTGTATATGGTTTATAAAGGCTGGTTTTATCTAGAAATCGTTTATGTTGTGACAAAACATGAAAGAGTGTGCTATTACTGGAAAATAATCAATGCTGAGGTGGTATGATGTTTCCTGGCATGAAGCAGAGCTACCGTTTCAAACTGAAGCTGATTATCTTCCAATTACAACATGTCCCAAAAGTGTTTTACTCCACTTATACCACAATACTTTGCCAACAATTACATTAATTTGACACGTCATACTTTTAACTATTGATACTTACATTTAATGTTGTTGAAAGTCATGTCGCTTCCTGCTATCAGTTATATTATTACAGCTATTAACAGTAGATCCTTCATCAGCCTCATTTCTTTCTTGAAGTTAATAAGGCAAAAGTATGCAATTTGTCGTGTTCCAGAGAGCAAAGCCCTCCATGCTGAAGACTTTACCATGGCAGAAAACTTACTTGCAATGCACTGGCATCCAGGATTCTTTCCATAAATGTATGCCTTTATTAAATAACAGAATGGTTTAGATCTGTTTATCATTAGGCTTAGATTATATGTGTCCTTGTAAATGAGCTGCGACAACAGAAATAAAGTACGAGAGCTGGGACTGTTGTCAGATGCTGTTACAGAAAATGAATCAATACCTTCAGTCCAGTCAGATTCGAGAATTAAACAGCACTGTGGTATAATGCTTACATTTTTAGGGAAGAGGTGATCCCCCACCACTATTTCATTTTCAGCAGTGATTCGAGCGTTCCCTGGCACCACAGGGTATAGCCTAAAGAGATCAGTTTTTATGACTTATAAGATTGTACTTGTTCAATATTGATACAGCACACATAGTTAAACTGATATAGTTTGCTATAGTTAAAACAGTTTATCAAGTGCCTCACCGAAGTACCTCTTTTACAACAGCCTTCAGCCAAGGCATCTTGACAATATCCTCGCTGAGAGTCATCTTGTCACCTGGGCAAACACTGACTACTTCATTGTAGAGCCTCTGCTGGGCCTCTGGATCCCGAGCCAAGTGGTACAGAGCCCAGGAAATAGTGTTGGATGTCTGGAGAGTATAAAAATATTGACATCCAAAAAATGCTAGTGCTGTGATGGCTGTGTCTAAATCTATTATAGATCAGAAATCCTTATACAGTGTCAAAGGATATTGAAAAATTTAGTGCTTACAGTGTCGACTCCAGCCAGCAGCAGTTCAGTGATGCTTCCCAGTACCTCGGTGGGGTTCATCTGATCACTGATCAGCAGGTGAGTGAGGTACTCACCATCGATTGGCAGTCCCTGCTTCACCTTTTCCTGAATCTCTGCCATCTTCTTCTGAACTAGAGCATCCGCTAAAAAAAACAATTGGCACATTGCTTGGCAAAGTCATTGTTAAAATTCAAATTTATTATTTATTTATTTTTTACTGTATATGAGGTCACAGCTTCTTTACCAATAACGTACAAATATTTATAACCATGTTTGACAGTAATGTTACCCAACATACAGTATAATGGCTTATAATAGGAACACACTAAAGTGGGGTTATTAAAAACACTGCTCCAACTGGGAAGAGAAAAAAAACTCCCTCAAGCGAAAAACAATGGATAATTTTGACATTTCATATTTTGAGTTGCAGGAAATTCAAATCGCAAAATGATGTGCTGATGTGCTAATTTTAGAATGGTGTGGTCATCTTGGCCTGTGACTTACCAACTTTGAAAAGATGGTCCCAAACGGCTACAAAGTGCTTCCAAAAGGGTGTATAGGGCCATATGGATTTCGGGAAAAGGACAATGATGGGGGAAAGACGGAACATTTCTCCTACAGAAAAGATGAACTTCTGTGTTTCCTCGGGGATCACCTCATTCAGACAGCCCATTCGGGTCTCAAATACCACAGAGCATATTCCTATGGAAACACAATTATTCCAGTATTACCAGAGAGAAACATTTTACAGTTTGCCATTGGTTTTTCTCATCTAAAATCTTATTTAGTGATAAAGATATCAGTGATCTACAAATCAATAGTGCTTCAGTGATCACATTAATGAATATGATATTGTTGATCAATCAGTCCATCCATCGAATTTTATTTGCACAGTACTTTTAACAAATGTTACAACCATAAAGCTCCTATTAGTCCTGGTGAAACCAGTTGCCATCAGAAATTATATTACATGAATTGCTAAAGTTCACCTCTGGCCCGGCTGAGGCCACCCTAGTTAGTTAGTCATTTAAAATCCACCTGTGTGCAGTTAAAGTGTTGCATGATCTCAATATAAAACACTTTCTCCTGTTTGTCCACAGATGTATTGGAGACTCAGGAAAAACATTCCTCAGGTCTAATGAGGTCAAAAGTTAAACTTTATGACACAGTGTTACATTTGGCAAAAACCCAACACTAATTATGACCCTGAAAACACCAGGAAGCTGCACACTTGGTTGCTTCGCTAATGCTCTCCTTCCCCAGTCACTGATTTTTGGCCCCCTCTAGGCAGAGTCATGCTTCTGCTCCATTCTCTCCATTTTGTGGTCAGCATGAAGCTGGACTCTCTGGTGACAGTGGCAGAGAAGAGGTCTATGGACAAACTATTGAACATCATGGACGATGCCAGTCACCCTCTGCACACCGTCATCAGCAACCAGAGGAGCCTGTTCAGTGACAGAATGCTCCTTCCCAAGCGCAGGACGAAAAGACTCAAAAACTCCTTTGTCCCTCATGCCATCAGACTGTATAACTCCTCTCTGGGGGGGAGGAGGGGTAACAGGAGGACAGAGGACGGGAAGGATCAGTAGCCTAGCCTAATAATAAGCAATACCGGACAATGTGCAATATAACGTGCAATATAAAGTGCAATATCTCTCCTGCTGCCCCCCTTTTCCCTTTTTTCTCCCCCTCCTCTCTCTCCCCCCTTCATCTCTTCCCAATATCTTATTTTTTTAATATTTGTAATGATGCTGCTGGAATCTTAATTTCCCTGAGGGAACCCTCCCAAAGTTATCTAATTGCACACAGTTAATGCTCCTAATTGCACTTGGGAAGGAGCATTCTCCCTTTCTGGAGCATTTCTCCATTTTTTTTTAATTGAACTTTTATTTCATTTTATTATTTTATTTCTACTATTGTTTAATTCTTATTATTTTTCTTCCCCATTTATTTAATGTAATTTTATTTTCTATTGCTTACTGTTTTGCTTTTACTTCTGTAAAGCACATTGAACTGCCACTGTGTATGAAATGTGCTATATAAATAAACTTGCCTTGCCTTGCCTTCTGTCACTGAACAGGCTCCTCTGGTTGCTGATGACGGTGTGCAGAGGGTGACTGACTAACTAACTAGGGCATTTTTTTAATATCTGTAATGATGCTGCTGGAATCTTAATTTCCCTGAGGGAACCCTCCCAAAGGGATCAATAAAGTTATCTAATCAATTTTTTAACGAATAGAATTAATGGTGCACCATGTGATATTCAAAGTTTGGGATATTATTTTGTTACCAAACTGATAACAGTTATACCAGTCTAACCAGGTTAATACTTTTCTAGTCTTTTCTAAATGCAGGTTTCCCTGGACTTGGTTTGATAGCATCTTGGTCTTCATTATGATGTTTGTTTTGTATGTTCTCTAACAAACTTTTGGCCTGTTGGGAGTAGATGAATTTATACTGAGATCAAGTGACACTTTCATTGTGACCCTGTACAAATTATACGACATATAAAAGGCCAATATTTTTTTTTCAGTGGCAAGAAAAAGTGTACCCTTGAGAATTATCTACACTGTAAAAAATGTAACTTGCAAAATTGTTGAGTGAAAAAAGGATTCTAAGTTGAATGAACAAATTTCCCTTCTAATTGTTCAAGTAACTAAAAAAAAATTGTTGAGACGCCTTTCCTTCACCACAAGTTCATAGGAATTGGAAAATTAAGTTAAGTGAACTTATATATTCAAGTGCTGATTGACGCCCCTTAACCAATGCCACATGCGCACTTCACAAGTTCGAAAGTTTCAACGGTCGGGTGGAGTGAGAAGTCCGTGGAAACTGACACGAGACGTTGTATAGGAGTATAGACTAAGCTTTCCTCAACAGACGCCAGGGAATTCCCTCCTTGTATGTCGGTATTTGTTTCTGTTTGTGTAATAATAGGCAAAGTGAAGTAGAACTTAAGTGTTGAGAGGTTTGTGTTAACTAAAAAATGTAATGCACACTAAATCATTATCTCATCTCATTATCTCTAGCCGCTTTATCCTTCTACAGGGTCGCAGGCAAGCTGGAGCCTATCCCAGCTGACTACGGGCGAAAGGCAGGGTACACCCTGGACAAGTCGCCAGGTCATCACAGGGCTGACACATAGACACAGACAACCATTCACACTCACACCTACGGTCAATTTAGAGTCACCAGTTAACCTAACCTGCATGTCTTTGGACTGTGGGGGAAACCGGAGCACCCGGAGGAAACCCACGCGGACACGGGGAGAACATGCAAACTCCACACAGAAAGGCCCTCGCCGGCCCCGGGGCTCGAACCCAGGACCTTCTTGCTGTGAGGCGACAGCGCTAACCACTACACCACCGTGCCGCCCACTAAATCATTATAAAAAAAAAAAAGTCAAGCCAACTTAAAAATGTAACGCAACCTGCTGCCAAAGGATTTTGAGTAAACTCAACTTAGAACCATGATGTGCCAACTTGCTCTTCTAAGTTACTTGGCATTATTATTTCAATTTATTTCAACATCACAATTTGAATGCACTGAACTTGCTAAATAAAGTAAGGTCAACATAAAATACTCATCTGTGTCGACTTAAAAGAGCAAGTCAGCACAACTATTTGGCCCGGAGTTGAGTTTACTCAAAATCCTTTGGCAGCAGGTTGCGTTACATTTTTAAGTTGGCTTGACTAATTTTTTTTTTTACAGTGTACATTTATGTATAAATTTCTCTCTTTTTTTAAACTCAGACAAATTAGTAACCTCATTCATTTGCAATAAGAAAAACCCAAAGGGATATATATATATATATATATATATATATATATATATATATATATATATATATATATATACCCCCAAAACACCACACTGCAGGGACATTGTCAAGATGGCGGATTAGCCTTACCTAACTTACAGTATTATTACAGGGCAGGGAATATCAGGGCTATGTTGTATTGGAACAAAGTAGCAGCTGATGTTATTACTCCTAAATGGTTGTCATTGGAAAGTACGTCTTGTGGACAAGCCGTAGGTGCTAAAGAAGGCAACTGGACTTGCTTGAAATAAATTTCAAATTTGAAAGAAATTTCAAGCAAATCCAGTTGCCTTCTTTAGCACCTACAGTTTACGATGACCTGGATGATGGAGAACCTTCACAGACATTTGTGGACAAGCCTCATTACACTCCCTGCTCTGCTTAAGATATTCACTGCCAGTATCCGATATTCAGTTACTATTCCAACCCAAATGTAAAACATAATCTTTAGATTTGGACATGATTTAAATGATCAACAGGATAAAGTGGCTAGAGATGATGAGATTTTAACTTAAGGAATTCTGAGCTCAAGCCCTGTTGTAGATAAGATGTTTATACCTTCGATCAGTGATCAAGCCTTCAATGCTGAAGAAATGGGATTATTTCATTTAAAGACCTATATACAGAGGGAAATTTTATACATAATTTTATGTGTATTGAACAAATAATACAAAAATGTAATATCCCATGCTCCCATTTTTATAGATCTTGGGAATTTATTATTGACAAATTCAACCCACCACCCAAATCTTTATTAGATTCAATAATAGGAATCGACCCATATTCTAAAGAAGTAATTGGCACTTTATCTTTTTTTTTTTATTTGCTTAATTCTGATGCTTTGATCTCAACAAAAATCAATGGGATTTGGGACAGACCTAACAGGTGAAACAGCAAAATGCCATAAACAAGACACATGCTTTCTTAATCTGTTGATGACACAATTTGATTCAAAATCCTGCACCGTTTACCATTTTGGTCTAAAGTTAGGTTAGCTAACTTTGTGACAGACATCAACCTCACATGTGACCGTTGTGAGCAAGCACCAGCCACTCTCTCGCATAACACGCTTCATAACCCTGTTGGCCAGGCAATGTATCGGTCACATCGTCACGTGCTCAAGCCTGGCGCAGCTCGAGTGGCCATCCTTGTTCACACGCACGGAGTGTGTTACGTGCGCCGTTAGGACCAACAGACCCCTTGCACTGACGTCACATTTACATTAGCAACCGTCACTACCCTAGACCTGGGGGACAAGCAAACTTTGTTTCCATACTGTTCACATACTGAAGCCAAGCGAAGATGTCTGACATCCGCTGCTGTTGTCTGAAGAAAACTATAGCTAAAAAAGCTCAGCTACCGGATTACTTGGATAATCTTAGTCAGAAAGAAGCGCAAGAACAAGATCCCGAGATACTTAAACTCCTCCACTTGAGACTTCTCCACCAACCTGGAGAGGGCAAGCCACCCTTTTCCGGTCGAGAACCATGGCCTCGGACTTGGAGGTGCTGATTCTCATCCCAGCCGCTTCACACTCGACTGCAAACCGCCCCAGTGCATGCTGAAGGTCCTGGTTTGAAGAAGCCAACAGGACAACATCATCCGCAAAAAGCAGAGATGAAATCCTGTGGTTCCCAAACAGGATTCCTTCCGGCCCCTGGCTGCGCCTAGAAATTCTGTCCATAAAAATTATGAACAGAACCGGTGACAAAGGGCAGCCCTGCCGGAGTCCAACATGCACTGGGAACAGGTCTGACTTACTGCCGGCAATGCGAACCAGACTCCTGCTCCATTCGTACAGGGACCGGACAGCCCTTAGCAAAGAGCCCCGAACCCCATACTCCCGAAGCACCCCCCACAGAATACCACGGGGGACATGGTCGAATGCCTTCTCCAGATCCACAAAGCACATGTGGACTGGTTGGGCAAACTCCCATGAACCCTCGAGCACCCTATAAAGGGTATAGAGCTGGTCCAGTGTTCCGCGACCAGGACGAAAACCGCATTGTTCCTCCTGGATCCGAGGTTCGACTATTGGTCGAATTCTCCTCTCCAGTACCCTGGAGTAAACTTTCCCTGGGAGGCTGAGAAGTGTGATTCCCCTATAATTGGAGCACACTCTCCGGTCCCCTTTCTTAAAAAGAGGGACCACCACCCCAGTCTGCCACTCCAGAGGCACTGTCCCCGACTGCCATGCGATGTTGCAGAGGCGTGTCAACCAAGACAGCCCCACAACATCCAGAGACTTGAGATACTCAGGGCGGATCTCATCCACCCCCGGTGCCTTGCCACCGAGGAGCTTGCAAACCACCTCAGTGACTTCGGCTTGGGTAATGGACGAGTCAACCTCTGAGTCATCAGCCTCAGTCTCCTCAATGGAAGACATGATGGTGGGATTGAGGAGATCCTCAAAGTATTCCTTCCACCGCCCGACAATGTCCCCAGTCGAGGTCAACAGCTCCCCACCCGCACTGTAAACAGTGTTGGCAGAGTACTGCTTCCCCCTCCTGAGGCGCCGGACGGTTTGCCAGAATTTCTTCGAGGCCGACCGATAGTCCTTCTCCATGGCCTCCCCGAACTCCTCCCAATTCCAAGTTTTTGCCTCCGCAACTGCCTGAGCTGCAGCACGCCTGGCCTGCCGATACCCGTCAGCTGCCTCAGGAGTCCTGGAGGTCAACATGGCCCGATAAGACTCCTTCTTCAGCTTGACGGCATCCCTTACTTCCGGTGTCCACCACCGGGTTCGGGGATTGCCGCCACGACAGCTGTGGACGCGGCCACAGCTCTGAACAGCCGCGTCCACAATGGAGGTAGAGAACATGGTCCACTCAGACTCAATGTCCCCCATCTCCCCCGGAAACTGGGAAAAGCTCTCCCGGAGGTGGGAGTTAAAGACCTCCCCAACAGAGTGCTCGGCCAGACGTTCCCAGCAGACCCTCACCATACGTTTGGGCCTGCCAGGTCTGTCCAGCTTCCTCCTCTGCCAGCGGATCCAACTCACTACCAGGTGGTGATCAGTTGACAGCTCAGCCCCTCTCTTCACCCGAGTGTCCAAGACATAGGGCCGGAGATCAGATGAAACGACTACAAAGTCGATCATTGACCTCCGACCTAAGGTGTCCTGGTGCCACGTGCACTTATGGACACCCCTATGCTCGAACATGGTGTTCATTATGGACAAACCGTGACTAGCACAGAAGTCCAATAACAAAACACCACTCGGGTTCAGATCAGGGAGGCCGTTCCTCCCAACCACGCCCCTCCAGGTGTCACTGTCGTCGCCCACATGAGCATTGAAGTCCCCCAGTAGCACAATGGAGTCCCCAGTCTGAGCACCCCTCAGTACCTCTCCCAGGGACTCCAAGAAGGCCGGATACTCCATACTGCTATTTGGCCCGTAGGCACAAACAACAGCAAGAGCCCTCTCTCCAATCCGAAGGCGCAGAGAGGCGACCCTCTCGTTCACTGGGGTAAACTCCAACACATGGCGGCTGAGCTGGGGAGCTATAAGCAAGCCCACACCAGCCCGCCGCCGCTCACCACGGGCGACTCCAGAAAAGTGGAAAGTCCAGCCCCTCTCGAGGAGCTGGGTTCCAGAGCCCAAGCTGTGCATGGAGGTGAGCCCAACTATCTCTAGCCGGTACCTCTCAACCTCCCACACAAGCTCAGGCTCTTTCCCCCCCAGCGAAGTGACATTCCATGTCCCAACAGCCAGCCGCTGTGTCCGGGGATCAGGTCGTCGAGGCCCCTGCCTTCGACTGCCACCCAATCCACACTGCACCAAACCCCTACTGCTACCTCTGTGGGTGGTGACCTATGGTCATGAGCTTTGGGTAATGACGGAAAGAACAAGATCGCGGATACAAGCGGCTGAAATGAGTTTCCTTCGCAGGGTGGCTGGGCGCTCCCTTGGAGATAGGGTGAGAAGCACAGTCACTCGGGAGGAGCTCGGAGTAGAGCCGCTGCTCCTCCACATCGAGAGGAATCAGCTGAGGTGGCTCGGGCATCTTTTTCGGATGCCTCCTGGACGCCTCCCTGGGGAGGTGTTCCAGGCATGTCCCCCCAGGAGGAGGCCCCGGGGAAGACCCAGGACACGCTGGAGGGACTATGTCTCTCGGCTGGCCTGGGAACGCCTCGGTGTTCTTCCCGAGGAGCTGGCCGAGGTGTCTGGGGAAAGGGAAGTTTGGGCTTCCATGCTTAGACTGCTGCCTCCGCGACCCGGTCCCGGATAAGCGGAAGAAGACGAGACGAGACGAGAAAGAAGCGAAGGATAGATATACAGGGAAATTAGAGTTTATTAGCGGTTATGATCCGTACAAAATTCCTTGTGTTGCGTGACGTTATGCGCAAGGGATCTATTATCATCAGTTTCACCTTTTGCTGTTTAGAGTTCAGTCAGTGCATTCATATCAGGACTCTGCACACACCCACAGCTTTGCAAAGTATACCGTTCTGTGTTCCATGTTTTCTAGCCTTGTTTATGTTACTCTGGTTTAATGACTCTGCTTTCTGGTTGTTGTTTTTTTTTGTGTGTGTGTGACTCTAACTTTGGATAACATTTTAGTATTATAATAGCACACCTGTAAATAAACACCTTCCTGCGTTTACATCTGTCTACAGCCCTCTCATCTCTGACGGTATCCTGTTAAGTGGAAGGAAAAAATATCACTCACCTTTAAAATTTGGATAAAAGATGTCATGCACCATTTCATATTAGAAAAAAAGTGTAATATTCTAGAAGAGGTGCTTTGAAGCTTTACACCATAGACCAGCTTTTTTTTTGTCTTATATAAAATAGATGGACGCTACTGAAATTTTACTTCCATGAGTACTTGTTCATTTTCTTTTTTGTATAGAACTGATATGTTAGGAATGTAATGATGAATATTATAAGGACACAAGTGCTTTACTGGGAAATATACCACTTGTATCTTCATATGAGCTACATCTGGGACATAGAGATCCAAAACCGTGACATAAATCTCTATATGTCACTTGTGTGGAAATTGATGAATTGTTTTGATAAATTTGGGTACTTTTTGTTTGTGAATGTGTCTATATAATAAGAACATGACGTTGGTTTGAAGACATGAAGTTTATCTTCTCATGTTGAAAAACTTGTATTTTTCATACAAAATACATCACAGATCTGAGTGACATATATTTAGATAAGATTGGCTGGTGTTGAGTGGTATATCAGATATATTCCATTCAACTAGCATGATATTATTGAACGAGTCGAAAACGAGTTCAGTATCATGCTAGCTGAATGGAATATATCTGATAGACCACGAAAAAAAGCCAGCCATTATTATTATTATTATTATTATTATTAATATGCATTCTCATACAGTATCAGCATTCTTGAAGGCCAATGCTAGTTTATTTGCAACTCAGTGCTGTTAGCGCAGCAGTCCAGTTACCTTCCAACCGGTGTAGTGTTAGCAAAGGCCAACGCTAGCACAGTCAAGCCAGGTATTATTATAATTATTATTTTTCCAGTCTAACTTACTTAGTTACTTTTAAAAATCAACATCAACAGCTACACACAATGACCTGGCAGCCAAAATTCTCTCAAAATCTTGCGTTTTTAACAAAGCAAACCTGGCAGCTATGTTTGGTTACAAATTGTCACTGTTGCTCACTAACATGGAAGTTTTATGTCTCTGACGTGTGACATTGTATTGTCTTGACAACGTGCAATACTGTAACAATATTGCCTGCTCATTCTCCATTGGGTAGAGTGGTGTAATACATGGAGGATAAGCGATATGCTAACAATACTGCATGCTATTGAACCAAATGAATGAAACCTGCTAAAAGGGAATAGAATACATTGTTTTTATTCCATAGAAAAAGTGTCCTGTATGTATAATAATTTTTGATATTTCACTCTGATGACGTCACTCCATGTTTTTTTTCTGCTGACCAGACGCACATTGTCAAAATGGCGAACTGGTTCAAAATTAAAATTCTTTTGATTAACTTGCACAATTTGTGGATGTGTCCATATAATATAAAGAAAATTACACAGTTGCATGATATGAAGTTTATCTTCTTGTGTTGAAAATATTTTCACTCATTCGCTTTGTTCACTCGTGAATATGTTCACCATTTGAAGGTAAATTTCATATCTTCAGGCAACCATGTAATAGCCTCTATATATATTGCATGATTTATAAGTGGTATGGTGCAATAGGGAAGGTGTTCTTATGGTGTGGGGTTATGCAGGGTTAAGGTAATGAATTAATGTATGCCTATGTTTGTGTACAACTTAAAAAAAAAAAAAGACTTTGAACAAAAAATGACCCGATCTTCATCCAAGTTACAATAATGAACCAACACAATCTGTTTTAACTACAACCCCAATTCCAAAAAAAGTTGGGACAATGCCAAAGAGCATTCTGCACGTATTACAGCTGCATCGCTCTGTAGTAACAGTCGGGTGCTAAACTGGCCTGCCTGCAGTCCAGACCCATCTCCCATTGAAAACACTTAGTGCATTATGAAATGCAAAATATTACAAAGGAGACCCTGAACTGTTGAGCAAATGAAAGTGTATATCAGGCAAGAATGGGACAACAGTCCTCTTTGACAACTGCAGCACTTGATCCCCTCATTTCCCAAATATTTACAGAGTCTTGTGAAAAGCAGAAGTGATGCAACACAGTGGTAAACATGCCCCTGTCCCAACTTTTTTGAAATGCATTGCAGAGATCAAACTAAAAAATGAGCATATATTTATAAATAAATACAATAAAATAAAATAATAATAATACCAGTTTTAGCATTTGATATGTTGTCTTTGTACTATTTTCAATTAAATATAGGCTTTCCAAGATTTGCAAATCACCACATTCTCTTTTTATCTACATTTTACACAGCATCCCAACTTTTTTGGAATTGGGGTTGTAATAACATATACAAATTATTACTTTGTTCTTGTACATACTCAATACACCAATGAGTACAACATGAATAGGAACAGTGAGTCCTGTAACAGTGACAGGCCCCAGTACTGAGGGTCAAAAGTCAAGTTACAGTGGATATAAAAAGTGTACACTCCCTGTTAAAATGATTTTTTTTTTTTACATCAGAAAAACCTATGAGACCACGATAAATAATTTCAAAACTTTTCCCACCTTTAATGTGACTTGTACAATTCAACTGAAAAAAAAAATTTTTAGGGGGGAAAGCATAAAAAAACCCCATACAATAACCTGGTTGCATAAGTGTGCACACCCTTAAACTAATACTTTGTTGAAGCACCTTTTGATTTAATTACAGCATTCAATCTTTTTAGGTAGGAGTCTATCAGCCTGCCACATCTAGACTTGGCAATAGGGGTGGGCGATATGTATCGTCTGCGATGTCATCGTGAATGTTGTTTTGACGATGTGTAATTTTGCATTACCGAGTTTTTTTAATTAAGCCGCCAAAAATCAATACAGAGCGGAGCAGACCCGGCGCCAGACACGGACTGACGGACGGGCCTTGAATTGCTTTTGGGGGGGGGGCACACATTTTATACGCCAAGCCAGGGCAACACAACTGTTTCTAGCAACCCAGGAGAGCAGCACAGACGTGACGAGTTAAATATTCTAAGAAACCTATAAAGCAACCAAAACAACTTTCCAAAATGTATCAAACATTGCTCAGCATATTAAAAGTTTTTTTTTTTTGCTCCGCTGGCCTCACAACGCACAAAGCTGATTTCGGGTATCTACCGGAAGATGTCGTGATATGATCCCGTCCAGCAATAAAATGTGATTGGCTGAGACAGCTGCTCATTTACCCAGATACCATCTGAAGAAAAAATGCGATTGGTCGGTTGGTTCATTCCATGTCATTAACCCATTGGTTCCCAAGAAATATTAGTCCACGTTTATAGCAATGATCCAGAAATTATGACTAGTGTTTCTGTACTCACGGATAATAATGAATGAACCGATCAGCCGATTTCGAATAGTTTCAATACATTTTAAATTGAGCACATTTTTCTTTATTATTGTTATACTGAAAAACTTTGACTTGTAGTTTACGGGTTTTTTTTGAGGGGAAAAAAAAACAAAGAAGAAGAAGCTGTGACGGGCTCCTATCAGGCCAAGTGCGGTCACTCGCCGGCCACTTTCAGGCATCTTTTTCGGATTAGTGAGACCAGACCCTCTGAACATGAATGGGGAGATATCAATACTGGACTCTGTGAAAACTAACGGTCGCGAAGAGCATATGATTGAAATCGCCATGAAAAGTTGATTATACTTGAGTGTTAGGTTGGTTCTCATGACTCAGAAAAAGCTTTAAAATCCACTTTTCTCGTGGATTATTTTGACACTGCGCAGGCGCAGTACTTCTATAACGGCAGGAGAGGGACAGCGGAGCACGAAGCTGCAAGATGATTGGAAAGCTGTTGGTTCAGATCGACATATGATTGGTTGTTGGCAGCGGAACAGGCGGGATATTTGCAGACCCGTACTGCCGTCAGAGACGGTTGATTAGAATGTTTGCTGCCGTTACGAACTGTCAATTGAATTATTCATTTTTATTAATTTAAAGTTGTTTAAGAAAATAAATATGGCTTTTCCTTAAATACTTGTCACTGCAATGATTCTTTTAGTCATTGTAATTATTGTAATCTTTAAGCAAGTGTTTTTTTTAAATATCGTCAAAATATCGTTATCGTTAAAATCCTAAAAAATATCGAGATATTATTTTTTGCCCATATCGCCCACCCCTACCTGCTAATCAGGGTGGAGTTGCTTTAATTTCATACCTTTATTAATGACAATTTATCCATCAGTTTATCATTTATCAGTTTTTTTAATTATTCACACAGTAGACACGCATATTGGCTTGCAATACAAATACTGTCTGAATAATCTGTACAAGTGTCATTTGTAAAGGGGTTAAATACTTTTGCAAGGTACTGTATACTGTTCTCTGCTGGAGCTGGAGGTACTGCATGGAGCATAGTGAGCTTCTTTAGTGAAAGAAATCAAAAATAATAGTCAAAATTGAATCTTGAAAAATAAATAATATCCTGGCTTTTGGTTTTACTGTTGTTCCTACGCTAAAGATCTCTCGTCTCGTCTTCTTCCGCTTTATCCGGGACCGGGTCACGGAGGCAGCAGTCTAAGCATGGAAGCCCAAACTTCCCTTTCCCCAGACACCTCGGCCAGCTCCTCGGGAAGAACACCGAGGCGTTCCCAGGCCAGCCAAGAGACATAGTCCCTCCAGCATGTCCTGGGTCTTCCCCGGGGCCTCCTCCCGGGGAGACATGCCTGGAACACCTCCCCAGGGAGGCGTCCAGGAGGCATCCGAAAAAGATGCCCGAGCCACCTCAGCTGATTCCTCTCGATGTGGAGGAGCAGCGGCTCTACTCCGAGCTCCTCCCAGGTGACTGTGCTTCTCACCCTAAGGGAGTGCCCAGCCACCCTGCGAAGGAAACTCATTTCGGCCGCTTGTATCCGCGATCTTGTTCTTTCGGTCATTACCCAAAGCTCATGACCATAGGTGAGAGTCGGAACGTAGATCGACCAGTAAATTGAGAGCTTCGCCTTTTGGCTCAGCTCCTTCTTCACCATGACGGACTGGTAAAGCGACCGCATCACTGCGGAGGCTGCACCAATCTGCCTGTCGATCTCACGCTCCATCCTTCCCTCACTCGTGAACAAGATCCTGAGATACTTAAACTCCTCCACTTGAGGCAGGACTTCTCCACCAACCTGAAGAGGGCAAGCCACCCTTTTCCGGTCGAGAACCATGGCCTCGGACTTGGAGGTGCTGATTCTCATCCCAGCCGCTTCACACTCGACTGCAAACCGCCCCAGTGCATGCTGGAGGTCCTGGTTTGAAGAAGCCAACAGGCCAACATCATCCGCAAAAAGCAGAGATGAAATCCTGTGGTTCCCAAACAGGATTCCTTCCGGCCCCTGGCTGCGCCTAGAAATTCTGTCCATAAAAATTATGAACAGAACCGGTGACAAAGGGCAGCGCTGCCAGAGTCCAACATGCACTGGGAACAGGTCTGACTTACTGCCGGCAATGCGAACCAGACTCTTGCTCCATTCGTACAGGGACCAGACAGCCCTTAACAAAAGGGCCCCGAACCCCATACTCCTGAAGCACCCCCCACAGAATACCACGGGGGACACGGTCGAATGCCTTCTCCAGATCCACAAAGCACATGTGGACTGGTTGGGCAAACTCCCATGAACCCTCGAGCACCCTATAAAGGGTATAGAGCTGGTCCAGTGTTCCGCGACCAGGACGAAAACCACATTGTTCCTCCTGGATCCGAGGTTCGACTATTGGTCGAATTCTCCTCTCCAGTACCCTGGAGTAAACTTTCCCTGGGAGGCTGAGAAGTGTGATTCCCCTATAATTGGAGCACACTCTCCGGTCCCCTTTCTTAAAAAGAGGGACCACCACCCCAGTCTGCCACTCCAGAGGCACTGTCCCCGACCGCCATGCGATGTTGCAGAGGCATGTCAACCAAGACAGCCCCACAACATCCAGAGACTTGAGATACTCAGGGCGGATCTCATCCACCCCTGGTGCCTTGCCACCGAGGAGCTTGCAAACCACCTCAGTGACTTCGGCTTGGGTAATGGACGAGTCAACCTCTGAGTCATCAGCCTCAGTCTCCTCAATGGAAGACATGATGGTGGGATTGAGGAGATCCTCAAAGTATTCCTTCCACCGCCCGACAATGTCCCCAGTCGAGGTCAACAGCTCCCCACCCGCACTGTAAACAGTGTTGGCAGAGTACTGCTTCCCCCTCCTGAGGCGCCGGACGGTTTGCCAGAATTTCTTCGAGGCCGACCGATAGTCCTTCTCCATGGCCTCCCCGAACTCCTCCCAATTCCGAGTTTTTACCTCCTCAACTGCCTGAGCTGCAGCACGCCTGGCCTGCCGATACCCGTCAGCTGCCTCAGGAGTCCTGGAGGTCAACATGGCCCGATAAGACTCCTTCTTCAGCTTGACGGCATCCCTTACTTCCGGTGTCCACCACCGGGTTCGGGGATTGCCGCCACGACAGCTGTGGACGCGGCCACAGCTCTGAACAGCCGTGTCCACAATGGAGGTAGAGAACATGGTCCACTCAGACTCAATGTCCCCCATCTCCCCCGGAAGCTGGGAAAAGCTCTCCCGGAGGTGGGAGTTAAAGACCTCCCCAACAGAGTGCTCGGCCAGACGTTCCCAGCAGACCCTCACCATACGTTTGGGCCTGCCAGGTCTGTCCAGCTTCCTCCTCCGCCAGCGGATCCAACTCACCACCAGGTGGTGATCAGTTGACAGCTCAGCCCCTCTCTTCACCCGAGTGTCCAAGACATAGGGCCGGAGATCAGATGAAACGACAACAAAGTCTATCATCGACCTCTGACCTAAGGTGTCCTGGTGCCACATGCACTTATGGACACCCCTATGCTCGAACATGGTGTTCGTTATGGACAAACCGTGACTAGCACAGAAGTCCAATAACAAAACACCACTCGGGTTCAGATCGGGGAGGCCGTTCCTCCCAACCACGCCCCTCCAGGTGTCACTGTCATCACCCACGTGAGCATTGAAGTCCTCCAGTAGCACAATGGAGTCCCCAGTCTGAGCACCCCTCAGTACCTCTCCCAGGGACTCCAAGAAGGCCGGATACTCTACACTGCTATTCGGCCCATAGGCACAAACAACAGCAAGAGCCCTCTCCCCAATCCGAAGGCGCAGAGAGGCGACCCTCTCATTCACTGGGGTAAACTCCAACACATGGCGGCTGAGCTGGGGAGCTATAAGCAAGCCCACACCAGCCCGCCGCCGCTCACCATGGGTGACTCCAGAAAAGTGGAGAGTCCAGCCCCTCTCGAGGAGCTGGGTTCCAGAGCCCAAGCTGTGCGTGGAGGTGAGCCTGACTATCTCTAGCCGGTACCTCTCAACCTCCCGCACAAGCTCAGGCTCTTTCCCCCCCAGTAAAGTGACATTCCATGTCCCAACAGCTAGCCGCTGTGTCCGGGGATCAGGTCGTCGAGGCTCCTGCCTTTGACTGCCACCCAATCCACACTGCACCAGCCCCCTACTGCTACCTCTGTGGGTGGTGAACCCACAGGAGGTCGGGCCCACGTCACCTCTTCGGGCTGAGCCCGGCCGGGCCCCATGGGCAAAGGCCCGGCCACCAAGCGCTCACATGCGAGCCCCAACCCCGGGCTTGGCTCCAGGGTGGGGCCCCGGCTGCGCCATACCAGGCGACATCTCGGGCCTTGGTTGTTGCTCCATTAGGGGTTTTGGTGAACTGCTCTTGGTCTGGCCTGTCACCTTGGACCTGTCTGCCTTGGGAAACCCTGACAGGGGCATAATGCCCCCGACAACATAGCTCCTGGAATCATTCAAGCACACAAACCCCTCCACCACAATAAGGTGGCAGTTCTAGGAGGGGTGCTAAAGGGGTGCTAAAGATCTAATGGGCCAAAATTAGTTCTGAGCAAAATGATCTGGCAGGTGGAAAGACATCCTTACAAACAACTCACAGCTTTGCACAGGCTATAGGTCAGGATGGAGATTCATGGTCTTATGCTTCAGAGTGTATGAGTGTCATTCACACTCTTTTAGAGACTACTAAATAATAATAAAAAATCCTATATTGAATTGGGTGGCACAGTGGTGTAGTGGTTAGTGCTGTCGCCTCACAGCAAGAAGGTCCTGGGTTCAAGCCCCGGGGCCGGCGAGGGCCTTTCTGTGTGGAGTTTGCATGTTCTCCCCGTGTCCGTGTGGGTTTCCTCCGGGTGCTCCGGTTTCCCCCACAGTCCAAAGACATGCAGGTTAGGTTAACCGGTGACTCTAAATTGACTGTAGGTGTGAATGGTTGTCTGTGTCTATGTGTCAGCCCTGTGATGACCTGGTGACTTGTCCAGGGTGTACCCCCCTTTCGCCCGTAGTCAGCTGGGATAGGCTCCAGCTTGCCTGTGACCCTGTAGAAGGATAAAGCGGCTAGAGATAATAAGATGAGATATTGAGTTGTGTGCATATTTAATTGAAAGAAATTATATTTTGACTTAACATTTTTATGCCTATCAATCAAGGTTCACATTAATAACTCTCCTTCTACATAAATTTACAAAACCTAAGAAACAATTTTTGGATACAAATGTTGTTCTAGACTAATTGGAATGTTCATGAACACAATGTCTTGTGTGTCTGTGCCTCTGAACACTTCAGGAATAAATTCATTCATATCCAGCTTGATAAATGAGGCCCAATGCTTCTCTTGTCTCAATAAAGAGAAATATAACTTTACAAACAGGGGAAGCCATGGCCTAATGGTTAGAGAAGCAGCTTTGGGATCAAAAGGACGTTGGTTTAATTCCCTGAACTAGCAGCAATGGTTCAAGTGCCCTTGAGACCTAACCCCCAACTGCTCCTCAGGCTGCTCTGGGTATGTTGTACCTTCTGGATAAGAGTGTTTGCTAAGTGTCATAAATGTAAAGTCCAAACTCCCTCCTATTGTAGCTTCACAATATCTCTGTCAGTTTAAAGTCTAACTTATCTCAGGAAAACCACTATCTAATCAACCTACCAATACTTATCAGTTTCATTTGACTGGAGTCAAGGTCAATTTTAATGCCAGCAAATTTCTCCCACTGGTGTTTTGCCTGTAATGTGTCACCCATCAGTTTGGATCTTATATATTCTGTCAGTAAACATTGTTTTACCTTCAAATGCAAACTTGTAGAGTTCTCCAGCAAGGTCATGCACCATTACACCATTTCCTTTTGTTGCCTTCAACCAAGCCACCTTCTCTATGAAGTCTCTTACTACCTCGTTGATGGCCTTAGTGTAGCCTGACACATGTTTGGGCTTCAACATGCGAGGGTTCAAGATGCTTCTAATGCGCTGCCATTCTGCCCCTAGCCTACACACCAGCAAAGCAAACAAATAAATTATTGTACTTTTTAATGACAACTCTTCATATCATTGAATATGTATGTGTGAGATATGAAACTCTGACCCTGTGAGAGGGCCATAGGCCTGGTTGCGAAGATCCCGGTATCCTCTCCAGTGAGGCATGTCAGTTCGAATGGGGTGACGGCCCTCCTGTCTCAGTACTTGCTCTATGAGGTCTGCTCTGGCCACGTTCACGATCACCAACGGCCCATACTTGGACTTCCAAAGAGGACCATAGATTTTGCTGTGCTCAATCTTCATAAGATGAAAATAATCACTACAGGCAGGGCAAGTATAGTGGTGAAAACAAGAGAAAACTGGAAACATCTTCCTGGAAATATCAGACTCTACGGTCATAATTTCAGTTTAAGAATAATGTACTTACAATTGCTCTAGGATGAGGGCCAGGTGTTAAATTGAAAGCAGGGGTGTGGAGCTCTCTAATCCTTGGTTTATGTTAACAGTAAGGTGAGAAAAGCTCCATGTACTACAATTTGTTAGCGCAAGAATATGATAAGCGCTTTATTAGGAACACCTGTACACATTCATACAATTAATCGTCCAATCATGTGGCAGCAGTGCAATGCATAAAATCATGCAGATATGTGCCAGTAGCTTTGGTTAATAGTCATGGGGAAATAATTTGTTCAGTGATTTTAACTGTGGTGTGATTGTTGGTGCCAGAAGGGCTTCTACAAATATTTCTGTACCTGCTGATCTCCTGGGATATTCACACATGCAACAGTCTCTACACTTTACTCAGAATATTGCAAAAAAAAAAAAAAACATCCAAGGAGAGACAGTTCTTTGGATGGTTATACCTTGTTGATAAGAGGGTCAAAGGAAAATGGTTCAATTCAATTCTAACAATGGCTCACTCGTCAGTAGCCTAGCTTATTCTGTCTAAACTCTTATTCATTTCTAGGGCTGTCAAAATTGCAGTGTTAACATGTTAATAATGCATATTTTTAGGGCTGACAAAGTTAATGTTATTAACTCATAAACATGTTCTTGAGGTCAACCATGTGCTAAGGTAAACTCACAGGACTGACACTGACATCAAATGTGATGTTCCAAAGGTCTATGGAAACAAAAAACATTGTGGTTGCATTTGCTGTAGCCAAGGCCCTTAGGCAGTAGTTTTAAAAGATTTACACTACAGTTTTGTAAGCAAACGTGCAGTAATTAACACTAACGGCATTTGATAGAGTGCATACTTCTGCCAAGCTACATATCAACATCAAAATCAAATCATTTGAACCTAGGATAATATTAAAGCTGTGCACCATATTTCATCAAAATCTGTTCACTACTTTTTGAGTTATGTTGGGAACAGACAAAAAAAATATATCCTGGATCTGCATACATATCCGGATTTGCATCAAAATCTAATCAATAATTCCTTGGCCCATGGCTCAGTCAAAATGTCATTAAAATTCATTCACCACTATGTCGGAAACAGTCAAAGAAAGAAAGAGAGAAAAAGAAAGAGAGAAAAGACAAAAACATATCCAGCAAAATTGGCAGAGGTAATGAAAGACTAAAGAGTTTGTTTTCATTTCTTTGTCATCCACAATCTTTTTCCTTTTACATACTTAAAGATATTTTTGGGGGCTTTTTCCACCTTTATTAGATAGAGACAGGAAAGGATTGGGAAATGACCTCAGGTTGGAACTGAACCCAGGTCCCCAGATTTATGGTATGGCACCTTATCCAACTGACCCACGACACCCCCTTGCTTGCACATACTTAACGTCTGCATTTCCACTGTACCTTAAGGAATATGCTGATGTTGTTGTAACACATGTATTTTTGTGTTGTGTTATTTATACATATGCACTTGGTTTATCCTTTGGAAAATAAGTTCAGTTGAAGACTAGAATTTTTAAAAATAGGATGTGTCTTGGCCCAATGGGGTTTATGGTTGTTAGGGTGGCATGGTGGTGTAGTGGTTAGCATGGTTGCCTCACAGCAAGAAGGTTCTGGGTTTGAACCCAGTAGCTGGTAAGGGCCTTACTGTGTGGAGTTTGCATGTTCTGTGTGGGTGCCCTCTGGGTGCTCCCCCACAGTCCAAAAGACATGTGGTTAGGTTAATATGGGATGGCCTTGAGCGAGGCACCCACCATGGCTGCTCACTGCTTCAGATGGGTTAAATGCAGAGAAGAAATTTCATAAGTGTGTGATGAATAAAGTTGTGCTTTCTTTCTTTCTGTGACTGCAGTGGGCACAAACTCACCCAACACTGTAAAAAATGATTTGTTTTAACTTAAAAAAAAGTTAGTACCAGGGCTGCCTTAAAATTTTGAGTTCATTGAAATTAATATAGCAAGTTAACACAATGAGGTGAACAATTTAACTTACTATATGAATTTCAATGAACTCAAAATTTTAACGCTGCCATCACACATTTCAGTCCCCTGTGCTGATATCCACATCGCCCACTGCTCACCAGCGACTTGGAGAACATTTCTGCACCTCTCTACAGCTAGCTCGTTATATTCCAGAGTGCTTTTCCTGACTCAAGTCCTCCATGAAATGGCCTCTTTTTGTTTGGACCAGAAGAACTTTAAGTTAAAACATAAATCATTTTTTACAGTGAAACTGGACAGATGTTCCTAATAAAATGGAGAGTGAGTGTATGCTATAGTGCTTAAACTGTACAGGGCAGAATAACAAACTTTGTGACTTAAAAAAAAAAAAAAAGGGGGCCAATTTTTCAAAAAAAGCTGAAAGGTAAAGTGCTTTACCTGCATTTGGTGAGCAATCTTAAAGTAGCCTTTGCCAAAAAGCCAGTAGAGAGAAGTTAGAAAGCTGGGGCCACCCAGGTCTTCCATGGTCTTCAGTTTGCTGCTGCTGCTGCCCAGGATGCTGCTCGAGCTCTCCCACCTCCAGACTCCCAAACTCCCACACGCTGCCATCACACATTTCAGTCCCCTGTGCTGATATCCACATCGCCCACTGCTCACCAGCGACTTACAGAACATTTCTGCACCTCTCTACAGCTAGTTCGTTATATTCCAGAGTGCTTTTCCTGACTCAAGTCCTCCCTGAAATGGCCTCTTCTTGTTTGGACCAGAAGAACGAGAGTAACCTTTAGGTGGAAACCCGAGCCAGAACTCCAGCAGGAAACCTGGACTCCAGCCCTAACCACACACTCTCCTACTAAACAACACGTCGAGACAGCACACACAATACCTGAATATGTCTCACAGCACACACACACACATGTACATAAACCACATAATGTCTGCGTTATGATTTCATTTATTTATACCATACAGCTGTTGAATTCTTGAAATCTGATTGGTCAGAAGGCGTGGCTTAGTTCTCTGTAAGAACTCTCCCTCTCCCTCCCTCTAGATGTTGGAAAGCTGTCCATGTCTATACTAAGTGAACAGCTCATTCAGATGATCTGCATAATCTAGAACTAATAACAACCTGACTGTTATTTAACAAAGAAAATGGTCTAAAAGTGTGACATAGTGAAGCTTAATTCCATATAAATAAATTTTCTCTCATATGTTTGGAAGTAGTCTTCAGTCTCAGTGGTTTTGTCTTTAGGGCAGAGAACTTTCCTGTTTGTCAGTAACAAGCTGCAACTTGTTAAGGAGAACCATTACTACCTTTAGGTTCCACAACATTAAACATAACTATAACCAAATAAAGGGCGGTACAGTTAGTTAGCACTGTTGCCTGACAGCATGAAGGTTCTGGGTTCGAGCCCAGTGGCTGATAGGGGCCTTTCTGTGTGGAGCTTACAGTGGTGCTTGAAAGTTTGTGAACCCTTTAGAATTTTCTATATTTCTGCATAAATATGACCTAAAACATCAGATTTTCACACAAGTCCTAAAAGTAGATAAAAAGAACTTAATTAAACAAATGAGACAAAAATAGTATACTTGGTCATTTATTTATTGAGGAAAATGAGCCAATATTACATATCTGTCAGTGGCAAAAGTTTGTGAACCTTTGCTTTCAGTATCTGGTGTGACCCCCTTGTGCAGCAATAACTGCAACTAAACGTTTGCGGTAACTGTTGATCAGTCCTGCACACCGGCTTGGAGGAATTTTAGCCCGTTCCTCCGTACAGAACAACTTCAACTCTGGGATGTTGGTGGGTTTCCTCACATGAACTGCTCGCTTCAGGTCCTTCCACAACATTTCGATTGGATTAAGGTCAGGACTTTAACTTGGCCATTCCAAAACATTAGCTTTATTCTTCTTTAACCATTCTTTGGTAGAACGACTTGTGTGCTAAGGGTCGTTGTCTTGCTGCATGACCCACCTTCTCTTGAGATTCAGTTCATGGACAGATGTCCTGACATTTTCCTTTAGAATTCACTGGTATAATTCAGAATTCATTGTTCCATCGATGATGGCAAGCTGTCCTGGCCCAGATGCAGCAAAACAGGCCCAAACCATGATACTACCACCACCATGTTTCACAGATGGGATAAGGTTCTTATGCTGGAATGCACTGTTTTCCTTTCTCCAAACATAACACTTCTCATTTAAGCCAAAATGTTCTATTTTGGTCTCATCCATCCACAAAAAATTTTTCCAATAGCCTTCTGGCTTGTCCACATGATATTTAGCAAACTGCAGATGAGCAGCAATGTTCTTTTTGGAGAGCAGTGGCTTTCTCCTTGCAGCCCTGTCATACACACCATTGTTGTTCAGTGTTCTCCTGATGGTGGACTCATGAACATTAACATTAGCCAATGTGAGAGAGGCCTTCAGTTGCTTAGAAGTTACCCTGGGGTTCTTTGTGACCTCACCGACTATTACACGCCTTGCTCTTGGAGTGATCTTTGTTGGTCGACCACTCCTGGGGAGGGTAACAATGGTCTTGAATTTCCTCTATTTGTACACACTCTGTCTGACTGTGGATTGGTGGAGTCCAAACTCTTTAGAGATGGTTTTGTAACCTTTTCCAGCCTGATGAGCATTAACAACGCTTTTTCTGAGGTCCTCAGAAATCTCCTTTGTTCGTGCCATGATCCACTTCCACAAACATGTGTTGTGAAGATCAGACTTTGATAGATCCCTGTTCTTGAAATAAAACAGGGTGCCCACTCACACCTGATTGTCGTCCCATTGATTGAAAACACCTGACTCTAATTTCACCTTCAGATTAACTGCTAATCCTAGAGGTTCACATACTTTTGACACTCACAGATATGTAATATCGGATCATTTTCCTCAATAAATAAATGACCAAGTATAATATTTTTGTCTCATTTGTTTAACAGGGTTCTCTTTATCTACTTTTAGGACTTGTGTGAAAATCTGATGATGTTTTAGGTCATATTTATGCAGAAATATAGAAAATTCTAAAGGGTTCACAAACTTTCAAGCACCACTGTATATGTTCTCCCCGTGTCTGCATGGGTTTCCAGTTTCCCCCAAAGGCATATAGTTAGGTTAACTGGCTACTCTAAAGTGTGTGTGTGTGTGTGAGAGAGAGAGAGAGAGAGAATGAATGATTGAGAGTAGAAAACCTCTGTAATAATCCAGTAGAAGGCAACAGGAAACCACTACTGTAATTCTTCCCTAGAGACTTTGATTGCTGTATATAGATAAACAAATATGGCATGTGGTATAACATGTCAGTGGCATGCTGAAAGTAAACTTCAGGGTGGTAACCAGTTTCACATTGGATCTTATCACACCTGCACATAACTGGTTGTTTTCCTAGAACAGGATGCCCAGTCATGCCTTATTCCTCACTTATTAGACTGCACCAAGATTTAAATTCATGTTGAAACTTAGTTATTGGTCCTTACATAAATATGATAGCTAAACCGGTCCTGAAAAGATTTTGCTCAGCCATCAAGAAAGTGAGCTCACTACCTCCAGCAGTCTGGTTCCCCTCCACCTCGGTCATCTGTAAATCCAGACTGCAGTGAGTGGTCCACTTGCCTGATCTCATCACCAGCCGTGAACTCACCAGAATCAAGGACCTGTACACCATCAGGGTAAAGTTGCTATCGCACAGATGCTACAGGTCTAATCACCTCCTAAACTACTGTACATGTTACGGAGACAGTTTTTTCTTGAGACGCTACTCGAACTCCCCAGTCCATAGCAGCTCTTACTGAACCACCTGAGATTTTTCTGCATTACAGTCTGTACACACTCATATCCTGTTTGTGTAATCATAAACACTGTTGCAATGTCCATTAACTTTCCACTGTATAATGTGTCAACTGCATTATTTAATATTACACACTGGACCAAACCAGAACCAGTTCCTTTGAGCACAACTCATAGGTAGTGAAGGATTTTTGATTCTGATGCCTCAAGTCTATTATTTAAAAGAACTAAAATACATGATACAAATAAAAGCAGAAGATTATTATTTTTGTGTTCTACACACCTTTAATGTTAAAGCGCTATATGTAGAAGCACAGTCATCATATCCATCACCAGGCTCTAATTAAGGACACCATCTTCCTATTCTACTTCTGCAGAGATACAGAATTAACGACAGACATCTTTGACCTCTCTGAATGTTGCTTCATCACAGAATAAGAAATCAAAGCAAGATATAGATGAGTGTAGCGGAAAGCAGAAAACATTCATTTTAATCTACAAATTACTATAAATATGAAGCTGCCTTGTTACCTTTCTGATCAAAAGCACCTCCTATCTATAGGTTACAGCACTAAAATTGTTTAAAGCAACCTTCTTAGAATAACTGATTACGACAGACATTTTCAAGTATTGCAGGCTAGAAGCAAAAACTGCTGTATATGAGATTGCAATTATTACAGATTGTAATGTACAATGAATAACAACAATTCCAAATAATCTTAAGACCACAAATAATATGCTGCTTTTGCATCTGGAGCTAAAACAAATAGCCTCAGACAACAAACAAGACATTTCTCCAAAACTAAATGATATTCTCTTTTACCTTTGGCACCTATACATGCTTTGAGTGGAAGTAACTGTGTTTATAGAAACTACTGAAATAGGTTCTACACACTTGCATTTAACAAAATAAATAATTAAATTCATATGAAAAATTTCACAGCTTTCAACCTGTCAACCACACAGCATGTCTAGTGTTGACAAAACACTGCTGTTCTGAAGAAAGAAAAAAAAAAGTTTAAAGGTAATTAAAAATCCCCATATCACAGTGTTTGTGACCAGGCATGTCCTGATGACCCCATCTCTCAGTTCCACGACAAGGAGTGTGCCTTAAGTCCTTCTGCTTTCAGTCATCACTCTCACTGCCAGATTCACTCAACTGAAGATCATTTTCTGCATCAAAATATAAAGATTTAACAAGTCAGTATCTGGACAAATAGTTAAACACACTAATATAACACGAGTGTTTTATTGGGAAACATGCCATTTTTCCATACAAGCTACATCCGGGACATGGAGAACCAAAACCATGACATCTCTCTATATGTCACTCATGAGGAAATCGACAAACTGTTTTGATAAATTTGGGTACTTTATATTTGCGAATGTGTCTATATAATAAAAAGAAAAAAAAAATCACATGTTGGCTTGAAGATATGAAGTCCATCTTCATGTGTTGAAGAACTTACATTTTTCATACAAAAGTACACTGCTGATCTGAGTGATATAGTTTCTGATATTTCACTCTGATTATGTCACTCCCAGTGTTTTCCCACTGACTACACACGCGTTGTGAAAATGGTGAACCGGTTCATAATTTAAAAAGTCTTTCGATTCACTTGCCTTTTTTTGTGTGGAGGTATCCATATAATCTAAAAGACCATTACATGGCTACATGAAGATATGAAGTTTATCTACTCGTGTTGAAAATATTTTTAGTAGTTCTCTTTGCTCACTCATGAATATATTCACCACTCAAAGATAAACTTCATATCCTGACACAGCCATGTAATCCATCCATCATCTATAACCGCTTATCTTGTGCAGGGTCGCAGGCAAGCTGGAGCCTATCCCAGCTGACTATGGGTGAGAGGACAAGTCTGGACAAGTCGCCAGATTATCGCATGGCTGACACAGAGACAAACAACCATTCACACTCACATTCACACCTACGGTCAATTTAGAGTCACCAGTTAGTCTAACCTGCATGTCTTTGGACTGTGGGGGAAACCGGAGCACCCGGAGGAAACCCATGCAGACACAGGGAGAACATGCAAACTTCGCATAGAAAGGCCCTCGTTGGCCGCTGGGCTCAAACCCAGGACCTTCTTGCTGTGAGGGGACAGTGCTAACCACTACACCATCGTGCCGCCCAGCCATATAATATCCTCTCATATTATACATCACACAGACACACTGCCTTGCAATAAAGATCCCCTCTCCCTTTTCATTGTTTCCACATTTTCTAAATTTACAACCTGGAATTGAATGGATGCTTTTGCTTTTTTTTTTTTGCACCACCTGATTTACACAATTTATCCAACAAGATGTAAAGATGTAGCCTGGCAAGCCAGAGTAAATGTGAATATTTAGTCTGGCCTCGCTCGTAGACATTTCCGAAGGGTGGGGGTGGAACAACCCGCTGTCTTTCAAACTGTCTCTGTGCGTATAGGCCAACGCTCTGACCAATCAGCGCAACAGTGACTGTGACGTAGTCAGAGCGCGCAGTGGGGGAGGCCTTGAAATAAATAATTTTTCAAAATGCGTATTAATTAATAAACAGGTTCTAGATATTGAGAAGTTTGGAGATAATGACCACAAGTTTGGAGTCTGTACCACATACTTAACATACACTTATTTTTTTCAAGGGTTTGCTTAAACTGTTTTTGAGAGTTTTTATTTAGTGGTGTTTGGTGAAATAATTTCCCTTAAATTTAAAATAACGGGAAAATAAGAAACAATCAAAAAGTAATGTTTCAAAGCTGTTTATTAATTCTTCATACTGCACAAACTAGCCCCATCCTTTCGGCTACGAGCGGAGCCAGCTGGTAGATCAGACTTTTGCCATAGCCGGTCGGCAAAACAGCGAAAACGTCCTTCTTGAAAAGGAATGAGCGGAGAGCCTCTTCCTGCTCATGTTTCAACGAAAACTCCAAGTCTAATTCTTCTAAAACTGATTCCAAAGCGGAGTCAAACGCGCGCTGTTCACTAGCCGTAGCCATCTTTCCTGTTGCGCTTTCTCCAGCGTCGCGCAGCTTTGTCGTCACTCCTGCAAAAGCCCGCCCAAAGAATCCAAACAAAAACCTTGCGTTGTGATTGGCGGGCACGATTTGATGCCCGGGGTGTTTTGTTGATATGGTGCGAGGCTAGACCCACTCGCAGGCAAAAAATATTTTTGGCCGCTAGGCGGGTGGGTCTAGTTTACTAGGCTAGTAAAGATGTTTTCTTTCATTGTGCCACACTGTGATTACAGGAAGAAAAAAAAAACCCTGAACATTTCTCTCCATCTTACGGAGCCGTAGAGGGGACATGGTGAATAAAAAAATAAAGCGTGGGAACGACTTATAAGGCGTGTGCACGAGATATTAATGCGCGCGCACAAGTTATAACCCGTGCGCACGCTTTGCGTTAAGGCGTGCGCTCGGGTAGTTAAAAGTGAGGGAACGAGTTACAAATCGTTCCCTCGCTTTAATTAAGGCGTGTGCACGAGATATTAATACGTGCGCTCGAGTTATAAAGGCGTGCGCACGGGTTATTAAAAAGTGAGGGAACGTCTTAAAACGTGTTCCCTCGGTTTATATCCAAGGCGTGGGAATGATATCCTATGTCGTTCCCTCGACTTATTAAAATATTCCTACACACACGTACACACAGGCTGTAGCTCACCATGGTAGCTCCGGAAATACTAGACGCTATTTTATTCTATTTTAATATTGGACTCAGATACACAGAAATCCTCGATGCACTTGCATCCCAACATGGCTTTATTATAAGTCTGAGACACCTCAAGAGAGTTCTGAGAGAGAATGGGCTTCGCCGGGAGGTGTCTCAGACTTATAATAAAGCCATGTTGAGATGCAAGTGCATCAAGGATTTCTATGTATCTCAGTCCAATATTAAAATAGAATAAAATAGCGTCTAGTATTTCCGGAGCTACCATGGTGAGCTACAGCCTGTGTGTACATGTGTGTGTAGGCAACGAGATCAACGAAAGCAAGGATATTGTGGGAATATTTTAATAAGTCAAGGGAACGACATAGGATATCATTCCCACGCCTTGGATATAACCCGTGCGCACGTATTAATATCTCGTGCACACGCCTTAATGAAAGCGAGGGAACGATTTGTAACTTGTCCCCTCACTTTTAACTACCCGAGCGCACGCCTTAACGCAAAGCATGCGCACGGGTTATAACTCGTGCGCGCGCATTAATATCTCGTGCACACGCCTTATAAGTCGTTCCCACGCTTTGTTATTTTTTTATTCACCATGTCCCCTCTATGGCTCCGTACCATCTGCATCATTTGTCAAATCATTCACTTCACTTAGTTTTAAACTCCTGGAATCGGGGAAATTTTTAACAGCTGAATACTGGGAAAAACATCACCCTGGTCTTTTTCCAATTGTTACCTCTTCAGTTTGAGCCTGTGCTTCTTTTGCTTACTGTGATTTCTGTTCTTGGCTGACAAGACATGATTCTTTGCTGTTGTAGGCCTTCCACCTCAAGGTTTGATATGTTTTTCTTTCAGAGATGCTTTCCTGCTCACCATGGATGCAAAGTAACCACTCTTTGTAGTGACTGCAGCTTTCCTTTCAGTTTAAACAAGTCTTGTTGTTCTCCTCTGGCCTCTCTCACTGACCAGGCTATTCTGCTGCTCACTGGATTTTTTTTTGTTTGTTTTTTTTTACATCATTCTGTGTAAACTCTAGATACTGTGTGTGAAAATCCAAAGAGATCACCAGTTTCTGTAATCAGTTACTGAAACCACATCATCTGGCACCAAACATGCCACAAAGTTAATGAGATCACTTTTGCTCCTCCCACTGTGCATGAATAAGTAGGTGGGCAGATGTTCCTAATAAAGTGGTTGACGAGTATATACAAAAGACACACCTACTGATTTTCTGAAGAATATTTGTAGAGCACTGTGTGAAATTAGAAAACATTTGAATGCGACTCCGTGTGACCATGTTACCAGGTCTGCACATTTCTTTCAAAATGTGGCTACTCCGACCAGTGCAAATACACAACACTGTAACCAAAGGAGGCGATTAGAACAGCAAAGGGAAAACTCAAGCTGGAACATGATGTTCAAAAGGTACACACTGGTGTGATGCCCTGTAGTGTATATAAATAAACTACTCACTGAGCGTGTTCATGAGGTGTCCACCGCCATCCTCGAAGCGCTCCTGAGAAGTGAGGATGGGCATGCTCTGGGTGGGCGCAGGCACTGTGTGAGATCTGCCTGATGAAGGCTGATTTTCATCTTCAGAGTCGCTGCTGCTCGAGCTGTCCTCACTGCTAGATGAGGAGGAGCTTTGAGAGTCGGAGGAGCTGTCACCACTGCTCATCTGGTCCATCACTCGTGCTTCAGCCATCAATTCTAGAAAGTACATGCAAATACGAGAATATAGCACGCAAGCTTGAGATGGAATCCAAACACTATACAGTCCTTTTTTTTTTTAATATATGGCAGACTCTTTGTTGCTAATGATACTATACATCAGGGCTATTCAACTAAAATTCGTGAAGATCCAGTTACATAAAATTCCATATAAGCTGCTGTCACTGAATGGCAATAAAACAATGGCTATATAAGACAATTCAAAGTGGTCATGTGTTGTTTTGCAGCAGAGCGCCATGTCAGCACTTTTGACCAGCGCCATGAACTCTAAACAGATGAGATTAAATGTTTGGTCACAGAAGGATATAAACATCTCCTGGGGATGTAAAAACATCCGAAAGATCCGCCCCTTCCTCACCACCTACTCTACTCCACTCCTGATCCAAGCACTGATCCTCTCCCACTTGGGCTACTGCAACTCTCTCTTTGCTGGCCTTCCAGCATCTGCCCCCAGACCCCTGCAGCTCATCCAGAACGCTGCAGCCCACCTGGTCTACAACCTCCCTAGTTCCTCCCACACTACCCCTCTGCTCATTGCCCTTCACTGGCTGCCTGTCACAGCTCACATCAAACTTAAGATTTTGGTGCTAGCTTATCAGGCAGTCAAGGGGTTAGGTCAGGGCTCGAAATTAACTTTTTTTCTTTGTGTCCCCCAATGGTCCCGAATTCTGTGTTGTATTGTCCCGAATGGAAGCAATAGTGTCCCCATTTTTTTTCCTCTCTGAAATAACCAGTGGTTAATATTATCATATGAAGTTACTATTATATTTGTAACTATGCGATTTTGAACCCTTTATATCATTTTTACAATAAGTCACAAGACACAAGCGACACATGTCCTATACATCATCTACTTCAAAATTACAGTTATTGCATTTTCAGTTTATTAAACTTTGGCGATCTCACTGTATGAATAGATACCCGTTTATTTAAAGGGGCCAACTAGCTCATTCAGAAAATGTTTCAACTCCCTACATCTGCAGTACACTTTAGTTGAAAATAAGACCCCTTTTATGTTCATTTCATCTACTTATACCTTAAATATCTGTTGGCACTTATAAGGCCAACTTATCATTTTCACCATTACCGTTATCCATTTTTATGAACTTTCTGTTATCCATTACCGTTATCCATTTTTATGAACTTTCCGTTATCCATTTTTATGAACTTTCCGTTATCCATTTTATGAACTTTCCGTTATCCATTTTATGAACTTTCGCTGCCGAAACGTGGGTGCACATGTTAGCAACATAGTGGCAGGTCCGAGCCTAGTTGTGCTGCTGACTGACTAAACTTTCTGAACTAGAAAGACACCAAGAAAACTCACTTATTCTGTTGAACGGTATCTTCCGTCAGTATCATCCACATCATTCCTGTTGTATTTTATAACGTGTCTAACAGTGTTCATTAAGTTCATTCAGTTGCTAGCGTTGCCTGCAGACCAGCCCTATCCACAGTAGTTCCTACCTAACCATAGCATCATAAGTCATAACCTAATAATCACAAATAACTTACCACATTGACAGGCGATGACACTTTGGATCCTGAAGGTCCCGGAGACGTTATGTCTGGGCTTTCAGTTTCTTCCCCGCGGTCGGTCCGCTTCAACCACTTAAGCATTTTTGTTCTGGCAAGAGTCGGCGCAGCGTGTGCGGTAGCAATTCCATTCCAAGTCCATATAATGCGGACTCCGGCCGAAGATTCTAGAACAGAATGCGCTGCTCTGTAGCCTACTGATGCAGGTGCATCGAAAGTGTAGCTACTAATGTATTTTTCGCTGTTAACGTTTTAAAATTAAAATTGACAAATTAGGTGAATGTCTACGTATGTGTTACGGCTTTGTAAATAATAATGTAAAACTTTTTTTCTAGATCTATTTTTTTCCATTGTCCCGGGATTGTCCCAGATATGATAATTTTGTGTCCCGATGACATTTTTTATGGTCCCCGGGACGTCGGGACACCGTTAGTTTCGAGCGCTGGGTTAGGTCCAGCATACCTCCAGAGTCTGATCTGACCCTACACACCAGCCAGACCCCTACGCTCTACTGCTGCTGGTCGCCTGACCCCCACCTCCTTTCCTCTCCTGCCCAGCTCACTCAAGACTGCCATCTGTTCCGGCTCCCTGTTGATAGAATGACCTTCCCATCGAGGTCAGAATTGCCGACTCCCTGACCACCTTCAAGTGCAGACTGAAGACTCACCTCTTCAAGCTGCACCTCTCCCCTGCATCCCTGCCCACTGTGTAACCATGTAGCGGTCTCGACCAACCCAGTGTGTGTGCTGTCTAGCTTGGTCATGATGACTTCATGTTAAGCCCCGTCTACACGATCATACATTTGTCCAAAACATTATCATACAAATGTATGATGATGTTCAAGTTTGTATGATCATGTTGTGGATTTCTGTCCACACGATCATACATTCTCTTCCTTGGGGGCTGCCATTTTGTATGTCACATGACAGGCAGTGTAGATCACATGACCCGAATTAACAATCTGATTGGTGGATGACCCAAAATGTTGTAAGATGTTGTGAACATTTGTTGGAAAGTAGAAACACGATTCTAAAACTTTGAACAATCATCATACAACGTCATACAAGTATGACGTTGTTCAAGTTTGTTGGGAAAACCGTCCACACGATTATACATTTGTCCATGAACATCATCATACATTTATATGACGATGTCCATGGACAAATGTATGATCGTGTAGACGGGGCTTTAGCAATTGGGGTTCTATTTTTCTCAGTTTAGTTCTACTTTGTCAGTTCACTTGTATGGTTGGCTTGTTTTCCTTGACAGTTTGCTGGTTGTGTAATATTCTGTTGAAGTAACAAAGTGTTATTCTTTAACTTGTTCATTTGGCACGAGAACTCTCTTGTCCAGAAGAGAGTTCTAGTACCAAGTTTTTGTTCAGCACTTCTTATACCTGTCTTGCATTTGTATGTTGCTCTAGAGAAGAGCGTCTGCTAAACGCCTGTAATGTAACGTAATATAATCCTTTCTTCATCGGTCTGTCTTTATACAGCCTTTATATACAAATACAATAAAAAAAATCTATGAAAATTATTCTTCCTTCTGACAATGTCTTTAGCCTTGTAGCTAGTCTCTGGTCCCATGAAATTCCTTCAGCTAAATAATTTATACAAAATTATGAAATATTACAAGATGATCTGCTACAGAAGCATGAACTACAGCCTGTTTTACCATCCATACGGTTAATGTTTCTAGTACTCAGTTCATTTTGCTGAAATGCTTGGCACGGTCTGGGTCAGCTGACAACCCCTGCTCCTTTACCATATAAACTGGATACAGGTTACCTTTCTCAATGTCATCCATGGGAGAAGCAGGAGACAACTTTTCTTTAGCAGGGGAGCTCTTGGAATTGTTTGGGACTTTCCCTCCATTGCCACTCTTCATTTGCTGACTGAGCCTAGTGGTCTGCTGCTCCAGACGTGACTGGATCTTACTGCTGCCCTCCGCTCTGTGTTCAAACAGACAGACATCATGATAGACAAATATATTACCAAGGGAGAGAACAGTTCATTACAGCAGGGCTGGGTGCTGCTGTGAGAAATACATACCTGGTCTTTTTGACCGAAATATTGCTACTAAGCTTCTCCAGACGATATTCTCCTGTGTCATGGTTTACAATAAGAATGCACTCCTTCATATAAGGCCTTTTGGATCCTTTAAACACTGTAACTGGAGCAGTGGATCCCTGTGGGAATGAAAAATAATGTGTTCATTACTATTTTTTTCTCCATGTTGTGCATGAGAAGGTTGGTAAATCCGATTACTCTGATGGATTTGCACAGGACGCTGTAGTTATTTGTCCTACCTCCAAGTTAGGCAATGTTATAGTGACTTGTTCCCCTTTTCCAACTTCCAGATCCCCCTCACATGTAGTGTCTATTGATGCTGGTTTAAAGTCATCTGCAAGTACAAATTAACACAGAAAAATGAAAGCTACTTGAGTTACAAATCAGAGATTGACCGTCAAAGCTATACCCACTGCTGGTAACTAAGCAGCTCTGTTGCTATATTTGGTGACTTTTTAGATCCCTTCAGTGACTTTTTTTTTTTTAATAAATAAAAAGGGAGCCTAGTGAAACACCCTGCGATGACCTGGTGACTTGTCCAGGGTGTACTCCACCTCTCACACAGTCAGCTGGGATTAAGCTCCAGCATGCCCATGACCCTGCACAGGACAAGCGGTTATGGATAATGGAAAAAAAAAAAAAGCCCTAGTGAAATCATCTACCAGATTTTTTTGCAGCTCGCACACAACTGCTGCGGAGAGAGCACACTAGGTCAACTTGCCACCAGAGACAAGCCTGGCTTTGCTGTGCTTGCACAAGTCTCTACTCCCAGTGAACCATCACTAGGCTTGTTAGCTCATGTATAGTATCCTGTACCAATATCCTACCGTCTCCCCTAACTATCACCAACTGATGATAGAGTTGCCCATAACTTTGAAGGGATGTAGGCTAACCAGTGTATTTGAGCAGGGTGTGCAGTGATGGGGAAAAAGACACGCATACAGTTGTGGTCAGAAGTTTACATACAGTGACATGAATGCCATCTTGGATATAAATGTCATGGCAATATTTGGGCTTTCAGTAATTTATTTGAACTGCTCTTTTACTGTGGCAGAAATGTACAGCACACATTTTTAATTTAAGAATGAGAAAAAAAAAGCACCATCACCACCACCAACAACAACAAAAAAAATGCTAGAATTTGGTGCACAAGTTTTAAGTTTCTTTGTTTCTTCTGAAATCAACACAGGGTCAAAATTATACATACAGGGTCAAAAATATACATACAGCACACCGAATATTTGGGTAAAATGTCTCTTTGTAAGATTCACCTTGACCAAACATTTTTGTTGATCATGAACAAGCTTCTGGCAGAATTCTGGTTGGATATTTCATGACTCTTCATGGTAGAATTAAATTAATTTTTTTTCTTGGCATGGACTCAACTTATAAGCACACTCCATATATTTTCAATAGGGTTGAAGTCAGGACTTGTTTTAAGCTTAATGTTAGCCTGTTTTATCCTCCACAACCAGCTCTGATGCATGTTTGGGTTCATTGTCCTGTTGTAACTCCCAAGTCGTATTCAAGTTTCTGATGGTTTATGCTGAAGAATTCTGAGGTAGCCCTCCTTCTTCATTATTCCATCCACTTTGTGCAATGAACCAGTTCCACTGGCAGTAAAACAGCCCCAGAGCATGATGATCCTACCACCACCACCAACTGGTACACTGTCCCTCTGTACATGGTGGTCATTGTGGCCAAACAACTCAATCTTTGTCTCATCTGACCATACAGCTTTCCTCCAGAAGGCTTTTTCTTTGTCCATGTGGTCAGCTTCAAACTTTAGTTAAGCTTAAAGGTGTCAATTTTGGAGCAGGGGGTTATTTCTTGGATAGCAGCCTCTTAGTCCATGGTGAGCTGAACTGTAGACAGTCAGTGTGTTTACATGCACATAGAGAAAATCGAATTTCTGCCGTAGCTCGACTGAAATCGAAGTTCTAAATGCCATGGAAACACCTTAGCTCGGCTGAAATCGAACCGAACTGGATTTCTCGTAATCGAGCTACGCGACCTAGATTATGCGATTGTAGCCGAGCTACTTAGTGCATGTAAACCCTATTGAGCTACGTAGTCGAGCTACTTACTTCAGCACTGCCCCTTCCTGAAGTGACGAGACCCCAAGCGGGAAACACGACAGCCTCGGTCGGCATGACAACAGTAGTAGTAGCAGCGAGCAGCAGAAGAGGTCAGGAGGAACAAGGAGAACGAACGAACGAAGAAGAGAAAATGGCGAGCAGAACACGGAACTGATAACTTTGTTTATACTCTTGAATAGCTCTTCATGACGACAACCGGAAGTGTACCAACATGATGGGGCATGTAGCGCCACCTGTGGCTCGGGTGCACAATGTACCTCACACAATAGCTCGATTTCCTTGTGTGCATGTAGGATTGGATTTCTCTGGCACCCCTGCTGGGACCCTTAGCTCAATTACCGACAGTAGCTCGATTTGGATGTGCATGTAAATGCACGGAGTGATCCATCAGCTTTCACTTCATGGCAGGGCTGTGCCATGGTGGTTCCCAGGTTGCTCCCAGGTTTGAAAGTGGTTTACAAAATTTTATTGGAACTTCTTTACAAAAGCCATTTTGTTGAGAAAATTTGCTAATTTTTGTAACCGTAACCAAGCAACGAACTAGCCAATAGCATTTCAGAAATACGGCCCCGTGTTAAGGAAAAAAAAGCCCTCCTTGATTGACCAATCAGAATTGAGTAATTTGGCCCCATGTATTATAATTTTAATTAAAGATGTATGCTGTACAATCATTCTGCCACAGAAAAAGTTAAAAGTTAAAGCGAATCATTGGCCGTAAAAGAGTGTTTTTTTGGACTCAAGTTGGTCGCCACCAAAAGTGCAGGATCTCATGGTCAAAAAACCTGGACAGGGTGCAAACTACAGTAAGCAAATGATAAAAGGTAGAAAAGGAGAAATTATAAGTTATAAACATATCTGAGAAATCCGCCATTTCGCACATGAATTTCTTTCGGCGGCGACCAACTTGAGTCCAAAAAAACCTCTCTTTTACGGCCAATGATTTGCTTTAACTTATGACAGAAGTTAAAACCACAAACGTTTTCCAAGTACACACAAAAATTCGGGTCCAAAAAAGACCGTAGAAAAGGTAAAAACAGCTATTATAGAAATGGATTGCTTAGCATCGCTAGTCAAACTCATGGTTGTCAAGGAATGTCAAGTTAGCTTGCCCACCACAGGCTTGTTGCTATGGGGAAAACTGACATGACCAATTCCTGCAAATGGCCTATACCACCTTTGTAATACACTTATGTTAACTATATATCTGCAAACCTGTTAATTTATGCAAATTTGTTATATTATATACAGTGCTGAGCATAAATGAGTGCACCCCCTTTGAAAAGTAACATTTTAAACAATATCTCAATGAACACAATTTCCAAAATGTTGACAAGACAAAGTTTAATATAACATCTGTTTAACTTATAATGTGAAAGTAAGGTTAATAATATAAACTTAGATTATACATTTTTCAGTTTTACTCAAATTAAGGTGGTGCAAAAATGAGTACACCCCACAACGAACATCATGGACGATGCCAGTCACCCTCTGCACACCATCATCAGCAACCAGAGGAGCATGTTCAGTGACAGAATGCTCCTTCCCAAGTGCAGGACGAACAAACTCAAAAACTCCTTTGTCCCTCACGCCATCAGACTGTACAACTCCTCTCTGGGGGGGAGGAGGGGTAACAGGAGGACAGAGGACGGGAAGGAGCAGTAGCCTAGCCTAACAATAAGCAATACCGGACAATGTGCAATATAATGTGCTATATCTCTCCTACTGCCCCCCCCCATATCTTATTCTTTTTATATTTGTATATGTAAATACTTAATTTATTTTAATTTATCTAGAAGTTTTTCTCTATTTCTTTTCTCTGTTTATCTGTAATGATGCTGCTGGAATCTTAATTTCCCTGAGGGAACCCACCCAAAGGGATCAATAAAGTTTTATCTAATCTAATCTAACAAAAACTACTACATCTAGTACTTTGTATGGCCTCCATGATTTTTAATGACAGCACCAAGTCTTCTCGGCATGGAATGAACAAGTTGGAGACATTTTGCAACATCAATCTTTTTCCATTCTTCAGCAATGACCTCTTTTAGTGACTGGATGCTGGATGGAGAGTGATGCTCAACTTGTCTCTTCAGAATTCCCCAAAGAAAATAATTTCTTTTACACCACAAAAGTGAAGGCTACAAGAAGATCAGCAACGCTTTACTTCTCGTCTCATCTGCTTCCGCTTTATCCGGGACCGGGTCGCGGAGGCAGCAGTCTAAGCATGGAAGCCCAAACTTCCCTTTCCCCAGACACCTCGGCCAGCTCCTCGGGAAGAACACCGAGGCGTTCCCAGGCCAGCCGAGAGACATAGTCCCTCCAGCGTGTCCTGGGTCTCCCCCGGGGCCTCCTCCCGGGGGGACATGCCTGGAACACCTCCCCAGGGAGGCGTCCAGGAGGCATCCGAAAAAGATGTCCGAGCCACCTCAGCTGATTCCTCTCGATGTGGAGGAGCAGCGGCTCTACTCCAAGCTCCTCCCAGGTGACTGTGCTTCTCACCCTCTCTCTAAGGGAGCGCCCAGCCACCCTGCGAAGGAAACTTATTTTGGCCGCTTGTATCCGCAATCTTGTTCTTTCGGTCATTACCCAAAGCTAATGGCCATAGGTGAGAGTCGGCACGTAGATCGACCAGTAAATTGAGAGCTTCGCCTTTTGGCTCAGCTCCTTCTTCACCACGACGGACCGGTAAAACGACCGCATCACTGCGGAGGCTGCACCAATCCGCCTGTCGATCTCACGCTCCATCCTTCCCTCACTCGTGAACAAGATCCTGAGATACTTAAACTCCTCCACTTGAGGCAGGACTTCTCCACCAACCTGAAGAGGGCAAGCCACCCTTTTCCGGTCGAGAACCATGGCCTCGGACTTGGAGGTGCTGATTCTCATCCCAGCCGCTTCACACTCGACTGCAAACCGCCCCAGTGCATGCTGGAGGTCCTGGTTTGAAGAAGCCAACAGGACAACATCATCCGCAAAAAGCAGAGATGAAATCCTGTGGTTCCCAAACAGGATTCCTTCCGGCCCCTGGCTGCGCCTACAAATTCTATCCATAAAAATTATGAACAGAACCGGTGACAAAGGGCAGCGCTGCCGGAGTCCAACATGCACCGGGAACAGGTCTGACTTACTGCCGGCAATGCGAACCAGACTCTTGTTCCGTTCGTACAGGGACCGGACAGCCCTTAGCAAAGGACCCCGAACCCCATACTCCTGAAGCACCCCCCACAGAATACCACGGGGGACACGGTCGAATGCCTTCTCCAGATCCACAAAGCACATGTGGACTGGTTGGGCAAACTCTCATGAACCCTCGAGCACCCTATGAAGAGTATAGAGCTGGTCCAGTGTTCCGTGACCAGGACGAAAACCGCATTGTTCCTCCTGGATCCGAGGTTCGACTATCGGTCGAATTCTCCTCTCCAGTACCCTGGAGTAAACCTTCCCTGGGAGGCTGAGAAGTGCGATTCCCCTATAATTGGAGCACACTCTCCGGTCCCCTTTCTTAAAAAGAGGGACCACCACCCCAGTCTGCCACTCCATAGGCACTGTCCCCAACCGCCACGCGATGTTGCAGAGGCGTGTCAACCAAGACAGCCCCACAACATCCAGAGACTTGAGATACTCAGGGCGGATCTCATCCACCCCCGGTGCCTTGCCACCGAGGAGCTTGCAAACCACCTCAGTGACTTCGGCTTGGGTAATGGACGAGTCCACCTCTGAGTCATCAGCCTCAGTCTCCTCAATGGAAGACATGACGGTGGGATTGAGGAGATCCTCAAAGTATTCCTTCCACCGCCCGACAATGTCCCCAGTCGAGGTCAACAGCTCCCCCCCCGCACTGTAAACAGTGTTGGCAGAGTACTGCTTCCCCCTCCTGAGGCGCCGGACGGTTTGCCAGAATTTCTTCGAGGCCGACCGATAGTCCTTCTCCATTGCCTCCCCGAACTCCTCACAGTTCCGAGTTTTTGCCTCCGCAACTGCCCGAGCTACAGCACGCCTGGCCTGCCGATACCCGTCAGCTGCCTCAGGAGTCCTGGAGGTCAACATGGCCCGATAGGACTCCTTCAGCTTGATGGCATCCCTTACTTCCGGTGTCCACCACCGGGTTCGGGGATTGCCGCCACGACAGGCACCAGAGACCTTACGGCCACAGCTCCGAACAGCCGCGTCCACAATGGAGGTAGAGAACATGGTCCACTCAGACTCAATGTCCCCCATCTCCCCCGGAAACTGGGAAAAGCTCTCCCGGAGGTGGGAGTTAAAGACCTCCCCAACAGAATGCTCGGCCAGACGTTCCCAGCAGACCCTCACCATACGTTTCAGCCTGCCAGGTCTGTCCAGCTTCCTCCTCCGCCAGCGGCTCCAACTCACCACCAGGTGGTGATCAGTTGACAGCTCAGCCCCTCTCTTCACCCGAGTGTCCAAGACATAAGGCCGGAGATCAGATGAAATGACAAAGTCTATCATCGACCTCCGACCTAAGGTGTCCTGGTGCCACGTGCACTTATGGACACCCCTATGCTCGAACATGGTGTTCGTTATGGACAAACCGTGACTAGCACAGAAGTCCAATAACAAAACACCACTCGGGTTCAGATCGGGGAGGCCGTTCCTCCCAACCATGCCCCTCCAGGTGTCACTGTCGTCGCCCACGTGAGCATTGAAGTCCCCCAGTAGCACAATGGAGTCCCCAGTCTGAGCACCCCTCAGTACCTCTCCCAGGGACTCCAAGAAGGCTGGATACTCTACACTGCTATTCGGCCCGTAGGCACAAACAACAGCAAGAGCCCTCTCCCCAATCCGAAGGCGCAGAGAGGCGACCCTCTCGTTCACTGGGGTAAACTCCAACACATGGCGGCTGAGCTGGGGAGCTATAAGCAAGCCCACACCAGCCCGCCGCCGCTCACCATGGGCGACTCCAGAAAAGTGGAGAGTCCAGCCTCTCTCGAGGAGCTGGGTTCCAGAGCCCAAGCTGTGCGTGGAGGTGAGCCCGACTATCTCTAGCCGGTACCTCTCAACCTCCCGCACAAGCTCAGGCTCTTTCCCCCCCAGCGAAGTGACATTCCATGTCCCAACAGCTAGCCGCTGTGTCCGGGGATCAGGTCATCGAGGCCCCTGCCTTCGACTGCCACCCAATCCACACTGCACCAGCCCCCTACTGCTACCTCTGTGGGTGGTGAACCCACAGGAGGTCGGGCCCACGTCACCTCTTCGGGCTGAGCCCGGCCGGGTCCCATGGGCAAAGGCCCGGCCACCAAGCGCTCGCATGCGAGCCCCAACCCCGGGCTTGGCTCCAGGGTGGGGCCCCGGCTGCGCCATACCGGGCGACGTCTCGGTCCTTGGTTGTTGCTCCATTAGGGGTTTTGGTGAACTGCTCTTGGTCTGGCCTGTCACCTAGGACCTGTCTGCCTTGGGAAACCTTTACAGGGGCATAATGCCCCCGACAACATAGCTCCTAGGATCATTCAAGCACACAAACCCCTCCACCACAATAAGGTGGCAGTTCTAGGAAGGGAATGCTTTACTTCTTTAGATAACTGCAGTGAATTTGCATGCCGATTTTCTTCAACCCTTCTCATCAGAAGACGCTCCTGTCGAGGTGTTAACTTCCGTGGACGACCTGGACGTCTCTGTGAGATGGTTGCAGTTCCATCTTTCTTAAATTTCTGGACCACTTTTGCTACAGTATTCTGACTGATAAGTACGTCAGAATACTGTAGCAAAAGTGGTCCAGAAATTTAAGAAAGATGGAACTGCAACCATCTCACAGAGACGTCCAGGTCGTCCACGGAAGTTAACACCTCGACAGGAGCGTCTTCTGATGAGAAGGGTTGAAGAAAATCGGCATGCAAATTCACTGCAGTTATCTAAAGAAGTAGAAGGCCAAACTGGGGTGACTATTTCCCATGACACAATACGGCGTACACTGCAGAGGAATGGCATGCATGGATGCCGTCCACGAAAGAAGCCTCTCCTAAAGCCCAGGTACAAAAAAGCCCGCCTAGAGTTTGCCAGGGCCCATGCTGACAAAGATGAAGACTACTAGGACTCTATATTCTGGAGTGATGAGACCAAGATAAATGTTTTTGGAACTGATGGCTTCAAAACTGTATGGCGTCGGAAAAGTGAGGAATACAAAGAAAAATGCATGGTGCCTACAGTGAAACATGGTGGTGGCAGTGTCCTTATGTGGGGCTGCATGAGTGTTGCTGGCGTCGGGGAGCTGCATTTCATTGATGGCATCATGAATTCACAGATGTATTGCTCTATACTGAAAGAGAAGATGCTACCATCACTCCGTGCCCTTGGTCGTTGTGCACTTTTCCAACATGACTAAACATGCATCTAAGGCCACTGTTGGATTTCTGAAGAACAACAGGGTGAAAGTGATTCAGTGGCCAAGTATGTCTCCTGATCTGAACCCAATCGAACACCTATGGGGAATTCTGAAGAGACAAGTTGAGCATCACTCTCCATCCAGCATCCAGCCACTAAAAGAGGTCATTGTTGAAGAATGGAAAAAGATTGATGTTGCAAAATGTTGCCAACTTGTTCATTCCATGCCGAGAAGACTTGGTGCTGTCATTAAAAATCATGGAAGCCATACAAAGTACTAGATGTAGTAGTTTTTGTTGTGGGGTATACTCATTTTTGCACCACCCTAATTTGAGTAAAACTAAAAAATGTGTAATCTAAGCTATATTATTAACCTTACTGTCACGTTATAAGTTAAACAGATGTAATATTAAACTTTGTCTTGTCAACATTTTGGAAATTGTTTGTGTTCATTGAGATATTGTTTAAAATGTTACTTTTCCAAGGGGGTGCACTCATTTACGCTCAGCACTGCGTGTGTGTGTATATATATATATATATATATATATATATATATATATATATATATACACACACACACACACACACACAGTGGTGCTTGAAAGTTTGTGAACCCTTTAGAATTTTCTATATTTCTGCATAAATATGAGCTAAAACATCATCAGATTTTCACACAAGTCCTAAAAGTAGATAAAGAGAACCCAGTTAAACAAATGAGACAAAAATATTATACTTGGTCATTTATTTATTGAGGAAAATGATCCAATATTACATATCTGTGAGTGGCAAAAGTATGTGAACCTTTGCTTTCAGTATCTGGTGTGACCCCCTTGTGCAGCAATAACTGCAACTAAACGTTTGCGGTAACTGTTGATCAGTCCTGCACACCGGCTTGGAGGAATTTTAGCCCATTCCTCCATACAGAACAGCTTCAACTCTGGGATGCTGGTGGGTTTCCTCACATGAACTGCTCGCTTCAGGTCCTTCCACAACATTTCCATTGGATTAAGGTCAGGACTTTGACTTGGCCATTCCAAAACATTAACTTTATTCTTCTTTAACCATTCTTTGGTAGAACGACTTGTGTGCTTAGGGTCATTGTCCTGCTGCATGACGCACCTTCTCTTGAGATTCAGTTCATGGACAGATGTCCTGACATTTTCCTTTAGAATTCGCTGGTATAATTCAGAATTCATTGTTCCATCAATGATGGCAAGCCGTCCTGGCCCAGATGCAGCAAAACAGGCCCAAACCATGATACTACCAGCACCATGTTTCACAGATGGGATAAGGTTCTTATGCTGGAATGCAGTGTTTTCCTTTCTCCAAACATAACGCTTCTCATTTAAACAAAAAAGTTCTATTTTGGTCTCATCCGTCCACAAAACATTTTTCCAATAACCTTCTGGCTTGTCCACATGAGCTTTACCAAACTGCAGACGAGCAGCAATGTTATTTTTGGAGAGCAATGGCTTTCTTCTTGCAACCCTGCCATGCACACCATTGTTGTTCAGTGTTCTCCTGATGGTGGACTCATGAACATTAACATTAGCCAATGTGAGAGAGGCCTTCAGTTACTTAGAAATTACTCTGGGGTCCTTTGTGACCTCGCCGACTATTACACGCCTTGCTCTTGGAGTGATCTTTGTTGGTCGACCACTCCTGGGGAGGGTAACAATGGTCTTGAATTTCCTCCATTTGTACACAATCTGTCTGACTGTGGATTGGTGGAGTCCAAACTCTTTAGAGATGGTTTTGTAACCTTTTCCAGCCTGATGAGCATCAACAACACTTTTTCTGAAGTCCTCAGAAATCTCCTTTGTTCGTGCCATGATGCACTTCCACAAACATGTTGTGAAGATCAGACTTTGATAGATCCCCGTTCTTTAAATAAAACAGGGTGCCCACTCACACCTGATTGTCATCCCATTGATTGAAAACACCTGACTCTAATTTCACCTTCAAATTAACTGCTAATCCTAGAGGTTCACATACTTTTGCCACTCACAGATATGTAATATCAGATCATTTTCCTCAATAAATAAATGACCAAGCATAATATTTTGTCTAATTTGTTTAACTGGGTTCTCTTTATCTACTTTTAGAACTTCTGTGAAAATCTGATGTTGTTTTAGGTCATATTTATGCAGAAATATAGAAAATTCTAAAGGGTTCACAAACTTTCAAGCACTACTGTATACACACATACTGTATATTATATTATATATGAGAGAGAGAGAGAGAGAGAGAGAGAGAGAGAGGTCCGTCTCAGGCCCTGTCCACATGGCAACGGATTCAGGTGAATCCGATAAAATTTTTTATCGTTTCGGCCTGGCGTCCACACGGCACTGGCATTTTGGGTGCCCCAAAACGATATTTTTTGAGAACGGTTTCCAGAGTGGAAAAATCTGGCAACGGCGCCGTTGCGAAGTCGTCTGGATGAGTAGAACGGATTTGTTTACGATGACGTCACAACCACATGACTAGAACAAGTCATCACGCCGGGTAGAAGAAGGGGTTTATGCGCATGCGTCCTACTTCTTCTATTGTTCTGGTATCTCCAATGGGAACGTCTTACAGCGCACGTAGAGGTGTGGCATGTGTATTGCATCGTTTTCAGCAAGCGTTGCGTTGCCATATGTACCTGATATTTTACTGATCCGTTGCCCATGTGGACGCGATATTTTTTTACCCGCTAAAAAAAAAAAAATCTCATTGCCATTGTCGTGTGGATGTAGCCTCAGAAACTGGTCTCTCGTTTGGGACATTATGGTCAAAAAATAAATGTTCTAATTTTACTTTTTTTTTGCATTTACTCAATGTTTCTTTTGTCATGTTTCATAAGAATAAAGATAGTATCTTGCTTTATCTGGCCTCCACTGTGGAAAATTTTTATTACAATTCAAATGCTTTTGTAAAATTGATTTACATATAAAATAACTACATCATGAAGAATTAAAGCCCCTCCTTCACAGATGAGGGGAAGATGAGGAAAAACGACAGTGGTAAAAGAACAGCGATTGTACCGGCTGAAGGTCGCGCGGGTCTCTGCTGCGGCGCTCAAGCAATGGGACATCACTACCGCACCGGACGGAGCACGAGGCGGGGGTGGGGCAAAATGACTGGCCGTAGATTCTATCAAAGTTTGATCTAAATTGACCATGGTTGCAAAATATTGGCCAAAAATATGCAAACACTACGAAATATGAAAGTAAGATGAAAAAGAAACATTCTATTGCCTTATACTGCAAGACTAAAACGAAATAAAACTGTCAAAACTCACCTTTTCAGTGATAACGTCTGAACAGATCACTCGTCTAACAAAGACCGCAAATGGAAGCACGATCAACTTCTAACTGTTGGAGTGGAAAATTCCATTCTACACATGCAAATTGTTAATGTGTGTCCTTCCCCGCACACAAATAACACACTACTGTAAAAAATAGACCACAACTCATTTTATAGCTCAGAAATTCATACAAGACCAGCTACCAGTGTAACATATTCTGTAAGAAACATATTCTATGCCTAACTTTCAGCTTTCATTTAAAAAAAACAAAATCGTAGATTTATAACAATTTTTATATGGCGTAGTGATTTTAAGTTACTACTTTTGGTGAGGTAGTGACCTTGACCCTGCGGCTTTCCGTTTAGATCAAAACACACGATCGTATTGGTTTTGGGTATGCGGAAAATGGAGTTACGACGGTGATCAAATATTTTGCATGATGTTTTATTACGGTTATGATTATTCTGTGAGCGCACCAATCCTTAGGTGTATAAAGTTACAACTTAAAATACAATCAGTGGTAACTGTAGACTTTTCAGTGAACTACAACCTTTTTAAGGGAATGCGATGTAGTCAACCGTTTATCATGCCCCAGATCAAGCAGCCATTTTTCCACAAATTTGCAGAATTTTTGCCAAATTCTGAATATTCACATCAAAGATTTAGTTTTATCAGTATTATTTCATCATTTTATTTAAAATTAAAACCATCACCATTCAAAATTGCATAGTTTATTGACTGAGTATATTTAGTGGGGTACCCACACAGTACCCAGTTTCTGAGACATACATACACATTTTTTATATATATATATATATATATATATATATATATATATATATATATATATATGGGCGGCACGGTGGTGTAGTGGTTAGCGCTGTCGCCTCACAGCAAGAAGGTCCGGGTTCGAGCCCCGTGGCCGGCAAGGGCCTTTCTGTGTGGAGTTTGCATGTTCTCCCCGTGTCCGCGTGGGTTTCCTCCGGGTGCTCCGGTTTCCCCCACAGTCCAAAGACATGCAGGTTAGGTTAACTGGTGACTCTAAATTGAGCGTAGGTGTGAATGTGAGTGTGAATGGTTGTCTGTGTCTGTGTGTCAGCCCTGTGATGACCTGGCGACTTGTCCAGGGTGTACCCCGCCTTTCGCCCGTAGTCAGCTGGGATAGGCTCCAGCTTGCCTGCGACCCTGTAGAAGGATAAAGCGGCTAGAGATAATGAGATGAGATATATATATATATATATATATATATATATATACACACACACACACTTTTTTGTATACTTAGTACTTTTGCACTAGTCCTTCACTGCCTTATCTTTTTCTCTTTATATGTTTTGCTGCAGGGCGGCACGGTGGTGTAGTGGTTAGCGCTGTTGCCTTACAGCAAGAAGTTCCGGGTTCGAGCCCCGTGGCCGGCGAGGGCCTTTCTGTGCGGAGTTTGCATGTTCTCCCCGTGTCCACGTGGGTTTCCTCCGGGTGCTCCGGTTTCCCCCACAGTCCAAAGACATGCAGGTTAGGTTAACTGGTGACTCTAAATTGAGCGTAGGTGTGAATGTGAGTGTGAATGGTTGTCTGTGTCTATGTGTCAGCCCTGTGATGACCTGGTGACTTGTCCAGGGTGTACCCCGCCTTTCGCCCATAGTCAGCTGGGATAGGCTCCAGCTTGCCTGCGACCCTGTAGAACAGGATAAAGCGGCTAGAGATAATGAGATGAGAACAATGTAAATTTCCCCTTGTGGGATAATAAAAGGCTCTTATCATAGTGTCTGGGTTATAAATAGTTTATGACCAAAAACTTAAGAAAAATTTCCTTGATATAAAAACACACAAATATATAAACATGATCCCCGCCGTCCAAATGAATATGCAAATTATCCCGTTGCGTCATCTGACGACTTGTAGTGACTTTTCGAGCACGCGCTACCTACTTTTCCCTGAAAAAGACCTGGCAACAGTGGTTACACCACCAGAGGGCGCACTTCAGACGCAGCTGCCGAGTTTTCCGGCTGTCTCTTCCTAAAGTGAACGAGTCAGCTTTTTCATTAATTTTCTAAGTTTTCTTTTAATTAAATATAAACCCGGACACGAAACGTTATCTTGAAAACCCAGGATGATAAAACATAAACGTTTGGATTTAATTCCTGCTAAACGCTCAACACTCAGCAGATAGTTTAATAGCTGACTAATACAGTGCCTGTATTTTTTTTTTTTTGCCTCATGAAAAGTAGCATTAGTTGCCAACTTTTTGGACTTATCAGCAAATAAAGAAACTCTTTTTAGTTTTGAGGTTAAGGTATTTGTATATATAAGAAGACTCCACTTACATCGTACCGTATGGAAAGCACTTTTTGGTTGTTTCTCGAAAGTTTCGCCTAATTTGAGGACATGTTCTTGATTGTCAAAGTTTGAGTATGCTGTCCCATTCATTCTAATGACAATTTTTCTGTCATATGTTAACTAAATAACCAGTCTGTAAATTTCCACGTCTTTTTCGATAGCATCAGCAGAACTCAGTCACGTTAGCCACCTGAATTTAGCTGAAGAAATACAGCAACTTGTCAGGGATTTCCAAAGGACCCCAGCGAAAGTCGCACTTATCACAATAAAAGTCCCCTACATTGCCCAAACCGCCTGGGTTTGTGATTTCAAATGTAGTCAGTTTCCTCTCAGGCAGCTATTTACATTGCAAGTTGCTATACCTAGCTTTTTTTCCCCTTCTAAATTTACCTACAAAATAGGCCACTTTGTTTGTGTACAGTTACTGACTGCAACCCATCTGTTACTCTGCACACAGTGTCAGCTCCATTATGCCAAGGGACCTTGGGGTTTCATCTTTCTCAGCACATTCATTCATGTTCAGGGTGGAACATTTGAACAAAATGTAAACGTTTGCTAACGATGAAAAAAACAAATCGAGTTCAGAGACTTTACTCGAAGGAAATCTACCAAGAGAAGTCCAACTGCTCACTAGTCTTGCTTTGAGATATTTGGGATGTTATCCAATTAAACCTGAAGTCTAAATGGCATAAGCCATGGCAAATGATCATTCTGCACTTATGTTTTTGTAATCAATAAAAAGAGCCATATGCTTCCAAATAAGTGTATTTGATGAATGACTAACAGTCTGAATGCAAATGTTTTACACTACCGTTCAAAAGTTTGGGGGTCACCCAGACAATTTTGTGTTTTCCATGAAAAGTCACACTTTTATTTACCACCATAAGTTGTAAAATGAATAGAAAATATAGTCAAGACATTTTTCTGGCCATTTTGAGCATTTAATCGACCCCACAAATGTGATGCTCCAGAAACTCAATCTGCTCAAAGGAAGGTCAGTTTTATAGCTTCTCTAAAGAGCTCAACTGTTTTCAGCTGTGCTAACATGATTGTACAAGGGTTTTCTAATCCTCCATTAGCCTTCTGAGGCAATGAGCAACACATTGTACCATTAGAACACTGGAGTGAGAGTTGCTGGAAATGGGCCTCTATACACCTATGGAGATATTGCACCAAAAACCAGACATTTGCAGCTAGAATAGTCGTTTACCACATTAGCAATGTATAGAGTGGATTTCTGACTAGTTTAAAGTGCTTTTCTTTCTAAAATAAGGAAATTTCAAAGTGACCCCAAACTTGTGTATATTATTGAAATCATTCTTGCACTGAAGCAGTATTACATTCCCACTGCTATTGTCCTGATGTTCACTCATCTGGACAATAAATTGCCTTTTACTGCAGTGTTTAGGGAGATTTGTTTAAGGTGATTTTGCAAGGTGAAAGAGAGTTAACAAAGGAACCATGTAATTTCTGAGACTGAGACACACACTAAATCCATATTAAAATATTTATCATAGAGCATACCTATAGAATGACACCTGGATGTGTTAACAGTGAAAATGGTGCGTGTTATAGACTGTAGTTTATACAAAGTAAAATGTTTTGAGAATTTATTTGAACACTTCTTTATTAAGAAAGAAACGTCTGATGGAAAGATTTGCCACAGGATTAAGGATCCCAAGATTTGCCTATAAAATAATAGTTACTGGAATAGAGGAGCTGGTATGAATACTAAATAGGAATAAAAATGAAAAATAAATCAGCAGCTGATTATTTTCCAAAAACTGCAAGTTCCAAAGTGTTTTATTTGTCTTATAAGACAGCGATTTGCCAACACTCACAGTTGCTATTTATAAAAAGGAGGACATATCATACTTTTTATGTTTACAGGCATTTATTGTTGTGGAACTTCTGTGGGGGAAAAAAAAAAGTTAGTTCCCTATTATCACTTACAAGCTCTATAAACAGTTGTCCGCTCACCAGTATTTTTTTTTTCTCTCTAATGAAACCAAGATGACAAAAATATGCAGTTTGTCATGTTTTAGAGAAGCTGCCACATCCGATGACAACAGCCTTACCTCTGACTGTTACACAGCACTGATACTGGAGACTCCTTCCAAAAAATGCTAAACATTTCCTCACAGCAAACTTCACCATATCAACAATTACACACCTTTTTAAAATCCATTCGTGTGGTGCATCCAACACAAGATCCTGTGCAAGCTACTACAGAAAAAAACACATTTGATGATGAAGTGCATTAATATAAATGTGCAATTTGAATGACTAAGAGCTGTGGTTATAGAAAATGAATCAACACCTTCTGGGAAATCAGACTGAGAATTCAACAGTGTCATGGTATAATTATGTTTAATTTAGGATAGCTCACCGAGTCATTCACTATTACGTGCATCATCAACTTTCAATCTTGCAATAACAACTACTGTATATTTGCAGTAAATGGGGCTGATTAACTCGACACGTTTGGAGTAAATCTCACTGCATCACCTGTTCACTGAAGTACTGATCGTATTGCCTGTGGCTCAAGTGAACCTATGGACTGTCTGAAAAGTTTGGGGTTTTTTTTAAGCAGCACATCATGAAGCTGTGTACTCAAACTAGACTCTACTAGTTCTGTTTCAGGTGTTGTTTCGCTTTGAAAAAGCCTGTGATGGAAGATGTAAAGCAGGCAGATGTGGACAGTGGTGGACACTTTATATGTTTAAAAAAAAAAAAAGGGGGTATGCAAAATAATCCACAGGAACAAACAGTGTGGATGTCTTTAACTGGGCATCCCTTCTTTTAAAGGGAGAGAAATCAGATGTAGTTGCACAGGGCTGGAACGAAGCTGACGGCTCAGAGTACAGACGAAGAAGTAGTTCAGGTTTCAAACAGCTTCTTGAAGGCAGCACAGATCTCCTGGATCATGTCAGAGGTGGTGGTGGCACGTCCATACTTGTGAAAGGCTTGACTGTTACACTGCCTGGTCAGTGAGGCAGCACCGAAAGCAGCCACCAGTGTAGGATTTATACTGGAGAAACAAATACTTGCATTAAATGTGTGTGTGTATGTGATCCAGATGACGATTAACTGGCAAGCTTACCCTTCAGTTGCATTTAATGATGAACTGAAAGCCCAATGGGAAAAGACGCCTAGAGAGCCAGACAGTAGATCTCCCTGTCCTCCACAGCGACGCCCACTTCCCTCATGACTGCATGTTATCACTGAAGACAATGGGAGACCAAGGCAGCAAAAATAAGCAACTGTGATTTTAAAGACAGTGCACACCGAAGGGGAAATGGTTGGCTTTAAACCAGCTGACCCTGGTTGCCGTCAGTGATGATGTCCTCTTCTCCTTTCAAAACCAGAGTCACGTTACCCAGTGCGATACTCAGCTGCTGGGCAGTAACCCTGAGGTCACTGCTGTCCAGCGGCTGATGGTGCTGTAATCAAAAATGTGAAACTCAGCTCATATTATAGAAATATTTTAACGCATTATTTCATTTAGTTATACATGATAACATCAGCCTACATAAATGACTAAGAATAATAATTTACTAAGGTTATCCCTTACCATTGCCTCATAGAGACGACTGAACTCCATGAAGTTGGGTGTTAAGATTCCTCTCTGATAACCTTGAATGACTGACGGTTCTTTGGAAACTAACCAAAGTCCGTCCTGCAGGAAAACAAAGACAAAACATTATACTTTGATCTGTTTCATACCTGTTTTATAGGTTTCTAATTTAACAGAAAGAAATCTCCCAACTTACTGCATCGATAACTATTGGAATTCCTCTTGATTTTGACTTTTCAATAACCTCCTACAAAAGTATCATCATTAGACATTATGCATAGTAAACAACTTTCACATGTATGTACAGTGCCCTCCACAATTATTGGCACCCCTTGTAAAGATTGGGGGGGGGGGGGGGGGGGGAATCCACCTTTAAGTGAAGTCGCTTCATCTCACACTGAAACAATGAGGGGAAAAAAATCCATCCTTTAATTGAAATAAATTTATTCAGAGAAACACAAAGACCTCATCAAGAAATAATTATTTTCAACAATAACACATATACTACCATTATTGGCACCCCTGCATTTAATACTTTGTACAACCTCCTTTGCCAGTAAAACAGCACAGAGTCTTCTAGCAAACCTTCCAAATAATCTCTTGGCATGGAGGTGGCGTCTGACGGGGGTTTTGGAGACTTGGAAATCCCAAGATTTTACTTTTTCTTATAATTCACCAAAAGTGATCCTTGGGTTTTTGTTTTGCCTCTCTTGCCCTCCGCCTCACTGTATATAGGGTTATAAAAATAAACTTGGATTTTCTTCCAAGCAAGTTTGTAACAGTTCCAGTCAGTGTCGACTTGTTTATTATTGCCCCAACAATAGAAATGGACATTTTCAGGTGAGTGGATATGAATTCACAGATTACAGCTTGAAAGTTCCTGCACGCTCCAATCAACTCAAAAATGTACAATTTAAAATGTACAATTTAAAACAGGAAACATGCTTCAGTTACACTGTGTTCACTTTAATTTTCAGGGGTGACAATAATAGTCATACGTTTCTGTTGAAAATAATTATTTATTGATGAGGGATTTGTTTTTCTCTGAATAAATGTATTTCGATTAAAGGTAGACTGCCTTTCAGATTTTTCAAGTGTAGGTGATAAAAATAATTTTCCCTGACACCTAATTATTTTTATTTAGTGGACCGAAAGCTACTGAATTCGAATCACAGACTTCCAGTTTTATTAGATTTTTAAAAATAGAACAATTAATGAATTTAGGGCCACGTGGCCCTAAATTCTCCGCTATTTTTGCCTGCTTCACCATGATGCAATTCAAGATACTACGTCGTGCATCACATGGTGGGCTTTCTCCGTTCGCACAAGGCATTGTGGGATACAAATTTGAAACTGGAGAGAAAAATGGAGGATGCGAGTGTGCAAATGAAACGTGAAAGACTAACTACAGTAACGGAAAGCAAGAAAAAAAGATGTTATCTTGCGAAGGAAAGGAAACGCAGGACCAAACTAATAAATAATCAGCAGTCAGTGAGCACCTCGGTGTGTTCAGCTGTTCACCTGTAGGTAAACCTGTAGGTGGCAGTAACGCAACACTGTATGCCAGCTGCTCTAAAACCCAAAAGAAGAAGTAGGTAAACCTGCGCATGTGCACATGGACTTCCTCTGTCTGCTTGACCGCACAAAGTGAGCGATTTTATGCACATTATTTGCTCGGGAATCTCCTCAAATTAAACAGCTTCCCAGCCACAGAATGGCCTGATATTTTGTGAGATATTACAGAAATAAACATACAAATCACAATGACTAAATTTCAGAGTGAAATAAATTTCACAGATTTTATGAAATCGAAAGGCCGTCTAGCTTTAAAGGATTTTTCGAATTGGATTTTTCTCATTTTTTCACAGTGTGAGATGAAGCTACTTCACCAAAAGGTGGATTTTTTTTCCTAACCCTTTTTACGCATCTTTACAAGGACTGCCAACAATTGTAGAGGGCACTGTAGGTAAGTAAGCCAACTGACTTTTTGCTTAACTCTCATTTTCTCTTACTTTTGCATTATTAAGAAGTTTGTCCTCTCTGCCCAAGCCTGGACCCACCACCAAACTATGGAGCCTTGGCAGCCATTTTTCTATTTCCTGCACAGCATTGGGATGGTCTCTGGAAGTTTCAACATGACAGAGAAGAGCACTTTAAATCACTAGTGAGAGTAGATGTAATAATCAGATTAGATGGTTAGATTAATGGACTCACAGCACAGGATGAACTATGAGTTCAGGGCTGTAAGATTTAATCACAGTAGCAGCATCTTTGGTGCAGAACACGTGGGATAGATCCGCACCCTAAGGAAGAAAACCCAAAACCACACGACAAGTGTCACATACAGGCTAAAATTTAATTCTCCCATTTATTTTGTGCAAATGTTTGCTTACACATTACACTACATACTATTTTCAGTGCAGAAATGGCAGCAAAGTAAGGTGCTCCAGTGTACCTAATGAAACAGAACAACTCATTATGAAGCAGAATAACTCATGGGATAAAGAAAATGGTGCTGGTGCACATTTAACATTTGTTGTCCATTAAAATGAAGCAGTCACTCACTCTTGGCATCCTCCAATGACTCCTATGCGACCGTCTTGACCCTTATGTTTTTTCGATGTCAGCGGAGGAATGGTATTTTTAACCAATGGCAGGACGTCCATGCTTCTGTGTGCGACTCCTCCCAGGGAAAATGTCCGCTCAATAACTAAAGAAAAGACCACAATCATTTGAATGATTGCTTCAATCATATCATTTCCTTAGCACTGTTCTAAAAAGAAAAATAAATTTCCCATTATATCTGACGAATAATAATGCGTCCAAGTGATAATTCATAACGTGAATGGATATGCAAGCTTTGGAATCACATTTCTCTCCAGCTCTAAAGGCCACCCAGACCAGAAACAAATTAAAAACACCAACAAAATATACATTAAGCTGAACTGGCCAGATCTACAGGACCTAATCAGCGATCAAATATGGCAAACTGAAACCAGAACACATTAGGTCAGTAGTGAATGGCAACAGTCCTGCGCAGACCTGGAGCATGTGGCGGACTGGGGCTGGCATAATCAACCGGGCAGGTTTGGTGGCTACGGCTGCCACCAAATGGACGTGCACGAGTTACAGAGGGACCAGTCTTTGAGTTACAAGTGGACTGAGGAGCAGGTGATGATGATGTGACCGTGGGTGTGGCGAGACCAGCAAACATCTGGCCCAGCATCTGCAACATGTGCATCTCTCTCGTGTGTTCCGTCTCCCTACGGAGGTCCTCGGCTTGGAGCCGCTGCTCCTCAAGCCTGTAGAAGTTCTCTTCTGCCTCCAAACTCTGTTCCAGAAACTTCTCCATAAGTTTCTCCAGTGACAGGTTTGCAAAACGCTTTTTGTGCCGCCTGCTTCCTGCGGAGGACGGATTGGCGGTGGGTTGTTCTTCAGTCTGCTTTGCTGGAATGTCTGGTACATCTGTAACAAATATATACACGAGATAACGAGACAAGGTGAACGGATATGCTGTTATACATGTTCTATGTATTGTGAGCTGGTAAGTGACAGGATACTTACTGCTGCAGCTGCCCACAGTCACTGGAATGGGGTAAGGTGGATACTCGATCTTCACAGGGTACTCCATGTTTGAGCATTCTCCTGCACCGTCCATGTCCGACTCGTGCGGTTGGTCCACACTCTCTCCATCTTCTTCAGTGCCGTCCATGGTCTCATCTCCTTCAGCACCCATGCCATCCATGTCATGGGCATCGAACCCTGCTACCGACCTGCTGCTCAGGATCCTCTCCATGTCTTTGTAGAACCTGAAGATCTTGGCATAGTGACCGTTTTTCTTCGAGGCCTTTTTCGCCTGGAAATACTGTCTCTTCAGGCTCTTAACCCGCACCCGGCACTGATCCGGGGTCCGATCGTAGCCCATGTCCCCCAAACGACCAGCCACGTCGCGGTAAACGTGACTGTTTCGGAAGTTTCCGTCCAGCGCCGTTTGCACGTCGTGTTCTCCCCAAATAGTCAACAGTGCTCTCGTCTCCGCGTCTGACCAGTGGTATCCTCGGGTGGGATTCACTAACATGATCGAGCGGTGCAAAAAAAAAAAAATTAAACCGGATTTGTTAATCAAGTTCTTCAGGCAGATCGCGTTTATTTACTGTCAACTAGCTAAGCATTCAACTAGCCAGCTAGCTAGCTAGCTTACCGACGTTAGCCAAAATCCAGCTACTTATCTAGCTAGCCTTTCTTTTACTTTTTTCGTGTGCGCCATAATTCCTGATGGCAGCTGTAACAAAACTGGGTCTCAGAGACCTTAATGCCTGCATTCAGAAAAAAAATAGCGACCAAAAGGCGCTAATTACAATTACGTTACCGTTATGTTATATTACAGAGAGGATTATCAAAACTTAAGCTAAGCTCCTCCTCTCTGTAGCCACAACACATACGTCAGAGATTTTGCGTACTACGTCATTTCGTTGTGCACACATTTAGCGCAAAAACAAAATAAGGGTCTGAAAAGCTACATTTTCAACTTTATTTCGTCGTGTATGACTAATGACAACGTTTAACACAGCCCTAGATGTTAACAGCGTGCCTTATTGAAGGTAAACTAGGCTGCAGTTTTGACCACCAGATGTGGATTTACCTTTTTCATACAGAAGATTTACTGCAAAACAGAAGGCTACAGTTAGGACGCGGAGGAGCAACTTTGCTGCTTCCATGCATTCCGATCTCACAACAGCTTTAAAAACAACACCGCCACTGATCACTTCTGGTCTTACCAATGGACCAACTTTGGAGCGATGCAGCAAAACTGGCGAATGCACGTTTAAGCGGCATCGGGCTCACGTCGGCGTGCGTTCAAGTGAATAGTGATGTGTCGTTCATGGTTGAGTCGACACATTGATCCGGTTCTTGTAGGTGAACTCTGGGAACCGACTCCCATATCTGATGAATCGTAATCGAGGCTTTGTGTTTGTTTTGGTAAACATGATAGTTTTCTGTGTTTAGCACTCGTACCAACATCCGAATTGTTTTTATTTCCCCAAAAATAATGATTTAGATTAGCCAGAATGGTGACTTTTTTTTTACTTCTCTGATAAAAATCTTCTATAGGAATCCTATAGAAAAACTTAATGGAAATCCTGTAGAATTTTACTTCATGTAGAACCCAAGTTCTATAGGTACATTCTATTGAAAAAATCCCTATAGACCAGTTCTATAGACCCAGCAATTCCGCATCTACTATTGCTCCAGGTTCTTTTGGCATTCTTCCCTGCAAACTGCACTGTTGATCAGTCCCTAAAATTTGTCACCTCGATATACACATATGTGTAAATACTTGCAGTATATTTTGGAGTAAAAATTATAAAATATTTTAAGATAGATCATTGTGCATCCTGCTAATGGATTTATACTCATCAAGATAGATGCAGGGGGCGGCACGGTGGTGTAGTGGTTAGCGCTGTCGCCTCACAGCAAGAAGGTCCGGGTTCGAGCCCAGCGGCCGGCGAGGGCCTTTCTGTGTAGAGTTTGCATGTTCTCCCCGTGTCCGCGTGGGTTTCCTCCGGATGCTCCGGTTTCCCCCATAGTCCAAAGACATGCAGGTTAGGTTAACTGGTGACTCTAAATTGACCGGAGGTGTGAATGTGAGTGTGGTTGTCTGTGTCTATGTGTCAGCCCTGTGATGACCTGGCGACTTGTCCAGGGTGTACCCCGTCTTTCGCCCGTAGTCAGCTGGGATAGGCTCCAGCTTGCCTGTGACCCTGTAGAACAGGATAAAGCGGCTACAGATAATGAGATGAGAAGATAAATACAATGGTTTATTTCCACTAAATGGGCGGCACGGTGGTGTAGTGGTTAGCACTGTCGCCTCACAGCAAGAAGGGTCCGGGTTCAAGCCCAGTGGCCGGCGAGGGCCTTTCTGTGTGGAGTTTGCATGTTCTCCCCGTGTCTGCGTGGGTTTCCTCTGGGTGCTCGGGTTTTCCCCACAGTCCAAAGACATGCGGTTAGGTTAATGTGGGGCGGCCTTGGGCTGAAGTGCCCTTGAGCAAGGTACCTAACCCCTGACTGCTCCCTGGGCACTGTGTGTGGCTGCCCACTGCTCTGGGTGCATGTGTTCACTGCTTCAGATGGGTTAAATGCAGAGGATGAATTTCACTGTGCTTGAAGTGTGCATGTGACAAATAAAGGTTTCTTCTAAAATGCAGTTACTACAGGTGGTGTGATGTTTCAACTAGTATGAAATGTATAAGTTTAATAAACAACCATATTTTCCTAAAGAAAAATAAACCTACAACTGTAACTAATTTTTCATCTCATCTCATTATCTCTAGCCGCTTTATCCTGTTCTACAGGGTCGCAGGCAAGCTGGAGCCTATCCCAGCTGACTATGGGCGAAAGGCAGGGTACACCCTGGACAAGTTGCCAGGTCATCACAGGGCTGACACATAGACACAGACAACCATTCACACCTATGGTCAATTTAGAGTCACCAGTTAACCTAACCTGCATGTCTTTGGACTGTGGGGGAAACCGGGGCACCCAAAGGAAACCCACGCGGACACGGGGAGAACATGCAAACTCCGCACAGAAAGGCCCTCGCCGGCCACAGGGCTCGAACCCGGACCTTCTTGCTGTGAGGCGACAGCGCTAACCACTACACCACCGTGCTGCCCTCAAATACAGATTTCCATTTTAATAGAAATTTTCTGTCCTAAAGAACACACTTGGCAAGTTCTATAGAACGCTGAGAAAAGCCTATAGAAACTTCTTGAAACCATACTGAAATCCTGTAGAACACCAGAGTTCTATAGAAAGTCCTATAGAGTTCCATTGAATCCTATAGAACTTCTATAGGACATTTTTGCAGGGTTTTTATAGATTTTTTTAAAACAACGACAACCCATAGTATACTGTTATGTTGTTAATTAAAAGTTTCAGACATTATTGAACTATGCATGTGATATACACGTCATGAAGCCGTTTGGGAGCCGAAAGAGTCGAGTTTTATTGGTGAGCCGAGCCGATTGAACTGACTCACTGAAAGGAGCCACAATTCCTGTGGAACGCTAACGCTGGATTGCCCTGTGTTGTACTGTATTACGTCACTCCAACCTCCAATCAAAATGCAGGAAAAGGCTAAGGCTGGATTCTGATTGGATATACGTACCAAGAAAATAATCCCATTTAACCTGATTTCTTTTGTCTGTATCACAGTGTCTAGATTAAAATGTCATTAAAGTGAGACAAGAAAACTGTTATGTTTGTACTGCATTATGCTAAATGAAATGAAGTAAGGTAACAGGTTGTAGTCCAAGTGTAGTCCTTTACACGGATGGGCAGGAGTCTGTGTTGCCCCGCCCCTATCTGTTTATTTCCTGCGTAGTCAGCTTTAAGAGTTCAACTTGAACTTCCTAAATATGGTAAACGCTCCAAGTTTGCACTATTCTTGGGAAACGGTTTTCGTTCAGCTGTATGGCCGTAAACTTATTTACTCATGTGTTCGGGGAGTAAAAACTCAACCATGTCATGTGAGAAACAGACAAAAACACTCGTTTATGGCTCATCTGTGTTTAAAGGGAAAAAGTTAAACATGGCGTTTGGTCTGTGAAAGTGAGCAGGAGGAGTGTGGGGCTGACTTGTGACTATGGCTGAACCTACGAAGAAACTGAAAAAACCTGATGTGAAAATTGTCATGCTGGGTGACATGAATGTGGGCAAAACATCACTGCTCCACAGGTACACCGAGAGGAAATTCAAGGACACAGTGAGCACAGTTGGAGGGGCCTTCTTTCTCAGGCAGTGGGGGCCCTATAATATCTCCATATGGGACACTGCAGGTAGGAGATTCGACCCATGCCTCAGACACATATCATACTTTTACAAACATGTAGTTTAACGGTGTTCATTTTTCATCTTAAATATGTATCTGATTGTCATTCATTCATTCATTCATTCATTCAAACATTTCCAGTGGTAATATTCAGCTGAATAAAAGTTTTTGTGCATGTTGTCCCCATGTGTGGATTTTCTCTGGCTCCTGAAAAGCATGTCAGTGAGTAGGCGACTCCTCTTCCTGGACAGGTATCCCCGGGTGGTGTAGTGGTTAGTACTGTCGCCTCACAGCAAGAAGGTTCTGGGTTCAAGCCCAGTGGCCAAGGGGGCCTTTCTGTGTGGAGTTTGCATGTTCTCCCCATGTCTACATGGGTTTCCCCGACAGTCCAAAGACATGCGGTTAGGTTAACATGGGCTGAGGTGCCCTTGAGCGAGGTACCTGACCCCTGACTGCTCCCCGGGTGCTATAGTGTGGCTGCCTGCTGCTCTGAGCATGTGTGTGTGTTCACTGCTTCAGATGGGTTAAATGCAGAGAATGAATTTCACTGTGCTTGAAGTGTGCATCTGACAAAGGCTTCTTCTTCAGTGTGTTCCTGGAATAGGATCCTGATCCACCATAACTCTGACCAGGATAAAATGCTTAGTAAAAATGAGTAAACAACCTATTTCCAAGATATTGGCAAATTTATAGCGATTCTGGCAAATTTTGCATCAAGTAATTATTTGACTACTAATGGAAGAACTTTTATTCATCACACCTCTCTGCATTTAACCCATCTGAAGCAGTGAAAAAACACACATACCCTGAACAGTGCGCCCAGGGAGCAGTTGGGAGTTAAATGCCTCGCTCAAAGGCACCTCAGCCCAAGGCCGTCCTATATTAACCTAACCTGCATGTCTTTGGACGGTGGGGGAAACCGGAGCACCTGGAGGAAACCCACGCAGACACGGGGAGAACATGTAAACTCTGCACAGAAAGGCCCTCGCCGGCCACGGGGCTCAAACCCGGGACATTCTTGCTGTGAGGCGACCTTGCTAACCACTACACCACCGTGTCACCCATGGTTTTTAAGTAGCCTTTTATTCTCTTTATTCTTTTAGCTGTTTACATTGGTCTCAGATGAGCTTTACTGGAATCACTGCATAAGTATATTTATTTATTTTTTGCGGTGCGGTTTCCATCAAATCCTGCGCTCTGATTGGCTGGTGAGCGGGTCCGTATCTTAGGATATGGACACTGGTTATGGACCTCTGGCGACTCGCTCGTTCACAACAACAAACATGGTAGCATTTTTTTGTCAACATTTTATCTTTTTTTTTTTTTTTTTATAAGATTATTTAAGATTATCAAAAATCTTATAAATGTTTTGCCAGCATTTCTCAGGAGTATAGCATTAATTTTACAGCATGGATAGCGATAACGACAGTGTTCACAGCGAAAGCGAGTTTTACTACCCTGAGGAAGAAGAAATAAAAGAAACATTTCAGGAGAAAGCTAAAAACCTGTAACTGTTGCTGCCGCTGAGCAAAAACATGGCTGAATCCTGAATGACTCAATTTTGTATAAATAAGGGACTACATAGGTGGCAAAATGTAGTTGGTCCCCCCCCCCCCCCCCCCCCCCCCATGGAAGTGCACTTGTATACTGAGGAGGAAGCCATTTGCATTACAGCCGTGAATGAGGATTCAAAATGGCGGCTCGGCTTGGTTTTCCCTATTGGGTGTTCTCGTTTTCTGTTAGAATTTGGTAAAGAAAAAAAATATTATTTACTACCTTAAGGTTGGTCTGTATCGTGAAATACCGTGACCTCGGCCTTGAATACTGACCTCGGTCAGTACTTTCAAGACCTCGGTCACGGTATTTCACGATGCGGACCTCCCAGCTGGTAAATCTCACATCTTTTTCATAAAATCAGGGCAGCTTAAAAAATAATAGCTCATTGAAAGCTTAAGTTTTTCTTATGGGACTGACTGTTCCTTAGTTATGAGGTAGGCTAAGCAGTTTAACAGTTTTTATTCATATAGCACTATTCATTTTGAGTCCAGAAGTTCAGAGTGCATAAAACAATCCACAATCATAAACTCTCTCTCTCATAAAGTCCATCCTTCTAGCTATTCATCCATTAATCCATTTTCTGTACCGCTTTGCCATTGTGGGTTGCAGGTGAGCTGGAACCACACCCAGCTGATATTGGGCGAGAGGTGGGATGCACCCTGGACAGGTCACCAGTCTATCAAGGGACTAAAACAGGGCGATAGACAGCCACTCCTGTTCACACCTATGGGCAGTTTAGAGTAGCCAGTTGGCCTAATACTCATGTCTTTGGACTGTGGGAACAAACTGGAGCACCCAGAGGAAACCCATGCAGGCACAAGGAGAACATACAAACTCCACACAGAAAGGCCCCAGGCGAACCTGGAACCTGCTTGCTGTGAGGTGACGGTGCTAACCACTGCACCACCATGCTACCCAAGGATGAAAGTAAAACTCGTGAGAGGGGAAAAAAATGCTGCATAAATTTGTATGCAGAGTTAGACATGTCTTTTACACCATACAACATGCTTTCCAAAACACATATTTTGGCTTGGCCCTTGAGGGAATTCATAATGATCTCGTACTGTAGTATACCTACTAATGAACAAGACAACACGAGAAAAAAAATTACACCTCTAGAACATTTGAGAACTAGGAAACACATGCTAGTGTCTTCGCCATAGGCTCTAGCATGTGTTCTTTCATCAGAATGGAGTGTACGTTGTATTTTGGCAATCACTGAACAGACCTCTCTTGTTTATTTACCATGCAGCAGCACAGAAAAACAAGCCACATGATCCAGTTTACAAAAATCATTATTAACCCAGACTGTACAGGGTAGAAACAGTGCATATGTACACAGTCGTCCAAAGCATCTGAGTCAACATGGGCTTCTTATGAGACATCATGAGGTCTCTTAGTTTCCTATTATAGAGTAGGCATAGTAGACTGTTCCAATGAGAAGGTGAACAAATTGTCACAGGACCTTATGGTATTTACCTCTCCTTCCTTCACATACATAGGCTTTGTTTTTATCTGTTGTTCTCAGGGTTTTAATTTTGTTTTTAAGAGAATATTTTGATGTCAGCTCATTTATATCTTTCGTTCACTGATGACCTTAGCCCTCTAAACTTCTTTCTGTGAGATCACTACCTGTGGAATTGGTATCCTTGCTATTGACAGCTGACTTAGTGCTGCAGATTTTCCCCCCCATCAAGCCAAGTCATATGCTTGTGTGAGAAGCACTTGCGAGTGCATCTCAAACAATTAGAATTTCATGAAAAAGTTCATTTTTTTTTCTGTAACTAAAATTTAAATGTTCATGTGTTCTATATTCATTACACGTAAAGTGAAATATTTCAAGCCTTTTTTATTTATTTTTTAATTTTGATTATGGCATATAGTTCATGAAAATCAGAAATTCAGTATCTCAAATTATTAGAATATTTCCTAAGATCAATAAAAAAAAAAAAGGATTTACAATATAGAAATGTCCAACTTCTGAAAAGTGTGTTAATTTATGCACTCAATACTTGGTTGGGGCTCCTTTACCATGAATTATTGCATCAGTGGAGCGTGGCATGGAGGCGATCAGCCTGTGGCACTGATGGTGTTTATTGAAGCCCAGGTTGCTTTGATAGCAGCCTTCAGCTCGTCTGTATTTTTGGGTCGGGTGTTTCTCATCTTCCTCTTGACAATATGCCATAGATTCTCTGTGGGATTCAGGTTAGACGAGTTGGCTCGCCAATCAAGCACAGTAATCATGGTGAATAAACCATTTGGTAGTAGTTTTAGCACTGTGGGCTGGTGCTAAGTCCTGCTGAAAAAAGAAATTGGCATCGCCATAAAGCTTGTCAGCAGATGGAAGCATGAAGTGCTCTAAAACCTCCTGGTAGATGGCTGTGTTGATTTTGGACTTGATAAAACACAGTGGACCAACACCAGCAGATGACATGGCACCCCAAATCATCACAGACTGCAGAAACTTCACACTGGACTTCAAACACCTTGGATTCTGTTCCTCTCCACTCTTCCTCCAGAATTTTGGACTTTGATTTCCAAATTAAATGCAAAAGTCCTCTTTCCATCTGAAAAGAGGACTTTGGACCACTGAGCAACAGTCCAGTTCTTTCTCTTCTTAGCCCAGGTAAGACACTTCTGATGATGTCTCTGGTTCAGGAGTGGCTTGATATGTGACAGTTGTAGCCCCTTTCCTGAAGATGTCTGTGCGTGGTGGCTCTTGATGCACTGACACCAGCCACGATGCACTGACACCAGCCTCAATCCACTCCTTGTGAAGCTCTCCCAGGGTCTTGAATTGACTTTTCTTGACAATCCTCTCAAGGCTGCAGTCATCCCTGTTGCTTGTGCACCTTTTTCTAGCCAGCCTTTTCAGAAATTACCTTCTGTGGCTTACCCTCCTTGTGGAGGGTGTCGATGATTGGTTATGTGTACTGAACTAGACCGAGAGATGCACGGCATTTATACTATTACTCAAGCTTGAAATTCTTTTGGGCTGTAGGACATAATTATCAAAATTTAAAGTAGAGAATTGCTTGAAACATTAGTTTACTTGCAGTGAGTCTAGAATATATTGATTTTTTTGTTTTATCTTCCTAAATAACTGATTGATAAATATTGAACTTTTTCACAATATTCTAATTGAGATGCACTGGTGTATCTTTCAGTAATCAGTCATGACTCATCACTTCGATTTTTAATGTTCATTCCACAGTGTCCCTTTCATTACTACTAATGGTTAAACATAATTAACTGGTATTTTTTACCTCTTGATTTACATATGTATATTTTTCATACATTCTATTTAAAAGAACTATCCATCTTTTTTTTTTTTTTTGGTAACAGATGTTAATTAGCCAAAGCAGAAATTTGCCTTCACCCAGCTGGGTCAATACTGGTGGAACCAACTTTGGCTATAATTACAGCTGCACATTTTCTGGGACAGGTTTGGGCTCTAACAATTTCAGGTTAAAACATTCAGGTTCATGGTTTTTGAATCAGGGAAGTGTAGTTTCCAAATTCTATGCATGTTGTATTTATTTGCCTTTCTTTGCACATCTGGATCCTGCACATTCTTGGCAAAATTGCTGAAGTGCTGTCGAGTTGGATGTAAACTGTTATTGAACAGCCACAGATTGCCACAGAATCTCAACTAGATAAAGCTCAAATGGTTTCAGGTTAAAGCATTCAGGTTTATGGTTTTTGAATCCGTGAAGTTTATAGAATTTGGAAACTACATGATGTATTCAGGGTTGCACCGTAATCGTTTTAGTATTACGTCACTTCATCTCCTCCTTCAGAATACTTTCAGGTTCAGAATGCTGACCGTAATGTATATGGTACATATTTACAAAAATGTGGGAGAGAATGTAGAACAAAGCCCAGTCTCACATCCTCAAGCAAGCACAGATGTGTACTCACTGGAAGCTATTGTTGTGAGACTTGAGGGCTGAGGACCATTGCATATTTCCACAACAATGCAGCCTTTGTTTTTCCACTTGCCACTGTTCTAAATATTGCAGCAACCTTTTGGTAAAGTATAAACATAGGAAAAAAATATTTACTGACGCATCATTTAATTCCTCTCCTATCTGCTGTCTCCTTACCCTGACTCGATTGTGTTCTAGGTCGCGAGCAGTTCCATGGCCTTGGTTCTATGTACTGTCGTGGTGCAGCTGCAGTCATCCTCACCTATGATACAACCAGTTGGCAAAGCTATGTAGAGCTGGAGGACCGCTTCCTATCTCTAACTGACACCGCCAATGCTGACTGCATCTTTGCCATAGTAGGCAACAAAGCTGACCTGACTGACTCGCATGCCCAGGCTTCAAATCCAGACGGAGAGGAGGGGACCGAGCCTGCACGCTTGTCTCATTCTTCCTTCTCTCTTCAGCGCAAACAGGTGAACAGAGAAGATGCCATGGCTCTGTATGGACGTGTGCTGCATTACAAAGGGCTGGACGAGAAGGCCTGTCTGCCCGCTGAAAGCATGTGCTTTGAGACCAGTGCTAAAACTGGCTACAATGTGGATTTTTTGTTTGAAACAGTATTTGACTTGGTGGTCCCCTCAATCCTGAAGAAGCGGAATGAGGCTGACAGCTCCACTGTTGACCTGGAAGCACCCAGCACAGGCAAGAATACTAAAGCTGGCTGCTGTGCCTAGGAGGAGGGTCAAGACCAGGAATGCAGATTTACTTCTGAATACAATGAAGGAACAGAAGGTTGTTTACATTTCATGGAAAACTCTGGTAACCCTTTCTGTTAGAAAGGAAGACCAAATTTTTCTAATTAGAGTAATTTGTAATGGTCAGTGTTGAAAATTATGATTCAGTATCAAATAAATGAGTATTCAAGACAGAATGAAGGTCACAGCATTTAAGCTGTTCATCAGTATTTTTCATTTGCCCTGCTGTGTTTGACTTAATTTTATGTGATGCGCTGTGATTCTTGGTGATTCCACTTGCCACTTTTTTTTTTTTTTAAATGAAAATATCTTGTAACAAAGGTCCAAAAATATAAAGTATAAATTTTATTCATCAGAAAAATAAATGGTACACATGATCACAAGTTAGCATGCAGATAATCTTCATTTATCCATCTTCAGTTCCGTCTTTATCCTGGTCAGTGTCACAGTGGATTCAGTGGTGTAGGGGAGGGGTGCTACAAAAGGCCCTTGTTACGGGGGGGAAACGCCAGACCACAAATATAGCGAGAAGAAAAGGTCAGTGTGATCAGAGTTAAAGATGAGTGTTTTTTGTTAACTGCCTTAAAATCAGATTAGTGTAGAAATTTAGTTTCTCCAAGTTTGGTGTTACAACAGGGGTGTTGGTGAAATTTTTCTAATATATCCTGTATGGCCAAAATTATGTGGACACTTAACCATTGCGATCATATGCTTGATGCACATCCTATTCGAGTTTTTCCCCCCTTTGCTGGTATAACCGCTTCCACTCTTCTGGGAAAGCTTTGATACGTTTTGGAGCATGGCTGTTCGGGTTTGCCCGTTCTAACACAAGCATTAGTGAGGTCAGGTATTGATGGCTGGTGAGGAGGCCTGGAGTGCAGTTTGCATTTCAGTTCATCCCAAAAGTGTTCAGTGGGCTTGAGGTCAGGGCTCTGTGCAGGACACTTGAGTTTTTCCATATCAACCTTGGCAAGTTAAGTCTTCATGGACGTTGCTTTGTGCACAGGGACATTGTCAACAGGTTTGCGACCACTTAGTTCCCATGAAGGAACATTTTTATAGAAATGCATTCATTAAAATAGTGCGCTTCCAAATTTGTGGCAACAGTTTTTGGAAGGTCCACATATGGGTGTGGTGATCAGTTGTCCATATACAGTACATTTTGTCCATATCGTGTAATTTCACACCTTTTAATTGTGCTACTGGGTGGATTTGAAGTTTATCTTAGAAACATTGGGTGCAAAACTGAAATGCATGTGATGTCGTGGAATCCCCTGACTAGGATACCACTACATCACAGGATACCATGTACACACACATTCTCTCACACACACCTATGGGTAATATTAGCATAGCCAAACTGTTCCACCTGCTGGAAGCATATTTCACTTACCCAGCAGCAACCTACATGGACATGAGGAGAACCTGTGAAACCCCACACAGACCGTCACCTGAGCTCAGGATCAAACCAGGGACCCTGGAGTTGTTAACTGCTGCAACACCCTGTCTCCCACAGATACTCATAATAGGATTTAGGTTTTATATTTTTGCATTTTGCCATGGGTAATATGTTCGGAATAATGGAAAGAAATGCCTCCATTTTTAGATTACAGATGAGATGAGATGAGTTGTCAGTGTTATGAGAGTTTAATGAAGCTGTTTGTTGAATATTTGCCTTGTCTTATGTTGAACAAAGTCTTTACACATATATCAGTAACCATGTTTATAACCCAGAATGCCACAAAACATTCATGGTCATCCTTAAAGAGACGATCATAAACCTGTTCTGATGATCTGTGCAAACAACTAACGCATCAAACGTGTAACAAACAGAAGCATTTAATTTGTTGTTCAGTAATGGTTACAGTCACAATCATTCAGAACATGATCCAAAAATATATTCCACATAAATACATTGGTAACTTGTTAACGTTCAATGCAACAATCCATTGTTTAATCTCCTTTTACCTGTTTATGATCAGATAAAACTCATAAAACTGAGAAGGCACGTTGTATGCATGGTTGAGCAAAGTACAAATGTGGTCATTCACCTGATGAATCTGGTCTATTAATTATTAAATATCAGATTTTAAGAAGGAATTCCTGTAGTAAGCAAGCAATGAGCCTATGTCTTTGCTGTGCAAGAAAAAAAAAAATCAAATAGTTGGACAACTATCATTATGTAAAATCAGTGCAGTCTGTGAAACAAAAACAAATTAATCCACAATCCTTGTTCAATAAGACAAGATGTTCTGAACTCCACATTGCAGTGCTTTAGCTTGTGGTCTGCAAATCAGAGAAATGGCTCTCTGTTCTGTAAAAAGGTACATATTCATAATATAATGATAACATACTGTATTTTAAGTGCAAAACCTTCTCCACAAAAGAAATGTTCAGTTGGAGAACAGTGTTAGTAAAACAGAGTTCATTACCTGATGATAAACTCATGATTAAAACATAAGTAAAGCAACACTTTGAGGTGTCACTCAGGCAGTTGTATTGTTCCAACACAAAGCATATAGTTTATAGTGTAAAGCAGTTGGCTGTTGTATAAATCACATGGAGACGTTCTAATAGCTACAGGAAGTGTCATACATAGATGAATATAAGAGAAGCAGTGCATTAACATGGGCGTCTTTGGTTCTGCTGTATGATGTACTTGGTAATATCAAATACACAAATCACGCTGATGAGTGAGGTAATAAGTTAGGAAAAGCACCATTTCAAATCTAACATGAGTAAAGGTTAAAAAAAATTCTAAGCTTTTCATGCTTCTTTAACTTCTCTTCTCAACACATGTACATATCTTCAGTCCTTTGGCTCATGGGGTGGGGGGTACATAGTAATGAAGTAAAACTGAGGGTCATCCATGGTGGAGTAAAGGTATGCAGTATATAATTTATGTGATTAGAATCTGTTAATAAACTTTATTTCAAAAATCCTGTTTGGTTTATGAACTTAAGTTACTGTGATTTCTGGGTGACCTTTACAGCTTACCTTGGCATTCTGTACTGGACTGCACACAAAAATGGCCACACTTTCAATTCAAAGTTCATACAAGTCACAGGTTCTTCATGCAGACTTGGCAGCGACTGATGCGCGAGAGCAGCTGTCCTGCCTTGAGAGTCTCAGACTCGGGGAAACTGTGGAAGGGCTGGTCAATGGATGTCAGCCAGAAACTGTGCTTGTTAGAGAAGTAGTGACAGGTACCCTTAGCTCCATTACACTCAATAAAGGGAGTGGTGCGGAAATCCTCAAGACACGAGCCTGGAGACACCAGAGACTGACCACCTCCTTCATCTCCCGCTGCTGTATGCTGTGTATAAAAGAAAATGTTTAAGATCTGTTTTTAAAAAATATATATATTTTTGCAAGCCAGCACTCTGAGCTTATTTGAGCTTACTGAGTATTCATGCAAGGCAGAGAGCTGTATAAATATCTAAGATTACTGGCCATGATGTGATACAGTCCTTATTTATTTGCTGGCTTGCTTGCCAATTCAGTTGTTGACACAAAAATAAATTTGTGTAGAATTACAGTAATAACATGTAGCAGTAACGAGAAATGACTGAAGGCTCACCATGAGGAAAGAGTAGCCAATCCATAAGCTTCTCCAGCCTGCAGGGCATTGTGGGATAGTTGTATCCTGACTGTGCACAGCTATAGCCACAGATGGAGCTTCACACACTGAACAGCGGCTGATATAGGGCTTTATTTCTGACTCTTCTACAGGCATCATGGGAATTGGGGCAGTTGTAGAGAGCCAATAGGACTTGTCATTGCGACTAGCATAGTAGCATATGTCACCAGGATTGCAATACAGGAATGGTATGGTGTTGAAACGACGGAGACAAGAGCCTGCCAGACCTGGATAACATTGTAAAGAATGTTCTTAAATAACCTATTTTGTGGTTGGTAGTATACACACCAAAAATGATGCCAACACTGTTTACAAATACAGTAGTTGCAGCTTCAGTGTCCATCCTCTGGTACACTGAAAAAGCCTTATTTACTTACCAAGATCTTGATTATGTGCTTTCTCTTGACCTTCAAAGTAAAGCAAGCTATAGCCATCCCACAGCTTGGACATTCCCACAGGGCACATTGGTGTGTGTTCAGACTGACTGTGTTTCACCAGGAGGTACCCAACACTGACACTGCGTCCAGGCATACCAGTGGGACCAGGAATACCAGTACGGCCAGGGTCTCCTGAAATGTGAACAACTTTTTAATTCCCATAGAGAAACTTAACATGATCACATGTGCTGAACTGGAAATTATTCCCATTTATTCATTATAGCCTTTTATATTCCAGGTTAATGGATAACAGTCCTATACAGCACGTCAAGAGATTGACCTAAAATCACTGTTTTCAACAGCAGTGCTATAATCTTGCTTCTCAAGATACAAGACAATACTTAATTATTCTAAAGTGAGCCAGAATATCTTGTTGACTTGCCTTGTTGACTCTTAATGCACAAGCCTAGACCAGAATTATGTAAGCTTTACCTTCTAGGCCCTGAAGGCCCCGGTGTCCCATTGGACCAACATCCCCACGGTCACCTGGTGTTCCTGGTATTCCAGGGACCCCTGGCATCCCCTTTTGCCCCTGTGGTCCCACATACCCTAAGAGAAGAAAAAGCATTAAAATGACAATTCATTATAGTAAATGCCAATATTTTAGAGCTAAAAAATCATAAATTGTGCAATATTTTCATTCGGTAACCTTTAATTTAATTTACCTGGATCTCCAGGGGGTCCCATAGAGCCGATCTCCCCTCTCGCTCCTTGTAGTCCTTGTATACCAAGTGCACCAGGGGGTCCTCTCTCCCCTGGCACCTTTACAGGAGTTGGAGGGAGTCCTTTAGCACCATGGGGGCCAGGCGGGCCTGAAGGATGTGATACAGACTGTCTGAGTTATTTTTGATATACACAAACATCTGATGAACACAGAGAATTTCAAGTTGGCAAATATTAATTTTCTAATTTCAAATGAAAAAAAAAAGACAGGATAATGTTTACATACCTGGTGGTCCAGGCTCTCCTTTAGGTCCAGAAAGGCCTCTATCACCTTGTGAACCACGTGGTCCTGGAACGCCCATGGTTCCCATGGGTCCCTTTATACCTGTAGCCCAGGGTTTTTTTTTTAAGATAAGGCACACAGTAAACCTAGTTTTCTGTATACAGTGCTAATAATTAATACTAATTTAAAGCATAATGTTTTATAAATGTTAGGATAAACTATATATTGGGGCAATGGTGGCTAAACGGATTAAGGCCCTGGTTTATTGGTTGGGAATTTGAGCCCCAGAACTGCCAAACTGCCACTGTTGGGCCCTTGAGCAAAAGGCCTTTAACCCTATCAGCTCAACCTATCCACATCAACCCCACATAGAAGTGGGGAAAAAGATGTAAAAAGAAGAAGAATGATAAACTGTATAATACTTACAATACTTGCCAAAGTTATTGATGCACATTGAATTTCTAGTGTTTGGGACCATACCTTTTTCTCCGGGCACACCAAACTGTCCAGGAAATCCTTTGTCTCCTATGTCCCCCTGTAGTCCTTTTGGTCCTGAGTGTCCGATATTCCCTTGAATGCCGCGATCTCCTTTAGCTCCAAATGGAGATGGAAAACCTGGAAGACCAGTGGCTCCAGGAAAGCCTAAACAAATAAAGCAGGGGTACATTCACCAAATTTCCATTCAGTCGAAGGTCCAGAGAAATGAAGGTCAGTCAAACAAAGCCCCACCAAGAACAGAACTAAAAGTCCCATAATGCCCCAAATTCTCAAACTATGTACAAAAAGTGTGGCAGTTTTGCTGAGAGAAGTGACACCTTTTTTATGCAACCAGTTGTTTGAACTTGGGCGTAAAAGTGTGAGGACCAGGTGGAGACACTGATGTAAGTGTTCATTAGTGAGTCTGCTGTGGCACGAGTTCTTCACCATATTTATAATTGAAAAAGACGATTCACAACAGTACGTTGAGAGAACCATCGTGAGAATTTGAAGGGCCATCTTCTGAATATTTAAATTTTATTTTTAATTTGGCTTTAAAGAACTAATCAGTGGTTCTCAAAACATCTTGCCAAAGGACTACAGATGAAAATTAGCCTGCTGGCTAACACTGGAACATTTACAGAAATGTTGTGCTGTCCTTATAAATAAATAAATAAATGAAATGAAATGAAATGAAAAAATGAAGGACAGGAACACCTATTGCAGTCACCATCTTAGTCCAGAAAGTCACAATGAGCTTCCTGCAAAGCAAGGTTTTCTTGGAGCTCAACCAGCTCAGTGTGAAGACAAACACCATGAACCCATGGACAAATATTCTGGCCCTCTATTGAGAATTCTGCAACATTTTTGACTAGAAATAGATTTTCAATGCACAGTAGAACTTGTTTATCCAGGGAGAAGTTTTCAAAGCGATTTTTGACATCAGCTTTTCCAAGAATTCAACATGATTATTATGGTGATGTTTTTCTTTGGTTTGTTCCAAAAGCTTTGGGAGGTGAAGCAGGCTCTCCTGCTTATCACATTTGAATACCTCCAGCTTCCGCTGGAAAGCATGGACTGCTGACATAAGGTCACACATTGTGTTGCTTCTGCCCTAGAGGTTGACATTTAAATCACTGAGATGGGATGTTATATCAGTCAGAAATGGAACCACCTCCATTTTCGCTTCATTCTGCATGAAATCCACAAACTGTTTAGCGTTTGCACTCTTTTGATCCAAAGGAAAAAAAATTCCAGCTCTTTCTGAATGGCCCAAAAACTTTCCAGAACCCTCACTTTACTGAGCCACCTGACATTGTTGTGAAGGAGCAAATCATCAGAAGTTGCACTGACCTCTGTCAGAAATGAGCATAGGAAGCGATGCTGTAGTGTAGACGATGCTTTCAAATAGTTCACAAGTCTCATTACTGTTGTCATGACTTCTGAGTACCTTTCTCCAAGACTGGTACACAAAACTGTCTGGTGGATTATGTAGTGGTAATCTATCGGGTCAGGCTGGTGAGCTTTCAAGCACAGCACTCATCCCCTCTCTCTCCCAATCATTGATGGAGCTCCGTCAGTAGCAATGGACACAGCATGCTTCAGGTCTATCCCTCTGTCACTCAGCATCTGCATTATTGCTTCATAAATGTCCTCCCCTCGTGTGTCCATGTACAGTAAGCTTGTGAGACCTAACACATCTTCAAAAAAATCTTTTTCTTCATCAAAAAATCTAACAAAGACTATCATCTGTGCATTATTTGTTTTGTCTGTAGCAGACATCCCAAGTCTCCTGGAAGTTCCGGGAGTCTCCTGCATATTGATAGCGGCTCCCTGATGCACGCAAATTACATACAATCTCACGGAATCTAGAGCAAGCTTCATCCCGAACCTATTGACCAGTCAGTCAGTGCACAGAGCATGAAGAAGAGCAGCAGCTGCTCCAGCTATTTTCTGGAACCCAGGAAATTAAATCATTAAATGGTACAAGTCATCATTTTTTTTTGTTTTTTTTTTAACTGATTTGGTGTTCAACTTTCACAGTTATGATAAAGCAGTGTCTCTTTGTAATTGTCATCTTTGTAAGCTCACTTGCTAGGCACAAGGCTAAATAATAGCAATAAATTACTTTCACTTTCAGTGCTGGAGCTGCAGGAGCAGGTGTCGCGCAACAGGTAGGAATTTGTGAGGATTCACCTCCAAAACTAAGTCGCTCATAATACTACAACCTTTTCTGGTTCAAACAGAACCAATTAGGAGCATGTACACCCTTTCTATTTTGTGCTACAATGTTAAGTAGAGGTGTGTGTGTGTGGGGGGGTGTCAGCGCGTAATTACCATTATTTATTTATTTATTTTTACTAAAATCATCGTATCTCTGCAACCATACAAGATTTTTTCCCCAAAATTCCAGAACCTATGATCTTCTTGCAGTGTCCCTTTACAGAGAGCTGATTTTAAAGTGAATTGCACCTGTTTGAAATTTTAAGGTAAAGTCCCTACAATAATCATGGAATGGGCGCGAAAGAAAAGGCCATTGCAAGATTAATTTATAATTTATCACTCTGTGATAAACTTCCTTGTGTATTTCTGAATCTTGTCGTTACCTTTTTGTCCACTGAAACACGTGCGATGTTATAATACATCTAAAAACATGATTTCAATCTCAAATGAATGGACACACCATCCTGTTAGCTCTCTCAACTAACTCATCGGGTTTTTCTGTATTTATAGGCTCTGAAAGAGATTCTCTCACAACATAAGCAAAATTTACGCTGTTGAATTAATACTGTATCTTCAGGTACTATTAGCACATCATATCATCTTCCGTCAAATATGTAATTTTCCGATGTGAAAATCAGCACTCTCCAGTCACAAGACAAAGCAATTCTACAGAGATGCGAGAGCATTCTACATCAGAAGCTTTCAAAAAATAAAAAATAAAAATAAAGGAAAAATTTGGAGGTGGAGGTGTCTGGAAAGTTGCTCAGATCTGCAAAGCAGGGCGGCACGGTGGTGTAGTGGTTAGCGCTGTCGCCTCACAGCAAGAAGGTCCGGGTTCGAGCCCCGTGGCCGGTGAGGGCCTTTCTGTGTGGAATTTGCATGTTCTCCCTGTGTCTGCGTGGGTTTCCTCCGGGTGCTCTGGTTTCCCCCACAGTCCAAAGACATGCAGGTTAGGTTAACTGGTGACTCTAAATTGACCGTAGGTGTGAATGGTTGTCTGTGTATATGTGTCAGCCCTGTGATGACCTGGCGACTTGTCCAGGGTGTACCCTGCCTTTCACCCGTAGTCAGCTGGGATAGGCTCCATCTTGCCTACGACCCTGTAGAACAGGATAAAGTGGCTAGAGATGATGAGATGAGATCTGCAAAGCAAGCAGCCTCTAAATACAATGAAAGCTTGCAAAAGGAACAGGCATAGAACATAGGAAAGAAAAGAGCCCTTTCGGCCTAGGCCTACATGTACAATTGCATTCATTGTCATTCATGCAATTCATTCATTTTTCTGTTATATTCATCTGTGTTTCGGTATCTAAGTAAAGCAATGCTCTCTGGTGAAATATCTATCTATCCTGGTCATCCTTCCTTATTTATGGGGGGCGGGGTGTCCAGATTCAATCAGTAAGGAGCTTAACATATGGCACATTGTAGTTATCATAGTTTATGGGTTGGGGGCAGCTAAGTCCCCAAGTCAGGGTGTCAGCTATGAATCTGAGTGAATTGAGTGAATTCAGGTATTGTTCATCTCCAAAAGGCCACCCCAAATCCACTAAAATGCAGGAAATCACATCAGCCAAATCTAAAATTTTCTGGGGGAGTACTCCCATACCCCCCCCCCCCCCCCCCCCCAAAAAAAAAAAAAAAAATTCCCCAAAGGGGGGGAGACCCTCCCTGAAATGAATTTTGTCAGGTTGGGATGTCTGCTGTAGATTCATCCACAGCCAGTGAAATGAATTTAGCCTTTTTGGGCAGCGCTAAGTTTTTCAAGCAAATCTTCAGCAAATATTTCAGTTTGTCTTGCTGCAGTGGAATCTTAACAGGGTATTTGGTTTACTTTCTGTATAATTTCATCCTTTTGTTTTCCTTCAAGCATGGCATCCATCACTTCACCCACACATTCTTTGATTATTTCAGCGTCTGAGAAGGGTTTCTTGTGTTTACCCAAGACCCATGCCACTGTTAGCGAGGCCTCCATTGCCTGCTTCTGCTGTGTCATTGATTTAAGTATTATCCTGGTTGTGGCTTGATACGATGATTTCAGTTGGTTTAATTTTGTGGTTCTTACCTCTGTGATCTGGTAATAATTTTGTTCAAAATGTACATGTTTGGTGTCATAATGGTGTTTCATGTTGCCACTCTTCACAATGGCTATCGTCTCATTACAAATTAGGCACTGGTTTTGTGCTTCCCTCGGGGAGTATGAACGCATATTTTTCAGTCCACTGTTACATAATTGTGAGCATGTCATTTTTGCTCTTTCTGTATGAACAAATGGAGCTAAAAACTAAAATACATCTGGTACAAATGTTTGCATCTGCGCACCAAGCTAATTCAGCAAATGACTGGATGATAACTTGATTAGCTATCTGACTTGAGTGAAACACTGTCATGGAACTGCTGTTATAGCTGCTGTGATTGGACCTGACAGATGACAGAAGAAGGCGAGGTGCTTTAACAAGTAACCAGTGTGGGATCTCTAGAAAAAATAAAACATGGAATATTTTGTTTTGTCTGCTATTAAAACCCACTTATATATCAATTTAATCAGCATGCAGATTTAGTTCATGGTCTGGATATGGACTGGAGTCCGTCTATTGAGTACCCCTGAAATAGAGGATCAGAAAGGACGATCACACTACAATAGCCTATGCGCCACCATCTTAGTGGTGAGATCTCTGTGTTAATGTTATGAGCTGCTGCTAACTCCCTCAGAACTATTATTGCGGTCCAAGATATGAAGCACTTTACCTGGAAGACCTTTTTGACCAAGAAGCCCTGTGTCCCCTGATGGACCCTTTCTGCCAGGAATTCCTTGATCTCCTGGAGGCCCTTGATCTCCTGGAGGGCCTGGTTCACCATAATCACCTATAAACCATATTTTAAGCATAGACAGTGCTCTTAAATTAGAAATGATCTCATTTTGCAAAATCAGAGAGAATATATACACTATATGATGACCCACCTCGATCTCCTGTTGAACCTTTAAACCCATGAGCTCCAGGGGCCCCAGTCTCTGTGTTGGGAATACCTGCATCTCCTGTTTCTCCTTTTTGTCCATCCTCGCCTGGTATACCCCAATTGTCAAGACCTAACAAGTGTATATATTATGGGCATGAAAAAAACAGCTGACAAATTCTCATGACATTGCTATAAAGACAAGCAAACAATATTAAACATAGTATAAATTAAATTGGCAGTTCTTTAAAAATCTTTGGGGTTTTTTTTGCCCCATTTTTTTTTACTGAATTTAGTAATTACTGGCTCCTCGATCACACGACTGCTAACAGCCTGCAAGGGTTAACGGTTGCTCATACAGCAACATACAGTATGCGGATGCCTTTGGAAGAGAGTGCTACATCCCTGCTTATGTAAACATGAGCTCCCAGACACTTCCACCTGGCTAGTTTCACTGTCTTGTGAACTGACAAGAGAGGAAGACCAACCAAGAAACTAGCCCAATTGTTTTCTCTCCCAGGCACAGATGGATTTACATCCAGCCATTTTCTTCCGCTTATCCAAAGTCGGGTCATGGTGGCAGCAGGCTAAGTAGGGTATTCCAGGCGTCCTTCTCCCCCAGCAACACTTTCCAGTTCCTCCTGGGGGATCCCAAGGCACTCCCAGGCCAGATGAGATATATACAGTGGCATGCAAAAGTTTGGGCACCCTTACTGAAAATGTCTGTTACTGTGAATAGTTAAGTGAGCAGAAGATGAACCGATCACCAAAAGGCATAAAGGTAAAGATGATACATTTCTTTTCAGCGTTTTCTGCAATATTTGTGTATTATTTTTGTTTTGTACAATTGGAGAGTGAAAAAAGAAAAGGAACACCATGCGAAAGTTTGGGCACCCTAATACATTTGAGTTCTCAGGTAACTTTTACCAAGGTTCCACACCTTAATTAGTTTATTGAGCTGTGGCTTGTTCAAATTCTTCATTAGGAAAGGTCAGATGATGCAGATTTCAAAGCTGTATAAATTCTCTGACTCCTCAAACTTGTCCCTAAAATCAACAGCCATGGGCTCCTCAAAGCAACTCTCTCGCATTCTGAATAATAAAATAATTGATGCTCACAAAACAGGAGAAGGCTACAAGAACGTAGCAAAGTGTTTTCAGGTAGCTGTTTCCTCAGATTGTAATGTTATTAAGAAATGGTAGTTAACAGAAACAGTGGAGATCAAGGTGAGGTCTGGAAGATGAAGAAAACTTTCTGAAAGAACTGCTCGTTGGATTGCTAGAAAGGCAAATAAAAACCCCCATTTGACTGCAAAAGACCTACAGAAAGACTTAGCAGACCCTGGAGTGGTGGTGCACTGTTCTACTATGCAGCGACACCTGAACAAATATGACCTTATTTAGAGAATCATCAGAAGAAAACTTTTCCTGTGTCCTAGCCACAAAATTCAGCGTCTGAAGTTTGGAAATGAACATTTAAATAAGCCTGATGCATTTTGGAAACAAGTCCTGTGGACTGATGAAATCAAAATAAAACTTTTTGGCCACAATGTGCAAAGGTATGTTTGGAGAAAAAAGGGTGCCAAATTCCAGGAAAAGAACACCTCTCCAACTCTGAAGCATGGGTGTGGATCGATCATGCTTTGGGGTTTTGTTGCAGCCAGTGGCACAGGGCACATTTCATTGGTCGAGGGAAGCATGGATTTGAATAAATACCGGCAAATTCTGGAAGCAAACATCACACCATCTGTAAAAAAGTTGAAGTTAAAAAGAGGATGGGTCCTACAATAAGACAATGATCCAAAACACACCTCAAAATCTACAATGGAACACCTCAAGAGGCACAAGCTGAAGGTTTTGCCATGGCCCTCACAGTCCCCTGACCCAAACATCATTAAAAATCTGTGGATAGATCTCAGAAGAGCAGTGCATGCAAGACAGCCCAAGAAACTTGTAGAACTGGAAGCCTTTTGCAAGGACGAATGTGTGAAAATCCCCCAGGTAAGAACTGAAAGATTATTAGCTGGCTACAAAAAATGTTTACAAGCTGTGATACTTGCCAAAGGGGGTGTTACTAGGTACTAACCATGCAGGGTGCCCAAACTTTTGCTTTGGGCCCTTTTCCTTTTTTGTAATTTTGAAAATGTAAAAGAAGAAAATAAAAAATTTGTTTTTGCTTAAAATATAAAGGGAATGAGTCATCTTTAACTTTATGCCTTTTGGAGATCATTTCATCTTCAACTTGCTTAACTATTCACAGTAACAGCAATTTTGACCAGGGGTGCCCAAACTTTTGCATACCACTGTAATCTCTCCAGCGTGTTCTGGGTCTACCCTGAGGTCTCCTCCCAGTTGGATGTGCCTGGAAAGTCTCCAAAGGAAGGTGCCCAGGAGGCATCCTAATCAGATGCCCAAACCACCTCAGCTGACTCCTTTCAACATGGAGGAGCAGCGGCTCTATTCCGAGATCCCTCCGAATGTCTGAGCTCCTCACCCTATCTCTAAGGGTGAGCCCAGCCACCCTATGGAGAAAGCTAATTTCAGCCACCTGTATCTGCGATCTCATCCTTTCGATCACTACCTAAAGCTCATGACCATAGGTGAGGGTTGGAACGTAGACTGACTGGTAAATCAAAAGCTTTGCCTTCCGGCTCAGCTCCCCCTTCACCACGACGGACCAGTACAACACCCGCATTACTGCTGACACCGCTCCAATCTGCCTGTCCATCTCATGCTCTGTTTTATCATCACTCGTGAACAAGACCCCGAGATACTTGAACTCCTTCACTTGGGGCAGCAACTCACTCCTAACCCGGAGGGAGTACTCCACCATTTTCCGGCAGAGAACCATGGCCTCAGACTTGGAGGTGCTGACTCTCACCCCAGCCGCTTCACTCTCAGCTGCAACTCAATAGATTTACAGATTATCAATATTTAGTGCATTTACCCTAACCACTAAATGTGAATGATTTTCAGCTCCTTACATTTAGCCCGATAATTAAGCAACAAGTCCAAAACACTGCTCTAAAGCAGAGTTGCAAAGTGTAACAAGAAATTTAACGGTTTAAGAACTAAAAAATACAGTATACCTTGATTCTATATTCAGCGTTCAATATTCTGTCCAATATTTCCTGACATTCGGCTGTGCCCTCTGTTACAAATTTTAATTTGTATCAATAATCAAAAGATTACTTTTAAATATCTAAAAAAGTTTGAGGTCTACCTGCAACACCTTGAGGGCCTTTTTGACCTTTCAGGCCATACAACCCTGAAATTCCATCAAGGCCAGGAAAACCTGAAATGGAAAAGAAAATTTGATCTTTCACATTTTACCACATTGTTAGTGCAGGTCACACTGAAGTTTTATTTTTCAGATTAAAGTTTTAATTATTTAATAATGTCTAAAAATTATAATTAGTATTACTGCAGGGTAAGTTTTCATCGGCTGGTGAACATTTTCCAATGTACAGTATGTGCTTATCTGAGAAACTGAAAAGTTATACATCAGTACTTTTAGAAGCACAAATATATGAATTAATGATGAATGTCTCCTTTTAGTCATATCAGATGTATCACAACTATTTCCTTTCCTGCAGAACATGCAGTGATATGCATACTACTACACATAACTCTTGACTGAAAATATTTACAACAACCCAACATTAAATGATGACGGTTATTGCTTGCTTTCCTTTTTTTCTGAACTAGGTCATAACTTTTGCTATGCTTTATCACTTTTTATACCGTAATGCAGTTTTATTTTCAATAACAGCACGGCTCTGATAGTAGTTTCAGCTGCAAAGGAATCGTAGGTTTATATTAATATGCTTGTTCTAATATGTTATCATTTTATAGTAGCAGCTCATTAACAGGAGCGTGTATGGTGGATGGTTCATATCCAAGTCTCATAAATAAATTGAAACGGATGTTGTTTAACAAAACAAACATTTAATCATTGATATGATGAAGCTTTCTGTCAGGAAAGATTTATGACATTTTTATGGAAGGAGTCTGGTCAATAAATTTTCCAACACTGGAGTCTTTAGGACCAAAGTGTTTGTACTTTCTGGTTCTCCATAATATGATGAACTATTATTGGCAAACTATTATTAACTAAAAGGTAAGTGATAACCAGAAATAACTTGTCTCACTGATAATGCATATTGCAGAATTGATAAAATAATTCATTCTGTATTTGGATATATCCTTATATTAGGTTGAACATACCTATTTGTCCTGGATGGCCTGGTCTACCGGGCACCCCTGCCTGTCCTGGCGCTCCTGGCCAGCCCTTAGAGCCCTGGTCTCCTGGAACGCCCTTTAGGCCATCAGCACCTGATAAAAGAACAGAAGTGATCCACTTGTGCATAGTTTCTCTCTGTATGTAGGAACCAGACTGGTACTTCAGAAACAACAACACGGTTTAAAGCACTGTGATTCATTATGTGTGATTTCTCATACCTGATGGCCCTTGTCTTCCAGGTTCACCGTGAGCCCCTTTACTTCCTTTGATACCATCAAATCCAGAACTTCCTCTAATTCCAGGCTCACCTGGGTAACCATTGTCACCTGCAAAGGTACAATGCATGAGAATAATAAAAAAAAAATCCTTAGAATCATTCCACACATCTGTTGTCAGGTAATGACTAGATACTTTATTGCCTCACCTAAAGGTCCAGGTAGCCCAGTTTCCCCTCTGGATCCTGTAGGTCCTGGGAGATCGATAATGTCACCCTGGTCACCTGAAGCAGAACAGTCTCACTTAGCAATAATCAGCAGATGTGATGTGTTGGTCATAGATTCCAATAAAGACTTTGATTACATGATCATTTGTTGTTAGTTGTTGCACAAAACATCAGTCTGATTTTAGATTAGAAAAATCCAAGTAATAGACAGTGAAGCACAACCCCAAATCAAAGAAACTTGGGATGGTATGTTAAAATGGAAATTAAAAATAAAAACAATAATTTGTAAATAATCTTTGACCTGTATTGCATTCAAAACAACACAGCAGCACATTATTTGATATTTTACCTCATGAAATGTATTTATTTTTTCAAACAAACAATTCAATTTTGATTCTTGCAACACATTTCAAAAAAGTTGGGACGGTAAAGCATTTACCACTTTGTAATGTTGCCATTCCTTCTCATGACACTTACAGCCCTGATTCCCAAAAAGTTGGGACAAAGTACAAATTGTAAATAAAAACGGAATGCAATGATGTGGAAGTTTCAAAATTCCATATTTTATTCAGAATAGAACATAGATGCCATATCAAATGTTTAAACTGAGAAAATGTATCATTTAAAGAGAAAAATTAGGTGATTTTAAATTTCATGACAACAACACATCTCAAAAAAGTTGGGACAAGGCCATGTTTACCACTGTGAGACATCCCCTTTTCTCTTTACAACAGTCTGTAAACGTCTGGGGACTGAGGAAACAAGTTGCTCAAGTTTAGGGATAGGAATGTTAACCCATTCTTGCCTAATGTAGGATTCTAGTTGCTCAACTGTCTTAGGTCTTTTTTGTCGTATCTTCCGTTTTATGATGCGCCAAATGTTTTCTATGGGTGAAAGATCTGGACTGCAGGCTGGCCAGTTCAGTACCCGGACCCTTCTTCTACGCAGCCATGATGCTGTAATTGATGCAGTATGTGGTTTGGCATTGTCATGTTGGAAAATGCAAGGTCTTCCCTGAAAGGGACATCGTCTGGATGGGAGCATATGTTGCTCTAGAACCTGGATATACCTTTCAGCATTGATGGTGTCTTTCCAGATGTGTAAGCTGCCCATGCCACACGCACTAATGCAACCCCATACCATCAGAGATGCAGGCTTCTGAACTGAGCGCTGAAAACAACTTGGGTCGTACTTCTCCTCTTTAGTCCGAATGACACGGCGTCCCTGATTTCCATAAAGAACTTCAAATTTTGATTCGTCTGACCACAGAACAGTTTTCCACTTTGCCATAGTCCATTTTAAATGAGCCTTGGCCCAGAGAAGACGTCTGCGCTTCTGGATCATGTTTAGATACGGCTTCTTCTTTGAACTATAGAGTTTTAGCTGGCAACGGCGGATGGCATGGTGAATTGTGTTCACAGATAATGGTCTCTGGAAATATTCCTGAGCCCATTTTGTGATTTCCAATACAGAAGCATGCCTGTATGTGATGCAGTGCCATCTAAGGGCCCGAAGATCACGGGCACCCAGTATGGTTTTCCGGCCTTGACCCTTACGCACAGAGATTCTTCCAGATTCTCTGAATCTTTTGATGATATTATGCACTGTAGATGATGATGTGTTCAAACTCTTTGCAATTTTACACTGTCGAACTCCTTTCTGATATTGCTCCACTATTTGTCGGCGCAGAATTAGGGGGATTGGTGATCCTCTTCCCATCTTTACTTCTGAGAGCCGCTGCCACTCCAAGATGCTCTTTTTATACCCAGTCATGTTAATGACCTATTGCCAATTGACCTAATGAGTTGCAATTTTTCCTCCAGCTGTTCCTTTTTTGTACCTTTAACTTTTCCAGCCTCTTATTGCCCCTGTCCCAACTTTTTTGAGATGTGTTGCTGTCATAAAATTTCAAATGAGCCAATATTTGGCATGAAATTTCAAAATGTCTCACTTTCGACATTTGATATGTTGTCTATGTTCTATTGTGAATACAATATCAGTTTTTGAGATTTGTAAATTATTGCATTCCGTTTTTATTTACAATTTGTACTTTGTCCCAACTTTTTGGGAATCGGGGTTGTAAAATACAGTGCCTTGCAAAAGTATTCATACCCCTTGAACTTTTTCACATTTTTCCACCTTACAACCAAGAACTTTAAAGTTTTTTATTGAGATTTTATGTGATAGACCAACACAGATTAGCACATAATTGTGAAGTGAAACGAAAATGATAAATGGTCTTCAAAATTTTAAACAAATAAAAATCTGAAAAATGTGGTGTGCATTAGTATTCAGCCCCCCTGCGTCAGTACTTTGTAGAGCCACCTTTTGCTGCAATTACAGCTGCAAGTCTTTTGTGGTATGTCTCTACCAGCTTTGCACATCTAGACACTGAAATTTTTGCCCATTCTTCTTTGCAAAATAGCTCAAGCTCAGCCAGATTGGATGGAGAGTGTCTGTGAACAGCAATTTTCAAGTCTTGCCACAGATGCTCAATGGGATTTAGGTCTGGACTTTGACTGGGCCATTCTAACACATGAATATTCTTTGATCTAAACCATTCCACTGTAGCTCTGGCTGTATGTTTAGGGTCATTGTCTTGCTGGAAGGTGAATCTCCTTCCCAGTCTCAAGTCTTTTGCAGCCTCCAACAGGTTTTCTTCCAGGATTGCCCTGTATTTAGCTCCATCCATCTTCCCATCAACTCTGACCAGCTTCCCTGTCCCTGCTGAAGAAAAGCATCCCAATAGCATGATGCTGCCACCACCATGTTTCACAGTGGGGATGGTGTGTGCAGGGTGATGAGCAGTGTTAGTTTTCCACCACACATAGCACTTTGCATTTAGGCCAAAAAGTTCAACTTTGGTCTCATCTGACCAAAGCACCTTCTTCCACATGTTTGCTGTGTCCCCTACGTGGCTTCTGGCAAACTGCAAATGGGACTTCTTCTGCCTGTCTTTCAACAATGGCTTTCTTCTTGCCACTCTTCCAAAAAGGCCAGATTTGTGGAGTGTACGACTTATAGTTGTCCTGTGCACAGATTCTCCCACCTGAGCTGTGGATTTCTGCAGCTCCTCCAGAGTGATCATGGGCCTCTTGGCTGCTTCTCTGACCAGTGCTCTCCTTGCTCGCTCTGTCAGTTTAGGTGGATGGCCATGTCTTGGTAGGTTTGCAGTTGTGCCATACTTTTTCCATTTTTGAATGATGGATTGAACAGTGCTTCTTGTGATGTTCAAAGCTTGGGATATTTTTTATAACCTAACCCTGCTTTAAACTTCTCCAGAACTTTATCCCTGACCTGTCTGGTGAGTTCTTTGGTCTTCATGATGCTGTTTGTTCTTCAGTGTTCTCTAACAAACCACTGAGGCCTTCACAGAACAAGTGTATTTATGCTGAGAGTAAATTACACACAGTAGGACTCTATTAACTAATTAGATGACTTCTGAAGGCAATTGATTGCACTGGATTGTATTTAGAGGTGTCAGAGTACAGGGGGCTGAATACTAATGCACACCACATTTTTCAGATTTTTATTTGTTTAAAATTTTGAAGACCATTTATCATTTTTGTTTCACTTCACAATTATGTGCTACTCTGTGTTGGTCTATCACATAAAATCTCAATAAAAAACTTTTAAGTTCGTGGTTGTAAGGTGGAAAAATGTGAAAAAGTTCAAGGGGTATGAATACTTTTGCAAGGCACTGTATGTTTAGAGACTAAAGACACCAAGTGATGAAGCATTTCAGTTGTTATTTTGTCCCAATCTTCCTGCAAACAGGTCTTAAAGTGTGCAACAAAAATACAGGGTCATAGTCAAATTTTTCATTTCAAAATTCCCCACACGTTATCTAGTGAAGACAAAGAGGACAGACACCCTCTCCTTCCAAAGTCATGCCTTTGTAATGTGTGCAAAATGTGGTTTGGCATTGCCTTGTTGAAATATCGCTGGAAAAGACATCAGCTTGAAGGCAGCACAAGTTGCTCCAAAATCTCAATGTACTTTTCTGCATTAATGCTCCATCACAGAAGTGTAAGTTACCATTGCCAAGGGCACTGACACAACCCCATACCATGACAGACCCTGGCTTTTGGACTTGTTGCTGGCAAAAGTCTGGATGGTCCTTTTTGTCTTTGGTCCAGAGCACATGGCATCCATTTTTTCCAAAAAAAGACCCGGAATACTGATTTTTCTGACCACAGTACATGTTTCTGCTGTGTGATGCTCCATCCCAGATGCCTCTGAGCCCAGAGAAGTTGACGGTGTTTCTGGACACAGTGAACATAAGGCTTCCTTTTGCACAGTAAAGCTTTAACTGGCATTTGTGGATGTAACTCCATATTGTAGTTCTTGACAAAGGTTAGCCAAAGTAATCCTGAGCCCATGTGTTTATATCAGCTGTAGATGAATGACAGTTCTTGATGCAGTGCCGTCTGAGGGATCCGAGAACACGGGTGTTCAGCTTAGGTTTGCACCGTTGTCCTTTATGCACCAAAATTCCTCCAGATTCCTTGAATGATAATATGCACCATAGAGGGTGAAATATACAAATCCGTTCATATCTTTCTTTGAGGAACATTATTTTTAAACATTTCAATAATTTTCTCATGCATTTGTTGACAGACTGGAGATCCTTGGCCCATCTTTTCTCCTCAAAGACTAGGCCTTTCTTGGATACTGATTTTGTGCCAAGTCATGATTACAATCACCTGTTGACATCACCTGTTTCAAATCACATCATTATTTAAGTGTTTTATCTCATTACTAGCCCTAAATTGTCCCGTCTCAACTTTTTTTTTTTGGAATGTGTTGCGGGTCTGAAATGCAGGAATGGATGTATATTAACAAAGGAAATGAAATTGACCAGACAAAACATGAAATATCTTGGGTTCATTTTGTCTGCAATAAAATACAAGTCACAATGAATTTAGAAATCACTGCTTTAAAAAACTTTTATTTTCCATACCATCCCAACTTTTTCTGATTTGGGGTTATGCAAAATGTATGGTGCAAGCAGAATTTGAGGATGGCATACTTAAAATGTCAACATTACCTTTAATCCCCTTGCTTCCAACATTTCCTGTTGCTCCATAAGCACCTGGTGAACCTTTGTCCCCCTAGGATATTGATGTTAGTACTGACCACAAATAACCTCACAACCTCAATACAGCAAACAAGCTAGAGAAAAAACTCTAAACATGTACATGTCTCAAGCACATACAGTAAGTGCTGATGTATTATTGTATCAGGCAGAGAATTACCCTAGGTCCGCTTGGTCCAAAAAATCCATGAATTCCTGGGAATCCTGTAGGGCCTGGCATTCCTTTCTGGCCAGGAAGTCCCTGAGCTCCAGGCTGTCCTTTCAGACCTTTTAGATTGCTGGGGAGCCCGGGTAATCCATGAGACCCGTCTTTTCCTGGAAACCCTTCCCTACCTTTGGTGCCTAGAGGGTGGAAGAAAGAATGTGTGTAATGACCAATTCGATTTGACAACATGCATCTGAGTTATGTTTAATTATTAATATTAGTTTTTAAACATTTATTTCATTTTATTTTTGTTATTTCTGTGAGAACATATATGCAGTATATGGATGTCTACTGATAGCTAAAATAACTGATTGATATACTCCACAGTGTATGCAAACTTTACAGATACTTTGTTGAGTAGATGATAGTTTGGGAGATGTTGACATGTTAAAAATCAGTTGATGGGGTTGTTAATGACAGTCTCATCTACATTGTTAATAGTTTGTTTGTAGAGAATATGTTATCAGGCTTTACCTGCTGATAATTATAACAACAACAACAACTTCAATTCCATTAAACAGTTTTGTATTACACACATTTAAGGATGTATTTATTCACTGACAAAGAGCACCTTGCTCAGCTATGGAAGAAAAAAGAGACATGAAGATTTAAATTAAAAAAAGATTTGACTGTTAAAATCCACTGAATTCTTTAAAATTAAAGAGCATTACATTCATGATATTAAAATATATAAGGATGACAACCACACATCTGTATTTATCTATATTGAATTAACATCAGCCCTGCGATGATCTGGCAACTTGTCCAGGATGTACCCCGCCTCTTGCCCATAGTCAGCTGGGATAGACTTCAGCTTGCCCGCGACCCTGCACAAGATAAGCGGTTACGGATAATGGATGGATGGATGAATTAACATCCCTTCATCCAATACCAATTAATTCCCAAGTGTGTCCATGCCTTCTGATGACATGGTACAATATTTTAAAAACTAATGTCTGGTGAAAATTAAAAATGTGGCGATATCAGCATAGGGAAAACTAACTGTTCAAATTAGATGGGGAAGCTACACATTATACTGCAGCCAGCCAGCAGGGGCGCTAGACTTGTGGTTGCTTGACATTTTAGAAACTTAACACTGTCCATGCTTTTGACAGACATTGGTTGACATGGTGAAATGGGCACAAGCAGGGGAAGCATTTAATGGCAGGAGATGCATAACGGCACAACACGCTCCAAGGTGGACTGCCTTTGCCTACCCTTGAGTAGACTGGATGTTAAATTTGAAATTTTTTTGTGCTGAATTTTGCAGCCTAAATTTGACTGGTTGAATATGAGCACTGAAATGAGCAATCTGAAAAGAGGATCATGAATATTTGAAAACTGACTTATTGTATTTGAATTTGTGATTTTTTTCTGAAAACCTGAATTTCTAAAAATATGAATCTCTGAACACTGAAAAAGGATAACTTGAGTTTCCTGGATGTTAATTCAGTGTAAAAAAATTTTATATATATATATATATATATATATATATATATATATATATATATATATATATATAAAAGGGTTGAAAGAGCAGCTGGAACGGATGTGGAAGGTCAAGGGTTGCGTGGTCCCCGTGGTAGTGGGGGCACTTGGGGCAGTAACCCCCAAACTGGGAGAGTGGCTCCAGCAAATCCCAGGAACAACATCTGAAGCCTCAGTCCAGAAGAGCGCAGTCCTAGGAACATCGAAGATACTGCGCAGAACCCTCAAACTCCCAGGCCTCTGGTAGAGGACCCGAGCTTGAGGATGACATGGATACCACCCCCCCACCACCCCCGCCGGGGGTGAGAAGGAGATTTTTATATATATATATATATATATATATATATATATATATATATATATATATATATATATATATAACAGTTTGTGTAGGTGGGTGGAGCACAGAAGGATGGCAGGACAGAACTGAGTTCACAAAACTGGCTTTATTCAGCTTTTCAGCCTATGCACTCTCTCACACACACCCAGACACACGCACACACATCAGTCATCTGGTTGAGGAGAGAGCTCCCTCTGCTCTCGCTCTCTCTCCTTAAATAGGGCACGGTCACTGGGAAGACACACAAACACATTAATTAATGACAGGTGTAGTGATTCTGCCACTTATCTTCCCTGACTCGGCCCTCCTGTCACAGACCAATGCTTGACCACGCCCCCGCTGCCACATACCCCCACCGTCCGACTCAGGCCGGGCGGCCGTCCGGCCTGCAGCCGACTCCCCCCCCCCCCCCCCCCCCCTTGACGGGAGAGGAAGTCCGCCACGACCATCTGCGCCCCCGGCCTGTGGATCACCTTGAAGTTAAAGGGTTGGAGTGCCAGATACCAACGGGTGATCCGCGCGTTGGCATCCTTCATGCGGTGGAGCCACTGGAGGGGCGCGTGGTCTGAACAGAGGGTGAAAGGGCGTCCCAGCAGGTAGTACTGGAGGGCGAGGACTACCCACTTGATCGCCAGGCACTCTTTCTCAATGGTGCTGTAGCACCCCTCACGCACTGACAGCTTGCGACTAATGTATAAGACTGGGCGATCCTCCCCCTCCACCTGCTGGGACAAAACAGCCCCCAGCCCTCTGTCCGACGCATCCGTCTGCAACATAAAGGGGAGAGAAAAGTCAGGGGAGTGTAAAAGTGGCCCCCCACACAGTGCAGCCTTTACCTTAGAAAAAGCCCGCTGGCATTGCTCCGTCCACTGGACCGGATCTGGTGCCCCCTTTTTAGTCAGATCAGTCAGCGGGCTGGTGACGTCCGAATAATTAGGTATAAACCTACGATAATAGCCACCCAGCCCCAGGAACTGTCTCACCCCCTTTTTGGTCTTGGGCCTCGGGCAGGCCGCAATTGCTGCTGTCTTGTTAATTTGGGGACGCACCTCCCCATTGCCCAAGTGGAAGCCCAGATACCGTACTTCCACCAGCCCAATCGCACACTTCTTCGGGTTGGCTGTGAGACCTGCTCGCCTCAGCGACCTAAGGACGGCCCTCAGATGTTCGAGGTGCCTCGGCCAGTCATTGCTATAGATAATAATGTCATCGAGGTAGGCGGCCGCATAGGTGGCGTGGGGGCAGAGGACCCTGTCCATCAGCCGCTGAAATGTAGCGGGCGTCCCAAACAGCCCAAAAGGAAGTGTGACGAATTGGTGTAAGCCGAACGGTGTGGAAAAGGCCGATTTTCCTGGGATAATGGAGTCAAGGGGATCTGCCAATAACCCTTTGTTAAATCCAGTGTCGAGTAAAAACGAGCCGTGCCTAGCTGATCGAGCAACTCATCAATACAAGGCATTGGGTATGCATCGAATTTAGACACCGCGTTGACTTTTCTATAGTCCACACAGAACCGGACCGACCCGTCGGCCTTGGGTACCAAGACCACCAGGCTGATCCAGTCACTGTGGGACTCCTCGACGATGCCCATTTCGAGCATGGTCTCGAGTTCTTCCCGAACCACTTTTTTCTTGTGCTCGGGTAATCTGTAAGGGCGGCTACGCACTACCACCCCCGGGGGCATCTCACTGTGGTGCTCTATGAGGTTGGTGTGGCCGGGCAGGGGCGAGAACACGTCCGAAAACTCGGTCTGCAACTGGGCAACCTCTGCGAGTTGGGTCGGGGAGAGGTGGTCTCCACAGGGGACCGGAGAGGTACGCGATGCCAATGTTCCCTTTTGAACCTCCGGCCCCAGCTCCGCCTTCTCCGGAACCACCGACACCAATGCCACGGGGACCTCCTCGTTCCAGAGTTTGAGCAGGTTGAGGTGGTAAATCTGTAGCGCCCCACCCCTATCCGTTCGCCTCACCTCATAGTCAACGTCCCCGACTCGCCGTGTGACCTCAAAGGGTCCTTGCCACTTGGCGACCAATTTGGAGCTCGATGTGGGCAACAGTACGAGAACTTTATCTCCCAGTGCGAACTCCCTAAGGCACGTACCCTTGTCGTACAGGTGGGTCTGTCGTTCTTGGGCCTGCTGCAAATTCTCCTGAGTTAGGTGCCTGAGTGTGTGGAGTTTTGCGCGCAGGTCAATAACGTATTGGATTTTGTTTTTACTTGGTGAAGGTCCCTCCTCCCAATTTTCCCGCAGCACATCTAGAATGTCGCACGGCTTACGCCTCTATAACAATTCAAATGGGGAGAACCCCGTGGAGGCTTGGGGGACCTCTCGCACTGCAAAGAGCAAGGGTTCGAGCCATTTATCCCAATTACGTGCGTCCTCACTTACGATTTTTTAAATTATGTTCTTGAGGGTGCGATTGAACTGTTCAACTAAACCGTCTGTTTGTGGGTGATACACACTGGTGCGGATCGGCTTAATACCCAACAACCCATACAGTTCATTCAGTGTACGTGACATAAACGAGGCACCTTGGTCAGTCAGAATCTCTTTCGGGATTCCAACTCGGGAGATAACGCGGAAGAGTGCCTCCGCAATACTGCGTGCTGAGATATTGCGAAGAGGCACTGCTTCTGGGTATCGCGTTGCATAGTCCACCAGAACTAATATAAAGCGGTACCCTCGTGTTGACCGATCTAATGGCCCGACGAGATCCATCCCAATTCTTTCGAAGGGGGTCTCGATTAACGGTAGAGGGCGCAAAGGCGCTTTTGGAATGGCCACTGGATTTACTAACTGGCATTCGCGGCACGCCGTACACCACCTACGGACATCGCCACGAATTCCTGGCCAATAGAACCGGGCCATTATTCGGGCTAGTGTTTTATCCTGCCCTAAGTGTCCAGCCATGGGATTAAAGTGAGCCGCCTGGAATACCAATTCCCGGCGGTTCTTTGGAATTAAAAGCTGCGTGACTAGCTCTTTAGTCTGAGTGTCCTGCGTCACTCGGTATAATCTATCCTTCATAATCGTGAAGTAGGGGAAGGACAGGGTGGCGTTCGGCTGGAGCGTTTGACCATCGATTACTCTCACTTGGTCAAACGCATGCCGCAGAGTCTCGTCTCGCGACTGCTCTAATGGAAAATCCGCGAGGGATTCTCCAACAGAGAGAGGAGGAGCCAGCGGCTCCTCACTCTGACGCGGAGCTGACGTAGATGGCTCTGTGACAGCTGCTCCCGCCAACGCAACACCGGGACCTCCCCCTGTTAAATGGCAGGACCCACTCTTCACTAAATGTGTCATTAAATCCCGAAATCCTGGCCAATCAGTCCCCAAAATTATCGAGTGGGTGAGACGAGGATTAACCGCCACCTTTACTCTAAATTTTTCCCCTCTGAAAAAAATGTGGACTGACACCAAAGGGTAGCTGTGAACATCCCCATGCACACACAACACCTTCACCCCCTGTGCACCCCCCCAATGCCTCGTCTTGCACCAGGCTTTGGTGGATTGAGGTCTGATTACAGCCAGAATCCACCAATGCCTGATATGTATCCCCTTGGATACTGACCAGTATGCGATACGCTCCAGCCCGATCGAGGGCGGCTCCTGGCGCGTCGGGGATCCGAACCACCACGCCCACCTCCATTACTGAGCACTGCTGTTGGAGGTGGCCCGGCTCCCCACAGCGCCAGCAAACCGGCCCGGGCTTCCTCTCTGCACTAGTGCTCTGGGGCTCACTCACCTGAGGGGGGGGGAGAGACAGACACAGAAGGGAGACACGGGAGGGCATCGCGGGTGCGGCGGGCCGGCTGAGGTGGCGCTGGCCCCCGCCTCCATGGTGGGGGAATGGGGCGAGGAGGAGACACATGAGGAGGGTAGAGAGAGAGAGAGAGGAGAGAAGAGAAGAGGTCGTCTGCTGTCCTGCCATCGGGACAGCCGCCAAATGGTCCTCCGCCAGCTCGATTGCCTGATCCAGCGATGCCGGGCAGTGGCACTGGACCCACTCTGCGGTTCCCGCTGGTAAGCGCGCGACGAACTGCTCCAGTACCACCTGGTCGATGAGTCCCTCGGCGTCGCGGTTGTCGGCCCTCAACCACTGCCAGCAGGCGTCCCGGAGTTGCTGGCCAAACGAGAACGGCTGGCCGACTTCCTCCAAGCGCAAAGCGTAAAGCACGGAAGCGCTGACGTTGTTGCTCGGGGTGCGTTCCACACGCTGGAGGACGGCCCGGCGAAGGTCTGCGTAGACCAGCCGGCGGTCGGCGGGGAGCTGTAGCGCGGCCAGCTGCGCCTCTCCCGTTAGCAGGGGGAGGAGGCGCGCCACGCACTGTTCCACCGGCCACCCCGAGGTCTCCGCTACCTGCTCAAAGAGCGTGATGAATGCCTCGGGGTCGTCCTGCGTGCCCATCTTCGTGAGGGTGAGGGGGGAAGGGCCCACGGCGGTGGAGATGGTGGACCCCGCCGACGCGAGGAGGTGCCGGAACGCCCGACGATCTTCCTGTTGCGCCAGCACCAGGGCCTCGAACCGTTGTTCTTGCTCCTTTCGGAGGGCGAGCAGCGCCTGGTGCTGGCTCTGTTGGGCCGTGGTGAGGGCGTGGATCAGGTCGGCGAAGGTGGAGGACTCCATGGGGCTGTTCTCTTCAGTGCTCGGCTCCCAGGTTTCGGCACCACTGTGACAGTTTGTGTAGGTGGGTGGAGCACAGAAGGACGGCAGGACAGAACGGAGTTCACAAAACTGGCTTTATTCAGCTTTTCAGCCTATGCACTCTCTCACACACACCCAGACACACGCACACACATCAGTCATCTGGTTGAGGAGAGAGCTCCCTCTGCTCTTGCTCTCTCTCCTTAAATAGGGCGCGGACTGGGAAGACACACAAACACATTAATTAATGACAGGTGTAGTGATTCTGCCACTTACCTTCCCTGACTCCGCCCTCCTGTCACAGACCGATGCTTGACCACGCTCCCGCTGCCACAATATATATATACTGTATGTGTGTGTGTGTGTGTGTGTGTGTGTTTCAACCTTAAATAGTGCAGTATAATGAATGTAATATCTTTAATTTTCAATATTAAGCATTCAGTGGCTTTTAAAATTCAAAACTTTTAAATTCAAATATTTATGTCATCTTTTTACTTCCATATTCAGTGTAACAGCAATTGCAATAAGAATACTTACCTCGAGGCCCAGTGAAACCTGGATGTCCTTGATGTCCATGGTCACCTTTTGCACCCTTCATAACGGCTTTCATACGTATCATTTCTGTCATGGGCATGTTACCTGGTGGGCCCATAACTCCTCTTTCACCTGATAAAAAGAGATTATTCACCACAGAAATGTCAGACTTCTTAACATCACAAGCAAAACAATCTAAAGTGCATGTAGTCATTATTATAGAACAAAAATAAGAACCTTTTTGTCCCTGTTGGCCCATGCCTCCTTTCTCTCCTTGTCTCCCTGGTACTCCTACCACCCCTTGCTGTCCTGGACGGCCCTTTAGACCAGGCTTTCCTGTCATTCCTGGGAAACCTGTCATGCCTGCATACCCTTTCACACCTACAGAGAAATATGAGAGGAATACTGGTAAATATCTGAACAACATATTTTGTTGAGGATCATGAGTTTGTGACAGGTACAGACATGACATTATCAGTGATCTCAGCTACTAGGGAATGTCTTTTGGATGATGTTTATTTATTCAGTACAGTTCCCGAGATGGCGGCACGGTGGTGTAGTGGTTAGCGCTGTCGCCTCACAGCAAGAAGGTCCTGGGTTCGAGCCCTGTGGCCGGCGAGGGCCTTTCTGTGTGGAGTTTGCATGTTCTCCCCGTGTCCGCGTGGGTTTCCTCCGGGTGCTCCGGTTTCCCCCACAGTCCAAAGACATGCAGGTTAGGTTAACTGGTGACTCTAAATTGACCGTAGGTGTGAATGGTTGTCTGTGTCTATGTGTCAGCCCTGTGATGACCTGGCGACTTGTCCAGGGTGTACCCCGCCTTTCGCCCGTAGTCAGCTGGGATAGGCTCCAGCTTGCCTGCGACCCTGTAGAAGGATAAAGCGGCGAGAGATAATGAGATGAGATGAGATGAGTTCCCGAGATGTGCACAATGCACATTATAACTGTTCTGGTAGCTTGTGGTGACCCTACATCTTCATTCATCTCATCTCATTATCTCTAGCCGCTTTATCCTGTTCTACAGGGTCGCAGGTAAGCTGGAGCCTATCCCAGCTGACTACGGGCGAAAGGCGGGGTACACCCTGGACAAGTTGCCAGGTCATCACAAAGGCTGACATATAGACACAGACAACCATTCGCACTCACATTCACACCTACGGTCAATTTAGAGTCACCAGTTAACCTAACCTGCATGTCTTTGGACTGTGGGGGAAACCGGAGCACCCGGAGTAAACCCACGCGGACACGGGGCGAACATGCAAACTCCGCACAGAAAGGCCCTCGCTGGCCACAGGGCTCGAACCCGGACCTTCTTGCTGTGAGGCGACAGTGCTAACCACTACACCACCGTGCCGCCCGACCCTACATCTTATTAAGACAATTTATTTTGAGTTGTCCTTTACATGTCACCCATCTGTAGAGTGTATAACTATCCGGTTATTTCTGTTCTTTAAATAAGACATGACTCTGTCCTTTTTGTCACTACAACTAATGTGTTCTACAACATATGCTGTAAAATAAACAATGTGAATCCATTGTTAGTTCAGGGTTGAGTTACAGTATACTTCTATGCTGAAGCATGTTTGCATGTTTGTGTCATGATGCAAAGAGTGATTTATTGGTATTTATCATACATGCAGGACATTTTTTCCATGGAATAAAAACATGTATTTTATTCCCTTCTAGTGGGTTTCATTCATTTGATTTGATAGCATGCAATATTGTTAGCATATCGCTTATCCTATGTGTATTACGTCTCTCTACCCAATGGAGAATGAGTGTTGAATATGGTTTATGATATTACATGGCTGTCAAGACAACATGACATCACACATCAGAGCTGATGCAAACATTCAATGAGAAAGTTTTCTGCTGTGCATGCACAGAAGCATTTCTTTGTTCGCTGGGAAAGAGACAGACGTGTTGAACACCCAAAAGGCTACCAAAACTTCATGAGATATTCTGCACGCACATTTACAAGAGAAAAACATACCAATGCACATTGAAAAATTGGAAACGAGACACATCGGAGATGTAAAACTTCTGCGCTAGCGAGCGACTGCGACAATTTGTAAACAAACATGGCCACCAGGTTTGCTTTGTTAAATACGGAAGATTTTGAGAGAATTTTGAAAGAGAAAGATGAGTTGAACACCCGAAAGGAATGTATTATAATAATAATAATAATAATAATAATATTGGCTGGCTTTTTTTCGTGATCTATCAGATATATTCCATTCATATAGCATGATATTGAACTCATCTTCGACTCGTTCAGTATCCTGCTAGCTGAATGGAATATATCTGATATACCACTCAACGCCAGCCAATATTATTTAAATATGGTGTGGAGAGACACACTGGCACTCTCACATGTTTTCTCTGAGATGCTAACTGTGTGTTGTGCTTTTGTCTACGATGCTGTCAGTCACTGCTGATTGATTAGCATGGAGGTGTGTCCAGTTTTGTATGTCATGACGAGACTTTGTGGCTCCTCTTCTCTGGGTATTATCAACGGAGTAATATTCACCCAAATAAATGTCAAGCGTAAACAATATTAATTCAATTTTTTAACAATAAAGTGTAACAATATAATTGTGATTCAACTGGTTGATACTGCTTAATAAGGACAAATGAAAACATTTCAGAAATTCAAAAAGCTTCCTTTTCCATCAGCAGTTTTCAAAACATAGTTACTTTCATGTTGCCTTCTATTTATTAGTCCTACATTAAAACGCAGAACTCTATTTTTAGGTCAGAGATGGCTGTTTTTTGTTTTCTGTTAATCCTGGTTTAGTTCATGCGACACTATCCACTAATGGACACGCTGCATGTAAAAGTATGAAGATGGACACTTAGGTGAGTGTCCCTGCACAAGGCCTTGACATGGTCATAGGTACATAGTTGCAGAAATAATATCCAAAGGAACTACTCAGATACAGTATAGGAGAAACAATTGGAAAGTTGACAATTTAGATGGTTTGCAGTTTAGAATTTTGTTGTGTAGAACATAACCATGCTCACATCCAGCAAGGTGCTTGACTGAGGCATTATATGAAGAAATGGAAAATAAGACTGGATGGTAATTTATACTTGTGCTTTTTTGTGACATCTAGACATTTCAATACCAAAAAAGGATAGGTTATGTTTTTAAAATAATGTGAAACTTTGTCATGGAGTGTAATGTTTCATGAGAAATATAATTTTTTTGCCAATTTCATATTATTGTTTGTATGTTTAACTACGATTTCATAAAATTGTGCCATTTTCATATTATTCTGCACAAAAGATTTGCTATGTGGTTGTCATTTGAAATTTGTAATGTGAAAATATTCTGACCTTTAGGTCCAGAAAGACCAGTTCGCCCAACATATCCAGTGCCTCCTGGATCCCCTCGTGCTCCATAATCTCCTGGCCTACCATCGCTTCCTGGTTCTCCTGTGACACCCTTCACTCCTATGGACCCTGGGGGACCACCATCTCCTCGATTGCCTGTTTCTCCCCTCAGCCCTTTGAGGAACAGTAAAAAGATAATATCACCATTACTTAAAACCTTTTCTGTCCTCCGCTGGTATTGATATGTCAAGTTGACAGCTCTCTAATGAAGTGGAGATTTTGATTATTTTACTAATTTACCTGGTAGTCCAGTGTGGCCTGGAGGTCCAGGGTGTCCTGTCTGACCAGGGTTCCCAGGGAAGCCAAATGTTCCTGGTAGTCCAGAGCTTCCTGTTTCCCCCTGTAATCCTGGGGGACCTGATTCACCTTTGATCCCAATCATCCCAGGCATTCCCTCCATGCCTATATTGTACCACAATTAAAACAAACTACAGTATATACAGTATATGTTCATAAAACCCAAGCTATAATATACACTACCATTCAAAAGTTTGGGGTCACTTTGAAATTTCCTTATTTTTGAAAGAAAAGCACTGTTCTTTTCAATGAAGATCACTTTAAATTAATCAGAAATCCACTCTATACATTGCTAATGTGGTAAATGACTATTCTAGCTGCAAATGTCTGGTTTTTGGTGCAATATCTCCATAGGTGTATAGAGGCCCATTTCCAGCAACTATCACTCCAGTGTTCTAATGGTACAATATGTTTACTCATTGCCTCAGAAGGCTAATGGATGATTAGAAAACCCTTGTATAATCATGTTAGCACAGTTGAAAACAGTTTAGCTCTTTAGAGAAGCTATAAAACTGACCTTCCTTTGAGCAGATTGAGTTTCTGGAGCATCACATTTGTGGGGTCGATTAAATGCTCAAAATGGCCAGAAAAATGTCTTGACTATATTTTCTATTCATTTTACAACTTATGGTGGGAAATAAAAGTGGGACTTTTCATAGAAAACACAAAATTGTCTGGGTGACCCCAAACTTTTGAACGGTAGTGTAGTAGGCCACAGAAAACTCTATTATCAAAAAGATGAGTTCATCTTTACAGAGTATTTCTCACCTGGGTATCCGCTTGTGCCAGGATTTCCAGGGGGACCTTTTATCCCGAGCTGTCCTGGTGGTCCTCGTTCACCTGGGGGTCCTGGAGATGCTCCTAAAGCTTCACCATTAGGACCCTTTTGTCCAGAATCACCATCAAGCCCTGGCCTACCTGGGATGCCAGAAGAACCTTTGACACCTTTTGGTCCAGTACTGCCTATGTCTCCACGAGGCCCAATAAAACCTGTAAGGAAAACCGTAAGATCAACATAAAATGGCAGACAAAAAGCTGTATAAATGATATTTCTGAAGAGCAACCTGAATGTCTGAGTGTATGTAAGGACAAAACCCTCATATACTCAGCTCACCTGTGTTTCCAGGTGAGCCTCCAATGCCCTGGTCTCCTTGTTCTCCTTTAGCTCCTATATTGCCTCTATCGCCTGTAAATCCTTTGGGCCCAGGTAGTCCTAGAATACACAGACATTACAAGGTCTGTCTAAATAGGGATTATGAGATTAGTAATATTATAACATGCATATCAATAAATTATGTGTATTATAGTATTATGAAATATTACCTGGCATTCCCTCCAATCCAGGAGGTCCTGAGGGTCCTGTCTCTCCTGGGGGTCCAGATAAAATTGCACAATCCCCTGTGGGATACACCAAAGCCATAAGATATGTCATGACAAGGAAATAAATTCATAGCCTCAACATAGACACCACAGTAGAGGTTTTCATCGCCTGCTTTGCAAACAACAAAAACAATTGACATGTTATAGCAGGGGTTCCCAAAGAAGGGATAATTGGGAATGATATTCAAACAAGCAACATTTAACTTAAAATTTAAAGCAACATTGAAAAGAGTGTATGTGCTATTACAGTATTTTTTGCTATGCTGACATGCTGCACTAGCATAGGAGTTCAGCAATAAAAATGGACAAATTTTTCCATCCATCTACCTCCATTGGTTCCTTGATGACACAGAACAGACATCAAGAAAAATAACACATTTACTGACGTTTTAAATTATAAGTTTGGAATGAAAATGTGGGTGGGGTTTCAGAAGATTCATAATGTCAATTTGGGGTGATTTGCTCAAAAAGTTTGGGAACTCCTGTGTGATGCCATGCCCAAATCAAATGTGACTCATTGCCGAGTGTGAAAAAAGCACATAACAACATAGTGTGTACATCAATATTGTGGGTGAATAAAATCAAATAAGGAGAAAGGTTAATAATGCTCAAAGCATTAAGAGTGACTGTGAACTAAAAAGTGATTGCGATGCAGTGAAGCACAAAGACAGGAAAAGGTTCTGAAGATGAAATTTGACTTGTCACCGATCTAACTACCTGCTGTAATCCATTTGCCTCCTTCTCCTTGTAGCCTACAGTCTCCTTTAAATGGCAAGCAAGAGATGATGACCGACAGAAACAGACAACACCACAGCAGATACAGATAGACAGACAGAAGCTGATTGCAGTTGAATCAGCAGCAGAGATCATATTATTAAATGACCATTGTCTGAATTTTCAGGGAAAATTCTTCATGGAATCCTTTTTTAAAACGAAAATTATCATGCACAATAAAATTGCCAGAGATTAAGGTTAAATGCTTAATTTATTTACAATGTTTCTGTGATACACAGATTCCATGACTTTAAGCGTATTGAACCCAAAGGAACAGAAAAAAGAAACAGAAAAAACAGAGTGCAGAACAAATTAGGGAATGAGAAATTTGAATTAAAGAATGAAAATGTTGGAAGAATGAGAGACAGGAGAGAAGGCAAGGTGCATACCTGAAGTACCCGGTGGACCTCTGATTCCATCATAACCATTTAATCCTGCATCACCAGGTATACCCTTAACACCCTTAGGTGCATCAATTACTTGACCTGGTACCCCTTCTAGTCCTGGTGGACCTGGTGGACCTGGCCTGCCTGGGTAACCCTTCTCTCCACGCTCACCAACTGGCTTTTCTCCCTGCAAACAGCACATCAACACAGCACAGACTGTATTGGTTTTATAGTGGCAGGCTTAATCTACTCTTACAATCAAGAAAGAGCACTGATTATAATAAAAAAGATTAAACCAACAGCTTCATGTGCACAAATAAACCTTTTTGGTACAATAACATCACATTTCTGTTTTTTTTTAATCCACCAATCACAACACCTACATCAAAATTATTGTGCTTGTAGGGTTTGTAAATATGATTTAATATACTAGTGCATCTCAAACAATTAGAATATTGTGAAAAAGTTCAATATTTTCCATCAGTTATTTAAGAAAGTGAAAATTTTATATATATTCAAGACTCATTACATGTAAACTAAAATGTTTCAAACATCCATCCATTATCTGTAGCCACTTATCCTATACAGGGTCGCAAAATTATTTCAGAAGGTCATTTCTGAAAAGGCTGGCTGGAAAAGGTGCACAAGCAACAGGGATGACTGCAGCCTTGAGAGGATTGTCAAGAAAAGTCAATTCAAGAACTTGGGAGAGCCTCACAAGGAGTGGACTGAGGCTGGTGTCAGTGCATCAAGAGCCACCATGCACAGACATCTTCAGGAAAGGGGCTACAACTGTTGCATTCCTAATATCAAGCTACTCCTGAACCAGAGACAATGTCAGAAGTGTCTTACCTGGGCTAAGGAGAGAAAGAACTGGACTGTTGCTCAGTGGTCCAAAGTCCTCTTTTCAGATGAAAGTAAATTTTGCATTTAATTTGGAAATCAAGGTCCGAGAGTCTGGAGGAAGAGTGGAGAGGAACAGAGTCCAAGGTGTTTGAAGTCCAGTGTGAAGTTTCTGCAGTCTGTGATGATTTGGGGTGCCATGTTATCTGCTGGTGTTGGGCCACTGTGTTTTATCAAGTCCAAAGTCAACACAGCCATCTACCAGGTAGTTTTAGAGCACTTCATGCTTCCATTTGCTGACAAACTTTATGGTGATGCCAACTTCCTTTTCCAGCAGGACATAGCACCTGCCCACAGTGCCAAAACTACTACCAAATGGTTGGCTGACCATGATATTAGTTTGCTTGATTGGCGAGCCAATTCGCCTGACCTGAATCCCATAGAGAATCTATGGCATATTGTCAAGAGGGAGATGAGAAACACCCGACCCAAAAAATACAGATGAGCTGAAGGCTGCTATCAAAGCAACCTGGGTTTCAATAACACCTCAGCAGTGCCACAGGCTGATCACCTCCATGCCATGCTCCACTGATGCAGTAATTCATGATAAAGGAGCCCCAACCAAGTATTGAGTGTAAATGAATATAGTTTTCAGAAGTTGGATATTTCTGTATTGTAAATCCTTTTTTGATTGATCATGGGAAACATTCTAATAATTTGAGATACTGAATTTCTGATTTTCATGAGCTATAATAATAAAATTAAAACAAAAAAAGGCTTGAAATATTTCAGTTTACATGTAATGAAGACAGAATATATGAAAGTTTACCTTTTTTAAGTAAATTACGAAAAAATTTGAACTTTTTCACAATGTTCTAATTCTGTGAGATGCACTAGTATATGGCGCATGTTGTTAATTGTGCTAGTGTAGCATATCGCATCATGGCAGCAGTAATTGTCAGTACTTTTACTGATCACTGAAAATTAAAACAGTGCACTCAGATCAGTGCACATTTTTGCTAATAAGAAGCTCACAGGAAGACCACGAAATCCAGGGGCACCATCTATTCCATTAGTCCCAGGTCTGCCCTGATCTCCTTGTTCGCCTGGTCTCCCTGGGTCTCCTCGTTCTCCAGGTGATCCTGTTAAATTCACAAGTAGAAGCACAAACACATTAATCCTAATTTCTTTTGTGTTAACTAAAATCATAAACCAATTTAATAAAAAGGTGTACCTTTCTCTGTAACCTCTATTCTATCTCCCTTAGAGCCTTTAAGTCCAGGCAGCCCTTGTGGCCCAGGAAAGCCCTTAAAAAGAAGAAAAGGTTATGAGTTCAGACGGTTCATCATCTGGCTAAGATAGTTTTGAGTGCCTGCAGAACTTATTTTCTACCAAAACTGTAATGCTGGTAACGTACGTGCAGACCAGTTAAGCCTCTGGGTCCCTGGTCTCCTTGATCACCCTGCTGACCCCACTCGCCCACTGTGCCAGGGTCACCCTGATTGCCAGCTGGGCCAGGTGGTCCAGGAAGGGAGGTTTGCAAAGTGCACTCACAATGTCCATGGTCACCTAAAAAATGGTACATTCAGTTTGAGCAATATGATGACAACTGATGAATGTACTGTATATTTATGATACTGTTATACTGTTTCATGAAGTGTAACTGGAACTTTTGGACAAATGTCACTAGTCAGTAGTTTTACCTTTTTGTCCTTTTGCTCCAGCATTTCCTGGACCTCCATCTGGCCCTATAGGTCCTTTGTAAACCACACTCCCTGTGCCCAAACAGATTCATACTGACAACACAGTCTTCTGATACTGATGGCAGGCTTCAACTTTGTATTCAACAGACTGTATGTATATATGTTCCTATCTGAGAGTGTTTTCCTTTTTGAATAGTTTCAGTTGGAGCTTATTTAAACACTTGATCATTAATCGTTCAAACAAAGGGTGCAAAATGAGTTATATACTCACATGATCCCTTTGGTCCAGGTGGCCCAGGTGGTCCAGGTTTGCCATCCAAGCCAGGAGATCCAGGCACTGAGGCTGGGATACCAGGTTCCCCAGTGGCACCTTTCATCCCCTTTTCCCCTTTTTGTCCAAAAGAGCCAAATAACTCTGTGGAAAGATAGATAAAGAAAGATTTGTAAAAGATTCATACAGTCACAATAAATGCTTATATTCACTTCTTTTTTTTTTTTACATTTACTTAGAGACCTTAAAATTCAAAATACCTAATAGCTGTGTCTGAGCATCTGGTCCAGGGGGACCCTGTACTCCTTTATTTCCTTTATTTCCTGGTGACCCACGTTCTCCTGGAGGACCTGGTGGGCCAACTGTAGGAACAAGACAGCAGAAGTAACAGCAACCAAAAAAGTGCATAGGGTTAAAATACTCTGTCTGACCACAAATCAAGAGATTTTTTTGGATAGAACAGAGACCTTGAACCCGGAATAATCATTTATCTCTGATTAACATAATTTGATAAACATTTGGAGTTAAAAGATGTACTCTGTTACCTCCAGTGAATCCATTTGTATAGATCAGCTCTCCTGCTTCTCCTGGTTCCCCCTATTGAAGCAGTTTCATGTTAGCAAATTTCAGAATATAAATCCTGTGCTGCCTTCAAGGCACTACAGTTCATATGCAGCCAGCCATCACCAGTTTACAGAAATAAACTCATTCTGCAATAATAGTGAAATGGTTACGATACAGTAAAATATACCTTGCTTCCTGACCGCCCTTGATAACCTACATCCCCATTTTCACCCTGTGAAAAAACAGAGAGAAGGAGTGCAACATTATTTCACTGTAATAGATGAAGTTCCCTACTGACCCTACTGATGACCTATAACATACCTTTTCTCCTGGCAATCCGTCTCTTCCTGGAGAGCCCTATTAGCAATAATGAAATATTTCTTGTTGTGTGAGACGTTAAACAGAATCACATTTTTGAAAATATAAGTAAAAAAAGCTGATAAACAAATAACAGGTGTATACCCGTTCCCCAACAAATCCTCGAACTCCTTTCTCTCCTTTGATATAAAACCCCTTCAAAATGGAAAACACAAAGATTGAATAAGTATGATTTATTAAGACATACATTTCATATTCAATACAATTATTGTTTAACTACATTTACACAATACCCGGGAAAGATATGCAAAAATCATTATGTTTGTTGACTGAAGTGTAAAGAAGTTGGGAATTGCTTAAATTAATTAGTAGTTCTTGAATTGCAAGTTCTGAAACTCATATTAAGTCTGTAGTTATGTATTGAATATATCCTTGATTCTGATGAGGTTTGATTTCAAATACTTACAGTGTTGCTAATGGGGCCTTTTGTAACTTGTTATGGTCAGTTAAATTCTAGATTACAGTGCAGGTTGTCAAGAAGTTGACTTTTTTTTTTCATTTTCCTGAAATACTGTAATGTACAAATGAAAGCTTTCATTTAAAAACAACTACTGTATATTTAGGCTACTTGTTTTTAAAGCAAGTATTGACAAATCACCTTAACACATATCATACAGTATGAGTGAATATGTCTAAAATTATATGCTCAAGTTCACCTAGTGCTGGACCACTAAATGCACAAAGAATTAACTACATAGAAAGCTATGATACTGCCTTTGATGTTATTCAACTCCATTACACAAGAGATGAAATAATCTGCCACATTTTGTCATTACATTCAATTTTTCTTCAATTTTATTCGTTGATTATATTACTTAGGTTCAGAAGCAACCACTTATGATTGTATCTGTCCATCTTTGCCTGTTTTGTAATTTATTTTATTATTTTATATGGCCAATCAATCAATCAATCAATCAATCAATCAATCAATCAATCAATCAATCAATCAATCAATCAATCAATCAATTTTTAGATATCATCATCCAAACTGCTGTAGAAGGGTTCACTCAAGCTTTTCAGCAAAGTACAGGGATTAATCTATTAATGTACGTTTTTGCTACAGCTAATTAATAGGCTCGTTACTGTGCTTCGAAACTGCAATTAGTTGAAACACAAAAAACACCTGAATAATGCTGTCTGGGAATAGTGTTAATAAAAAAGTGCCCTATAGATTATTTCTAGAACATGGTATGTTTGATATTTACAATAACCATATATTGATTAACACACAAATAAGCCCATTTGATTACTCAGCATAACTGTTTGACTACAGTGTACCAGCTAATAAAATAAGAGGGTTCACAGTGTGCTAATTATGGACATTATACTAAATAGAACATGTAATTACATGTGCATAAGTACATACAGTATCTGAATACCACAATTTCTTGTAAAATTATATTTACACAAAATCACACACACCACACACACACACACACACACACACACACACACACACACACACACACACAGCAATAATCCTTAAACTCAGCAGAATTCATAAGCACAAATTTAAATAAATGTAGGAATGTAATAAACACGCTTGGAGCTACTGCAACTAGCTGCTACTCTTGCGGCGCCATCTTTCTTTTCATACTTTTTCGCGGTAGATAATGCAAATAGCCCTCTGTATTTAATCTCTCGTTTGTCTAATTTTTATTTCAGTTTTATTTGTTATCTGTATGACATTTTCTTGCTACTGTAACACGTGAATTTCCCCGACGTAGGATCAATAAAGTGAATCTAATCTAATCTAATCTAATCTAATCTAATCTAATCTAATCTAATCTAATCTAATCTAATAAGGATTATGTAAAATAAGAGCTTATAGTCAGAAAATGCAGAATGTGTTTTTGATAGATACTAATGAAAACTACACTCAGACAAGCAGAAACAAAGGCAGGGACATGTGCTAGACTGGCGATCATGCGAAGAGGATGTGTGCTGAGGATCATGGTGGTTTGTGAGTACCAGACACAGGCGTGACAATTAAGATCACTAAGTAACAGTTTAGATTTTGTTTCAGTGTATTGCCTACTAGAGGAAAGAATGTCTAAGTAATCTCATTAATAATAAAACACTGATGTAACTTACCAAATCTCCTGGTTCACCTTTGATACCTTTTTCACCTGTGACATCCTGTGTGGATGAAGAACTGATTGCTGTTAAATTATTAAACCTGAAAATTTTGCTAATAAATACATAATAAACCACAAATATGTAGTAATACATAAATGCTGTTATCTAAACATTATATGTTCGCACACATTACTGACATGAACGGGGTGATACAACTCCGTCTCATCATCCCCTGGTAGCCCTGGATCCCCAACTTCCCCCTGTGGTTAAAATAAGAATTTCAGTTCCAGGAGTGAATACAGTCACCAACCTCTTCATCCAAATGGTATTAATCTTACAGTCTAGTGGGCAACAGTGATATAGTCATGTTACCTGTTCTCCTTTGTCTCCTTTATGGGTTATAGTTGCATTGCCCTGCATAAAGATGACCAAGATTCTGTATTGATACCTTTCAAACACATCACTGAGAGTTATAAGAAGTTACGTTTGAAAATTATTCAGTGTCTATGGGCTACCTTTGGTCCTGGAGGTCCTCTATAACCCTTTTCGCCCTATAGTTGAGAGGAGTATAAGAGATGGATGGTGTGGATACAGTATGTGTGTCTGAGAGTATAAATTAAATAATTAATAATATATACTCACCTGAGCACCTATGAGACCTGGTCTTCCTTGATACCCTCTGCTTCCAGGAGGGCCCTTTGTTTAAAAACAAACAAACAAACAAACAAACAAACAAACAAACAAACAAACAAACAAACAAACAAACAAACAAACAAACAAACAAACAAACAAACAAACCCGGTATTTACTTTTGAACATAACCTTGATAAGTCTTGTAAAGATTATGTAACATTGAACTCACTGTAGGCCCTGGATATCCTGGAAGTCCTGTCTCGCCCTAGTTTAAAAGGAAAGAAGATGATAACAGAACTATTTATTGCATTTGATATCACAGTACTGGGAGAAGCTCGTCTCATCAATTTATTTCAATTCAGGCTGTCAAAATTCACACAATAATAATGCGTTAATGCAAATTCCTTTTAACGCCACCAATTTTTTGACGTGTGATTAACGCATGCATGTTGTGTGCCCCCTCCCCCACAGTTTGGGAAATCAAGAAGTGATATAGCATGAGCAAACGATGTAGTGAGTAGCTGGTTAGTGTAAGTCATGATAAAGTGCACTTATGTACAGAATCCAGAATCAACTTATATTGTATTCTGACTGTTTACATGTGTGTGTTTTTTGTATGCTTTTGATGGTCCAGAGGGGAGAAAAGAAGACGTGTTAAGGTCCAGGCGTGTGTGTGTGTGTGTGTGTGTGTGTGTGTGTGTGTGTGTCTCTAAGCGTGCAGGCTGCACACTGGAGTGAGAGAGTTTGTTTTATTCTGAGAAATTTGTGAGTGATTTAAAAGTGTTTATAAATGCAGTTTTTGCTCATGAATGTACTGTATATTTACCAGTGAGTTACTGCATTTTCTTGGAAAACATCTTTGAGCTGTGTGGCTTAACAAATTTATTTAGTTGGGTTTTGTATTTTTATATTTCTTATTTAAAGATAGCCACTACTGTTGTCCAGAGTCCACATCACCGACTTTGTTTAGTTTATTTTATGGCATAGTCTGAGGCTGGAAGTTAAGTACAGAACTAGAGGAAAATACTATATTGTTTTGTTCACACTGAATTGTACTAAACCCTCACAATTATAAAGCTAACACTGCTTTATTTTTTAAATGCACTGGGGGAATAAAATACCTACAAAAATAATTTTTGCTGTGCCTAGCCTTACCCTTCCTGACTTGGCCACATACATTTGCATAAAGCAAATATATTTGTCCACTCCCACTTGAAAAATATCCCTTTAAGGTACATGTAGAACAGATAAAAATGTGCAATTCATTTGTGATTAATCGTGAGTTAACTATGGACAATAATGCAATTAATCACGATTAAATATTTTAATCAATTGACAGCCCTAATTTCAATATGTACCACAGTGGTATCTATTACTACTCTTTGTTTCTAAACCTTAGTTCTATTTTTGAGTAAATCCAAAAAGTGATCTGTTTTTATATCATACTGCCTCTTGCAGATATCTGTTTCTGGTTCACTCTCACCCGAAATCTCTCCATATAAACGCTAATTTCCAGGGAGTCCCCTTTCTCACCCTTCCTTCCTGGCTGACCCTGCAGAGGAATTGAGAAAAGAGATAGGGACAAAGACAGAGAATACGATATGAGATTGTGAAATGTAGAATAAAATCTACACATCATTACAGTTGATGTCTGACGTCTTTCTTTCTAGCTAAAATGGATGGATGCATTCCACATACTTTTTCTCCAGCCACACCACTAATTCCGTCCAGGCCCGGTATTCCAGAATCTCCCCGGGTTCCATTACAGCCATCAGCACCAGGTTTTCCTCGAGGACCTTGTTGCCCTGGGTGACCCTGCATAGATGATAGGTCAGAAGGTCAAAATGTAACACACATTGTCTTGAATGTAACATGTTAGATGAATCTATAAATGATTTAAATGTGATCCTCCCAAAATATGTGTGTGTGTGTGTGTGAGAGAGAGAGAGAGAGAGAGAGAGAGGAGAGAGAGAGAGAGAGAGAGAGAGAGAGACTTTTGGTCATAAGTCCATATGGATTCAATACTTCCACAACAAAGAGAAGCCACTTACTGGAATACCATCTGCTCCTGGAAACCCTGGACTTCCTATCATTCCCTATAGAAACAAATCAGAGACAACTGGATCAACTTATTTGTTAGCTGACACAATTTTACTCCATCAACCGCAATGCTGAAAAAAATCTATGACTTTACATTAGCACTATTAAAATTTAGAATAATTTCAGATGGGTAGTACGAAGCAGGCTAAAGTCACACACACCTCAGCCCCTTTCGGTCCTGTGATGCCTGCCTCACCCAGGATACCCTTCTCTCCCTTACGACCTTGCAGGCCAGGGTCACCTACACGTCCTCGAGGCCCTCCCGGGCCCTGAGGGCCAAGAGGACCTGGCTGGCCCTGTAATCGTGACAAAGAAGGACATTACACAAAGATTAAACTACTTATAGCTCTAAAATTTCAGACGACACAGCAAGCCATGACAAAATTCAGTCATGTGAGAGAATACAAAACTGCAAATACTTTCAAGGCAAAGGCAGGGCAATTTTAAATAACAATGGTAATTGTAATGAAAGGACTCACCTTGTCAGCAGAAAGAAAAGGGTAAAAAGCCTAAAGCCTATGTCCAGAATTTTCTGAGGATGATGAAAAAGATATTACAACACCACAAAAGTGATATAAAATTATATACTACATCATTTAAATTTGTGTTATTAAAATGATCAAACTATTCCTAAATCACTATTGGTGCACGGTTATAATACTGTTACCATGTTTTCATCCTGATATAATACATATGAGCACTAGATGGCAATAGTCACATACATTATTTATGCACCATGCAGCCCTCCAGTGGCTTTTAAGAAGATAGCATACAGGGAAGTTGAAATTTCTAAGCTCTGATCACAGGTGGCTCTGCGTTATTCAGACTAGTTTACTGTGCATCAGCTGATATATTTCAAAAACACAACAGACAAGCTACATACTGTACCCCAATGAAGCTGTGTCACCAGTCTTTGCCACTTATAAATTGTTTAGTAAAAAGAAAAAAGTGATCACTTTACTGTCAGGTTCTATCTCCTGTTCATTCCTAACCCAGACAGAACCTTATGAAACTAAGAAAACAATATCAGAGTTTTAAGTATCCCATACTTTATATAATATACAGTTCTGTGCAAAAGTCTTAGGCACATGTAAAGAAATACTGTAGACCAAAAATGGCTTAAAAATTAAATTAAATGTTTCAACGTAAAAAAAATACTATAAACCGCAATAAGTCATAATAAATGAAACAAAGTCAGTATTTCTTGTGAGATGCCCCTTAGCTTTAAAAAAAAAAAAAAAAAGTAGTCTCAGGGACAATGAGTGCAGTTTTATAAGGAAATGAGATGTAGGTTTTACTGAGCATCTTGCAGAACCAGCCACAGTTCTTCTGGACACTTTGACTGTCACACTTGCTTTTTAATTTTGCACCAAAATCCAGTAGCCTTCATTATGTTTTCTTTTTTAATCTGAAAAGTGGTCTCTTATGTCATATGCTGCTGAGATACAAACATTTCTTTTCTGTAACATTTAATTTTGTGCTGGAAAATGAACATTTGGAACTCTAAAATGTTTTTGTACTGACTCGATAAAATAGAAGTCATAAAATGGAAATCTATAACAAAGTGCTGTCGCCTCACAGCAAGAAGGTCCGGGTTTGAGCCCAGTGGCCGGCGAGGGCCTTTCTGTGTGGAGTTTGCATGTTCTCCCCGTGTCCGCGTGGGTTTCCTCCAGGTGCTCCAGTTTCCCCCACAGTCCAAAGACATGCAGGTTAGGTTAACTGGTGACTCTAAATTGACCGTAGGTGTGAATGTGAGTGTGAATGGTTGTCTGTGTCTATGTGTCAGCCCTGTGATGACCTGGCGACTTGTCCAGGGTGTACCCCGCCTTTCGCCCGTAGTCAGCTGGGATAGGCTCCAGCTTGCCTGCAACCCTGTAGAACAGGATAAAGTGGCTAGAGATAATGAAATGAGATGAGATATATAAAACTATGAAGATTGCAAAAAGTTTCAGACTGGCCAGTTTATGCTGTAGCTAATCAACAGCAGCCACCCTTGTTATATGTCAGATTAATGTTATCTTACTTTGGTAAGATAGCTAGATGCTAGACAGAATCATGCTCAATGAAAGGAAAAGTATTTTAAACATCAATAAAAGTTTCTGAAATTGGTGTGTTGTAAACTGTTGCTGTTACAATCCTGAGTAGAAATATGCTGATTCATTACTCAGTGAAACCTATTGTCACTTTACTGACATGTGTATGTTTTCTTGCTACTGTCCTGAGAGAAATTAAATCTGTTAAAATAAATAGTAGGGAAAGTAAAAAAAAAAAAAAACCCACTGTTTAAGGAGAGTTTTATCTTTTGGGAACAGATTAAATAATTAAATAATTTATTTACCACGTTCATGTTTAGGGGCGTCACGGTGGTGTAGTGGTTAGCACTGTCGCCTCACAGCAAGAAGGTTCTGGGTTTGAGCTCAGCGGCTGGCGAGGGCCTTTCTGTGTGGAATTTGCATGTTCTCCCCGTGTCTGCGTGGGTTTCCTCAGGGTGCTCCGGTTTCCCCCACAGTCCAAAGACATGCAGGTTAGGCTAATTCGTGGCTCTAAAATTGACCGTAGGTGTGAATGGCTCTGTCTCTATATGTGTTAACCCTGTGATAACCTGGCGACTTGTCCAGGGTGTACCTCGCTTCTCACCCATAGGCAGCTGGGATAGGCTCCAGCTTGCCCGTGACCCTGCACAGGATAAGCAGGTTTGAATAATAGATGGATGGGTGAATGTTCCCGTTTCTTATGTTTTTTTTTTTACTTGTATTCTGAGCTAGTGCTAAGTGTAGCAAGTATTAACTCAATGCAAACCTTTAGCTGTACCCTAGTAAATCGAATCATTCATTCTGTCATCCATGCTTTATCCATCTTTATCAAAGTTGCGGTGGATCTGGAGGCAACCTCAATAACACTTGGTGTGAGGCACAAATACACTTATGATGGGATGTCAGTCCATTGCAGTGCACCATGTACACACATTCACGCACACTGACACCGACAGCAATTTAGCATCACCAACACACAGTGTGCTTTTGGGAGGTGGGAGAAAAACAAAGAACCTAGAGGAAATGGACATGTGGAGAATAGGTATGTAATGATTCTCGTTTCAATTCAGTTTACAATATTGAGTCCATGATTCGATTTTCCCATGATATTTTTGGAAAAAAAATTAAAATGAAAAAAAAAAAGACCAAAAAATGCAACATTTATTTTTTCTGTTCTTTATCAACTTAAATATTTCTCATCTCATTATCTCTAGCTGCTTTATCCTTCTACAGGGTCGCAGGCAAGCTGGAGCCTATCCCAGCTGACTACGGGCGAAAGGCGGGGTGCACCCTGGACAAGTCGCCAGGTCATCACAGGGCTGACACATAGACACAGACAACCATTCACACTCACATTCACACCTACGGTCAATTTAGAGTCACCAGTTAACCTAACCTGCATGTCTTTGGACTGTGGGGGAAACCGGAGCACCCGGAGGAAACCCACGCGGACACGGGGAGAACATGCAAACCCCACACAGAAAGGCCCTCGCCAGCCCCGGGGCTTGAACCCAGGACCTTCTTGCTGTGAGGCGACAGCGCTAACCACTACACCACCGTGCCACCCAACTTAAATATTTATTTTATTAAATAAAAAAAAAAAAAAACACTTTTGTTTCATTTTCTTAATAAGCAACAATAATTATTTACCCACATGTGTAAAGGTTGGAATAAAATATAATAATCTATAGAGATCTTGCAGTCACGTGACCGGAAAGTACACAACCGCCATCTTGTCGGTCAAAAACACCGCTGAATACTGCTGCACTTGTGTACAGAATGGATCAATTTCAACCGACGGACTACACGGCTAGTGGTTAGCGCTGTCGCCTCACAGCAAGAAGGTCCTGGGTTCGAGCCCCGGGGCCGGCGAGGGCCTTTCTGTGTGGAGTTTGCATGTTCTCCCCGTGTCCGTGTGGGTTTCCTCCGGGTGCTCCGGTTTCCCCCACAGTCCAAAGACATGCAGGTTAGGTTAACTGGTGACTCTAAATTGACCGTAGGTGTGAATGGGAGTGTGAATGGTTGTCTGTGTCTATGTGTCAGCCCTGTGATGACCTGGCGACTTGTCCAGGGTGTACCCCGCCTTTCGCCCATAGTCAGCTGGGATAGGCTCCAGCTTGCCTGCGACCCTGTAGAAGGATAAAGCGGCTAGAGATAATGAGATGAGATGAGATGAGATGAGATGAGATGAGATGAGACTACACGGCTCATTTTTCTAATGAACAGATAACTAGATATATGTCTAAAATAAACGACCTACAGATTTGTGACCCTTATGGCTTACCGGACGGAGTTTTCACGACCGGATTTTGAACTGCCAGCGGAATACCCAGCCGTGTATAATTACCTCATTAACTTTCCCTCGCTGTTCAGTGGTGAAGCACTGCGTGCCTATAAATCTCTGGACAGTTATCTTTACAGAAATTCAGGATTTGTCAGCGACTCAGATGTGGCATCTTGTAAACAAGGATCCTCATTGGATGGGTAAGTCACTTAAGTATTGAGTATAGCACTGACCAGCCGATTATAGAATAGAATAAGGTAATTCCAAATCGTCCGTCTTATTTACATGGATCTGGCGTTGGAGAGGTAGAGGCTTGGGAGTGGAGATTTGAGTGGCTGTTTTCTGAGCTTAGTCAACAGGCCGGCTCTGCCTGCAGCCTCGCTTTTGCTTCCGCTCCCGGCACCGCCTCCTTCGCTTTGCTTCCGATAACAATCCACGGAGACCCCGCTGGTCTCGCTATCTTGTCCGGAATGTTGTGCATGCGATGGAAATCGCTACAAACCGTCATTTTCTGCTGGAAACCAATGTCCAGTAAGTCCATACGGTTGTAGTGGATATTGAAGTCCAGTACAGATGAACAACACGCAAAAATACACACAAAAAACATAAAAAACGTGCACAGGTAGGGAGAGCTTGTAGCCGCAGCCGTTGTAGTAGAATTGTATATAGTAGGGTTTTCCAGAAGAAAAGGTAGAAGTAAAAGCAGAAGTAGAAGTATTAGGCGGAATATGGCGTTTGACCGACAAGATGGCGTCTGTCACAATCTGGATCGGCTGTGAGATCACATGCAAGTGCTCCATTAACAAAACTATTCCTTTTATGAACATTTGTACTTCCTCAATTTTTCTTCTCTTTTCTTTTGCTTTTGGCAGTCTGTAAAAAGTTAGCTCCAATTTCTTGTTAATTGTATTTGTACAGTCAACCTCACAACAGCTGTTTCCCATTTTAAATCTCTGTGTGTGTTTTCGTGGCATTATAGGGTGGCATCACATGTATTCCTGCGATTGTATGTTACTGCACCCTCTGCTGTCTAAACAGCACAATTACAGCTAGGGAAAACTAAGAGATTATCCATTCATCCATCCATCCATTATCCATAACTGCTTATCCTGTGCAGGGTCACAGGCAAACTGGAGCCTATCCCAACTGACTATGGGTGAGAGGCAGGGTACACCCTGGACAAGTTGCCAGGTCATCGCAGGGCTGACACATAGGTGGGGTTTACATTAGACCGTATCAGCGGATCATCAGATTAACGTTTTTAAAAACGATTAGCATGCACACAGCAACACCAATACACGATTCGCGTGCACACAGCAACGCCAATACACGGATACGCTAATCACATGACTAATTAGACGGCACGTAAGTTGAAATGTAATGTGTAAATTTCTCCTCAGCGGCTCGGCTCCGCAGGCATCCTGCGCTCCAAATCACTCCGCCCTGAACAGTGAGTGCCCTCTGGAGGGTGCGCACTCCCCGGCCCTGCGCAGCTCACAGAGCGCGCGAGTGAAGCGCACGAGCAGTGATTCGGGACTGAGCCGCTGTGTGTGTGATCCCAATGCATATCGGGCATGCGCAAGTCACTTACCACTTGCAAGTGGAAGGATGGCAAGCCTAAAGACAATCATAACTACACAATGGGCAGTATTTGCATCAGTATTTGCAGTATTTTCATACTTTTATACTCTTTAATGAAAGGTGATACAAGGCGGAAGTCCACGCCGTTTTTCAGCAGTCGCGTCACATGACCAACGCCAGCAAATCAGGAAGGTGGATGTCACAGTGACGTTGTCCAATGACGACGTCAGCTAGAGCTCAGCACAGCATATCCTCGTATCTCAATGTTTACACAGTACCGGATCAGATACGAACTGGGTTGAATACGTGGGCCCTGGCGGATTCCCGTTTCCCGGCGTTTTAATGTGAACGGACAGTGCATCCGCGAAGAAAACGAGACAGATACGGTCTAATGTAAACTTGGCCATAGAGACAAACAACCATTCACACTCACATTCACACCTACGGTCAATTTAGAGTCACCAATTAGCCTAACCTACATGTCTTTGGACTGTGGGGGAAACCGGAGCACCTGGAAGAAACCCACGCAGACATGGGGAGAACATGCAAACTCCACACAGAAAGGCCCTGTCGGTCACTGGGCTTGAACCCAGAACCTTCTTGCTGTGAGGTGACAGTGCTAATCACTACACCACTGTGTCGCCAACCTGCTGAACTAAGTAAAGAGAAATGACAGTCCATCATTACTTTAAGACACAAAGTGTCTTTTAATTAATATAAATAAACAAATAAAATCACTGAATTAGGTGTGCCCAAATTTTTTATATATATTTAAAGAATTATTAGTGCACACAAGTCTGTAGTGAAATCTATGTGTTGAGACTTGCATTGTGCTATGTGATGGAGCTTAAATAGCCCACTTCACTGGCATCTACACTGATAGCCAGAGCTGCTATCTCAAATACACACTTGAAACACAGTCTGTCTACCGGTACATCTGCTCCTGACAGAATATGGGCACACAGAGGAAGATTAGAGTTGTAGTTAGGGCCAAGGGGGAAAAAAGGGTTCTGTGTGATGAAAGGCATGGGGTTATAAAGAAGACTGGGGACAGCAAAAGTTTCTTTTGGAAACTGAAATATCACAAATATACTTTATCTTTAATACTCGCTGAGTAAAACATTCCATAAAAGTTTGAGTTATACACTCACCGGCCACTTTATTAGGTACACCTATACACATGCAGTTTTATGCAGTTCTCTAATCAGCCAATCCCTTGACAGCAGCACGATGCATAAAATCATGCAGATACAAATCAAGAACTTCAGTTAATGTTCACTTCAAACATCAGAACGAGAAAAATTCTGATCTCTGTGACTTTCACTGTGGCATGGGTGTTGGTGCCAGATGGACTGGTTTGAGTATTTCAGAACCTGCTGATCTCCTGGGGTTTTCACACACAACAGTCTCTAGAGTTTACACAGAATGGTGCGAAAAACAAAAAACATTGAGTGAGCGACAGTTCTGTGGGTGGAAACACCTTGTTGATAAGAGAAGTCAGAGGAAAATAGCCAGGTTGATTGGAGCTGCCAGGAAGGATATAGTAAGTCATACAATCACTCTTTACAACCGTGGTGAGCAGAAAAGCATCTCAGCATACAACAGCAGAAGACCACATTGGGTTCCACTCCTGCAGCCAAGAACAATAATCTTAGAATCAAGAACAAGTTTATATATATATATATATATATATATATATATATATATATATATATATATATATATATATATATAAACAGAACTATTCCTGTATATTTTGTTCTTTATTTATATCACTTAATGCATCTTTTACCACTTAATGCATCTTTTTACATTGTTCAGTGATGTATACAGTTATGCATGTACCTCTTTATCACTACTTGCAGTACATTATTTGTTTGCACTACACATTACATGCAATCTCAACCTTCCCAATACCTTTTTGCCACTTATAGTATGTGAAATGCTCTCCTTATATTATTGTCCTGACAGCTGTCTCCTTTGTATGTCATACACACTGTATGTTAGCTATATACGTCATTGTTTTCCATTAATTTAATTTTCTATACTCTCTATTCTGAAAACATGACAAAAAAAAAAGCTGACTTGACTTCTTCAGATGTGCAGGCTTCTATCCTCTCCCAAGTAACTGATCTTTACAGTCCTACTGTAATTAATAACATGAAAAATGTTCTCTCACACATCACAAATTCTTTTCTGAGGTTTTACAGTGTAGAGAGCAGTATGATGTTATATACATAATGTACTTATCACTCTGACTGTGCACATAAGTGAAGTGCCAAGGGCCGAATGCATTAACCTGAAGAGTCCAAGCCTGGATGATGTTCATTTATAAGAATGCTCAGCTTTGGATGCTGTCACTATCTTCACCTCAGCTCCCCTTTCATCTCTCTAAGTGTTTAACCGTTTACCATGACTGTGTGGTTATATAAATGCTTCAATGCAATTACGAAGCTAAACAGGTAGAAGGTCGATTTTGTATTGAGTGGTCACTCTATTCACTAAATAAGAATCATGGGAAATAGTGTAGTCATACGGAGTCATAAAGGAAATGCCAAGAACTAGCTGATTTCGAAAATATCGCTTGAGAATCTGTGAGAATTTAATTTAGGTCTAACCCACAGTTCCTGCAGTGACCCCACTCGTCACAGACCAGCACACAAAGCAACTGCAAGTAATTCAGAGAGCTAGACTACAAATAGAGTATATTAATAATTGTGTGCTTTAATTCAGAAGTCTGGAACTATTTCAGCATTAAATCAGATGAATGTTACAAGTCATTTGTATTGATAAAAAACAAGATCCCTGGGAGAACAATATTTCGCCACTCTGGGGTTCTGACCAGAAGGTCTGGATCATGTCCAAAACAACAGAAGCTGTTCCCCATTGGGCAAAAGTTGCAACAAATCTACCAAACTACCATAAATAGATGTAAAAACAAAAGTTTTCCCAAGGAAAGGCAACTTAATATATTACAACCACTTCATTATAACTGGTGACCTGGAAAAGCTCTTATGCTTAAATTGCTACCCACATTACAGTGGGATATAGTGGATGCCTTACTTGAAACTAAATCCAATGGAGTTGGATATTTTTGGTAGGATTAATGAAACAACAAATTGAAAAGATACACAGTATGTATGCATATGTGTACATATTGGGTGATCAAATAGAGGTCTAAAGTACTAAGTGTATTGTAAATATGATAATGCTCACTCTAGTCAGTGTCACTTGGCCTGACATGACGAAGAAACACAATATGCCATGTGTTTCCAAAAGAGGACTGTGGTTTAGTAAACGCAGCTCAAAGGAGGAGTGCTATGGATGTTAGTTTTGACAGGTAGCCACTATTAAACTGCCACTGCATGTCAGGCACTGAGACAAGTGTTCTTTTAAACCACTGCCACTTCTCCATTTGCTCACACAAACAGCAGGATTTAAGGTTTTCTTACAATGGCAGTAGTAGCACAGTGTTCCAGAAGTGGTGTGGTGAGAATCATCACAAATGGAAATCTGGAAAGCCTTCAAAGCCAGGGATGTTATGACTGGCTTTGCTCATAGATGTGGACATGCATCATGGTTATTCTATAAAAGCATCTAGAGAGAAATGAAGCCCAAACATGAGGCCCTGATTTTTTGTAGTTCCATATCTCTGCCACACCTAACCTACTGTTTATATGGGCTTTGCCACTAGATAATGTGCCTAGTAGATACCTTGTGTTTCTGTGAATTAAGGGATGTACCATATAAATGGACATAATTCCAAATACTTCAAACATCAGCTTGTTGAATCAGTGGAATTATAGTATTCTGTCAAAATGTTAAACATTTTATCATACCTTAGACAAAAGTTTCCCTACCCCTTTAATATCTGCCCGTGATACCTAATCTGATGCTAGTGTGTGAACCACAGGAAACTATGCAGAGAGATAGCGCTTGTTCACATTCCTCTATACCAGGTAGCACTTACAGACACACACACACACTTCTCCCTCACTCCCTGTAAATATATTATGATTATATAATATAATATAATAAATACATATTAATAAAATGTTCAAAATATTGCAGTTCTCTTTTTGAATAAAATGGATCTTCTGGGTGGGATATCTATGCTTATATTTTAAATTACATTTCTATAGGTATTGTAGGTCTACTCGTGATATTAGCTGCATAAAAACGGGGAATATTGCTATTGTGTCACTCATGTTCAGGCCCCCAGTGTTCATTCCATGTTGTGTTTCTTTCTATGTTATTTGTGGGAAAGTTGCAGTGCAGCCCATGTGGCCTACTTTCAACACTATCAGATGCAGTAGACTTTAAGCCCTCATCCAAAATAAAGAGGCAGATAAAAGAAAACAAGAGAGGTAGTGCAAAGAGGCTTTATGATTGCTCCCAAGTTATGCATGACACAGATTGCAAAAGCAGCATGAGAGTGAAGAGGAAAAAAGAGAAAAGACAAATGAGTGCTGATGCCAACAAATAGCTCAGTGGGTTAATCTAACACTTTATGTGAGGAGTGAAGATGCTAGTTTGAGCCAGAGACAGAGTGGGTGAATCAAAGGAAAAGACATTACACTATAAGCAACAAAATCAAAGATGAATGAAGTGTGAATAGTATAATTTGTTAAGTATGTGAGTTATAAAGTTCATTTTCTTGTGTGATACCATTTTGCCATTTTAGACAAGCACAAATTAAACCACACCCTCCACATTATCAATATCAAAACGAATAAAATCCAACACACAATAGCCAATAGCAGCCCTACATAGACAAATATTTACATACTCATATTAATATATTCACACTGTATAATCACAGTAACTGGCACATTCCTCAGACATTCAATGCGCTCTTGCAAAGAAGTGTCAGAAATGGACTTTACAATCAAAAGCCTATCATGTCTTTTTTCCTTGCTAAAGTTCTTTCTGCCACCCTTGCATACATCACAGTTGTGTCATTGTCTGTATGAATGAACCAGCCATACTCAATAAATTCTTACAGTAAACATTTGTTGTACGGTATATGCTATGTCATTGTGACATAATGTGTAAATAGGCTGTACATTTTCGTAAGTGAATAAGGTTTATATTGAATTAGATGATATATAAACCAGGCAGAGCTGTAGTGCTTCAAATTCTTGGCAGCCTGTACAGCACACACACACACACACACACACACACACACACACACACACACACACACACACACACACACACACACACACACGATCAGGTGAAAAGGTCCCAAACCTATGATGTATATAAATCACAGCTATTTCTGGATCTGGAACCTGACAGGAGGTGTGAGTGTGTGCAAGTGCCAGAGAGAGAGAGAGTATCTGACAAGCAAAGTCCATTTGAATACAAAGAGGACATTTCCAACAAGACAAGCAGAAAGAGGTTAAAGTTTTTTTTTTAAATAATTTCTGTACTTTAGTAAATGAGGTTTTACTGTTCCAGATACCCATCTGAAACACAAACAAGTGAGGAGAGATCTTAACCCAAACTAAAGTGACCATGGACAGAGAGGATGTGGGGGAAACAGCATGATGAACATGACAAGTGTATAAAGGAATGTCCAGTCCCTATGGAATCAGCAGGGCAGCAAAGAGAGAGTCAAACCTAATCACAAAAGTAACGGAAGGGAGTAGGCTACTGTGTGGCACTTAATCCCTCTTGAAAACGCAAACAAAATGCTTAAAGCGGGTGTGTGATGAGGTGATTACTCAAGCCACAGCTGGTGAAAGGCTGTAAGTCTACAGCATAGATCATCATAGTAAGGTAGAACTCTCAGTGCTTCTCAAATTCAGAGAAATGAACAAAACAAATCACAGGCCATTTCCTGTTCCTCTCACTCTCCTTCTCAGTCTCATGTTGTTCTTTCCTCATCACATAAATCCCCTGCTTTTCACCATCTCAGCCCTCTGACCTCTTCTGGCTTCTCTTTCAACCACTTTCCCTTTTTTCTCATTACCTGTTGATCCCATTAACTGCTTTGTCTTGCTTATGTTGGTTACATCACCCTTTTCATTGAATGCTACTAGAAAGCAGCATTCTCTCAACTCAACTTCCATTCTATAATTCACCAGGAATTTATCTAAGGAAGAAAAAAAAGAAGAAAAAGCAGCAGGGCAGGTCTCAGAAAGAAACCCGGGGTGTAGTGGAGGAGGTTAATGGTAATAGTAAGAAATGGTAATAACACACAGTAATAGTAGCAAACCATCTGGTGACTTCATAAACTGGTGTGTGTATCAGTGTAAGTATTTGTATTCAGATGTTAATATAAGAGCTTTTTTTTTTTTTTGCATCTGTCCCAAGGTGCCAGACAGCTGCATTTGTGATTTCAAATGTTAAAGTGTTTGAAGTCCATAATGTGCTACTGGATTCATCCATGAATACCAAACACAGTAAACAGAAAAAATGTGTTATCTATCTATCTATCTATCTATCTATCTATCTATCTATCTATCTATCTATCTATCTATCTATCTATCTATCTATCTGTTCATTCATTTATTGTTTTATTTAAAAAAAACAAACAATAAACATAGGTTCTGCCATCACTACTTTTGTGTACTTTGAACATTAATTAGGCAATGTGTGTTTAGTCTGTCTACTTTTAGTTTCTTCTCCACTGTATTTCATGTGCATCTTCGCAAGCACTGAAAAACGGTCTGAAAAATATCAGCCCAGATGTATACAAAAACTAGGAGCTGTTTCACTCTGTGTAATCAACTGACACAACTGCCACTAATACACTGCATGAATCTGTAGCCTGTGCTAGAAACAAATCAGCCTCAGCCTTGCTTCTTCATATCAACCCCAGTTCCAAAACAGTTGGGATGTTGTGTAAATAAAACAAGAATACAATGATTTGCAAATCATGGAAACCCTATATTCAACAAATCAAATGATGAAACTCAGAAATCTTATTGTTATTTTTGTAAAATATATGCTCATTTTGAATTTGATACCAAGAACACATTTAAAAAAAGTTGGGACAGGGATAACAAAAGACTGGAAAATTTGTGTAATGTTAAAAAAAACAACTATTAGGTTAATTGGCAACAGGTCAATAACATGATTGTGTATAAAATGAACATCCCAGAGAGGCTCTTACTTTCCTTAATGTAAAATTAAAAAGAATTTGGGGATCACATCATCTATGGTACATAATATCATTAAAAGATTCAGAGAATCCAGGGAAATCTCTGTATACAAGGGACAAGGATAAAAACCAACATTAGATGTCCATGATCTTTGGGCCCTCAGGCAACACTGAATTAAAAACAGACATGATTCTATAGTGGAAATCGCTGCATGGGCTCAGGAACACTTCCAAAAAAAAACATTGTCTGTGAACACAGTTTGTCACTGTATCCACAAATACAAGTTAAAATCATATATAAACAATATCCAGAAACTCTGCTGCTTTCTCTGGACCTGAGCTCATTTACGATTGACTGAGATGAAGGGGAAAACTGTCCTGTGGTCTGATGAATCGAAATTTGAAATTATTTTTGGAAATCATGGACACTGTGTCCTAAAGGCTAAAGAGGAGAGGGACTATCCGACTTATCAGTGCACAGTTCAAAAGCCAGCATCTGTGATGGTATGGGTATGCATTAATGCACACAGCATGGCACATCTGGGAAGGCACCATTAATGCTGAATGATATATGCAGGTTTTGGAGCAATATGCTGCCATCCAGACGACATCTTTTTCAGGGAAGCCCGTACTTATTTCAGCAAGACAATGTCAAAGTGCATTCTGCACATATTACAACTGTATGGCTCCGTAGTAAGAGTCTGGGTGCTAAAATGACCTGCCTGCAGTCCAGACCTTTCTCCCACTAAAAACATTTGCCGCATTATGAAACTAAATATATGACAAAGGAGACCCCGAACTGTGAAGCAAATGAAATTGTATTTCAGGCAAGAATGGGGCAACATTTCACTTTTAAATGTTGCCCCATTTGGGGCAATATTTGGTCTCCTCAGTTCCCAAATATTTAGAGTGTTAAAAGTAGAGGTGATGCAACACAGTGGTAAACATGCCCCTGTCCCAACTTTTTTAAAAACATGTTGTTGGCATCAAATTCAAAATGAGCATATATTTTTCAAAGAAATAAAAACAGTACAATTTCTTAGTTTCAACATTTGATATGTTATCTGTTGTCTTTGTACTGTTTTCAGTAAAATATAGGGTTTCCATTATTTGCAAATCACCGCATTATGATTTTTATTTATGTCTTACACAGCTTCCCAACTTTTTTTAATTGTGGTTGTATTTTTTGATGTTGGTGGTGCCGTTCCACCTGGTTCCACAAAAATAAATAAATAAACAAGCAGCACAGTGGTGCAGTTTTTAACACTGTTGTTTCACAGCAAGCAAGTTCTGGGTTCAAACCCAGGTTTCCTCCCACAGTCCAAACACATGTGGATTAGGTCAAGTGGCTACTCTAAACTGCCCATACCTGTAGGTGTGAATGTGAGTGTGAATGGCTGTCTGCCTCTCTATTTTAGCTTTGCTTCTCTATTTTAGCTCTGTCATCTGACAGATTGACGACCTGTCCAGGGTGTACCCCACCTCTTACCCAATATCAGCTGGGATTGGCTCAAGCTCACCTGCAACCCACAATGGATAAGTGACATAAAAAATGGATGGATGGATGGATGGACTTTCATCCTTATACATATTGTTTATGATTATGGATTGCTTTATGCACTTTGAAATTTTGGACTCAAAATGAATAGTGCTCTATGAATAAAAATTATTATTGGTGTTAAACTGCTTAGCCTACTTCATAACTGAGGAACAGTCAATCCCATATTTGTTAACAGCAAATAATCTAATGTGAATGCCAAAAATGAAACAATGTTTTTTTAAAAAAATGTATTTAATCTAAATGTACAATCTAGTTTTAGTTAAAGTGTATACATTTTGATAATATATTTTGGAATATATACAATATTTATGCAATTTGAAGATTAACTCCAGTTCTAGGATTCTGTGTCTTGCAAAGATCCGGCTTTTCCTTCAACCAGTACAGCTAATCCAGGTCATGAAACCTCCTCAGCTCATTACCAAGATGTTGAGGAGTGTTGGGAACAAAGAAAGTGTGAAACTATGCAGGGTAATGGCCCCTTAGGGCTAGAGTCAATGCCTGCTGGTTTAAGAAGCCATTTAGCAATAAATTAAAAATAAAATTGTCATTATAGTTTTATTATAAAATTTTATTATTAATTAAATTAAACTTTTGTTATAAATTATTTGACACCTTGATCCTGAGCTCAGTTTAGTGTTTGTCAGAGTTTTGCATGTTCTCTGCATGTCCATGTGGATTTCCTCCAAATTAACCTGATGTTTAAAATATTAATACACCACATAAATGTCTTGTATACTTTATACAATAATTATAAGTTAATTGATCAATAATTAATAGTTAATCTTTAACAATATATGTATCATTTGCTCATAAATTGTGCATTAAAATGAAAGTGTCACTGAAACTCACTATGTTTTCTTCAAGTAGTACAGTAAATGCATTCATTCATTCATTCATTCATTCATTCATTCATTCTGCACAATAATTAAATTTGATTTGACTTGATTAAGTGAGAATTAATCCATCTGTAGTGAGTTTCCTTATGTATACTTCATCCCAGTGCAACAGATATAGCACGTCAATGTGCATTCCTGCAATGTGAAGAACAGGCTATTCCACGGGATCCATGCAAATTCCAGGTCTCCCTGCCACACATGTGTGAGAGTAGTAGCCTGTTCCAGGGCGGAGAGCCAAATGGTAGTGTTGTGTGCCTTAGTCCCGGATCCTATTAGTCATAGGAGCTGCTCTAAAACCCCAAAGCTGGCCTGTATGTTCTTTACGCCCCCACCCAGACACACATGCTGTCCCAGAGCACCACAGCACTGGCGTGGGAAACTGAAGGGAGGAAAATGGAGAAGGACAGAAAGAGACAGCAAAAAAAAGGGGGGGGGGGAGAGAGGAGCTTGCTCAATTCTTTAAGCATCTGGCCTGTATACTTATTTGATGCTTATTGTTTTTGATTATGTGAGGCACAAAGTGTTGTATGGGGTGGGTGTCACAGAAGTAGTGCAGGAACTGTGTTTTAGGTGGGGTTTACATTAGACCGTATCAGCGGATCATCAGATTAATGTTTTTAAAACGATTAGTGTGCACACAGCAACACCAATACACGATTCGCGTGCACACAGCAACACCAATACACGGATACGCTAGGCTCCGCAGGCATCCTGCGCTCCAAATCACTCCGCCCTGAACAGCGAGTGCCCTCTGGAGGGTGCGCACTCTGGCCCTGCGCAGCTCACAGAGCGCGCGAGTGAAGTGCACAAGCAGTGATTCAGGACTGAGCCGCTGTGTGTGTGATCCCAGCGCATATCACTTACCACTTGCAAGTGGAAGGATAGCAAGCCTAAAGACAATCATAACTACACAATGGGCAGTATTTGCATCGGTATTTGCAGTATTTTCATACTTTTATACTCTTTAATGAAAGGTGATACAAGGCGGAAGTCCGCGCCGTTTTTCAGCAGTCGCGTCACGTGACCAACGCCAGCGAATCAGGAAGGTGGATGTCACAGTGACGTTGTCCAATGACGACGCCAGCTAGAGCTCAGCACAGCGTATCCGCGTATTCTCAATGTTTACACAGCACTGGACCAGACACGATCTGGATTGAATACATGGACCCTGGCGGATTCCCGTTTCCCGGCGTTTTAATGTAAACGGACAGTGCATCCGCGAAGAAAACGAGACAGATACGGTCTAATGTAAACTTGGCCTTAAGGTGATGAAATGCTAAGAGACATGCTGGCATCTTGCAGTGTCTATCCAAGTAAACATCAAAGGCAACAATCTGGAATGATCTCATCCACTAAACCACAGATATGTATACGCCCTTAGCAAAGGGTTTTTCAGGGGTTCTTTAGATAGTTAACAGTTCTAGCTTTCTGAACATGTTCTCCTTGGAGGCATGAAAAATGAAGAACCATGTCAAACTTTCTAATCTTGTACATTTAAGACATGAAATGTTGATTTATAAATTTCTCTGCTTTTAGAACCAGGAAAACGCTTGGAGATCAGCAATCTGTGGCACACTTTTATAAGAAATAATGCATGTCAAATATAATTTGAACTAATTTATAACTATAAATAAATCTGATTCTCAATCTGCTTTTCATAACAAAAACTAGCAGCTTTCTGTAATGGACTGCACAGTCTGAGACAGGCAGGAGCCAAGTATTGAGCTTATATATAAAATATATAAAGGCTCAGAAATGCAATCAGAAGGAAGGCAACACTTTGTAATGAGCTAAAAACAGGAGTATATACCATCCATCCATCCATCCATCCATCCATCCATCCATCCATCCATCCATCCATCCATTTTCTGCCACTTATCTGAGTCTGGGTTGTGGGGGTAGCAGCTTAAGCAGAGCGGCCCAGACTTCCCTCTCCCCGGCCACCTCCGCCAGCTCTTCCAGGGGAATACCGAGGCGTTCCCAGGCCAACCGAGAGATATAATCTCTCCAGCGTGTCCTGGGTCTGCCCTGGGGTCTCCTCTCAGTGGGGCGTGCCTAGAGAACCTCCCGTGGGAGGCGTCCAGGGGGCATCCTAACAAGGTGCCCGAACCACCTCAACTGACTCCTTTCGATGTGGAGGAGCAGCAGTTCTACTCTGAGTCTCTCCTAAATGACCAAGCTTCTCACCCTGTCTCTAAGGGAGAGCCCAGCCACCCTGCGGAGAAAACTCATTTCAACTGCTTGTATCCGTGATCTCATTGTTTCAGTCACCACCCACAGCTCGTGACCATAGGTAGGTGAGGGTGGGAACATAGATGGATCAGTAAATTGAGAGCTTTGCCTTTTGGCTCAGCTCTCTCTTTACCACAACAGACCATTTTAGTGTCCGCATCACTCTTGATGCTGTCCCGATGTGTCTGTCCAACTCCCGCTCCCCCCTACCCTCACTCGTGAACAAGACCCCGAGATACTTAAACTCCTTTACTTGAGGTAGCAATTCCCCCCTGACCCGAAGTAGGCACTCCACCCATTTCCGGCTGAGTGTCATGGCCACGGACTTGGAGGTGCTGATCCTCATCCCAGCTGCTTCACACTCGGCTGCAAACTGTCCCAGCGCATGCTGTAGGTCACAGATTGATGAAGCCAACAGGACCACAACATCTGCAGAAAGCAGAGATGTGATCCTGATGCCACCAAACCAGACACCCTCCGCCCCTTGGCTGTGCCTAGAAATTCTGTCCATAAAAGTTATGAACAGAACCAGTGACAAAGGGAGTACATACACTGTGTGTAAATGGGGAAAAAAAAAAAAGAGTATCAGGTGAGAGTTCGAGTGACCTGACAGTGGCCTAGTATTGTGGTGATAGGGAGCTTTGCTCATGAAACTGTCAGGCAATATTCCAAAACTAATCCACAACAATTCAGCAATATCCTCGTCCATAGATCTTAAATTGTAATGTGAAACTGAAGATATTTTGTTAGTGTCTATATTTTAAATTCTTTTGACCAATTCCTTCTATTTTTATATGAATATTCCATTATAATGGTCCAGAACTGGCCTTGGTCATCTTGCGGGTGTCCATGAAAGAAAGAAATTGTAAGGTATATTTTATTCAAAGCTTCCACATATGACATGTAGATGAAAAAAATTTCAAGATGGGTTTTGAAGGGATCACTAACAGTGAAATTGTGGAGGTTTTGCTCCACAAAGAGCTAACAGAGTATCGGTCAAGTGCTTTCAAAACACAATAGCCCGTATGTAAACCAAAACAACAAATTGGATTCTGGGAAAGGTGAGTTGGCCCCTTTGAGTCCAAATGTTACATCAATATTCATGCAGGGAAAAGTCTCTTATTGAGAATTGAATTGTTGGCAGTTCGTGCTTTCTAGGTTGGCAGACTTTCTTGGTAGGACTTTTTCAAAAGCATCTAGACCAACCCTTCATATCAATTAAAAAAATGCTCTAAAGATGCATTTATAAATTGTGAAGATGGCTTTGGACTGCAATGGATACAAATGGTTTTGCTATGATGACTTAGACCTACAATTGCCATAATAACTTTTGGACTAGAATTGCCACGAACAGTCTTGCACATCAGTGAACAGCTGATATCCATCTGTCCATTATCTGTAACTGCTTATCCTGAGCAAGGTTACGGGCAAGCTGGAGCCTATCCCAGCTGACTATAGGCGAGAGGCAGGGCACACCCTGGAGAAGTTGCCAGATCATCGCAGGGCTGTGAACAGCTGATAACTTCATCAAAATAAGCTTCATGTTAAAACTATAATGAATTTCCTGGTTACAAGATTGCACTTTTGACTATATATCTCACAGTAATAGAAGTGAGTTATTTATAATCACATGATGGTGTCACCCAGAAGAGGATGGGTTCCCTTCGGAGTCTGGTTCCTCTCAAGGTTTCTTCCTCATGTTGTCTCAGAGAGTTTTTCCTTGCCACCATCATCTCCTGGCTTGCTCATTTGGGGTACATTTTATAATTCATATATGTCAAATGTACAGTATCCAGAAGCTATATTTTTATGTAAAGCTGTTTTGTGATAATATCCATTGTTAAAGTGCTATACTAATAAAATTTAATTGATGAACTGATAAAGCAGATCAATATTTTTTGGAAGTGATTGCATTACAATGTAGCATGAAAGCAAGAAACAGGACAATACAGTTTAGATCAGTGTTTCTCAACCACTGGGCTGTGACCCATTAGTGAGCCATGAAGTGTCATCTAGTGGGTTGTGAATTTTTTTTCAAGTTGAAGCTAATTTTACTCATAGTAGGATACAAATGCTGGGTTGCATCTGATGTCACATCCGCTTCGTTAAGCTACGGTCACACTACAGCTTGCAATGATTTGCGATGGGTTATTGATGAAAATGAGGCATTTTGGCGGCGATGCTTGGTGATATACACGTGAGCTAAAAGTTGTGGTCACACAGCAGGTGAACACTTGACTGTCACGCCTTTGTGCACTTGAGTCTGGTGCAGCTTGAGCAGCCATGAGTGCTCATGGAGTGCATTGTGCATGCTCTTGGGACCCAGTTATTATGGGAAATACCTGATACTTATTTGAGCACAATCAGCACGCGCAGATATGGATGTTGTTTTCACAGAGGCTTTGTGAAGTATTATCATTTATCATTGTCACGTTTGTTTCTAGCCATGTTTATGACTCTGGTTAAATACTCTGCTTTATGATTCTGCTTTGCTTTTGTTTTTGTAAATATAACACCTGTTAATAAACACTCTTCTTGTGGTAGATCTGTCTACCGCCATCTAACTTGTAGTGTCCTGATAGCCAGATCTTTAACCTGGCCACATATAAAATGTTGTACGCCTCCATGCTCTTCCTGGTTTTAATCTGTTTGTCCATGTAGAACAATGTCTGCAGCACTAGGTAGTTTGAGATGTCAGGGAACTCAACGAATGGATAATTTTCCAACTCATAGGAAAAATCATTCTTTGTTAATGTGTAAGGATCTATCCCATTGAGTGGTTTCTATATCCACTTATTTTGAGTGTACTTCTTGGTTTTAATAATTTGCTTGTCTGCTGTACACAAACATGGCAATAAGTTCTTGTGTTAATGGACCAGACTCCACTTTTGGATCATTAATCCCTTTTGACTGAGAATGCCCTGCACGCATGGTTTTATGTTGGCTTCTGGTTCATCCATACAGTTTTAAATACAATATCTACAATTAAAAACAGTTTGTTTTTATTGCATTTATTTAATTCCTGGGCTCCCATCTGTAACAGGGAGTGATGTTGCATTCTCTTAATACACTTTACAATAGATTATAAGATTCTAATAGAATAGATGAGCCAAAATAATTGGGGATCTTTTTTAATGGGCCCGACTCGTTACAAGTATGAATAGGTGGGCCTTAAAATAGAAAAGATTGAGAACCCCTGGTTTAGATTATCCTAACATGCTAATTCTGATGTCAGTCTACCTAAGCTCCACAGCATATTAATAAAAAAAAATTGTGTGCTCTCCAGGGCTTACACCTTATGAGCTGGTCTCACATTGCCAGAATCACTTCACAGTAGATGCCGGTAGATGATTTTGGGCCTTCCGGGGGTCAACCACCATGTGTTCTGGGCTCTTCCATCGGAATACGTGAAAACCAGGGAGCTATCTTGACAACCAGGAAGGCATGGCTTCCACCCCTGGAAAGTTTGGTCATGTTGAAAATTACCATGGATCAAACACTGGATGAATTCATCTGTCACAACTGTGAAGGCATCCGTAAGCATCCTTGAGGCATACATGAGGATTATGTGGGCTACCAGGGATTACCACAGAGTTCTGTTGCAACCATTGAGCTCAAAATGTTCACGGAACAACGTTCTGCAGAAAGTGAAAAGTTTGCCTAGAGGGCATGGCTTATTTCGTCTTGCTGTGGCTATGCCGTATTGCAGCCGTGAAAACTGTACACACTGCTATCATTGCCGTAAGGCTATATGTCGCAATATGTTGCTGCCGCCGCCATTGGTTTACCGCCGTCTTCTGTCACTACTATCACAGCTACCATGGCTTCATTTGCATATTTACTCTACCCAAATTTATGTGATGGATCACCTCCAAAGTCTGCCGGAATGTCCACAGTAGCCCCAGCCATGGTTGTCACAAATCAACAGTCTATGTGTGACCTTAGCTTTACTGCTCATTAACTTAACCCTATACCCAGCCCAGTGTGATCACAACACAATGAGATTGAATAAACTAGATGCAACACTTTTGGAAGGAGAAGAGAAAGTCTAAACTACAGGTTTCCAACCCTGGTCCTGGATAACCACCTGTCAGCTCCTTGCTCCCAACACAACTGATTCAACTAACCAACAACTTAACAGCATTTCCTGAGTTAAAGTGGGTGTGCTGGGAGTAAGGAAAACACTTAACTGTGCCAGACAGGAGATACTCCAGGACCAGTTTTGGGGACCTGTGTTCTAAACTAAAATATTGGATATGAACACTACAGGTACAAAAAGTTAATTACTCTAAGAGGGAGTAATGGGCCACACTCATTTAAAAAAACAAAACAAAAAACAAACAAACAAACAAACAAAAAACCCTTAGACCACCCCTACATGATCCTTAAGTAACCGGCAATTATGAAAAGCATTTTGGAATTTTAATGTTTACAATACTGTTGTGTGGTAAACAAAAGAAATATGTGACATTCTTATCTAAAAGTCTCCATTAGTCTGACATTTGTTTGACCCTAAGGTGGTCTTTACATTCTTCACATAATTAACTTGTTCCTGTCCTAGGAGATACAGCAAGTCATCAAGCAAACAAGCACCAATTTCATTCAATGAAAGAAATGTGCAATGTCATGACTACATTAGCAGATACCAATTAAAGTACTTCTTTACATTTTTACTGCCTAGAGTAAATTGTTTATAAATGAAAAGTTCCACACATTAGATTACTGATTAGAAATGTATTTTGGGTTAGAAAACATCCAGAATTTGGCACACACACAGAAGCTACAAGTACCACAAATGACTGAACCAGCAGACATCCTGTACTCATTTGACTATAATGAGATTTGGCCCTGAAAATGCCCTGAGAGCTGTCCAGCTCCTCGTCTTTGTCTTTAAATGGTAAACTACAGCTTCGGTTTGTTCAGAGCCCCGCTGGGTGCCAATAAACACAGCGCCGCAAAGAGAAAAAGCAAGACAGCAATAGAAGAAGAAGGACAAATGGAGTGTGAGGAAGTCCAGAGCTGCATGCGTGTGTGAAGAGAACGTCAGTGCCCATGCTAACAGTCAAGCAGAGACTCAGACCCACACAAAAACCCATATACAGTCACATTCAATCCTCTTCTGGTCATCACAGTTTCCACGGTAGTTTAAAACAATCGGGATATCCATATCAGGAGCCGACTAATGCTATACATTATGACAGTAGACATTTGGAAACAAACATCAACTGTTAAAACTACAGCTGTTTCACTTTTGCATGTTTTTCCTCCAACAGACCATATGAATCACAGCAATATGATTTTAGACAGAAATCTTTGCATAAACAATGTCAGTTATAAAATATAAAGTGTGACTATAAATCTAATTTGAGTACTTGATCTCTTTTGGGCAACATTAAGAAAAACTCCAGAGCATAAAATTATGGGAAATATGCTCCAAAAGCTGACCTTTACCATTTCAAATCAAACATATATAGAAACATTTTGGGCCTGAAGCCCAGGGGTCAGTGTGTCAGAGCAAATGTTTAGAAAGTCCTTTTGGTTCAGATTCAGTTTAAGGCTTAACAAACATTTAGTTCCCACATCTCTACATGGATATTATGCAAAAGTTGACTGGGAATGACTGGATATAAGCAATGTGACTCATCCTGGTCTGGCTTCTAATTCAAATGATTTCCTCATAGTATTTTAGTTTCAGCCACACTGAAATCTATAAGAAAAATAGAAAATAATTCCTGGCTAAGATTCCCGGGGAAATATGGGCAGATGCCTCTCCTCCACTCTGATTGGTGACTCTACTACTAGGATATCTGCTCATATACTGTGAGTAGAGAAAAACAAAATGGCGGAGCGAGTTGCTGAACCAACTGAGGATGAAATAAAAACTCTACTCAAAAACAAAGCCCCCAAAATTGTTATCAAGTATTTAAAAGAATCAGAAATAACTAAAAGAATATAGATTCCCCCCCCCCCCAATATCTCCTGTTCCACAATCCAGCCCAGTCGGTGGCGGTAATGCACCTTTAAGTTGGTTTGCCAACCGCCAAAAAACCCTAAAGAAGAAGAAGAATCCATCCATCCTCTGTAGCCGCTTATCCTGTTCTACAGAGTCGCAGGCAAGCTGGAGCCTATCCCAGCTGAGTATGGACGAGAGGTGGGGTACACCCTGGACAAGTCACAAGGTTATCGCAGGGCTGACACAGAGACAAACAACCATTCACACTCACATTCACACCTACGGTCAATTTAGAGCCACCAATTAGCCTAACCTGCATGTCTTTGGACTGTGGGGGAAACTGGAGCACCTGGAGGAAACCCACGCGGACACGGGGAGAACATGCAAACTCCGCACAGAAAGGCCCTCGCCGGCCGCTGGGCTCGAACCCGGACCTTCTTGCTGTGAGGCGACAGCGCTAACCTCTACACCACCGTGCCACCCAGAAGAAGAAAAAACCTCCCCAAAAATACAAAAAAACAAACAACAGAATATGGAATAAAAGTATTTGATGGTAAGAACGTATCTTTTTTATTTTTCAAAAATTATTATAATAGCATTTTTCACAAATCGCTAGTTTCATTTAAATCGTTTGTTTACATTCTAAGTGGAAATTATTTTGTCAGACGTTTTGTATAAAGTTTTATTGATCAACTTTGCAAAAAATTCAATAAATGTGGGGAGAATAAAACAGTTATTCCACTCAATCTCGTTTTACATGGCTTATAGTCAACTTGGCTATCAGCTCATATACGACTCGATTTCATGGAATAACTATTAAAGATATATTAACTGTTATATATATATATATATATATATATATATATATATATATATATATAGATAGAGAGAGAGAGAGAGAGAGAGAGAGAGAGAGAGAGTGACTGGTGCTTGAAAGTTTGTGAACCCTTTAGAATTTTCTATATTTCTGCATAAATATGACCTAAACATCATCAGATTTTCACACACGTCCTAAACGTAGATAAAGAGAACCCAGTTAAACAAATGAGACAAAAATATTATACTTGGTCATTTATTTATTGAGGAAAATGATCCAATATTACATATCTGTGAGTGGCAAAATTATGTGAACCTCGAGGATTAGCAGTTAATTTGAAGGTGAAATTAGAGTCAGGTGTTTTCAATCAATGGGATGACAATCAGGTGTGAGTGGGCACCCTGTTTTCTTTAAAGAACAGGGATCTATCAAAGTCTGATCTTCACAACACATGTTTGTGGAAGTGTATCATGACATGAACAAAGGAGATTTCTGAGGACCTCAGGAAAAGCGTTGTTGATGCTTGTCAGGCTGGAAAAGGTTACAAAACCATCTTTAAAGAGTTTGGACTCCACCAATCCACAGTCAGGCAGATTGTGTACAAATGGAGGAAATTCAAGACCATTGTTACCCTCCTCAGGATGGTTGACCAACAAAGATCACTCCAAGAGCAAGGTGTGTAATAGTCGGCAAGGTCACAAAGGACTCCAGGGTAACTTCTAAGCAACTGAAGGCCTCTCTCACATTGGCTAATGTTAATGTTCATGAGTCCACCATCAGGAGAACACTGAACAACAATGGTGTGCATGGCAGGGTTGCAAGGAGAAAGCCACTGCTCTCCAAAAAGAACACTGCTGCTCATCTCCAGTTTGCTAAAGATCACGTGGACAAGCCAGAAGGCTATTGGAAAAATGTTTTGTGGACGGATGAGACCAAAATCGAACTTTTTGGTTTAAATGAGAAGCATTATGTTTGGAGAAAGGAAAACACTGGATTCCATCATAAGAACCTTATCCCATCTGTGAAACATGATGGTGGTAGTATCATGGTTTGGGCCTGTTTTGCTGCATCTGGGCCAGGATGGCTTGCCATCATTCTGTCCATGAACTGAATCTCAAGAGAAGGTGGGTCATGCAGCAAGACAACAACCCTAAGCACACAAGTCGTTCTACCAAAGAATGGTTAAAGAAGAATAACGTTAATGTTTTGGAATGGCCAAGTCAAAGTCCTGACCTTAATCCAATCGAAATGTTGTGGAAGGACCTGAAGCGAGCAGTTCATGTGAGGAAACCCACCAACATCCCAGAGTTGAAGCTGTTCTGTATGGAGGAATGGGCTTAAATTCCTGCAAGCCGGTGTGCAGGACTGATCAACAGTTCCTGGAAACATTTCGTTGCAGTTATTGCTGCACAATGGGGTCACACCAGATACTGAAAGCAAAGGTTCACATACTTTTGCCACTCACAAATATGCAATATTGGATCATTTTCCTCAATAAATAAATTACCAAGTATAATATTTTGTCTCATTTTTTTAACTGGGTTATTTATCCATCTTTATGCAGGAATATAGAAAATTCTAAAGGGGTCACAAACTTTCAAGCACCACTGTGTGTGTGTGTGTGTGTGTGTGTGTATATATTTGTGTGTGTGTGTGGTTTATGACACTTTTCTTCATTCATTTCTTCATTTATGCAACTCATAAAATCCTCCAACAATGACAAGGTTATATCAGAGAATTTCTGGTTATGATTAGATTAAGTGTCAAATAACTATCATGCGACATGCTTCCTTCCTGTTCAATCCTATCCCTCATGTGATATTAACTTGCACCAATCTACTCAGTCTGATGCCATTTCCAGGTCCAAACGCTGTTTCAATGTTGCCAACTTAGAGACTTTGTCACCGAAGTTGGTGACTTTTTAGACCACATTAATAACTTTAATTTCTAAAAAAGAGCCTATGATATCACAAATCGAGCAACTTTTAATAACCACTGTTTGTCCCACTCTCTTGCCTGTCTGTTCTTTGTTTTAAACTCTCCCTTTGGAGATACTATATTTTAAAAGCACTAAAAGTGAGTAAACTTTTTCCTTCATAGCTACTCATTGTCATGGCTTCTTTTTGTCTGTGTTTTTGATAGAAAGCTTAGTATCCTGTAAATGTGTAAAAGTTTCATTTATAGTGCCATGACCAAAGATGACTTCTTTCCATAATTAATAAACTATTTAAGAAATGAACGGTTAGCGCTGTCGCCTCACAGCAAGAAGGTCCTGGGTTCGAGCCCTGGGGCCGGCGAGGGCCTTTCTGTGTGGAGTTTGCATGTTCTCCCCGTGTCCGCGTGGGTTTCCTCCGGGTGCTCCGGTTTCCCCCACAGTCCAAAGACATGCAGGTTAGGTTAACTGGTGACTCTAAATTGACCGTAGGTGTGAATGTGAGTGTGAATGGTTGTCTGTGTCTATGTGTCAGCCCTGTGATGACCTGGCGACTTGTCCAGGGTGTACCCCGCCTTTCGCCCGTAGTCAGCTGGGATAGGCTCCAGCTTGCCTGCGACCCTGTAGAAGGATAAAGCGGCTAGAGATAATGAGATGAGATGAGAAATGAACGATAATCTATTATTTTCTGTTCTGACAAAATTCTATTCTATTATAGTCAAAGTGAACATCTTCCTTCTTCATGTACCCTTATTTGCAGTTTGATGATGAGATTATCAACCGCTTTAATTCAAACCCAGATGACTGCCTTGTGTAGATCGAATAAGGTAAGCCTCTACAGTTTCCTTTTTTAGTCTGTCCCATCATGGCATAGATATGATTGATATCTAACTCAGAGTAGCCTATAGCCTAACAGCAAAAAGCATTTCTGTTGTTACTGAGAAAGTAAGTTTGATGACTGAATTTCAAAATGAAGCACTGTAAGATTAGCTTCATTAGTTTTACCTTTATGGCTAAAAATGTTCTAGCTAGCTGTTATAGCAAGCAGGTAAACTGCCTTAAAACAAACAAACAAAAAAAACCAACAACTATTAATTTGGTCATAATTTATTTCCAATGCATATAGTCTAGCTAAATGTTTCATGAATGAATGAATGAATGAATTCATTAATGATTTAGGCTACAACACATAGGCTAAATAATTCCTCGAGCTGCAATATATGAATAAATAAGAATTAATTTATTCACAGAACTTATTCATGAGAACTCAGTGAGCTACAGGTGAACCCACTGTTTCCTTCTTTTTGAAGATCTCAAAAAAGTCAGAAGACAGTAAAATGACTTGCTGTGGCCTTTCAGAAGTTCATTTTGCATTCTGGGGCACAAAAGTTGTCTACTATCTTGACAATACAGTCTTTCTTACTAGTTAGCTGTCTGAACTCCAGCTGACTTTTCCTGTCAATATGGCCCTGATATGATTTGTGCCGTCAGCTTCTACATCTCTATATACCTCTGTGCCCTCCCTCCTGTGCAAATGCCCCCTCCCCATGTCGAACTCCTTCTTACACCACTGAAACTTCCCAATAAATGGCTCCTTTAATGCATATCTGGGAATTTTGTACCTGTGTGCAAAACCTTTGATGTATGGCCATTTTTCATGGATCCTTGACATGAAGACAAGCTTATAAGCATAACACCATGGGATCACATGAAGCAGAAAAGTGTTTCATATCTGCATGTGGTATTTTTAGAGAAAAACCAAGTTGGGGAACTGAGTTGGCTTTACCCTCCTCTCACAGATGCACTTTTTATTTGGTCTAATAAAATATCTCTACTCTTTGGGAAATGCAACAGTCTAGATACGTTTGTGGTCTGGAGGGGTTTTCTCAGATACAACAAACATCCCTCAGACTTTTTCCTTATGCATGTTGTTTATTCAAAATAAACTATTTAGAGAGTACAGGATAGGCAAAGGGAGAAGAATAACAGTCAGGGTTTGGATTGTTAATTCAGTAATGGACATCTCTCATTTGGGAAGTCTTGAGTCTAAACAGGAAAAATGAGAAGAGAGGCGAGGATGTCAGGCAACACGTGGGTGTCTTCTAATGTCTTCTTTCTGAGAATTGTGTAGCACTTAGATCACTGTTTCCTCTTTTTTTAAATACTGTACTTAGTTACAGATGAAAAGATGGTCAAGATGAGATACTTTTTCAACACTGTTTCTGTTTCTCTTATACCTGATACACTGAAATCAACATCCTCATGAGACAGGGCCATGGGGAATTCCTTTGAGGGTGGCAAATGTGCAGTTGTTCCAGGGTGCTCCAACATATTTGCAGGATCTACACTCATGACAATGAAATAAACGTAACTGAATACCCACTGATTTACTCATAAACTGTTCATAGGGAACTACTTTATAAAAGTCTGGGTATGGTTTTGGTACCATTTCTGAATGTACTAACAAACATAGGATCTAAAAGTTGGATAAGACATAGCTAGATTTTTTTTTTCGGTAGTGAATATGTCGAGTGAAAACCAGCAAGCCACAAAAACACAAATATTATCTGACCAAAACATAACTTTTTTTTATCTTCAGGGTAAAATAAGATTAATAAATCTTAAGATTTCTAATACAATCCTCTGCAAATCATTATGTATTTGTACATAAATTAATTAATCTTCAGTAATAGCGGTGCTCCTCACATGCACAAGCGGAGCCCCATACTTAAGAAAATATAACAGAAATGCATCAATCTGATTTTGGATGGCTTGACCATATGATGTCTGTATGTACATACATACGAGGAACGATGTACGTGTACCACCACAGGGAACCCAATCGTAAGTGCAAGGCAATGTATCTCATACAGTTGACCAATGGGCAATGAAATTTTTATGTTTATTTACATAAGATAGATGGGTTTTTATCCAGTGCTTATTTTTAATTTATTTTTTTTTTAAATGTGGTATTATTTACTAACACATTTCATGGAAAATATTCATGACAGTTTCATATAAAGCTAATTTAAACAGTTTTATTAGCTTGTTGGACAGTTGACAGTTGACAGCTTCTGTCATGTAAGTGCGATAGATAGATAGATACGGTAGATGTACATGCAGGAAGAGTTTTACTGAAAACGCATTAGCAAACAGATCCAAAACATTGGCAAAGGCAGAATCGAAAAACAGGCAGTGGTTGAGTGAGGCACAGACAGGATATCTGAGATAATACAATACTCACAGTCCAAAAACACAAATGGGGTCAAAACCAGAAAAGAGAAACAAAATACAAGGCTTTCACAAAGTCTGTGTGTTACAGAGAGTCCTTATATGTATACGCTGTGCTCTAATCAATAACAGGTACATGCTAATTAGTCCTAATGGTATGCGCGCGCTTCAAGCTCCAATGTGCGTGGAAGTGACCGATGTAACCAGACAACTGTTTGAGATATGAAGTTTGATATTCGACGGTAACTATATAGTAATGATGTGAAGTGAAAGCACTGGTTCACTGCTGTCCCCCAGGCACCCAGCAGAGTCACACCATAATAAATGTCATGGTGTTGTTTCTGGCGCATGGCATATGGTGTCAAAGAAAGGAATAAATATACATTTGTAACTGCGCTGCACATCTCATTATTGGTTTCACTATCACAAGACAATACAGCAATTTATTGATGCAAAATACACTACACTACACTACACAATTTGATGGTTCATATGCTATAACATTATTATTCTATTCAGGTTGATTTTGTGCCCTTGCAAATATTTTGCTCATACACTCATCAGAAGCTCTGCTTTTAGGCAGTATCAAAATCTCTATATTAGATTTATCCATGGTCACGGTGGATCTGGAGCCTGTCCCAGTAACACTGGGTGCAACTTTATATGTATTAAATCCTATGTTGAAATGATTTGGTTTTAAAATATGGCAATTTAAGTCCTATAACAGAATATGGTCATGGCAGTGAAACCTTTTTGAAATGAACAGTGGTGTAGGAGGGCAGAGTAGATAATGTTCACACACAGCTCATTTTTCAACATTGTACTGGCTTTTTGTTTGGCCTTTGAGACTGAATTCTTTTGCTCTCCAGGGCATGTATCCTCTACACTGTGAGCTGGTGTTTATGTTGCTCTTATTATGTTTAGACTTGGCCATAATTAGTTCACCACACGTGCAAAACCATGTGCCTCACATTGCTGACAAGGATGAGTTTGCCCAGACCTATAAAAGCTGAAGACCAATCCAACTGAAGATTTTTATATAAACACAAGCATATAGAACAAGCATTTCAATCCATGCTACTTGTATTAGTAAATTTAAAAGTAATTATCTAAAAAGAGGAATGTAAATATCTTGTGAAAGAATAAGAAAGTGGGTGGAGCTGATCTAAGTGTGGAAATCTGTGTATGGGATGTGTACACACGCATATGTGTGAATCAGAATGTTTGTGTCCTGGCTAGGGCCTCCAGTATCCCAGAGGTCTTTGTGGCCAGCCACCTGTGTCGTTGCCTCAGAATTCAGGAATGGACTGTCTGAGGTTCTTCACAGAGCACAGACAGGGCCCAGCTGCAGTGTGAATGAACATAAAGACGGGGCTCTACAGTGTGAGGACGAAAAACTACACAAGCTATCTAATATCCTAACACAAACTGACTTCATTGTTTATCATTACTTTTACACAAGGAGAAAAAATATTTTCATCAAACACAAGACCTGCACTTGCCATCATTGTGTGAAATGTTATTTTCATGAATCTTGCACAGGTTCATCTCATTATCTCTAGCCGCTTTATCCTGTTCTACAGCGTCACAGGCAAGCTGGAGCCTATCCCAGCTGACTACGGGCAAAAGGTGGGGTACACCCTGGACAAGTCGCCAGGTCATCACAGGGCTGACACATAGACACAGACAACCATTCACACTCACGGTCAATTTAGAGTCACCAGTTAACCTAACCTGCATGTCTTTGGACTGCGGGGGAAACCGGAGCACCCGGAGGAAACCCACGCGGACAACATGCAAACTCCGCACAGAAAGGCCCTCGCCGGCTACGGGGCTCGAACCCGGACCTTCTTGCTGTGAGGCAACAGCGCTAACCACTACACCACTGTGCCGCCCCTTGCACAGGTTTTGAATCAAAATGCAGGGGTTTAGTGAACATGAAAAAAGGCAAATCCTATATCGAATCTAGGCAGGCAAAAGGCAACAAACTGAGTCATATTTATATGCTCCATGAGACCAGTTGTGGTAAAGTCTGTGGTGCATTACCTGGCTGCAGATTTTGAAAAATGAAGTTTGTGTAAGTAGTCAGTGACTGCATGGCATTCTGGGAAATGGAGTTTAGAGAGTGGACATTTAATTTTATGGAATACTAGATAAGTATATTTAGAGCAATAGTCAGTAAAACTAGGGGACCATAAAATCTAGGTGACAGTGTATTATACCGGTAGATAACAGATGCAAGGAAAATATGAATTCTCCCTTTTAAAAGAACATTTGAAAAAGCTGAAATCTGGAAGAATGCATCGCAATCCAAAACCCACTAAATCCAGGGCCTGTGTACAGTGCAGTGAGCAACTGTGAGCAGAAACTCTCACTTTCTCATGGATAAACCTGACACCTTCTCCCAGCCCAGCTGTTCTAAAGCCACTGCGCATTAGCAGACTAACTCAACAATCTGGGCTTGGATCCAAATGTGGGCAAACTAATGAGTGCCAGGCTGTGCTTTCTGATGTAAATCACTGAGGCTTGTACACTTGGATTGATATCAAATACTGTTCTGTCTATCACCAATCCGGTCTAACACACTGTTTCAAATCAGGAACAGCAGCACACAAATTATCTAGTCACTTCAGTCCTTCCTCCAGGAAAGTTGCGCTTGTCAGAAAATGGATGTTCCACCAAGACCTCTGCATAAATGTGATCTGAGTGAAATTGGCTCAGGGCCCTGGAGAGCTCTGCAAAGATGTGATGGAAAACATATGGTTTAGTGATGGTGAGCCAGGTGTAGTGGTTATGTTTCCCATATACAGTTTTTCCCCTTATTTAATATGATTTACCTATTTAATAGGACTACAGAATCATAAAACAGTAATCTTAAAGAAGGGATAAAACGTGGGAGAAGTGAGTAGAATATGAGAGAAAATCATAAGTGAATGAGGATATTGTGTTAAAACATGTAGGAGTAAAGCGCTCTGAGAAATATTAGAGTTTTAACAGTTTTGAAATAATGGTAAGAATGCACTAATGAATGTAGTAATAATCCATGGATTTTAGAGCTCTTTCCATGTATGACTGCTGTTGGGATAATATCTAGAACTACTGTTTAAGTAACATATTTTGTAGTATCTCAACTTCTCTGAGGAAGTTAATGAAATAAGACAGTTAGTGATAGTGAGTGAAATCATTTGAGAGCCCTGGATGAATTTTGAAATTTGACAGGGCTGTCAGGAAACAGAAAAAAACATGCATTATTACTATGATATTATGAAGAAAACAGGTAGCCACTGCTTCCTGTCCAGATGTGAATTAATATTGCCACTGGAGAAAGAGAGAGAATGAAAGAAATAGGATGCGCTGCAATGCATAAACCCTCATTTCTTCACCTCTGACTTCTGTTTTAAAGAGCCAGTACATATATTTAAGAGCCTCACAATGCAATGACAACACTAACAACACTTTTCCTCCATATATCCTCCAACCAATCCCACTTTAGGAGTTGCTTTTTACGCAAAAGGGGCAGAATAGAGCAGCTCTGTTTTAGCTGGGAGTTGAGCTAACATGTAAACTACTAACATGTAAAAGTACTGTAAAACAAAGAAACTAAAAAGATCCAACCTCATTTTTAAAAATTACAAAACCTACCTTTGATATCCATGATTTAAACTAAAATTAATTATTAAACAAAATTAAATTATGATTTTTGATTTGAATCTTTCTCAGACTGTTTGAAACAAGACTATGCAAGATAACAATGCAAAACTTGGTTAAAGACAGAGCAAACAGATTGCACTGGTGTTATAAAATGTGTTAATTATTAGGCTAACACATTTTTAAAGGCTTCAGCTACAGCAAATAAATTTAATTAATCAAGAAGAACACAGAATGTTTCTGACTAAGGCCCACTTTACACGGGGACGGTCTGAAACAAAAACGCAAAAGTCCGTTTTTGTTCTCACTTTTTTCCGCGTCTACACGACCGTTTTCAAGGAGGAAATCTGCATCTATACGGTGACGCATAAATGTGTGGAATTCAATTGGATGTTGTAATGGCCCTGTCACACTATAGCGTTTTGTTCGACGTTTGGTTGCGTTTTTAAAAATTTGAGAAACGCCGGGGAACGTCGACGTTCTTCAAATTAAGTTTCTAGGTCAACGATGTCTTGTAACGCTTGGGTAACGCTCAGCCAACGTTCCCTCAGTGTCAGGCGACGTTTGTGGTCCAAAATAGCAGCAAAACCTAGCGTTCTCATAGCGTCCACAGCGCTTTGATAGCGTTATCATAGCGTTTGGGTAGCGTCTGCCTTGCGTCCAGGTAATGTTCTGGACGTTACACAGACGCTGGAAAAATTCAGAACGCTGACAGACGTTAGAAAGATGTTGAAAGAGCGTTACATGAGCGTTAAGAACGCTCGGCGAACGCTGACGAACGCTGAAAAACGTTGGCGACACGCTGGACAGACGTTCGATGGACGTTACACAGGCGTTAGGCAAGCGTTACCCAAGCGCTAGGCACGCGCTGGACACTCGACCCTGATGGGCCGGCGTCCGCCTAGCGTCCAGGGAACGTCCTGACTTTCGAGTAACGTTCGAGTAACGCCCGCAAACTTTCGTGTAACGTTCCTCTAACGTGTAAGTAGCGTTTTGATAGAACGTCCTGAATTTTTGTGCACACCCAAAACTATTTTTCACCCTCAGCGTTCGCCGACGTCCCCCGACGTTTGCCGACGCTCGTCTAACTTTCTTGTAACTTTTTTCTAACGTTCTCGACGTTCCTCTGCGTTTCGCAACACGTTACTCGAACGCTGGTGAGAACGTCGTAGTGTGACAGGGCACTAATAGAGTGTGCCGAGTGGATGGAGTAGTCAGTCAGAATGATGAGCAAAACAAGGAAAATTCTTGTACAAAAATAGTTTTCTTTTTATTCTTAAGCCGGCAGTTAACACAAACAGGACAAACAAACAAACAAAAAAAAACCACTGATGACAAAACCAAACAAAAAAAAAAATTCTGGGACAAAATGCCCACGCAAGCTAGGCTACTCTGGCATTACTCACACAGAGCTCAAGTCATGCGTCCTCTCCCTGCCGAGGCCATCCCCCCAATGAACAGTGCAGCGCATATTTAAAAGACTACAGCACAGTCTTAACACAATTAAAATCAATCAACACATCTAGACAGATTTTAACAGTTCTAAACATTTTCACTGCATGCATTACACTCCTACAACAATGTGCAGACCTTAAATATTACAACAAACACTTACTTAAGATTTTTAGACCATTTCTCTCCGCTCTAATGAGCTGCTTTCCCGCGCATCGCGGAAGAAACCTTGAAAAGCGCTTTCAGACCTGCACTTTGGTTTGGTCCCGCACCCGGAAGACTACAGCAGGTAAATGGCTACAAACATTTCTGGCTGATGTCAGATAAACTCTAGCAGAAAAGGATTCAGATGTTAAACGTGCGCACTTAATGAATCTTTACACGCTATTGTTTATAGTGAAAACTAATAAATGCTTGCGCTGTTTAAACCTGTGTCGCGTCTTTTACTATGAAAAGTTGTAACAAATGTACCCGTAACAAAACATACTTGTAAAGCCCCCATTACCAAACCCACAACAAACATACAACACAGATTGTATTTGGAATGTCTTTGCAACTGTGGTTTAGTCCATTGCACTTGACCATTGAAACATGACCAGCGGGAGGAACCGCTGTTTAGTGACAGACGCATTGCGCTCTGTCACAGATGTGCATGCCAGGCGGTGCTGTGAAAGACCTCCGCTATGTCTGCACGCATGCGCAACATCTTCCGTCTTGTCTGATCTGCACATCTGCGCCGCGAAAACTTTGACTACTCTGGCTATGGTAAGTAAGAAAGTAAGTAAAAAAGTAAGAGTATACTATACCCGCCTCTGTTCATTAACGGTATATGTGCAGATTCGGTATAGATGTTCGAAGGACTCCTGGACGTTTATTAAAGCTGCCAGAGCAGCTTGAAGGTCCGTTGGATCGATGTAATCAGACATGCTCTTACTTTTTTACTTACTTTCTTACTTCCCGGGCTGGCATGTACAGTATATGACATATGTATGACGTAAACGCGTACCCGACGTGAGCAGATCCGAGCAGAGTTTCGCGTATTGGGTAGTTTAGACGGATATGCAACGGGGGCTGTTTTTAACTTATCCACTTTGGAAGGCGTTTTCAATTTTTTCCGTTTTTCAGCCTCGGAAACGCCGTCCTCGTGTAGACGAAAGGCACTTCCGATAAAATATTTAGTCGTTTTTACCCGACAGCGTCCTCGTGTAAACGGGCCCTAATTAGACTAAACTTTACAGAAGGCAGTGACTCACATTTTCCTCTTCACTGCTGAAGTCTCTCTTACCCACTTACTGAAGTTTACTTGCTGAAGTCAGTCTTACTTGTTTTCACGTCACTGGAAACCAGTGTGGGGAAATATTGACCAGTACTAATAAATACATTGACTGGTAGATAATTTATAGGATTTGTGGGAAAATCTCAGCTAGGCAGTAGTTCTGAATAGAAAACATTTAGTACTAATTCTGCATTATGCAAATCACAAAAAATATTGAGAATATCAAGAAATCACCAAATTAGCATTTTTTAACTGTTTATCTGAAATCACTATTTAGATTATTGGTTTTACATGTTTGGCTTAACAAATATTTACTAATCCTAACTAATGGTGTGGAATACAGAGCAGAAGCAATTCAAATTGATTACCTTTGTTCCCACAGTGTGATTTACTAAACCTGAGTGTTTGGGAACAGAGGTGAGGGGAGCAAATGAATTGGTCCAAAGACCATGTATTGCGTTTCCATGTCTGCCAGTTGAAAATAAATTCTCCCAGTTATGCCAAGTTTTAATAATGAGAATATTTAAGTAAATTATACCTTAGCGAAATGAACAAACAAACAAAATTTTCAAAAACAAAATATTTGCTTAATATTACCTTGGTAAAGTTGCTGTTGTATTCACCACATGTTTGCACAACAGCATTTAAACAGACACATATCATATTTACCTTCTTAACATTATGTATAACATATACAATCATCTAATTTTATTCATACTGTAGGTTGGACAGTATTTTGGCATTATACTTTGTGTTGTACTTGAGTTACGAGTTCAATTTACTTTTCTGGAAGTTTGTTTCATTGCCAAGGTTTCTGTGGCCACCAGGAAAATTTAGCTCAAAGTCAAAGTGGTGGCACCGATCTCTGTTTCCGTAGCCCTTGGCTTCTCGCCTATTACATAGCTAGGGTTACAGTGGGGGGCTAGTCCTCTGGTAACTGTAAGAGTTTGACTCCACACTCACATCTGTATTGCAGCGTGCCTCGCCAGACAGCAGTAGGTACCATTTTTATGATGGTCTTTGGTATGACCTGACCATGAGTAGTTAGATCAGTTAGATCAGTCTGTCAATCAGTCACCAAAACAATTCCTCTGAATGTACAGTACCAGTCAATAGTTTGGACACACCTTATAATTCAGCTTTGGACACACCTTATAAATATTTTTTTCTTTATTTGTATTAATTAAAAGACACTTCATGCATTAACTCTTTACCCCTTAATGACGACATATGACAACCCCGTGCATATCCCATAATGACGACATATGACGCCTTGTCTAAAACCTTGTCAAAACCTTGTCTTTAGACTTTTTTCTTGTAAATATGTTCTAAGGGTGAACAGTATATACATATACAAGGGTGGCTGTAGCAACTGCTTTAAGGGGTAAAGAGTTAAAGTAATAGACTGTTGTTTCTCTTTACTTAGTTGAGTGGCTAAGTAAATATATGATATGATATAGATTATTACGGTTGTGGAATAGGGCTATTTATTGTATTTTTATTATTTATTGTTTACTGTATGGTCTCAAACGCATTAAGGCGGCAATAAATTCCACTAATTAAATTTTGATGACGCACACCTGTTAATTAAAAAGCATTCCAGATGATGACCTCATGAAGTTGGTTAAGATAATACCAACAGTGTGCAAAGCATCATCAAGGTAAACACTGGCTACAGTGAAGAATCTAAAATATAATTTTTTTCCCTTTTTTTAAAAACCACTTTTTTGTTTACCACATAATTCCATATATGTTCCCTGTGTTATTTCATAGCTTTGATGTCTTCAGTATTGTTCTACAATGTAGAAAACAGTCAAAATAGAGAAAACCCTTCAAAAAATGAGTAGGTGTGCCCAAAACCTTTGACTTGTCTTGTACATATTGCTTCACCCCAATACACTTAGTTTGATGTAATTTATGCAGGTATTGTTCAATAATCACCAGCAAAGTGGCTACCACTTGAGCATGCAATTTGTCAGAATCAGAACTGTGCTTTATTGGCCATGTGTACCAGTGTGTGTGTGTGTGTGTGTGTGTGTCACACAGTGGTGTAGTGGTTAGCACTGTCGCCTCACAGCAAGAAGGTCCTGGGTTCGAGCTCAGCGGCCAACGAGGGCCTTTCTGTGTGGAGTTAGCATGCTCTCCCTGTGTCAGTGTGGGTTTCCTCCGGGTGCTCCGGTTTCCCCCAAAGACATGCAGGTTAGGCTAATTGGTCCAGGGTGTACCCCGCCTCTCACCCATAGTCAGCAAGCTCCAGCTTGCCTGTGACCCTGTAGGACAGGATAAGCGGCTACAGATAATGTGTGTGTGTGTATATATATATATATATATATATATATATATATATATAAGAAATTTAAAAGTTGAGCTCTCTTATAAACCTTACATTATATATACACAAATGCACATGCAAATTATAACCTGTTATTTTGGATCTTAGGAAATTAGGATCCTAATGGTGTAAATGTAGTAAAAAGGTCAGCATCCCACATTACACCATGTGTCCACACCTTGGCTGAATTGTTCTTTTCCAGCATATTTTTTTATGACAGTTACTTTATTTTATGTTGTTATTTATGGCAGTACAATCCTGTTGAATTAACTGCCCTTTGGTACTTAATCATTCTGTTTACATGTCATATTCCCAGCTAGACATTATGGCACAAGATGAAAGTCTCATGTATCTGAGGCTATCTGTCTTCTTCCCAAAAGAGAAATTAGAGCTGTTTAAAACACCCTAAATATCCAAGGGGAAATTTTCTTATTTTCTTCTTATTTATCTCAAATCACAGCTTGTGTCTTGTGCTTTTCTCACACATACAAAGACCCTCTTGTCCTTTAAAGGCAAAAATGTAATGCTGAGAGGCCTTACAACAGCTATCAAGGATACAGTAGCTGCATGTTCAGAGGAATAGGCTGGGGAGGAAAGAAAAGAGCTTCTTTCACCCAAAACATTTAAAGAAATGCAAGGACTTAATAAAGGAATATCTTGTGACCCTGAGTAACTTGATAAAAATAAGCTGACAGAAAAGTAACCAATTCCACAATACCAGTAATATAGACTAGTGGGAATTCTTCATGATAAATCCATCACAAGTGTATGAAATGTTTAATAAATGGCATTAACCTAAACCTGATTGAAAATCTCCATTGCTTGTATAATAAAATACCACCTTTCTGTACAGTGGTGAGGTCAAGGTATGTCATTCAAGATGTGGAATTTCGTCTTCTGATGAGCTTTTTATACATCCATCCATTATCCGTTACTGCTTATCCTGTGCAGGGTCACGGGCAAGCTGGAGCCTATCCCAGCTGACTATGGGTGAGAGGCGGGGTACACCCTGGACAAGTCGCCAGGTCATCACAGGGCTGACACAGAGACAAACAACCATTCACACTCACATTCACACCTACGGTCAATTTAGAGCCATCAATTAGTCTAACCTGCATGTCTTTGGACTGTGGGGGGAACCAGAGCACCCGGAGGAAACCCACACAGACACGGCGAGAACATGCAAACTCCACACAGAAAGGGCCCCGTCGGCCACTGGGCTCGAACCCAGAACCTTCTTGCTGTGAGGCGACAGTGCTAACCACTACATCACCATGTCGTCCGCTTTTCATACGTGCAACTTTAATTTCTTATGTCCTTTTAGGAACTTTAACAAGCTAGTGATTTCTAAGAGCAGACATCACTGCAATTTTAATTGCCATTTTAGCAATTCTGTCTAGACTGGTAGTCGAGAGGTAGTCCATTTTTATACAAGATTCATGATGGTAGAAAATTAAAAGATCAAGCTGGAACCTGACATAAACCACTTTTGCCTATCTTAAATATGTCTAACATTTTACTGGTCAGATCTGTGCAAAGTTTACAGAGTGGATAAAGCTTCATGTCATTCACTGAGTCACAAAATTTTAAAAATCTAAATGGAACATCCAAAACAGAATATCAGCTATAGACATCTGTAAACTGTCTGCTATCAAATGTCACTTACAGGTGGAGGATATTCTACTCAAACCATGGGTTAGAGTACAGGTCAGCTTTCAAAATGAGGAAACAGGGACTGACATGTTCATAATCAAATGGAAAAAAGGGCTCCAAGTTTATCTGATCTTTCCATTCAGAAGTAGATGGTGACATCACAGTTATTATATTCTCTGCTACAGTGTTAGGAGCATATTTAACATTCCATAGAGTTGCAGATGAATGCTCCATGTATTTACTTATGGAAATAGTTCCAATTATAAGTGACCCTGGCCATGTATGTGGTGAAAAAAAGAAAGGCTTTAGTCTGTTTTTCCCAAAAAGAGATCTGATAGTACTCATTGTGCTGAGCATCCGTGTGTCGCTTCCTTTTTCAGGAGTACTGTGCATGGCATTTTCCCACAGTGGATAAAGTCAGTTTAGACATTTCTTCATAGTTATATTCTCTTGTTTTCAGTTTCTATCTCTCTACCACTGCCTAAGCATACCGTATGTCTAAATGAACTAATAGTACAATCATTCATTAAAGATGCCCCTTCTTTAGTTTAGTTCTGACAGAAACACCAGGAAGGATCTGGGAGAACATGAAAACCCACAACTGACCATCATATATAATATTGTTCTTTTATATATTCTGTGTTAACTGCACAACAGTGTAGTTAATTCAGAAAATGTGATGCAGTTTTAATAGGGTAAATAGAACAATTTTAAGTTTTAATAGAAACGGATAGTCACAGGAAAACTGATTGATTTAAAAAATTAGTGTTTACTGCTATTGATAGTAAATTATTTGGTGTACAGAAAATTTTCATTTCATTATTCTCAAAGAGTCTTTGCTTCACGTATTTTCTTTACATATTCTGAAGATTTTTGCACTGTAGATGATGTACATAACATTTCCTGCTATTACAGTTTCCCAGTTGGAACTCACTGAGTCTCATGTATGCAAAGCCACTAATCTGTCTGAAAAATAGCTCTGAAATCTGTATGCAAAAAAGGTTTTCTAGGTGCATTATGCATACCTTACTAGCAATGTATAATGAACAAAAAAGAGGCTTGTTTAATGTATAATGAACAGTGGCCTTGTTTTGGCATTTTGTCACTTTTGTTCAAGGACTTTTGCCAAAATACTCTCATGCCCTCATTTTTGAAAGCACATGCCACCAGAATGTGGCACAACACAATTGAGAGCTGAATAAGGCAGTGGGCGAGCACTAGGCAGACCAAGATATTTGGCCGCCCACTTGTATAAACATATAAACTTAACAATTCTTCTAAACAAACAAGCAGTCCTGCTTAAAATTCCTGTGCAATGGCTCTATTTGGCCTTTATGTTGTTTTCCGTAAACTGTGGCTTCATTTCACATCTGCTGTCACTAAGTTTAGGTCATCTTTCTTCTGGGAGCCTTTCACGTTTATTATTGGATAATGGAATTGAGAAAGGATTTAATGCAGATGTCAAGGTGATAAATATGTGAATCATCTCAAGGGATCATTTAAATGCACTTGCAAATCTGCCTTGTCAAACATGTGTGAATATTGAAGGATATACAACAGATCAAGACCAATGGTGAAGTAAATAATTTGACTATATTTGCACCAATTGTAAATGGTGCAAACAACTCATCCATGCAAAATCTTCTGCCATTATGGTTCTCCTATTTCATGCAGTAAAATGGCTGTTTTATTATCTCTTTATTTGATAGATATAATGTCTTCCATTGTTTGGAAACCAACCCTCCCAGACGACCTAAAGAGGAACTTCTTCAGGGCGACAGTGGAGTCAGTCCTTACATATGGCTCAATCTCCTGGACCCTGACTTCTGAACTGGAGAGGAAGTTGGACGGGGCCTACACCTGTATGCTCCGCGCAGCTCTAAACAGGTCCTGGCGTGATCATACCACGAACAAAGAACTCTACGCCAACATTCCACCCCTCAGCCACTCTATCAGACAACAGAGACTGCGTTTCGCCGGGCATTGCTGGCGCACCAAGCAGGAACTGGCTGGTGAAATAGTTTTATGGACACCCTCCCACGGAAGGAGATCGCAGGGTCGTCCCAAGAGGACATACCCAGAGCAAATAGCAGACGACATCGGCTGCCAGATTGCAGACCTCCCCGCCCTAATGAGCGACAAAGAAGAATGGAGAAGACGTGTGTCGAAGCTTAGCCGAGCTAGCTCGATATAGTAAGTAAGTAAGTAAGTAAGTAAGTATAATGTCTTGGCAGCAAATACAGCTCACACCCTATTAAATTAATTATGTATGCTTGAAAAATTATATACTGCAATGGTTATAAGTTTCTTTCTGTCCTGTTCTACAAAAAGTCCACATGTTAGTCTTGAACAGCCAAATATCACAGGGACCAGAAGAAGAATGTAAGATGAGCCCAGACATCTGTGAGTCTCCAGTTTCCCCTAAAGACAGTATTTATGGATGAATACATGGACAACAGGATGTGGATTTGGCTAGTGTAATATGGATGCTGTGCAATGCTGGAAGATATACAAAGCGCTGGATACATAAACAATCAAAAGAAGAGGACAATAAACAAGCCAAAACAAAAGAAAATCACATGACCTCTTCATTTTTGAGATGCTGAATGGACCTAATTGACCATCAGGGAAAGCCTGGCTTCTCCTTTGTATTTTTTTTTTTACATTGCATTTTTAATGGTAGAAGCACTAAAAGTAAAACATGTTATTTAGGGAAACTATTCCAGAGTAAGACAAACTCTGGCACTTAAAGCTCAACTCTGAAAAACAATCAAACCTTCTTTCCCTTTCCGGTACAGGGCAAGGAAGAAAGATAGCGCTGACAACTTGACCCATGCTCAGGAGACCCTTTGCATCCTGGTGTTTGCTGTGGAATGTTTCCTCTCTTCCTTACTCCTCCTTAAAACAACTTCCTTTCACCACAGTAAGCATAAGGTCACCCCTATGTTGTACAAACAGTCCGCTCATATGCAACCTAGTTCATACTTGTAGTGACAGTGCAGTGTAGTTCATGAGTAAAGCTGTGTGAACTAAACTATTTACTTACAGATTGTCTTTTAATCAACAGAAAATATTTGTCAGATCATTTTGTGCAATTCTAGGTTTGTACCAGTTCACCTTTAAGTAAAATCCCAGAATTTGAGACTGAAGGTGGAAAGATCTATTTACTGTACATTATACAGCTGCCTTCTAGCAGAACTGAATTCTCCATGGAGGAACGTATTTGGCTGAAAGACTTCAAACATTTAATGGTTATTAAATGTCTGAGGCCTCTTTAGAGCTTTGCTCTCCCATTATTTCATTAAGGCATATTGTTTAGTCTACTACTATGTGCTTGTTCTCAAAACATATGGTCAGCTTCTTTGAAATGTCTCCCACTCCTCTTTGCAGTTGACCTTATGAGCCTTCCTTGGACACACCAAAAAATTGGAAACATGAAAACATACAAAGACAGGTGCGAGAGACATCAAACCAAAAAAGATGTATGCAACTGATCTATGAACTTTGAGGTCAAAATGAGAGGGTGTATACAGTGGGGCAAAAAAGTATTTAGTCAGCCACCAATTGTGCAAGTTCTCCCACTTAAAAAGATGAGAGAGGCCTGTAATTTTCATCATAGGTATACCTCAACTATGAGAGACAGAATGGGGGGAAAGAATCCAGGAAATCACATTGTAGGATTTTTAATGAATTAATTGGTAAATTCCTCGGTAAAATAAGTATTTGGTCACCTACAAACAAGCAAGATTTCTAGCTCTCACAGACCTGTAACTTCTTCTTTAAGAAGCTCCTCTGTCCTCCTCTCGTTACCTGTATTAATGGCACCTGTTTGAACTCGTTATCAGTATAAAAGACATCTGTCCACAACCTCAAACAGTCACACTCCAAACTCCACTATGGCCAAGACCAAAGAGCTGTCAAAGGACACCAGAAACAAAATTGTAGACCTGCACCAGGCTGGGAAGACTGAATCTGCAATAGGTAAGCAGCTTGGTGTGAAGAAATCAACTGTGGGAGCAATTATTAGAAAATGGAAGACATACAAGACCACTGATAATCTCCCTCGATCTGGGGCTCCACGCAAGATCTCACCCCGTGGGGTCAAAATGATCACAAGAACGGTGAGCAAAAATCCCAGAACCACACGGGGGGACCTAGTGAATGACCTGCAGAGAGCTGGGACCAAAGTAACAAAGGCTACCATCAGTAACACACTACGCCGCCAGGGACTCAAATCCTGCAGTGCCAGACGTGTCCCCCTGCTTAAGCCAGTACATGCCCAGGCCTGTCTGAAGTTTGCTAGAGAGCATTTGGATGATCCAGAAGAGGATTGGGAGAATGTCATATGGTCAGATGAAACCAAAATAGAACTTTTTGGTAAAAACTCAACTTGTCGTGTTTGGAGGAGAAAGAATGCTGAGTTGCATCCAAAGAACACCATACCTGCTGTGAAGCTTGGGGGTGGAAACATCATGCTTTGGGGCTGTTTTTCTGCAAAGGGACCAGGACGACTGATCCGTGTAAAGGAAAGAATGAATGGGGCCATGTATCGTGAGATTTTGAGTGAAAACCTCCTTCCATCAGCAAGGGCATTGAAGATGAAACATGGCTGGGTCTTTCAGCATGACGATGATCCCAAACACACTGCCTGGGCAATGAAGGAGTGGCTTCGTAAGAAGCATTTCAAGGTCCTGGAGTGGCCTAGCCAGTCTCCAGATCTCAACCCCATAGAAACTCTTTGGAGGGAGTTGAAAGCCCGTGTTGCCCAGCGACAGCCCCAAAACATCACTGCTCTAGAGGAGATCTGCATGGAGGAATGGGCCAAAATACCAGCAACAGTGTGTGAAAACCTTGTGAAGACTTACAGAAAATGTTTGACCTCTGTCATTGCCAACAAAGGGTATATAACAAAGTATTGAGACGAACTTTTGTTATTGACCAAATACTTATTTTCCACCATAATTTGCAAATAAATTCTTTAAAAATCAGACAATGTGATTTTCTGGATTTTTTTTCTCATTTTGTCTCTCATAGTTGAGGTATACCTATGATGAAAATTACAGGCCTCTCTCATCTTTTTAAGTGGGAGAACTTGCACAATTGGTGACTGACTAAATACTTTTTTGCCCCACTGTAAGTGTGAGGCATAAAATATAGGTATTTCAACAGTTCTATGATTTGCTATGTGCTTCAGACCGAATGCATATGAAATAATTTAAGCTGGCCTGCCAATGGTGCTAGGCTTTTGTGGTGTTGTAATTAAAAAAGACCAAAAAAAAGACCATCATTATCCTCTCACATTGTTTTCTAATGATCTAGGCTAAGACTAGTTTCAAGTCAGTATAGATGGTAATGATGAATAGTGGATGGTTGGACAGATACCGTATATACACTTACCCTTGCACCTTTCTCAGGAAAGCACTGACACCCACCGCTGCAGTCTCTGCCCCCACATATCCCACTGTGCTTCTTACCACCCTAGAAAAGAAAAGACAATACACAATCATAAGCTTGAAGGCAATAAAAGCTGTTTACCACAGACTAATTAAGCTTGTGGGTAAGGCTCTGCTAATAAGCCTATTTATGTCCATATTCAATGTGCTAAATGGCTAAATTTGACCTAAAATGTCCCTGCTACACAAATGTATCAGATTTGGCAGCTATTTTGTTGGGCCACCATTGAGATATGCTAATCATATTCAGAACTTAATGCTCATATTATGCCACACAATAAACCAGGAGGGAACCACGAGTCCCTGCCATATAGTGATCATAAACTCTCCATGCCAATATGATGGGTGAATGAATAAGTGAATGTACTTTTTTTTAAATGGTACATTTTATATTACAACGTGTCTTACTGGACTGTTTTAATCTAGATTTATTTTAGTGATGGTTCCTTTTATTTAGCTTGTTTTTTTAATGAACACATACATTTATTTACTCACCTATCTTATAATCTTGGTTGAAATGGTACATTACAAAACAGACTGTTGTCATTGATTAATTAGGCCAATTAAATATTTCCATACCCTGTTGACTAATTATGTCTGTAATGTATTTTCAACAACTTAATGTTATGTGATATTCCACATACACCTAAGAGGTCATTCACAATCACACTGTAGATGCTCTATAAGTCAAGTGTACACATCCCTGGAGACTCCATTCCAAGACATGACACCAACTCTTCCTACACACGTATTCCTCAGACTTCTGAACTAAGCCTGTCTGCCCATGGAGCCACATGTCAGCATGGGCCTCCTGTTTCTCCATACAAGACAAGAAGAAAACTGGTTTCTTTTATTCCTGCAGTGCAAAGATGTGGAAATGTGAATTGAAGGAATTCTGTCTTGTTACGTAGACATGAGATTTTAGATGTAATACATACAAAGACCACATTGAGTGATCTGGCCTCCACCACAAAGAGGTCCATTTAGAGATTCTGTCTCTAAAGCTCAAAACAGATATTTAAGTGTCTAAGTAATGCAATGTCCTTAATCTTATTCTTGAAATGTAATATTCAAATACAACGCACAAGAATTAGGTTGAACAGTTGCTATACAACAATTCCTGAGTGCAAGTAACTGTAACAGATGCATCAACTGTGTTTTATGGGTTAATTGCAGCTGTCCACAGACATGACAGCAATGTCTAATCTTTGGAATCTTCATTTGCGAACTAGTCATCTTGCAAAACCGTATGTGGGATATCCGGGAAACTAAAAACAGTCTTCTATCAGATGGAAAAGATGAAAGACTAAACCACAGGACAAGCATTATATAATGTGGAAACCCAAACAATGAGGAAAAAGAGTGACCAATTTTAGTTTATTGCTGAATATTTGATTACTGGAGAGGATGACTGTGCTCTTTCCTGTTCCCAGTCCCCATCTCCCCCAAATTCACATTTTCCACCATTTCTACAATACTGTTTTCCCTGACAGAACCAAATGATCACCTAATGGAAAGTTTTGGGTCAAGTGAAAATCAGTGTTAATCTAAGTGTCATGTGTATGCATGTGGTTGGATTATTGGTTAGGCATTACAAACTCATGAATCAAACAAACCACGTGTTAAGAATATCTCATCTCATAATTTCACTGCCACTGGAACGAAGTTCTATCAAGTCTGTCATTAGCTCTTACAATATACACTCACCGGCCGCTTTAATAGGTACACCTTGCTAGCACCGGGTTGGATCCTTTTTTGCCTTCAGAACTGCCTTAGTTCTTTGTGGCATAGATTCAGCAAGGTTCTGGAAACATTCCTCAGAGATTTTGGTTCATATTGACATCATAGCATCATGCAGTTGCTGCAGATTTGTCAGTTGCACGTTCATGACGCGACTCTCCCGTTCCACCACATTCCAAAGGTGCTCTATTGGACTGAGATCTGGTGACTGTGGAGGCCATTTGAGTACAGCAAACTCATTGTCATGTTCATTAAACCAGTTTGAGATTATTGAGCTTTGTGACATCTTGCTGGCAGTAGCTATCAGAAGATGGATACACTGTGGTCATAAAAGGATGGACATGGTCAGCAACAATACTTGGGTACGCTGTGGCATTTAAATGATGCTCAATTGGTACAAAGGGGCCCAAAGTGTGCCAAGAAAATATTCCCTATAGCATTATACCACCACCAGCAGCCTGAACCATTGATACACATCAGGATGGGTCCAAGCTTTCATGCTGTTTATGCCAAATTCTGACCCTACCATCCGAATGTTGCTACAGAAATAGAGACTCATCAGACCAGGCAATGTTTTTCCAATCTTCTATTGTCCAATTTTGATGAACCTGTGCGTATTGTAGTCTCAGTTTCCTGTTCATAGCTGACAGGAGTGGCACCTGGTGTGGTCTTCTGCTGTTGTAACTCATCTGCTTCAAGGTTCAACGTGTTGTGTGTTCAGAGATGGTCTTCTGCATACCTTGGTTGTAACGAGTGGTTATTTGAGTTACTGTTGCCTTTCTATCATCTCAAACCAGTCTGGCCATTTTCTTCTGACCTCTAGCATCAACAACGAATTTTTGCCCAGAGAATTGCCACTCACTGGATATTTTATTTTTTTCGGACCATTTTCTGTAAAACCCTAGACATGGTTGTGCGTGAAAATCCCAGTAGATCGGCAGTTTTTGAAATACTCAGACCAGCCCATCTAGTACCAACAACCATGCCACATTCAAAGTCACTTAAATCACCTTTCTTCCCCATTCTGATGCTTAGTTTGAACTTCAGCAGGTCATCTTGACCATGTCTACATGCACCGAGTTGCTGCCATGTGATTGGCTGATTAGATGTATGCATTAATAAGCAGTTGAACAAGTTTACCTAATAAAGTGGCTGGTGAGTGTACATTATTCATATACTGTACATATTTCATAAATAATATTCCATCAAGGGGCGGCACGGTGGTGTAGTGGTTAGCGCTGTCGCCTCACAGCAAGAAGGTCTGGGTTCGAGCCCCATGGCCACTTTCTGTGTGGAGTTTGCATGTTCTCCCCGTGTCCGCGTGGGTTTCCTCGGGGTGCTCCGGTTTCCCCCACAGTCCAAAGACATGCAGTTTAGGTTAACTGGTGACTCTAAATTGACCGTAGGTGTGGATGTGAGTGTGAATGGTTGTCTGTGTCTATGTGTCAGCCCTGTGATGACCTGGCGACTTGTCCAGAGTGTACCCCGCCTTTCGCCTGTAGTCAGCTGGGATAGGCTCCAGCTTGCCTGCGACCCTGTAGAACAGGATAAAGCAGCTAGAGATAATGAGATGAGATATTCCATCAGTCATGCCATGCCCAAACAGGAAGTTTTAGGCCAGGTTTCTGCCACAGATGACTGAAGGGCCTCTTTTAAGAGACTTCTTAAAGAGATTTCTGTTCATTTCTCAGGTGTGAACAGGTGAATGTGTGATAGATGAAATACCTGAATTCTTTAGTGTGCTAAAGTGTGCCTTAAATATGATGTCAGGTTGAACAGAGTCAGTGCTGGATGTTGAGTAAAAGCATTATGTAAAGGCACGAAAGGAAAACTAGTTGAGTTCTGCACAACAGCATGTGTTCAGTAATTAACAGAAGGTCACTGGCTGGTCCATACTGCAGTAGGCAGCATCTAAAGCTCACAGTCAAAAATCACAATCAGATAAACAAGATGATAAATAATGAGGTCGAATTCCTCAGATAATTCTCACTATAGTAGGCCCAACCTTTCAGACTATTTTGGCAAAAAGCAATCACAATATAATAAGCTATACTTAAAAAAGTGGTGACCGAGTGACCAATTGTCAGGTTATAAACAAAAATAAAACAATGCATTGTTATGGCCCGTAAATAAACTGCAGCTCCCGTGGTGGAAAAACATTTCTCTTGATCACATGGTCCAGGAACATTCACAAACACACTTCATAAACAACGAAATCTTAATCTGTGTGAAACCTGTATATTTTTCTCTTTAATAAACAAAGAATTTAAGCAGGTAAACAGAGAGTGCAATCCAGATAAAATAGCTGACACTTGTGCAGTGGAAAATGGGGAATATGCACAGAAAAAAAAACAACCAAACAAACAAACAAAAAAAAAGGCCCAGCTAAACAGTCACTACAAAAGAGAGAAACTGGTGCACATTTGGTTCGTTAAAATTATTTTCAGAGTGTTTGTTAAAAAATACTTGTGGTGGCAACCCGCAAAATGGAGTTCTTGTAGGCCATGTTCAAGAGCAAATAACATATTTCATGATAATAAATTAAACAAAGCATAAAAAACCCAAGGGAAAACCTAACCCAGCTCCACTCATATTCTCCAGCTAATATACTGCTACTTTTATGTGCAGTACCAGTCAAAAGTTTGGACACCCTTACTCATTCATAGGCTTTTCTGTATTTTGACTATTTTCTACATTGTAGAACGATACTGAAGACATCAAAACTATCAAATAACATATGGAGACATGTATGGAATTATGTGGTAAGCAAAAAGTGTTAAAAAAACACAATACAGTATGTTTCATAGTTTAGATTCTTCAAAGTAGCCAGCGTTTACCTTGATGACGCTTTGCACGCTATTGGCATTATCTTAACCAGCTTCATGAGGAAGTCACCTGGAATGCTTTTCAATTAACAGGTGCCTCGTCAAAAGTTAATTAGTGCGATTTCTTGCCTTCTTAATGCATCTGAGATCAAACAGTAAATAATAAATAATATAAATACAGTGAATATCCCTATTCCACAACTGTAGTAATCCATATTATGCCAAGAATCACTCAACTAAGTAAAGAGAAACAACATCCATCATTACTTTAAGGCATAAAGTGACTTTTAATTAATAAAAAAAAGGAAAATCATTGAATTAGAAGGTGTATCCAAACTTTTGAGTGGTACTGTAGGCCACAGCATAGTGCAATAAGCATAACACGCTTAAAAAAACCTGATTAAAGACACATACTCACTGTACAGAGTGACAGTTACTCAGTCTAATTCATACATAATTACACATGATTACACACATTTTGCATTTGTAAATGAGCTTGCTGTTCAAAATCAGAACGTGACAGCTAGACTCTGACAAAATGAACTGTAACTGCAAAATTACATTGGGAGGATCCTTGGGACATGTTTGCCATTTGTAGTCATTTACAATATGTGTTCTTGTTGTGCCTGCTATTGTACTTCAGCCTCAATAAATGACACTGCAGAGCATTTTGAATGACCGTTTCTTTCCACCCCTCCAGACAAGATCTCTTCAGAATCACACTGTTGAGGGTGTTGGCTTCAGAGAGACGAAGGCTCAGCCACTGTCACTTCAGAGTGACTGCAGTGAAGGAATTAGACATTACCCTAGTCTTAGGTCTGTATAGATGAAAAAGCTGACAAGGTGTACTGTATATCTAAATGAAATGTGCTAGTTGTGTACACTGATGTATCAAAAACATAAGAGACCACTTGTTATACAACTGAACGACCATATTCAATGGTTTTTATTCATAGTGAAACATTTTCAGACCCCCCAGAACTAGACAGGGGAATTCCCAGTCTCATTCCACAACCCTGACACATGAATGCTCTGAAACTATGAACGTCCGTCTCAATATTATACTGAAAATGCATGTGATAAAGCATACTGGACATACGAAATCTATTATTAATTAAATTTCAAATGTTATTAAAATGTGTAATATTAGTAATTAAAAAGTCAGTTAACTTCCTTAAATAACTGCATACAGAATGTGAAAAAATCCGTGAGTGAACTACAGGAGACCTTGCAACTTCTGCTATATTTTGGGAGTAGAACGTGACAGGAAGATTTTATGTGATTTATGTGTTTTCTAATGAAATGGGCAATAGGGTAAGACATGCCTCCCAATTCTCAAAGAGGCTAGTCTTTCCTGACCAGTCCAAACTTATAGCTGTTTGTCTCTACAAAGTGTAGAAACAGAACACACTGCTGCACTGAAGCATTTTAATGAATACTGTCTATTGCTAGGGACACTTAGGGCTTCCGGTGGTACTGGTGGAAACTACATAATGAGGCTGTTTACTGTATGGAGGTGATTCATTTTTACTGTGTTTTGAACAAGACAGGCTAGTCTCTTTTATAGCTTTCTAATGTCAAGGCTAAATGTAATCACTGAATTTAAGTCTGTTTTATACTGTGCCATTTCGGCAGTCTTTTAAGATTATTACTTGTCACACTGTATGAGATGATCCCGATTAAATTTTGGAAAATTCTATAACAGACTGTGCGATAACGTGTTCTTCATGTCAGATAACATTATGAAGATGCTCCACTAACAGACCAGTGATTAAAGAAAATCACTATGTTCTGCTTATGGCCTCAATCCGTACGATCTGGACTTATAATGCATATAATGGATTTGCATAAACAGAAACAAGTCCTCAGTATAATATTAGCAATGTAATACACATTTTAAAAGGCAAAGAAAAGGAGTTTGAAACCATTCTTGGCTAGGGAAAAAGGGATAACATGAAATGCCCATTCTAAACCATGAGCTTGAGGTAATAAAGATTGATGTTTTCTTTCCATTAGCATGTGCGCTAGCTTTGCAACACACTGTACAAGAGATTCAGGCATGCAGGCTGTTAATGTTATATTAGTTAATGTGGGCAAGTATCTTAAATTGCTTTCTCAAACAAAATTTTATTCCATATTATGTGAAATGTTTTGCCTCCCTCCTATGCTGTCCTCAAGATGGTTTCATTTAGATGAGTGTCATAGCAGAGTTCACACTTGGAGATTTTAAGCAAACTTTTCTGACACTGCCAAAACTTTGTAATTGGCCGCCAGTGAGCCCAGGACCTTCACATTATGCATTCTGAGACTGCCTCAGTCCCAACTTCTGACCAAAGAAGTGTAATTTTGTATGAGGCCCCGGGTTCAATCCCCGGCATCTCCACTCATTAATTTGGGCGGCACGGTGGTGTCGTGGTTAGCACTGTCACCTCACAGCAAAAAGGTTCTGGGTTTGAACCCAGCGGCTGGCGAGGGCCTTTCTGTGTGGAGTTTGCATGTTCTCCCCATGTCTGCGTGGGTTTCCTCTGGGTGCTCCGGTTTCCCCCACAATCCAAAGACATGCAGTTAGGTTGACGTAGGGCGGCCTTGGGCTGAAGTGCTCTTGAGCAAGGTACCTAACCCCTGACTGCTCCCTGGGCGCTCTGGTGTGGCTACCCACTGTTCTGGGTGTGTGTGCACGCGTGTGTTCACTGCTTCAGATGGGTTAAATGCAGAGGATGAATTTCAGTGTGCATGTGACAAATAAAGGTTTCTTCTTCTTCTAATTTTCATCTGTGACAATAAATCTTCAAACCCTTTAAAGATTTGGGATTGCAAGTGTTTGTTTCAAACAAAGCAGAACATTTCCCAAAGCAAATAGCTGCCCGAGTGGGCTGTTCAATTTCACAATCCAATGGTCTCATACCTTCAGTAAGTTCAATAAATTATATTGCCAAGTAATCTGATATATCTGATGATTGGGTGGTTTATAGAATTAATGAAGTCCTTCTTCCTGTAACAGTAAACAATCTGCAGTCAATTCTGAGCACATGTGATTGCACCAGAACTAACAGTAAATAAGAGCTCCCTTATTATGCAAAGGCAAATGAAATTTGGGTTTATGGCTTTGACGTAAGAACCTTTGAAGTGTGTTTAGTTGATCAAGCCTGATGACAGTGTGATGACTCAGTGAAGTTACTCGAAACACTGCATGTTTGTATTACTCAGTGGGCACACTGTGAGATGCTGCATATTCCTTGTCTAATTACAAATCAGATAGTTCAGACAGGGCGGCACGGTGGTGTAGTGGTTAGCGCTGTCGCCTCACAGCAAGAAGGTCCTGGGTTCGAGCCCCGGGGCCGGCGAGGGCCTTTCTGTGTGGAGTTTGCATGTTCTCCCCGTGTCCGCGTGGGTTTCCTCCGGGTGCTCCGGTTTCCCCCACAGTCCAAAGACATGCAGGTTAGGTTAACTGGTGACTCTAAATTGACCGTAGGTGTGAATGTGAGTATGAATGGTTGTCTGTGTCTATGTGTCAGCCCTGTGATGACCTGGCGACTTGTCCAGGGTGTACCCCGCCCTTCGCCCGTAGTCAGCTGGGATAGGCTCCAGCTTGCCTGCGACCCTGTAGAAGGATAAAGCGGCTAGAGATAATGAGATGAGATGAGATAGTTCAGACAGAGCGGAAACTCCATGGTCAAACACTTGAGCAATGCTGTGCCTATTGACTAACCGCAAGCACACAACTTCTCCAGCCACTTACACAATATTCTCCCAGCTCTGAGAACACATCCTTAGCTAAGCCAGATGACAGGTGTCTGGCACAAACTGAGCTACAGATGCCAAGTTCCAGGCTTTTTTGCGTGAGAGCTAGAGAAAAAAAAACACCAAAACACACACAGTCTCTGTAAACTGAAGCTTTTGACAGAGACTTGATTTGTGTGATACAACAAAAAAAGAGATTGATAATGGCAGATGTCTCCTGGTGCTCTAATGCTATATTCATTTATGAGCTTTTTTTCAACAGAAACTGTAAATGAACTAAATGAAGTGGAGAATTATTGAAAATGAGTCACAACTTACTAGCTTGAGAACTGAAGCAATTTAACAAGGTGTGAAATAAAAGGGCTTGATTTGAAAATGCATCAGACATTAGTCAGCTTCATGAGCATTGTGCATTTCGAGTGCCATTGGGAATGTTGTTACTACTTATGACGGCTTCATGGGGAAAAGGGCATCCTGAGAAATTCAGAATGTTTCTTACAGCTACCAAATATGGACATGCTGCTGGTTCTGATGTTTTAACATTGATTCCAAACATTTTTTTGACTTGTACTCTGACATTTTAATGTCTGCCCAGTCTATTAGCTGATAGAGAAGACAAATTTGGAGTAAGATAAGATCTACACTATATCGCCAAAAGTTTGTAGACACCTGACCATCTCTCTCTCTCTCACACACACACACACACACACACACACACACACACACACACACACATTTTTGAACATCCCATTTCAGATTTAAGCTGTGTTCACATATATACCGGTACGAAAGTGGTATAACTGTATCGATACAAAGTATACCGGTACAGTTTAGTGCATCTGTCCACACCAGCGAGAAATGTTTGCAGTTTTCTTTCACGGTAGTTGAAATGCGCGTGCGCGAAATGTTTCCGTGGTTACCGAGTAACTTCCTTCCGAGAATATGGCGGATGAAACAACATGTGTGTGCTTTTTGTTGTCAATGTACAGTCTGTATTTCTGGTGGTCATTTATTCAGTCGAATCGTATAAAACGCGCGAGGCAGTTGAGAAAGAAACAAAGAAAACGAATCTCCGTTCTTCACTATTTTATTCAGCGAAGACATCGATTGAGGTGTGTGATTTTGCGCATGCGCATTATATTTGTATCGATACAGAGCCGCTTCATCTGTCCACACTACAGCGAAGCGCTACAGTACTGATACTGTACCGGTACGAAACCCATACATTTGTGGGTTTCGTACCGATACAGTTATACCGCTACAGTACCGGTATAGTTGCTAGTGTGGACAGGTGTTGCGGTACGAAAGTAGTATCGTATCGGTACAAAATCCCTAGTGTGGACAGGGTATATGTCCCCCTTTGCTGTTACAATAACCTCCACTCCTCTGGTAAGACTTTCCACTAGATTTTGGAGCATGACTATGGGGACTTGCACATTCAGCCACAAGAGCATTAGTGAGGTCCAGCACTGCTGTCAGGTGAGGAGGCCTGGCATGCAGTCAGTATTCTTGTTCATCCCAAAGATGTTCAGGGGGTTGAGGTTAGGGTTCTGCACAGGTCACTTGAGTTCTTCCACTCCAACCTTGGCAAACCATATCTTCATGGAGCTCACTTTGTGCATAGCGTCACTGTCATGCTGGAACAGGTTTCTTAGTTCCAGTGAAGGGAACTTGTAATGCCACAGCATACAAGATATCCTGTAGAGTTTGGAGAAGGCTTGTATATGGATGTGATGGTCAGGTGTCCACAAACCTTTGACCATATAGTGAATATACATATTTATGTAGTGATCTACATAAATAAGAAGTAGTCTTTATACAGTATTCATGTCCTAAAATGGAGATTTGAGCTATAGTATAATCAAACATATTCACTAGACAAATTAACAGCTTTAAGATATTCTTAAAGTATCCTAAAAGTTTATGAAATGCTAAATCTCAGTGTATTTGCTTATAACTTTAAGAATTCTTATTGTATAACTTGATGTGACTTTCCATGACTTCTTAAAGATAACAAAATGCTGTTAAAAAGAATATTTAAGATGTCACTTAAAGTTACTAAGTTTAACATATAAATGGACTTAAAGTTACTCATACTTTTAAGAATACCAATAAAGAGTCTTAAAGTTACTAGTATATTTAATGAATTTAAAAAGTTCAGTAAAGGTACTTAAAATTACTACTAAATTAAAGGGCTGGTATTAAAAATACCTTAAATACATTACTAAATGTAAGGTTCCTTTAAGGTTTAGAGTAAATGCAATTAAATTCACATTTTCACCCAGTGATTTGTCCTTTTCAAATGGCAAAAGAAAACAACAACAACAACAACAACAACAACAAAACAACCAACAGAGCTACAAGATTCTTAGCAAAGCCATTTAAGTATAAAGGTATTTACAATGATAAAATGGTTTTGGCTTAGTTTCATAATATTTCCCTTTACTGACTCATTGAATGCATGTGTTGTTCTCATCCACAATACCAAAATGCAAGTTAAAATAAGATTTGACTTTTATTCTATTTTATTATTCTTATAATCAGTTTAAGCTAAAATGAAAAAGCCCAATGTTCTATCTAACTACCTAATTTGCTGGCTCAGTGCAGGTTCTGCTACAGAATTGCTCATTTGTATTGTGATAAGGTCCTGGGATCTCATAACTTGAATCACTGAAAGATTTCTGAACCCTGACTTTCTGCCCTTTGACTACTGACCTCTGATCTGAGCTGTGATCCTATCTGCATGAAAGGCTGACCCTGACCAAGTGTCAAAGGGTAACAGTGATAGAATATCTGCAACACAAGACCCCACTGAATCAGTGATCACCAAACTCTGGACTTCAAAAAGGCTAGAGATAATATGATGTGAATTTCTGTGACAAACTGAACTGAAGTTAATTGACCACATAGTGAGAGCCTATAATTCTGTTACTTTTATATCCAGGTGTATTCCCTCATCACACCCAGTGTTCCTGGGAGAGGCTCCAGATCCACCATGGCCCTGATCAAAATAAAGTGGTTACTGAAGAGAAAATAACGAATTAAATATTTGTGCCAGTCAGTGGAACCCATGCTCTCATTCACTTTCAGTAAGCACTTAATCCTGGTCACAGTTGCAGTTGACAGTCCAGAGCCTACTTCACAAACACAGGACACCATGCATGCACACACACACACACACACACACACACACACACACCTGGAGTCAAATTATTTCAGCCAATCCACCTACTGGCAGGGCGGCACGGTGGTGTAGTGGTTAGCGCTGTTGCCTCACAGCAAGAGGGTCCTGGGTTTGAGCCCCGTGGCCGGCGAGGGCCTTTCTGTGCGGAGTTTGCATGTTCTCCCCGTGTCCACGTGGGTTTCCTCCGGGTGCTCTGGTTTCCCCCACAGTCCAAAGACATGCAGGTTAGGTTAACTGGTGACTCTAAATTGACTGTAGGTGTGAGTGTGAATGGTTGTCTGTGTCTATGTGTCGGCCCTGTGATGACCTGTCCAGGGTGTACCCTGCCTTTCACCCGTAGTCAGCTGAGATAGGCTCCAGCTTGCCTGCGACCCTGTAGAACAGGATAAAGCGGCTAGAGATAATGAGATGAGATGAGACCTACTGGCATGTTTTTGGGAGGTCGGAGAAAACTGGAGAACCTGGAGGAAACCCAAGTGGACAAGGGAAGAACATGCACAGAAACTCCACACACAGTAACCTGAGCTCATGATTGAACCATTGATCCTGTAATTGTGTGACAGCAATACAAGTTACTTTTATCCCTGATGCTCAATTCTATCCCATCCCTGCGTAGTCACTCTACAGTGATTTGCTGCTGTGATCATGGCACTGAGGAGGAAATTTAACCCCTAACAAGAACAGGTATATAGGGAAACCACTTGACTGCACAGGAGAAAGGTATCCCACCTTTCATCCATCCATCCACCTATCCATTATCCGCAACCTCTTATCTTGTGCAGGGTCGTGGGCAAGCTGGAGCCTATCCCAGCTGACTATGAGCAAGAGGTGAGGTACACCTCGGACAAGTCACCAGGTCATTGCAGGGTTGACACAGAGAGACAAACAACCATTCACACTCACATTCACACCTACGGTCAAGTTAGAGCCACCAATTTACCGAACCACATGTCTTTGGACTGTGGGGGAAACTGGAGCACCTGGAGAAAACCCACGCAGACACGGGGAGAACATACAAACTCCGCACAGAAAGGCCTCCGTCAGCCACTGGGCTTGAACCCAGAGCCTTTTTGCTGTGAGGCGACAGTGCTAACCACTACACCACTGTGCCGCCCCCTCCCACCTTTCAAGGAATAGTTAATGGTTTAATGAGTATGAGGGAGGAATGTGTCTTGTGTGTGGGTTTTGTCAGACAACCCTGTGGGCTGCTATGCTTCCTGCATGTAAGGGATTATGAGGTATCTGTTAAGCAGTAAAAAATGCTAGCAATGCCAGCACACTCCATCCGGTTTTCCTGAACATATCTCAACTGCTTCCTGCAAATATACTGATATAATGCGTGATGAGAAACAGTGACAGGTTCAGTGCAAATGCTTTAATATGGCTTTTCAGTGAAATGAAACATCTGTTCTGTACAGCTGGGGAGATACAGTCCATATACATATATCCATGTGTATTTGTGTGGGTTAGTAAGCTAATCTCCTTTAGTAGGCTAAACTGAGGCTCCGTGGCTATATTCCAGAGAAATGATTACAAGATTCAGAGGCAGAGCTGGGTATGGACTGAAAAAAAGGGATTCCTCAACATTAATTACACATTGCCAGCCAATAAGAAGCTATCACTATCCCTAATTTGTATAAAATTTGTCTGATTTAAATACTGAGCAGACATGTAATGATATATAGTGTGATGATAAATTGTGAGACAAATGTATGATTATTTGAATCGAGGAAATAAAAAATGAACCATGATTATTATCACGCTGCATAATCTCTTAGTTTTTCTTAGCTGTCATTGCATTGTTTAGACATCAGAAGATGCAATACCATACAATAATGGGAATACACGTGACTTCACCCCAGGCAGAAGTAACACAGCTCTAATGTCGCGAAAACACACAAAAAGCAGATCTAAAATGGGAAAGAGTTATTGTGTGATTGATTGTACAAATATATTTAACAAGAAATCAGAGCTATCTTCATACAATTGCTGAAAGCTAAAGAAAAGGGAAGGAAAAATAGAGGGAGGAGGAATGATTCTTAAAGGTCCCATGGCATGGTGGTTTGTTGATGCTTTAAATGGGCTCGTGGAGGTTTCCGGATGTTATATTCGCAGCCTTTCTCGAAATGAACCCTCGGCACGTAGATATAGCCTCCTGGGAGAAAGCCCCATTTCAGCGCTTTTCCCAGTGTGTCGTTTTGCTAATGAGAAGCATGGAGGCGGGGAAGGGTAGAGGGTGGGGGCGGGTCTTATCATTAATATTCATGACATGTAAACGTGTTACCTCTGATTGGCTAACAGCACTGTGACGCTACCTCCAGTGGGTCAGAACAAGCGGATGTGGGTGTCTTACTATGGCGAGAGAGAAGGAACAAACCACGAAGGGAAAAATACCGCGCGCTGACGTCATTAAGGTGCGACGCGAGGAAATAAAATAAATTCAACAAATGTTTCGGTTTTACTGAACAAACAAACAAATAAAATGAACGAGTGACTTAAAAAAAAGAATGTGGGTGTCTTTGTAAAAACTGTTTTGATTGGCTATTATAACAGAGCATGCTGCATGCTTTTTGGTTTTGTAGCGCAGAGTACCTGGCTAATTGCAGGAAGCAGTTAGCTGCACAGCTAATGTAGCCATTGCAAGGCTAACGTGGCACCGATTTTAAAACACGGCAAAACATAAGCTCATAAGTTACAGTCAATTTCCAGACTAAACTCAGTTTAACAGAGCATGCTGCATGCTTTTTGGTTTTGTAGCGCAGAGTACCTGGCTAACTGCAGGAAGCGGTTAGCTGCACAGCTAATGTAGCCATTGCAAGGCTAACGTGGGACCGATTTTAAAACACGGCAAAACGACTTAACAGTTATACACTTACTTGTTCGCTGTTTGTGGCTGATGCGGCAGGGATGCTTGGTACGGACCCAGGCTTCAGTGACAGTTGATGTGCAAAACCTGCCCTGTACTGTCCCAAGTTGTGGAAACATTCCTCAGGAAAATGCTTCCGACAAACATACACCGTCTTAGGTAGACTCGACGGCATATTATTGAAGTAAATACAATTAAGCCACTGCGTCTTCAGGGGCTCTCCCGTCGGCAGTAAAAACAGACTCCTTTCTGTGTTGTCACATCCATGTACAGCGCAATTTCCATGTTTCGCTCGCTTAGGTGATGCCATGTTGTTGTGTCCTCTATGGTCTCCTCACTACAACTGGGCAGGCAATTCATACAGTGGGTGGGAATCCAGAGGGGGGGCGTGGGGATCATCTCCCTTGCTGACATAGTAAAGGGAAGAGTTTATCAATGCGCCGTTTTGACGCGCCATTCTCAAATGTTGGGCATAGTTTGGTTTACACATTATGAAATTTCTAGCCACTGGGGTGACTTAAGAAGGTCAGAGGAACTCATTTTAATGTTAAAAAACCTCAGAAAGTGAAAATTTCATGCCACAGGACCTTTAATAAAATAAAAGCTTACAATTAAAAGGCCTATTTGTTATTCACTTATTTCATTTTTAATAAAATGAATATTTTAGTTGATAAAGAATGGGAAAATACATGTTGCATTTTTGGTGATAAATTTTCTTCATTTGATATTTTTTCAAAAAATATTGTAGGAAAATCTAATCGTGAACGTAATATCATAAATGAAATTGAATCATGAATTGGGTGAATTGTTATATGCCTAATACTGAATAATTTCTGGATTATTTGAGACATGCATCATGTCAAGACCAAACTCAATAACCCTTAGTTTTGTGTGTGTGCAGTGTGTCTTGAATGCACTCTACCTTGTATGCACAATGGGCCACACCTTCACCTTAAGCATCTCATTCAGAAACATTTTTAGACATAAATTATAATAATCCAAAACTGGTAAACCCTTCCTTATCAGGATTTCTCCTTCCACAAGAGAACACCAACATCTCAGATCCAGTGGAACAATGAGAACAGACAGAGAGCCTGGAAATGCCATTGTTCAGAGGGAACTACATCTCAATGACCCCTATGTTGGCAGAATGTGAGCCCAGAGAAAAGAAAAGAGAGAAATGTCACAAGAGGGAAATCTGCCATGAGAAGGCACATAAAGGGCATGTTATGGCTGGGATGACTGACTCATCCTAGCCAAATACAGTTGTTCTGTTCTGCTCTTAAACTAAAGAACAAGTGTACAAACAACTGGGTTTAAACCAACCTCAGATATGCAGACGCAAAAAGATAAAAATCAGCCTGAACAGCAGAAGCCTGAACAATCATCCAGACATCATACACACCATTTGTAATGTATAATGCCAGGATCAGACTACACAATATTTTTGTCTTTCACAATGGTTACCAAGTCAGATTAGGCAATCATAGTGCCATAAATTCTTGCCCTGTCTTGGTTGGGAGACTGGCAACACAAGTCTGACCCTGACCAAATATCATTCATGTCCTTGCGTGTTGTGACCTTGGAAGAGGAGGGTCAAGAAATTGTCAATCATGACTACAGAAGGAATGTCAAGGAACACGTAGCAGGAGTTATCAAACTAGGCAAGAAAATGCAAAAAATAATGACTTTTCATCAGGGTGTCGTGGGATGTTGATTATGTTACATTACAAGGCCTGCTCCTTTTTCCCAACATTCATATTTGTGCCTGAAGCTGGAATTTTGTTGGCCACAACAAAATCGTGCCAAAACTGGGCTAAACTCATGTAGTCTGAGCCCGGTGTTAAACAAACAAACATTTCTGGATTCCTGAGGATTATTACTCCGGCAGCCAAAACTGGTTTACTTTCTATATGTATGATTAACAAAGTGTACACACACACACACACACACACACACACAAATCCACATGCAGCCTTACCATGGCAATGCCAACTTAAATGCCTTTGTAATGCTGCCATTACCTTAAGCATTCCCCAGTATAGTAACAGTTACCAGATGCAGGTTCATAAATATGCACTTTTACACAATTTACATCCAAGTGCAGAATAAAGCAAACAAACAAACAAACAAACAAACAAACAAAAAACCCACATTAATTTCTTTTTTTTCTTTATTTAAATTTTAGTATACCAAAACAGCTCATCAGACGAGTCAGATTCCTCAGGGTCAGTTTTTATCTCTTGTCAATGATTATGTCCTTCCCCTCTCACCCACCTTCCCATCTGCTTTTACTGCAGCTCCTGGAAACAATCCATGCTTCCTCTACCACTTGCTTTCTTCAGAGCCCTAGAGCATGCCTGATTATCCTCGGCTGATCCTGGTGTAGGGCGGCACGGTGGTGTAGTGGTTAGCGCTATCGCCTCACAGCAAGAAGGTCCTGGGTTCGAGCCCCGGGGCCGGCGAGGGCCTTTCTGTGTGGAGTTTGCATGTTCTCCCCGTGTCCGCGTGGGTTTCCTCCGGGTGCTCCGGTTTCCCCCACAGTCCAAAGACATGCAGGTAAGGTTAACTGGTGACTCTAAATTGACCGTAGGTGTGAATGTGAGTGTGAATGGTTGTCTGTGTCTATGTGTCAGCCCTGTGATGACCTGGCGACTTGTCCAGGGTGTACCCCGCCTTTCACCCATAGTCAGCTGGGATAGGCTCCAGCTTGCCTGCGACCCTGTAGAAGGATAAAGCGGCTAGAGATGATGAGATGAGATGAGATCCTGGTGTATGTGTTGTAGAAAATTTCATTTTTGTCCAAAAATGGCATTTTAAATTTTTTTTTTACTCAAATAAGTACAACTGCACAAAATGTGACAAAAAAAGTTCCAGTTATAAAAGCTAACCTCATATGTGTGACAGTCTGGGAAAGCTGTTTTGTCTGATTATTACATACTTGCCACTTTTCAAAAATGTTTCAAAAAGTATTTCACCAAAATGACATGGAAATGTGTTTTTTTCTTTCTTTTTTTCTTTCTAAACTTTTTTTTTTTTTTAAATCTAACCATGTTCCCTGGGGTTACGTGATCTGCATCATACGCACAGTATAGGGTTGAATGTTGCAGCTGAGGGGCCAACAAGTTTCAGAAACAGAAACAATGCCTCCCTTGCCTCTTCTTTTTCTTCTTCTTTAGTATTTTGTTTTACCCTAATGCTTTAGCTTAAGCCACCAGCCTTTTCCCCTAAATCCATGATACTGAAAACAAGTACACCAGTTGGTCATTATGGAAATGAGCTGACTATTTTTGAAAGGAAGTTGGCATAAAGAATTATCATTCATTAAAATTATTTGATTAGTTTTTACTTTATTTTAGTTTTATTAAAAGAAAAAAAAGCTGCAGAAGTACCTGATATCAGAGGTACCAGATCTTGTTCCATCCAAATCCAGCACAAATTAAAAAAAAAGAAAGAAAGCACAACTTTATTCATCACACACTTGTGAAATTTCCTTTCTGATTAACCCATCTGAAGCAGTGAACACACACATGAGCAATGAGCACACACACATACCCAGAGCAGTGGGCAGCCATGCTAACAGCACCCAGGAGTTAGGTGGCTTGCTCAAAGGCACCTCAGCCCAAGGCCGTCCCGCATGTCTTTGGACTGTGGGAGAAATCGGAGCACCCGGAGGAAACCCACGCAGACACGTAACATGCAGAACATGCAAACACCATACAGAAAGGCCCTTGCTGGCCGCTGGGTTCGAACCCAGAACCTTCTTGCTGTGAGGTGACCGTGCTAACCACTTACACCACCGTGCCACCCAAATTAAGTACTGTATTTAATTATTTGCTTCCGTTCAAAATCCAAATAAAGATTTTTTTTCAATATGTCAAAATGGGGTAATATGAACAAATATATTGTAATTTTAGAAAGTTTCATATTATAGGTTATTTGTTTTATTTATTATCTGCTCAGGTTTGTGGAGCAATTACCACTTGAAAGTATTGACTTCAATATTTGACACATCCATTACCTTGTAGTTATTTGATTTAGCATTGATTAATTACTCTCTAAATAACTGACCAACTTTCTAAGAGTAACAGCAACAAACATGGAATTCTTACAAGAACACCATGGTCTTTACACAGTTTGGTCTCAAAAGAAGAAGAATTAAGCATTTTTATGCTTTCCTGGAAAGAAATCATCACTGAGACCGAACAGAGAGATCTGAGAGAGTCAGAGACAGGTATATAGGAGGAATATTCCTTTGGCTACTTTCCATGAGCAGCTGTAGGTCAAAAGTGCCTGTTTTACTCCCAACTCCCATGGTGAGGTTTCTGGAAACCTCCAGACTCTGTTCCATCTCAAGAGCATGAGAACTGTTTGGAACAAATTGTGTACATGAATGCACGTGCAACAAATAGAGGGTAAATAATGAGAAAACCAGTGGAGTAAAGACAAAAATACAAAATACTTGTAAATAATAATGTGAAAATGTAAATCATTAGTCTCAGTATTGTCCATATTAGGTGAACAATAAGATAAAGTCTTTTTCTGCTATTTTTGTTAATGTAATGCAATTTGATGAGTGCAAACCATCACAGATACCAGAGAGGAAGAGAACATGAGTGTGCACTATCTCAATTTTATATTCTGGCTCTATTCCTGTGTCGACAACACAGCCTCAAACTGCCCTGAGCAACCAAACACAGCTGGACCTCTCCACACCATACTGGTTCTCAGTAAAAAAAACAAAAAAAACAAACAAACTGAACTTCAACTCCCAGGTGCCCACAGCTCTAATCAGTACTTCCTGTTCTTGACATAGCTAAATGAACCAGGAGATTAAGAGCTGGATTGCACAAGAAAGGTTCCTGTCTTCTAGAAACATTCTAAACCACTTCGATTTAAATATTATCTCTGATGGCTTAACTTGTTAATTCAGTGATTTCAAAATTAAAATAGTGTGATAAATAAGGAAAATGCCTATATTGAACTGAATGTACAGTAGTTACTCCACCTTTCATGGTCATGATGGATTAAAAATCTGGATTAAGAGTTATGCCTGTACGGAAGTGTATAAGCATCTCTTTCTAGGAAATGAAGGTGGTCTTGCATAAAAGAGAAAAAGAAGGGAGGAGCAATAAGGTTAACAGGAACAGAAAAACAGTGAACAGGTCTGGTGTCGCGAAGGGAGAGAACTCTTTGACATGGCAGTCAGAGCACATACTCAACCATAGTGACAGGCACTCCATCACACTGCCCTCCCCTTTGGGAGGCGCACACAACTGTAGCAAAGGGAGAGAGCAGTCACCCCCAACCAGTCATGAACCCAGGTCTACGGGGTACCAAACCTGCAACCTGACCACAACTCCAAAGAGCCAGGCTCTTTGGCATGGCACTCAGAGCACATACTCAACTGTAGTGACAGGCACTCCGTCGCATCTGGGATTTCCCAGGAAAAAAAAAATTCTGACGATACAAACTGACATTCAGTCATAACCTCAGACATGACTGGGCGATGGTGAACGTGTTTATTGCTAGATTAGGTTTCTACAACCTTAAATCAGGAAAAGTTGGGGCAGTATGGAAAATGCAAATAAATTTAAAGCAGTGATTTCTAAATTTTACGCTGATTTGTATTTTACTGCAGACAGAATGAACACAAGATATTTCATGTTTTGTCTGGTTAACTTAATTTCATTTCTTAATATACGTTCATTCCTGCATTTCAGACCTGCAACACATTCCAAAAAAAGTTGGGACGGGACAATTTAGGGCCAGTAATGAGGTAAAACACTTAAATAATGATGTGATTTGAAACAGGTGATGTCAACAGGTGATTGTAATCATGATCTAGTACAAAATCAGTATCCAAGAAAGGCCTAGTCTTTGAGGAACAAAGATGGACTGAGGATCTCCAGATTGTCAACAATCGTGTGAAAAAATTATTGAAATATTTAAAAACAATGTTCTTCAAAGAAAGATAGGAAAGGATTTGGATATTTCACCCTCTACAGTGCATAATATCATTAAACGTGATTCAAGGAATCTGGAGGAATTTCGGTGCGTAAAGGGCAACAGTACAAACCTAAGCTGAACACCTGTGATCTAGGCTCCCTCAGATGGCACTGCATCAAGAACCGTCATTCATCTACACCTGATATAAACACATGGGCTCAGGATTACTTTGGCAAACCTTTGTCAAGAACTACAATATGGAGTTACATCCACAAATGCCAGTTAAAGCTTTACTGTGCAAAAAGGAAGCCTTATGTTAACTGTGTCCAGAAGCGCCGTCAACTTCTCTGGGCTCAGAAGCATCTGGGATGGAGCATCACACAGTGGAAACATGTATTATGGTCAAACAACTCAGTATTCCATGTCTTTTTTTGGAAGAAATGGACACCTTGTGCTCCGGACTAAAGACAAAAAGGACCATCCAGATTATTACCAGCAACAAGTCCAAAAGCCAGGGTCTGTCATGGTATGGGGTTGTGTCAGTGTCCTTAGCTCTGTGATGGCAACATTAATGCAGAAAAGTACACTGAAAATTTGGAGCAACATGTTCTGCCTTCAAGACGACATCTTTTCCAAGGATATTTCAACAAGACAAAGCAAAATCACATTCTGCACATATTACAAAGGCATGACTGTGGAAGAATAGGGTGTCTGTCCCCTCTGTCCCCAACAGAGAATGTGTGGAGAAATTTGAAATGAAAAATATGATGACCCTGTGCATATCACAGGTAAATTCAGGAGCAAGATCAATGTCTCATCTCATTATCTCTAGCCGCTTTATCCTGTTCTACAGGGTCGCAGGCAAGCTGGAGCCTATCCCGGCTGACTACGGGCGAAAGGCGGGGTACACCCTGGACAAGTCGCCAGGTCATCACAGGGCTGACACATAGACAACCATTCACACTCACATCCACACCTACGGTCAAATTAGAGTCACCAGTTAACCTAACCTGCATGTCTTTGGACTGTGGGGGAAACCGGAGCACCCGGAGGAAACCCACACGGACAAGGGGAGAACATGCAAACTCCACACAGAAAGGCCCTCACTGGCCACGGGGCTCGAACCCAGACCTTCTTGCTGTGAGGCGACAGCGCTAACCACTACACCACTGTGCCGCCCCCAAGATCAATGTAATTCTCCTATTTTATATTAAACTTTGGTCAAATATCTGTAACATTCTGCATTCTCTGCAATTTTTTACCTTGCGCAATACTAGAAAAAATCATTTGAAATCAAGCCATTTGAGGTGAATTGGTCCGCCTCTGAAAAAACTTGGCATTTGGATTTCCCGGGAAACATTGATTTTCGTGACGTCGCGTGTGGGACGCCTCCCTCTGAATCCTACGTCAGCGCTGGTTTATTTATGAGAAAACAACCTGGTGGTTTTCTGCAAATTTCTTCAACGTTATTGCGTAATTATTAAAATGGTTAACAGATGTATCGTAGGAGGGCGTAGCAACACTAATCATGATGGGATTAGTGCTCATCGTTTTCCAAAAGACCGAACAATGAGAGAGAAATGGGAGCGCTTGGTCTACACAGGCTGTGCACTTAAACCGTGCAAAGCTCGTGCAGCCTGCTGGCGCTTCCGCAGGTGACGTCACGAATTTGGCTCCAGACTCCCTTGGGATTTTTCCAGACGCGTTTTGTTATTTTATTTTTTTCTGCTGTAGACAGATGGCCTTGTGCAAAATTACCCTTCTGGATGAGTGTGTAAAGGGACATACTTTCATATAAAAAAAACACGAAATTGGTCCAGAATAAGCACTTTAAGACCTGTTTGCAGGAAGAATGGGACAAAATAACACCTGAAATGCCTCATCACTTCGTGTCTTCAGTTCTTCAACATGTTTTAAGTGTTGTGAGAAGGAATGGCAACATTACAAAGTGGTAAATGCTTTACCATCCCAACTTTTTTTTTTAAAATATGTTGCAAGAATCAAAATTGAAAGGTGTTTATTTTGAAAGAACAATAAAATTCAGGATGTAAAGCATGAAATAATGTGCTGCTATGTTGTTTTGAATGCAATGCATTTCAAAGATTATTTACCAATCTTTTTTTTTTTCAGTTTTAATTTCAGTTTCAACATACCATCCTAACTTTTCTGATTTGGGGTTGTATGCACTCAGTGTATATTGTATTTCCATGTATGTTATTCATTGTGTGCACTGTGTATTACACATAGCCTAGTTCCCTTTTGTAAGTATGATCACAAAGCAAATTGTTAAGATTGGAATGATTTATTTACCTGGGTAGGAAGACAGGAATGCATTAGTTAAGGACAGAAATGTGAAATAAGTCATAATTTTAGTTTATTGCATGCTTATATCGCTCTTGTTTATATAAGCCATTAATGATAGTTAGGCCATTAATAATCTAAGGCAATGGTGAGTCAGTGTGTCAGTCAAAGAACCAGGTACAGACGCTTGCTGGCCATGCTGTGAAAATTGTGCCTGCAGACGCTCTTTAAATTTCCAAATCTGTAATTGCTTAAGTCTTGAATATTATCTATCATGAATACTATCATTAAAAAGCTTATACTCTCTGCTTCCCAAAGAAATGTATCTCGTTAAGCTCTGTTCAGTACTTTGGGAGTAATGGCAGGTTGAAGTTGGTACAACAGAGTAAAAACTGCTCACGTGACTTCAGAAAACTGCCGGTGCTTTTTGAGTCACAGGAAAGTGGTCAGGCTCTGTCTCTTCAGATCGGTTTCTGACTGGGTTACTTGTGAAGATCAATCAGATAACTTTTATAGGGATGTTCTGTAGCTCTCACTGTTTCTGATGACGTATTCAGCAAAATTTTCTGTCAGCTAGTTTTGATGTTATGATTCATGGAAGACTTTGAAGTAAGTTTTCATAGCTTTACCAACTTATTTTTTCAAATCAAACTGATTCATGTAAATAAATAACTATTTTAGAATATAACTGTAGTTGTTTTGATGAAAAATATTGAGATCTTAGGTAAGTAAATTTTATTTATATAGTACTTTTCACAGATAAAAATCACAAAACACGGTGATTCACAGATAAAACACAATAAAATAAAACACAATACACTGTGAAACACCAATTTAATTAATTAAAAGCTTTTCCGTATAAAAATGTCTTCAGCTGCTTTTTAAAAGAGTCAATGGAGTCAGTACAGCGTAAGGAAAGCGGGAGAGAGTTCCACAGTCTTGGTACCACTGCCTGAAATGCCTGATCCCCATGAGTTTTGAACCGAGTACGTGGGGCAACCAACAACATCTGACCTGTCGACCTCAGAGCACGAGAAGAAGAATGGGGTTTCAACAGGTCAGCAATATATTGTGGAGCTTGACCATGTAAGGCCCTAAAAGTAAAGACTAAAATCTTAAAATGAATTCTAGAATTTACTGGCAACCAATGAAGAGAAGCCAAGACTGGAGTAATGCAAGATCTTCTATTGGTACCAGTTAAAAGTCTTGCTGCAGCATTTTTCATGGTCTGAAGATGGTCTAAAGCTAATTTATTTAAACAAGTTAAAAGACTGTTACAGTAATCTAAACGAGAAGAGATAAAAGCGTGGATAATCATATCAAGTTCAGCTTTTGACACTAGCAGTCTGAGTTTTGAAATGTTCCTTAGGTGATAAAAACAGTTCCCACCTAGTTGTTTGGAGTGATGCTCAAACGACATTGAACTATCAAATAAGACACCCAAATTTCTAGCATTTGATTTATCAGAAGAGCCTAGAAAGCTAACGTGTTTTCTGATGTCTGGGACCACCTTGTCTGGAGCTATTATCAAAGTTTCAGTTTTCTCATTGTTTAACTGAAGACAGTTGTCATTTAACCATTGCTTGATTCAGGCAATTTTGTAAACAAGACAATTTACAGAATTCAGAAGCTTTAAAAGAACAATATATCTGAATGTCATCGGCATAGAGATAAGAAATATTATTGTAACATCTAATAACTTGGCCAACAGGAAACATATACAGCAAAAAGAGAATTGGACCAAGAGCAGATCCCTGAGGTACCCCACAGAGCAGGTCAGCTGAATCAGACATTACCCCATTTACATAAACAGTAAAAGATCTCTCAGACAGGTAGGATGTGAACCATTTTAGAACAACACCAGTAATCCCAAACAATTCCTGAAGCCTATTTATCATGATACTGTGATCGACAGTATCAAAGGCAGAGGAGAGATCCAGTAAAACCAGAACAGTATACTCTCCAGAATCTGCTGCCATCAAAATGTCACTAGAGACTTTAAGTAAAGCAGTTTCTGTGGAGTGCAATTTGCGAAAACCAGACTGGAAAGTATCCATCATATTGGTTTTCTCCAAAAAGTTGTTGAGTTGCTCGGCCACTATTTTCTCCATAATCTTTGAGATAAAAGATAATTTGGATATTGGTCTGTAGCTATTTGGAAGAGATGGATCCAAATTAGATTTCTTTTGTAGTGGCTCAACAACAGCTTTTTTAAAGAAGCTGGGAACTGAGCCAGCATGAAAAGAAAATATCATTCTGACTTAGTGGTCGGAATGATATTAAAAAAAAACAGAAGTCAGAAACGCGAGTGTCAATTTCAATTCAATTAAATTGAATTGTTTATTGGATGTGACTCACACAGATTTTTCTAGGTTAGCCTTGAAAGCTGTAAATATTAATCAAAATAATCATTTATATTCTTTCATATAAACACTACTAAGCCCTACTTAGACATATAAAGGCCTACAGATCACAAAGTGGGGATTAGAAATATTCTTTTATTACTTTTTTATTTTGATAGAGAATGGTAGATGTGAATGATATCCACTGCTTATTTATGCATATTTTATAATGGTATTTGTAATTGTAATTAACATTGATTTCTGCTTCTTTATGATGTATAAATAAGAGTTAAGATCAGCTTTATATTGCACAAATAAAGCCATTTGGTGAAACTTTGAAGAAGAGAGTGTACTGATTTAATGTTTTAACCAAATAAGGCATAATTAATACTAATTAAATACGAATTTGCATACTTCGTTTTTACTACTTTTTCAAACATTGTATTCAGTATACAACCATGTATGTTCCTGCCAATTTCCATGTAAATATCTTGAAAAATAGAAAAGTTATTAAGAAAAAAACATTTGATCTCATTCGTTAATGAGGCCCATTTTAGACCATGTGATCCTAATACATAATATTACGTCAGTTTTCTAAAATTAAGCCGTTTTTTCAATCTCTGATTTGTAATATCTCAAGAACAGACAACCATATTTTAATTCTGTAAAAAGTATGTTGTTCTGCATTCAATTCTGAGACCCGTTTCAAGCAATTTGGATTGAATTTGAATCTTCACGTGATATGCCTACAAATCGGTAGACAAGCAGATTTTGTTAGTTGCCCAATTTGTTTTTATTCTTAGTTGCTTTGTTTCACCAACTACAAAAAGGCCTACTTCTTATTTACTTTCACAAACCACAAAGTTTCATTGCATATATACTTAAGTTTAAACTTAAAGCACTTCATAGTGATGCGACTCACTTCAATCCTATAACTATAGGATAACTATATGCATCTGAATCCCTCCATATGTTGTACACATTGGCCAAGGAGCGATCTGCCTGAATGTAGAAGTTTTTTTTATTTATTGGTGTGCATGGATATCAAATGATTTTTTTCAGAATCATGCATATGCAGTAATGTGGAAACACTGACAAAACACTCTACTCCTGGCACAACACTTAGTCTCCTCACAAATAAATAGGTCTGAAAGAAATAAAGATGTTATCTAGACTCTAATAATATCTTTTATGTGTGGACATGGACAGAACACCACGGGCCTGACAGCCCAACCAAAATGTGCTACCGTACATGATCACACAGTTGTTAGTTTCTCTTATTTGTGCCTTAACTAGCTAACTAACTTGCCTTATTTTTTACATTATATAATGCTAACACTTTTTAGCCTTGTCAATTATGCAACCAAAACTTGGGACTGGGCAGCACACTGGAGCTTTCACTTGCCTGGCAGACGAGCTAATGAATTTATGATTTGTCCCCCCCTTGTATTTTACATGTTCCAACCATTATTGTCTCACTGTTTGAAAGAATACATAAACTATAATAATGAAAAGCCTTGTTTTTTCTCATACACCAGTATGTGTTCTGTAAAATCAGGGCACCTGTACTCCAAGGTGGTCTGTTACTGTTTCTAACGAACAATACGCAAATACAGCTGAGACTTAGCTCACTGCCACATACCACCATCTAAAAGCCATTATCCATCTTCCCCCTCAGGACAAGCAACATGATCAGCACTGCATGTGGAGAGTGAGGGAAAGAGCAAGAGATGACATAGGAATGTCGTTTCCTTGACTACCCCTACCAAAACTGAACCACCACTCTCTCTAACTTCACAAAGAGAAAGAGAGAGAAATCTTGCACTATGAGCCTATACAAGGAAGCAAGGAAAGCCCTGGAATCCATGGGAGTCCTCTCATGTTTGTCTAAACTGAGACACAACAGTATGAGCAGATTGTCTCATTTAGACCACAGTATTACAAACACAAATAAGACCCAATAATTGCAAAAGTGCTGTATTTCATATCATGGCTTAGATTTAGTGTTTGTAGTATGTACTACATTATCAACCAATTCCAACGTGACATGAATCTATGCAAACTACCCCATAATACTGAAGTGCAGGAAAAAGCAGTGTAGTTTCCAAAATTATTTACACATCAAAGATATCAACATTGTGATTGCATAGTGTGGCAGCGGGGGCGTGGTCAAGCGTCGGTCTGTGAATGGAGGGTGGAGTCAGGGAAGGTAAGCGGCGGAATCACTGCACCTGATGGGAATTAACCTGTGTTTGTGTGTCTTCCCCAGTGACCCAACCTGGATACTTGTGTGCGTGCGTGTGTATATGTGTGTAGTTAAAAGCTGAAAAGCTACAATAAATGAGTTTTTGAGAACTCAGTTCTGGCCTGCCGTGCTTCTGTGCTCCACCCACCTAGAACACTTGCTACACATAGGTTTTCATCCCCATCAGTGTGAACCCCTTAACTTAATTCTGGTGCAGTCAGTTACTATCAGAAATCACATAATTTGTTTTAATGGGTTCCACTTGTGTGCAATTATTCGTCCCATGGTCTTTACATAAATACACCTGTTCCTACAGTAGAAGGACCCATAGTTTGATAGACATTATACCTAAACTAACAGAAGCATGAATACCAAGGAGCTCTTCAAACAAGTCTAGGACAAGCACTAACAAAAATCAACCAGGATTTGTTTATGAAAATAATTATCCCAAACTTTGATAATCCCACAGGGCACCATTATATCCATTACTAAAACATGGAAAGAATATGGCACATCACCAGAGGAGGTCACTCACCAAAAGTCAGTGACCAGGTAAGGTGGGTATTAATCAGCAAAACCAACTAAAGGGCCAAGGGTGATGTTACTACCTCCATGCTTCTCTGTGTGGATAGTGTTCTCAAGATGATTCATGACATATAATTCCAGTTTGGCGGCACGGTGGTGTAGTGGTTAGCGCTGCCGCCTCACAGCAAGAAGGTCCTGGGTTCGAGCCCCGGGGCCGGCGAGGGCCTTTCTGTGTGGAGTTTGCATGTTCTCCCCGTGTCCGCGTGGGTTTCCTCCGGGTGCTCCGGTTTCCCCCAAAGACATGCAGGTTAGGTTAACTGGCGACTCTAAATTGACCGTAGGTGTGAATGTGAGTGTGAATGGTTGTCTGTGTCTATGTGTCAGCCCTGTGATGACCTGGCGACTTGTCCAGGGTGTACCCCGCCTTTCGCCCGTAGTCAGCTGGGATAGGCTCCAGCTTGCCTGCGACCCTGTAGAAGGATAAAGCGGCTTGAGATAATGAGATGAGATAATTCCAGTTTAGTTCATTTCACTTTCATATAACACCACACAATGTAGAAAAGTTCAGAGGGAATAATATTTGCTAATTTACAATACATTACACTGTTTAATCTTGGATGCCCTATATCGGATTCATCACTTCACATGGACCTCAGAGTATATAACCCTTGCACTACACTGGCTTGTATGAAATCACTTATGTTGTAAGCATATTATCTGCTATTGGTAAAAATAAATAAATAAATAAATAAATAACCACAATCCCTAACCCCCAATAGCACCACCACACCCTTATTCCATAAAAAAAAGGCCTACAAATCCAGAGGATGATAACCATGAGGTGTGATGTGATAAAGACCAGCATGCCATGGCCCTACTTTAAGACTGACCAAGTGACCAGTTGAAGTGTGTATTAAAGCACCATTAACCACCTATCACCCATTAAAAACCCAAATACATGGAATGAAAACCATAACCTACCCACCTGCTTGTGTGTGATATCACTGAAGATGTTTGCTAGTCAGTAGGTAATTATTCATCATTACATGACATCATTGGAATCCTCCTAGTCTCCTGTCATATAATTATGTACATCATTTGAGATTGTTTTACATCGTTTAATTTGGTTATTATGAACTATGATATGTTTGCCCCTCATTTCGGTTTGTTTGGATAGGTGTGGGCAAGTCATTTGAACTCAGATTAGAACCAAATCAACCACACCAAGATCCAGATCAAGCTCTGGTCTCAGCACAGTACTTAATTATGTCATGTTATGGGCAGTAGACAGATGCAAGTGCAGGAAGACTGTTTATTGAAAAACATGCTGGCAAACAGATCCAAAATGTTAGGCAGAGTCGAGAAACAGGGAATGATCAAATGAGGCACAGAGAGGATATCAGAGATAGAGATAAAATGTGGTCAGGAAAATGGAAAACAAGGTAAAAAAAAACAGAGTAAAATAAAATACAAAGGCTAGGTAATGTAAGACACAGGGTACTCAGCATATATATACTAGCACATCTCAAACAATTAAAATATCATGAAAAAGTTCAATATTTTCCATCAGTTATTGTATTCCATCAGTAAGAAAGTGAAAATGTAATATATTCTAGACTCAATTAAATATATGTTTCAAGCATTTTCTGTTTTACTTTTGATAATTATAGCCTATGGTGCAAAAAAATATATCAAAATATTAGAATATTTCATTTTGAGTTTGAGTAAAACAGTAAATACTGTGTATCTTTCAATCTAATTCAGTAAACGTACCCACAATCATGAGGAAGACTGTTGACTTGACAGTTGTCCAGAAGATGATCATCGACACCCTCCACAAGGAGGGTAAGCCACAGAAGGTCATTGCTGAAAAGGCTGGAAAAGGTGCACAAGCAACAGGGATACCAGCAGCCTTGAGAGGATTGTCAAGAAAAGTCGATTCAAGAACTTGGGAGAGCTTCACAAAGAGTGGACTGAGGCTGGTGTCAGTGCATCAAGAGCCACCATGCACAGACGTCTTCAGGAAAGGGGCTACAACTGTCACATTCCTAATATCAAGCCACTCCTGAACCAGAGACAACATCAGAAGTGTCTTACCTAGGCTAAGGAGAGAAGGAACTGGACTGTTGCTCAATGGTTCAACGTCCTCTTTTCAGATGAAAGTACACTTTGCATTTCATTTGGAAATCAAAGTCTTAGAGTCTGGAGGAAGAGTGGACAGGAACAGAATCCAAGGTGTTTGAAGTCCAGTGTGAAGTTTCCACAGCCTGTGATGATTTGGGGTGCCATGTCATCTGCTGGTGTTGGTCCACTATGTTTTATCAAGTCCAAACTCAACACAATCGTCTACTAGGATATTTTAGAGCACTTCATGCTTCCATCTGCTGACAAGCTTTATGAAGATGCTGATTTCCTTTTCCAGCAGGGCATAGCACCTGCCCACAGCGCCAAAACTACTACCAAATGGTTTGCTGACCTTGATATTACTGTGCTTGATTAGCTAGCCAACTTGCCTGACCTGAACCCCACAGAAAATCTATGGGGTATTGTCAAGAGGAAGATGAGAAACACTCAACCCAAAAATACAGACGAGCTGAAGGCTGCTATTAAAGCAACCTGGGCTTCAATAACACCTCAGCAGTGCCACAGGCTGACTGTCTCCATGCCATGCCACACTGATGCAGTCATTTATCAAAAAGGAGCCCCAACCAAGTATTCAGTGTATAAATGAACATACTTTTCAGAAGCTAGACATTTCTGCCTTGTAAATCCTTTTTTAAATTGAGCTTAGGAAACATTCTAATAATTTGAGATACTTGAGTTCTGATTTTCATGAGCTATAAGCCATACTCATCAAAATTAAAACAAAAAAGGCTTGACATTTTTCACTTTACATGTAATGAATATAGAATATATAGACGTTTACATTTTTTAATTAAATTACAAAAAAATGAACTTTTTCATGATATTGTAATTGTTTGAAATGCACTAGTACTTCACAAATCTGTGAGAGTCCTTATGATTGAGTGTGAGCTGTGAGTGTGCTCTGATCAGAAACAGGTGCATGGTCATTAGTCCTAATGAGCTTGAGCATTACGCTGCATGTGAGTTGTAATTCGAGGTGCGTGCTACACTGTAAAAAATAGAATTATGCTTTGTTCAAGTAATTCCATATTCACAACTGAATGGACAAGAAAATATGAATAATTATTAACGAACAGAAAAATCCACATCAAACTGATAGGGTGCACCTCAATGATGTGTAAATATACAATAGTGAATAATCTGAATTGAAAATACATAATTGCCACAGGTGTTTATTTAGCGCATGCTCTTAATGACCAAGACACGGGGTTTCCTCTCCCAAATGCAAGGGCTGGGCAATGTGGTTCTCTCTCCAGTTGAAGTTCATGCTGTCGTGGCTCAGGTGGATAAGGCGCCATACCATAAATCCGGGGACCCAGGTTTGAGGCTGACCTAAGGTCATTTCCTGATCCCTCCCTGTCTCTCTCTCCCGCTCATTTCCTGTCTCTACACTGTCCTATCCAAATAAAGGTAAAAAAAAAGCCCCCAAAAAGTATCTAAAAAAAATTGTGATAACCTCAATTACCTTTTTGTACTACCGTGAATGCCACTGTTCAGCAAAAAGAGAAATCTATGTTGGCAGAATGAGGAATTGAAAATTGACTTAATTAAGAATTCTTAATAAAGATAACAGTGTTATCATAGTTTGGATTATCATGGGCACATCGTTGGCAAAACATAAAATTCTTAATGCAGACGGTTGCCTTGAAATTTCAAGTATTCTCAACTATTCTTTTTTTACAGTGTATGTACTCTGATTACCAATGCGCATGGACATGACAAATTATTAATGAAGCTATTTGAAAACTTGTCATTTGAAGACTAGTGCACAGTATACAATATCTGCTGTCCCAGCACTCACTGATTTTAAATAAATAAACAATAAGTAAAAAAGCAAGTGATTTGTTTTTAGTACCTAAATGTGACTTTGGGCCAATAATTTTGTCCATTAATCTTTGCCTTCTTCAAAACCTATTTTGTTTGAGTTGGGTAATGTGAGTTCCATCTGCGGCTCAACAATTTTGCAAGAATATACCAACTTGAGGGTTGGTGCAAAGTAAGATTAAAACATGTATGAGGTCTGGACAATATTCTATAATTATTTAAAATATTAAAATAATGTCAACTAGTCAGCATTCCCTTGGATTTTCTTATATTTAAATTATTTAAAGACATTTAAAATAGTAAGCATAAAAGCAAACATGTAAGTTTTATAATGGTGAGACAAAATATTGTGTTAAAAAGAGTGCTTGAAATGTTTATTTATGTAATCAACTGAGCTTAAAATAAATATCATACCTCTAATACATCAAAAATATTTAGTCTATACTGTCCAATGTAAGACTGAACATTAGTGGAAAAATACAGCACCGGGACTTATTTTTTGGGAATGTCAACTTAAAGATATTTTTTGGCATGTAACAGCTTCCTGTTCCTGACTTTCTCAGCGAACCGATCTGGTGAACCCATTAGTTTACCATTCACAGGACTATTTTAAAATCAGGATGTTTAGCACATTTCTCTAAACAGAGGTACATCCTCTTGAATACAACAGACAGAAAGATTGAGACAGGAAGATAGAGAGAGAGAGAGAGAGAGACAGAATCATAAGCGAAAAAAGAAGGGATTGTAAAAGTAAGTAATATTTTCCTTTATTTGAAGGCCATGATGTCTCTTTAGGTTTGAGCCTGTGTTTCTTGAAAATATCAGCAGACCTTTTATTATGCAGCTAATTTGGAGGCCAGTAACAGTACAGCGGAGTTGCTTTTCCATACACACGTCATAGAACACAGAAGTCTTGTGTTTCTTGGCAGGCAAAAATCTCTGGGCCAATACAGGGTCAAAAAGTTTTCAGGACAGAGAAAAAGGGCAAAACCACCAGAACCCATTCACTGAACACCATTCTGCATCTGGTATTCAGTAAAAGGGCACATTTCAGTGAAACATTAAGCATGCACCAAAGTCACTCACATTCATATATAGGAGCTATTACAACACATATACTGTAGACTGTGTACATGTGTATTAGTACAGCATTAGTAACTAATTAGAACTACATACATATACTGAACTAACTAACATGAAAGCAACAAGCTCCTCTACATATGATCTTCTCATCCGAGGCTCAATTCCTTTCCCATTTCCTTTAATCCAACACAATAGATCTTCCCTCAATTGTCTCCTGTTTCAGAGGGATTATTTTGGCACATGACATAGCAATTTTCTGTTCTTATCACTCATAGACATCTTGCTTTGCCTAGATCAACGCCTTTCCTCTCATGCAAATCCAAAGGTGCAGCTACCCGCTCTCACATACACCCACACAACCTCAGGGAGCACCTGCAGACAAAACCATGCCATAGTCAGAGGGGTTTCCCCAAACAGGATGGACACTGCTAAAGTAGCAGTGGCAAACGTGCAAAACATTTTCACAGACAATGTCTATGTGATGTGGGGTGGCTTGGGAAAACCCTTTACATGGTGACTTTCTATTATATACAATTCTGAAAACTACTGCTTTCCTGAACTGAAATATGTTTCTTGTTAGTAGCAACCATCTCAACCAAGGGTGTACAAAGCACTGAAATGTTATACAACCCCAATTCCAAAACAGTTGGGACGCTGTATAAAGCGTAAATAAAAACAGAATGTAATGATTTGCAAATCACGGAAACCCTATATTTTATTGAAAATAGTACAAAGACAACATATCAAATGTTGAAAATGAGAAATCTTATTGTTTGTTGAAACATGCATGTTCATTTTGAATTTAGTGTCAGCAACGTGTTTCAAAAGTTGAGATGGGGCAACAAAAGACAGGAAAATTATATAATGTTTAAAAAAAAAACTAATTAGGTTCATTGGCAACAGGTCAGTAACATGATTGGGTATAAATAGAGCATCCCAGAGAGGCTGAGTCTGTCAGAAGTAAAGATGGAGAGGGGTTCACCGCTCTGTGAAAGACTGCGTGGGCAAACAGTGCAACAATTTAAGAATAACATTCCTCAATGTAAAATTGCAAAGAATTTGGGGATCACATCATCTGTGGTGGACAATATCATTAAAAGATTCAGAGAATCCAAATAAGTCTTTGTACGTAAGGGACAAGGATGAAAACCAACATTGGATGCTTGTGATCTTCAGGCCCTCAGGCGATACTACATTACATTTTTTTTGGAATTTGGGTTTTAGTTAGGCGGCACGGTGGTGTAGTGGTTAGCGCTGTCGCCTCACAGCAAGAAGGTCCGGGTTCGAGCCCCGTGGCCGGCAAGGGCCTTTCTGTGTGGAGTTTGCATGTTCCCCGCATGGGTTTCCTCCGGGTGCTCTGGTTTCCCCCACAGTCCAAAGACATGCAGGTTAAGTTAACTGGTGACTCTAAATTGACCGTGAGTGTGAATGGTTGTCTATGTGGCAGCCCTGTGATGACCTGGTGACTTGTCCAGGGTGTACCCCGCCTTTCGCCTGTAGTCAGCTGGGATAGGATCCGGCTTGCCTGCGACCCTGTAGAACAGGATAAAGCGGCTAGAGATGACATGGGTTTTAGTTAAGTTAAGGTATAGATCATCTGTCAAAATTTTAGTCAGTCAACAGTTAAAGTATCCAGCCAGAAATGTACTCAAGTGAAAGTAAATTTACTACTTTTAAAGGTACTCAAGTTTTAAAAAGTATAAAGTGAATGCCTTTAACTGATGCAATTAAATTAAAGTCATGTTTTCATATAAAACTAACTTTGATTACTAATCCATTTAAAACTAAGATGATTTTTGTTTTAAAGAAGTGTTGCTTTGTTTTACACAGATTTGTGTGAAAACATCATTAGTCAATAGGTACATTTGCAATATTTAGATAGAATTTCACATGAGTGGTGTTTATCCTCAAGCTCCGCACTGCAGTACAGTGGCTTTCGCACCTTCAAACGCACACAGATAGCTATGACATTAACTACATTGTGTAGCAAAGCCGATGATGAATTGGCATGGTTCTTGATTTTTTTTCTACACTGATTAACTTGATTGGATGCTAAACTAAAATGACTGTATGCTAAATTGAGCTCATTATATTGAAAGATAGAATGCAGACATTGGCCATATGAGAAAAGAAGAGACAATCTAAAGTTTTAACAGTGCTGTGTATGTCTAAATTAAAGTATTAGGAGTAAAACATTTTTTTTCTCAGAAATGTAATCAATTAAGGGTACAAATTTTGATAGTACTCACTTAAATTGTAAATACAACTATTATAAGTAACAGTATTTATTTACAAAGCACACTTATGCAAGTATTTTATACCCATGATATAAGATTAAGAAGTTAACTGAACACCTCAAAGACATGGAAAGTTATAGGATTTTAAATTTCAGTTACCTCCAAATATGAAGAAGGGAGAAAACTTCATCTAAATATTCTATTCCAGCTGCAACGCAGATGCATCACAGACATTTTGAGAGCATTTCAACATTTTGATTACAAACTGAATTGATTTGGCTCTCAAACAACACTGTGTGAGGAAATAGCACTTACGTAGCTAACAAGGCTTTAGAGCTCTTTGTGTAGTTTGGATGGTTTTCCACCACAACATTTGTAAAACTCTGCTTACCCAACAAGACCTTAGAAGTAAGAGAGCCTCGGCAAGATTAAGAAGTTAATTGAACATTTTCATGTCTGTTTGGTAAAATATATTTGTGGTTTCTTAAGATGAATTCTTGAAATGTTCAAGATAGAATGATAGAACAACTACTTTGGCAGCACGGTGGTGTAGTGGTTAGCGCTGTCGCCTCACAGCAAGAAGGTCCGGGTTCGAGCCCCGTGGCTGACGAGGGCCTTTCTGTGCGAAGTTTGCATGTTCTCCCCGTGTCCGCGTGGGTTTCCTCCGGGTGCTCCGGTTTCCCCCACAGTCCAAAGACATGCAGGTTAGGTTAACTGGTGACTCTAAATTGACCGTAGGTGTGAGTGTGAATGGTTGTCTGTGTCTATGTGTCAGCCCTGTGATGACCTGGCGACTTGTCCAGGCTGTACCCCGCCTTTTGCCTGTAGTCAGCTGGGATAGACTCCAGCTTGCCTGCGACCCTGTAGGACAGGATAAAGCAGCTAAAGATAATGAGATGAGATGACAGTATATGGCGGCACGGTGGTGTAGTGATTAGCACTGTCGCCTCACAGCAAGAAGGTTCTGGGTTTGAGCCCAGTGGCTGACGAGGACCTTTTTGTGTGGAGTTTGCATGTTCTCCCCGTGTCTGCGTGGGTTTCCTCCAGGTGCTCCGGTTTCCCCCACAGTCCAAAGACATGCAGGTTAGGCTAATTGGTGGCTCTAAATTGACTGTAGGTGTGAATGTGAGTGTGAATGGTTGTTTGTCTCTGTGTGTCAGCCCTGAAGTGATCTGGCGCCTTGTCCAATGTAGGATTCAAGTTGCTCAACTGTCTTAGGTCTTTTTTGTCGTATCTTCCGTTTTATGATGTGCCAAATGTTTTCTATGGGTGAAAGATCTGGACTGCAGGCTGGCCAGTTCAGTACCCGGACCCTTCTTCTATGCAGCCATGATGCTGTAATTGATGCAGTATGTGGTTTGGCATTGTCATGTTGGAAAATGCAAGGTCTTCCCTGAAAGAGACGTCATCTGGATGGGAGCATATGTTACTCTAGAACCTGGATATACCTTTCAGCATTGATGGTGTCTTTCCAGATGTGTAAGCTGCCCATGCCACACGCACTAATGCAACCCCATACCATCAGAGATGCAGGCTTCTGAACTGAGCGCTGATAACAACTTGGTTCGTCCTTCTCCTCTTTAGTCCGAATGACACGGCGTCCCTGATTTCCATAAAGAACTTCAAATTTTGATTCGTCTGACCACAGAACAGTTTTCCACTTTGCCACAGTCCATTTTAAATGAGCCTTGGCCCAGAGAAGACGTCTGCGCTTCTGGATCATGTTTAGATACGGCTTCTTCTTTGAACTATAAAGTTTTAGCTGGCAGCGGTGGATGGCACGGTGAATTGTGTTCACAGATAATGTTCTCTGGAAATATTCCTGAGCCCATTTTGTGATTTCCAATACAGAAGCATGCCTGTATGTGATGCAGTGCCATCTAAGGGCCGAAGATCACGGGCACCCAGTATGGTTTTCCGGCCTTGAAACCTTACGTACAGAGATTCTTCCAGATTCTCTGAATCTTTTGATGATATTATGCACTGTAGATGATATGTTCAACCTCTTTGCAATTTTACACTGTCGAACTCCTTTCTGATATTGCTCCACTATTTGTCGGCGCAGAATTAGGGGGATTGGTGATCCTCTTCCCATCTTTACTTCTGAGAGCCACTGCCACTCCAAGATGCTCTTTTTATACCCAGTCATGTTAATGACCTATTGCCAATTGACTTAATGAGTTGCAATTTGGTCCTCCAGCTGTTCCTTTTTTGTACCTTTAACTTTTCCAGCCTCTTATTGCCCCTGTCCCAACTTTTTTGAGATGTGTTGCTGTCATGAAATTTCAAATGAACCAATATTTGGCATGAAATTTCAAAATGTCTCACTTTCAACATTTGATATGTTGTCTATGTTCTATTGTGAATACAATATCAGTTTTTGAGATTTGTAAATTATTGCATTCCGTTTTTATTTACAATTTGTACTTTGTCCCAACTTTTTTGGAATTGGGGTTGTACTTTAATGCATGCCCACTCATTCTATGCTATTTCAGCTATTACTGTAGATGCAACCATAAAAATGTACTATAGGCTACTACTAAGATGTTACTTGTTTTACTACTTGATAAATACAGACACCTGGATTTAAGCCCAAAAATAAATTAGTTTATTTGTCACATGTATACTGGTAATGTACGTACAGTATGTGTAAGTATAATTGGATGTAGACGAACTGTTCCAGAAACAACAGACCCCATTTTAGTGGATTTATTTGCAGGTCAAAGGGCAACTATAAAGGTGCCTTCATGATGTACATTATTTAAATCAATTTATGACTACATCAAATATACACAGGTAGACATGTTTACATGACTGGAGCTCAGTCTGCATTCAGTTCATTGCACTGATGTGAATTCTTTAATGATGCTGATCTGAAAATAGCTACTCCTTCAGGTCTGCAATCAGTGTGACACATGGGCCAACACAATGCATAAAGAATACCCTTAACACTGTCACAAGCTTTTCATCAGGAAAGCACAAAATCAGATAAGGTCTAAGACAAGGAACTCCTTTCTTCCACTTTGGCAAATTAATTTAAAGGCAAAGTATGATATTAATATACTCAGTGTGGAGTTATAGTAAGTCCTAGTACATGGGATTCTGTTGGAGAACATGTGAAACCAATATAATGAACGCCACTAGCAGTACTTCCAAAACCACTTATAAGGTTTCCCCAATCTCTGGTGGCAAACACTAAAAATTTCATGACATTTAAAAGGCACAAAGGAAAAAACACAGGACAGGAACCTACATACATGAGCAAAATTTTATCTTTCTCATGTGGGTCTTAACATTTGAACAAAAATGCCTGTGTTGACCTTTACAACCTCTATAATGGATACTAAAGTTAACATACAATAGTCAGACCACAAAGTATATGCATGGAGTTTTCTAGTCTATTAGCAAAAGACATGTGCAACATTTCATCCCTTAATTGCTCATAACCAATTGCTGTAGTGGCCAGTAGCATGCTTTGGAAGCACAACATGCTTCTCTTAAGTTACATTAGCACTGCACTGCATTATCATTTGACACCTGATAGATTGCATTGATGGACAGATGTGAAAACTTGGTCGCTTTACTCCTGTTTTAGATCTAAATTTACACACCTGCATTCAGGACTTAAACATGTGTAATGTAGTGCCCCATAAGGTATATTTTGTTTTGACTGAAAATAAGGTAGGCAAGCTGTACTGTTGCCTAACACATTTTTATCATGCTCATTGTTGCACAAGACAGTTTCCGACAAAGTTTTCCGTGTTTGTATAATAAAATCTCACAACCTTATATGGGAAGATATTCCAACAAGACTCACCAAAAAAACTTATGACCATAAATATCCTGGTTAATAAGCTGGTCACCACTCCATGCTCTTAGGCAGTTAAATGAGAGGGTAGAAAAGCTCAAGCTGCTTCTGCATGTTACAATGCTTTTTGTTATAACTGAATTGTAGTAAGGTATAAAATTTCTTAAACATATTACTGTTAAATGGTTATTAAATGACATCTTTAATACCACACAGATTTTTTAAAAAACATTTTAAAGCATATTGTCAAGGGCTTTCCAAATTAACTAGCTAGTTACCTCCTTGGTCTCTGCTATTCCACCACACTTACTACAACCTAGAAGTTGTCTTTCATACTGGCTGCAACGGAAATAATAACTGTCCCTCAGATATAATGCACTCTACTGCATGGCTTGATATGAAGTGAGTTTCACTATTTCCTACACTCTCCTCCTTATCACTAAACAAGTAGATCATATCCGACAGAGATACAGTTGTGCGTTACAACAACAGCAGCTTTTATGTTTTCATGGCACCTCTGATTGGTGAGTTTCACTTTGGGATTGAGAATAGTGTAGAACTACATCAGGACTTTTAAACACAGGATAATTTAATTTTTTTTTTCAAAAATTCAAGATGAAATTAAACTGTAGCAGTGTGTATCTTTAACTTTGTTATCAAGGAGCTCAGGTTAAGCCAGTCTTGTCAGGTTTACACAGTATTGATGATAACTAAATTCACTATGGCTAAAATTAGTTATTAATCTAAAATGATGATAATAATTCTGTAATAAATAATTAATAATTAATTAATAATTGCATCTTCTGGAAACACATTGTTCAGCTAAATTTCATAATTTAGTTAGTTGCTTGTCCACACATTAGGGGTATACTGTCAAACTGTGTAGGGAAGGGAATGGCAACACTGGGGTCAGTCCCTCATTTAATACATGAAATATTGCTAATGTTGGAGCAAAAACGCCCACACACTCTAATATACTGTATTTTCACTCAAATATTTGAGCGCATACCAGTGATCATTTCTGGGCTTATTTATTAGGGAGCATCACTGGCAATTTGTTTTCACAGGATTACAATCTTCATAACCATGCCAAGATTAGACAAGTTCATACATCAGTACTGCTGTGCAAATCCCAGAAACCTAAAAGGGATGGGTGCATCCCTTTTAAGGGTATAAAACAATTTCACTGTATCATCCATGTATCTGTCCAATACCCACCCTCGAGCTAGCTCTCTCCTATCACATGACAGTTACCAACCAAGGTTGCAGGCTAGCAGTCTAATTAAAACCACTGCAGACAATTACTGTGGATCAATGAATGAACCTTATAAATGCATCACATAGTGACTCACATTCATATCAAACAAAGGTTGAAGTTGAAATTTGGGTTGAAGCTGAATAGCTGGATTACAAAGGACACAGCTCAACATGAGCGAGTCGAAGGCATACAAAGGCACCGCTGGCAGCTGCCATACTACTCATGTCTTACCATGGAACACAGCTCAGATATTCACACCCATAGGCAATTTAGAATAGCCTGTTACTATTACAGTAACCAGTTAATGTAACTGCATGTCTTTGGACTGTAGGGGAAACCGGAGTCCCCAGAGAAAACCCACACAGACATGGGGAGAACATGCAAACTCCACATAGAAAGGCCCCTGTTGGCCACTGGGCTTGAACCCAGAACCTTCTTGCTGTGAGGCAACAGTGCTAACCATGAGCTTTATATCTAACCACTTGCATGGCCCACAAACTTCATATTTGATTGCTCACTCATGCCCATGAGCTTCATATCTGACAGCCTGCTGGTGTGAAAGTAAAAACCTCCCATTTGTGTCACTTTTATGTCGCATCCCTGCACACCTCTAGTATCAACCTTTCTTGCAAGTTTACCAAAGTCTGTATTTGTATCTGTTTACAACAAATTATCTGTTTATTCCACTCATGTCTGTTCATGTATTCATATGTGGTTACATCCTGGACACCTTTGCTGTTTTAATAGTTTATTTAAATTACATATTTGTATTTAATGATTGCTTTTTTACTTTTACTTTACACTGATCAGATGTCCAGATGAAGCATTTCAGTTAAAGCTGTTTGTATACAGCCTGTATAGGAATAATTCCCTTTCTGAGTTCTGTTTCATTGCATTTTAATGCTTTGAACAATTTAACTAGAAGGAATGCAATTTGATCTTTTTTTAATCATGCAATTTTGTAATGGTATTATAGGGAATACATACCATTACCTGTCAGAAAGTATGTAATGTGACATGCTCAACTACATTTTTACCACAATTTCTACCACAAAGTGTCTACATACAGTGAGGGGAACTAAGTATTCAGACACTTTTATTTTAGTTATTTAATATACTTCCAGTGCAAATATCTACTTCAGATTTACAAACATGTTATCTTTGCAAAAAAAAAAAAGCATTCAGACACCACAAATGACCAGCATTAGTTTATTTATTTATTTATTTATTTTGCAAAGCTGTTGTTGGTAATTACAGCTTTAAGATGTAATAAGAAGTTATTAGCTTTCTGTACCATAGTGGTTCAATTCTGGGCCATTTCTCTTGGCAAATCATCTGTAAAATCATCCTCCATGTATTTTGAATGGGATTCAAGTCAAAAGAGGGCCAAGCAAAACCTCGATGAGTTACTTTGGCTGTATGTTTGGAATTGTTCTCCCCAGATTCAGTTTCTGGGCTGAGATTAAATTCTCCTCTAATATGTCCTGGTGCACTGCACCATTCATGTTCCTTTCAATGATGTGTAACACCTCAGTACTGTTTGCAGCGAAACAGCCCTATATCGTGATGGTCCAACTTCCATACTTCAGTGAGATATGGTGTTCTTGGGATCCTACACACAACCCTTCTCTAAACATTTTTGCCAAAGTGTTCTAGTTTTATTTTTCCTGACTGTTTTGAAGAAGTTCTGTTTGTCTAAATATTTTTATACAAGCATCTTGGTGCAGTTCACAGTTTACTGGTCTCTGTATAACTGTTGTTCCTGCTGCTTTCAGGACATCCTGCAACTCTTTTTGAGTAACTGCTGGCTTCTTTCTTACCTTTCTTATCATTCTTCTGGGTGTGCATTGTGAGATCTTGCATGGCAAACCTGTCCAGGGACAATTAGTTGGGGTTCCAAGAACTTTCCACCTGCATATTATTGAATCCACTTGTACTGACAGGGATGTTTAACATCTTTGCTCTTTGCTAGTGCTCTGTAGCTGTTTCCATTTTTAATAATGGATGTTGAATAAAGTTGTCCCTGAGAACTTTAGGAAACTCCATCACTTTCACCATGAGTGCTAATTTTTGCAAGAAATCTTCCCCAAGGGTCACGTCATTTATAATGCTGCCATATATACCAAACATGATTAGGAAAACCTGTACACCTACACATTCACAAATTTAACTAATCACACAATTGTATAGCAGCAGTGCAATGCATAAAAGCATGCAGGTATGAGCCAGCTTCAGGTAATATTCACATCAACCATCAGGATGGGGAAATAATGTGATCTCAGTGATTTTGGACCATGGCATAATTGATGGTATCAGATGGACTGATTTGAGTATTTCTATAACTGCTGATCTCCTATATAATCAGTCTTCATTTGAATACCACCACCAATTTGAGTATTGTTGCTAACCATGTGCATCCCTTCATGGCAACAATTTACCAATCTTCTAATGGCTACTTCCAGAATTATAATGCACCATGTCACAAAAGTCATCTCAAACTGGTTTCATGAACATGATAATGAGGTCAGTGTTCTTCACTGGCTTTCCTAGTCACCAGATCTGAATCTAGAGAGCATCTTTGGGACGTGGTAGAACGGGAGATTCACAGCATGAAAATGAACCTGAAAAATCTGCAGGAATTGCATGATGCAATCATCTCAGCATGGACCATGGATCACAAACATCACATGGAATCCATGCCATGAAGAACTGAGGTTGCTTGAGAACAAAGGGAGGCCCTAACCACTATTAGTATATTGTTCTGCATAAAGTGCTTAGTGAGTGCATAGTATAGTGTCCAAAACTTTTTCCCTATCATTTTTTTTAAATATAGCTTTTTTAAGTTAAGTAACAGAAACATTTTTTTCATATTTACAGTAAATGTACAAAGTTAAAAGACAATACCCTATGTGTATAAATGTCATGTGGATATACAGTGGTGCTTGAAAGCTTGTGAACTGTTTAGAATTTTCTATATTTCTGCATAAATAAGACCTAAAACATCATCAGATTTTCACACACGAAAAGTAGATAAAGAGAACCCAGTTAAACAAATGAGACAAAAATATTATACTTGGTCATTCATTTATTGAGGAAAATGATCCAATATTACATATTTGTGAGTGGCAAAAGTATGTGAACCTCTAGGATTAGCAGTTAATTTGAAGGTCAAATTAAAGTCAGGTGTTTTCAATCAATGGGATGATAATCAGGTGTGAACAGGCACCCTGTTTTATTTAAAGAACAGGGATCTATCAAAGTCTGAGCTTCACAACACATGTTTGTGGAAGTGTATCATGGCATGAACAAAGGAGATTTCTGAGGACCTCAGAAAAAGCACTGTTGATGCTTGTCAGGCTGGAAAAGGTTACAAAACCATCTCTAAAGAGTTTGGACTCCACCAATCCACAGTCAGACAGATTGTGTACAAATGGGGGAAATTCAAGACCATTGTTACCCTCCCCAGGAGTGGTCGACCAACAAAGATCACTCTAAGAGCAAGGCATATAATAGTCGGCGAGGTCACAAAGGACCCCAGGGTAACTTCTAAGCAACTGAAGGCCTCTCTCACATTGGCTAATGTTAACGTTCATGAGTCCACCATCAGGAGAACACGGAACAACAATGGTGTGCATGGCAGGGTTGCAAGGAGAAAGCCACTGCTCTCCAGAAAGAACACTGCTGCTCATCTCCAGTTTGCTAAAGATCACGTGGACAAGCCAGAAGGTTATTGGAAAAATGTTTTGTGGACGGATGAGACCAAAATCTAACTTTTTGGTTTAAATGAGAAGCGTTATGTTTGGAGAAAGGAAAACACTGCATTCCAGCATAATAACCTTATCCCATCTGTGAAACATGGTGGTGGTAGTATCATGGTTTGGGCCTGTTTTGCTGCATCTGGGCCAGGACGGTTTGCCATCATTGATGGAACAATGAATTCTGAATTATACCAGCAAATTCTAAAGGAAAACGTCGGGACATCTGTCCATGAACTGAATCTCAAGAGAAGGTGGGTCATGCAGCAAAACAATAACCCTAAGCACACAAGTCATTCTACCAAAGAAGGGCTAAAGAAGAATAAAGTTAACGTTTTGGAATGGCCAAGTCAAAATCCTGACCTTAATCCAATCGAAATGTTGTGGAAGGACCTGAAGCAAGCAGTTCATGTGAAGAAACCCACCAACATCCCAGAGTTGAAGCTGTTCTGTACGGAGGAATGGGCTAAAATTCCTCCAAGCCGGTGTGCAGGACTGATCAACAGTTACCGGAAACGGACTGCAGTTATTGCTGCAGGCCAGATACTGAAAGCAAAGGTTCACATACTTTTGCCACTCACAGATATGTAATATTGGATCATTTTCCTCGGTAAATAAATGACCAAGTATAATATTTTTGCCTCATTCGTTTCACTGGGTTCTCTTTATCTACTTTTAGGACTTGTGTGAAAATCTGATGACGTTTTAGGTCATATTTATGCAGAAATATAGAAAATTCTAAAGGGTTCACAAACTTTCAAGCACCACTGTACTGTATGCACTGGAATTATGTTCAACAACAACAACAACAACAACAATAACGAGGGTATAAATCCTCAGTACATGTGCACATTCCTTTTACAGGGTTAAATATCAGGCCCAGCCCTGCTTCAACACTGCCTGGACACTCCCACTTGAGAAGTGCACACTTTCCAGCACACTCTAGTGATGCGCATCGAGGCATCATATACTTTTAAGAATAAAACAACTCACTGCGTTAACTTCTGACGTCAGGACAAGGACGACGAGACAAATCAAAAGAACCCTGAAAGATAAGAGAAATAAAGGGTTTGCGTGCTTAGCTGTTTATGCATTTATGCATTATTAAAGTGATGTGTATAGCGTTGTGGAGTTTACCTTAGGAATTTCACTCTCCCCTGGTGCTGTGTCTGCATCACTCCCTCCATCCGCAGTTTACATTTCATTCTCTCTCTCTCTCTCTCTCTCTCACCGAGGAACACCGTTAGCACATGTCAGCTCACACACCACCTACAGATTTGTACGAGTTTATTAGCTTTCCAGAACGAAAGCAATGAGTAAATTTCACTCAACATCTCACACAGCAGCATACAGCTTCACTTTTAGCATAAAGCTAACATACATGATGTTTGGCAACAAACCTATTTCTAAACAAGCCCTAAATTTACGGGAAACTTAGTGTCTTAGAGTTCTTAAGAAACTCACCCGTGAAATTCATGATGTTTATGAACAAAATATATGATAAACACAGCACTTCAAACAAACAAACAAACAAACAAACAAACAAACAAACAAACAAACAAACAAACAAACAAACAAACGCTCCTAATGTTAATGAGGGAATAAAGCATATTGTGCAGAAGGCAGGCGCGCGCTCTTACCTCAGCTCTCGCGCTCCTCACCTGGAAAGGCGAACGCGCTGCGCGCGCACGTTGGAGGACAGAGGTGAAGAATAAAGACGTCCTGCTTCTTTTAGGAGGAAAATGTGAATCTCTGCTGGGTCTGTCGGACTTTGCAGATACTTTGGGTTTGTTTGGAACACAGGGTTGTGCTGTGCTGTGCTCGGACGTGCTGAAGGAGGTGGGAGATCTGGGGTGGGGTGGAGGGGTGGAGTGTTAACTTGCACTCATCTAGGAGATGTTAGTTTGAACAGAACCAGAACGCATAACGTCGAGAGCAAAGATGCGGACAAAACCTGCAGATTAAGCTCTAGTGCAAAAAAAAAAAAAAATTAAGTACGTATTTAAGGAGGGCAGATCAGAGGACGAGCTGTGGTTTCTGTGCCATCTGTAAAGGGCAGCGATGCGCATCTTAAGAGGTGCGCTCTTTCTTCTGGCAGCCGTTTTGCTCAGCGCAGATCCGAGCAGAGCTGAGGTAAGCTCACTTCAGTGCAAAACCTACATGCAATTTGTTTGTTTTTGTTTGTTTGTGACAAAGGTGCATTTGATATCCAGTCAGATCGTGTGCGAAGTGCGTTACTGTATATGAGTCGGTATTCAGTAGTCCAGTAGTCAGATCCATCACTCTTTATAAGCAGTGAACATTTTCAGATATCAAAGGCAACACGACTAGACTACACTTAAAAAAAAAGTGCCTTGTCTACTTGAGACAGCCCATAAATGGAAATTATACTCATATTCTATTTTATGTCTCTAAAATGTAAAAGTCCATATATGTAGGTTATTATTGGACTAATGCAATCAACTATGTAGTAGTTTAGATATGATGCCTTTCAGTACGACTGGTTATGACTTGCTCTCATCTGTTCATCCTGTCACTGGACAGATAAGAAGTCTGAAGTCTGCCAGTCCATTCTGTAGCGCATGCTGGCCCCTCCTAAATGGGTCAGGACCTTTGGAAACTGGGTGGAGGCAGCTTGGATTTGGGAGGGTGGAGTGAGCTATTTGGTACAGATACCAGAAAGTGTCATAAACCATTTAGTATGCATATAATTAACAGCTATTCCACGAAATCAAGTCAGCTATGAGCCATGTAGGACGAGATTGATTCTATTCTATTCTATTCTATTCTATTCTATTCTATTCTATTCTATCCACATTCAGTGGATTTTGCGAAACCGAGCATTTTTATTTTTTGCAAATTTTATAAATAACAACTTTATATGAAACGTCTGACAAAATCACTTCTGCTCAGAATGTAAACAAGCTGGTGAAATGACAGTAGCAATTTGTGAAAAATGCTATAATAATAATTCTTGAAAAATAAAAAAGATACGTTCTTACTATCAAATACTTTTATTCCATATTTTGTTGCTTTTTTGTGGTTTTTTTGGAGGTTTTGTTTTCTAGTAGAGTTTTTATTTCATCCTCGGTTGGTTCAGTAACATGCTCCACCATTTTGTTTTTCGCTACACATGGTATATGAGCTGATAGCCTAGTAGGATAGTAGCCAATCAGAGTGCGCAAATTACTCAGCTCCAGTGAATATGGATAGAATAATTAATATTATCCCTACTCCTGTGCATGGTTGGTGTTTATAAAGTAGCCTACATAGTAACTCAGAAGATTAAGAGACCATCAAGATGTAGTTACAGTACCTCCGCCAACTTTGTTGGATGAGGTTATGTTTTTGACTCTGTGTGTTTGTTTTTTTTGCTGTTCCCAATGGAACTCAAAAAGTAGTGAACAGATTTTGATGAAATCTTGAGGAAAGGTGAGCCATGGGCCAAGGAACAATTGATTAGATTTTTATGCAAATCCAGATATGTATGTGGATCCAGGATTTGTTTGTCTTTTCCTAATGTAACTCTTTCCCCGTTCATGCAAGGCATTGTGGGAAACAAATTTGAAACGGGAGAGAAAAACGGAGGACGCAAGCGTGCGAATGAAATGTGAAAGACCGACTACAGTAACAGAAAGCGAGAAGAAAAGAGGTTATGTTGTGAAGGAAAGAAAACGCAGGACCAAACTAATAAATATCGGCGGTCAGCGAGCACCTCGGTGTGATCAGCTGTTCGTTTAGCGACAGAATGATGTAACTGTCAGTGCATGGTCAAAGGTAAACCTGTAGATGGCAGTAATGCAACACTGGGTGTCAGCTGCCGTAAAACCCAAAAGAAGAAGAAAAAGAAAGTAAATCTACACATGCGCACACCGGACTTCCTCTGTCTGCTTGATTGCACGAATCGAGCGATTTCATGCACATTATTTGCCAGGGAATCCCCTCAAATTAAACAACTTCCCAGCCACAGAATGGCCTGCTGTTTTTTTTTTTTTTTTGAGATATTACAGAAATAAACATATATCACAATGACCAAATTTAAGAGGGAACTAAATTTCACCGATTTTATAAAATCGAAAGGCCGTCTAGCTTTAAATGCACTTAAATTCCCAGAAAATAATAAAAGATAGATTCCCTAGTTTACTTCTATCATCTTCTGTCAACAGTGAACACCATTTGGGAGTTTAGGACTGTTGGTGATGGATTTCCAGAACTTCATTAGAAACCTAAACGCATACCCGTGTTCAATATGATTAAGATTCATGGCCCTGGATTCTTCAGTAATGTGGAAAAGCGTTACTGCAGTAAATGTGTTGTCATTCCTTATAAACTTCGTGTCAAACCTTAACAACTCATAAATTATGATCCATTTTAAATGTCCGTTAAGATCATTTCTGAATACAAGTGCTTGGAAATGTCTGGAATAGTTACTAAGCTTAAACACCCACTGTTTAGATTTAGTGATAGCCCCTTGGAGATGTTCTTGCACATTGTTGAAGCAGGATGCCTCACTCTAATTTCTTAGAAAATCGTCCCCATGCATATGGTGACGATTAGGAAAGACTCCATATTTAAACATTCTACTTTTTTAAAGATTAAACTTGGACTCTAGCTAACACTTTTTCCATATTTCTGTTTGTATCATTAGATCCTATAAAGCCTATGCTGATCTCCTAATGCCCAGTTTCGCTTAATTGTTAGTTCACTGGAATTCACAGCAATAATGCTTCAATTAAAGGGGTTAGCTCACCTTTCCCAGAACCCAATTCGTTGTTTTTGTTTACACGCAGGCCACTGCATTTTGAAAACATGTGACTGATACGGTTAGCTCTCTTTGCAGCAAAACCTCTGCAAATTCACTGTTAGTGACCCCCCTCCAAGTCCATCTCAAACTATTTTTCATCAACATGTCATACGTGGAAGTTTTTTTCTTTCCTTCACAGCCTCCCGCAAGACGGCCGAGGGTGGTTATGGTCCATTACAACAGAATAACCATATGAAATCGGAATGGATTGGTCGAAAGAAATTAAAATATAGATAATTTGACAAAATAGCTTCAGTCTCATGTTACACTTTAAGATCTATGACCAGGGATGTCAGTGAATTTTTGTGAATCGCTAGGATTGAAAATGGAGACTTGCTACTTGGTGCAGAGGACTCTGGGAAGGCTGAGCCGGCCCCTTTAAACTTACCAGTAGGCCACTGTAAAAGGATAACTGCTGTATAACAAAAATTAGATTTTTTTTCAATAAAAAAGACAATAACTACTTATTGACCATTGGCAGCTTATCCCTAAGGGCAGGTGAGACAGAGCCCCTCATATATCAGCCTTTCAACATTTGTTAATCTTCATAAAATCCTCATTCATGATTCCATATATTAGTATTTCATTAAAATACTACTTACGTCTTTTGAGTGACCAACAATTTTTTAAAATGTTGCTATTTGATAGATGTAAGCCAATGTTCCAATGATTGAGAAATGGGGGCAGTAAGCTCATTACCCTATATAGCTTACATAGAGTTGTAATTGCATCTTGTGGGAACTGCAGCAAGCTCTGATAGAGGCCCATTGGGGCAGGAATCACACTGCCCAATATTTGTTCTATGAATGTTTTCAGTGGGGGCACAGCAGACAAGACAGTTAATACCAGGGTTTTTTTAATGTCAAATTGGGTTAACTTAAAATTATTCTGCCGCTTCTAACCTGTTTTACAGCAAATAATTGGAAAGAAATCTCATAGATTTCCACAAAAGCAAAAGATAAATGCAGACAGTGTGTCTGTGAGGTACAGACCAATTTCTATTGTATTGAATTAAGAAAACTTTATAACAGCTGAGGTTTTTGGTGCTAGTTTCAGCAGATGTAGTTGGGTTAGAAATTTTGTGAAAACTTGGCAACCCTGGTTCATCTCATCTCATCTCATCTCATCTCATCTCATTAGCTCTAGCCGCTTTATCCTTCTACAGGGTCGCAGGCAAGCTGGAGCCTATCCCAGCTGACTATGGGCGAAAGGCGGGGTACACCCTGGACAAGTCGCCAAGTCATCACAGGGCTGACACATAGACACAGACAACCATTCACACTCACACCTACGGTCAATTTTAGAGTCACCAGTTAACCTAACCTGCATGTCTTTGGACTGTGGGGGAAACCGGAGCACCCGGAGGAAACCCACGCGGACACGGGGAGAACATGCAAACTCCGCACAGAAAGGCCCTCACCGGCCCCGGGGCTCGAACCCAGGACCTTCTTGCTGTGAGGCGACAGCGCTAACCACTACACCACCGTGCCGCCCCGGCAACCCTGGTTAATGATATTAATTCTTCTGTGTATGCCTTACGCAAAATAAATCAGCTGTATCTAACTTGGATGAACAAACAAACAAACAAAAACTCTAGATAAAAATTCACTAGATTGTAGCCTATAGCCTAAGTCAAGTGTGATAGCCTTCTGACTTTATTTTATTTAACACTATGTCATTATTAATGTTGTCCTTCCCCAACAAAACTCTAAAGCCGGGGATGGAGTTAATTTAGATCACGATGATCTCTACCTTGAAATAGAGTTATTGATAGATGTATTGATCTTACTGAAATCAGTTTAATAAATAGCACTTCTATATTTATGCACAATTATATAATTTAAGAGTATCTTGCTCTACTATGTAAACAGTGTTTTTGTCTCAAATTATAGCGAAGAACAGCTCATGATGCTAGTTGAAAAATAAAAATTCCAAGTAGAAACAGTCCTGAAATAGTTTTGAATGACAGTTTTGTTATTCATCCACATTAAAGTGAATGTGGTGGTCCTTAATTGGGAGTTTGGCTGAACTTCTAAGAAGTTATTCTTACTGTTTTTGTTTATTCTCTAAAATTCCCAAGAGGCCAGGATAGCCTCATGTGTCTCCAGATTAGCTCCTATCAGATTACGGTGTCTGTCAGATTTTCACTTCCTGAGATTAATTGACCTTGTTATGGTTGAGGGCTAGAATACCGTAAATCCTCTTTGAGCCAAATACAGTGTACAGCATGTTGAACTGAGCAGCCAAGTAACAGAGTGATTTGGAATAATGTAGATGAAACACCACATCATTTGGAAAAAAGCATCTAGTTCAGATACAGCAAAGAACAATATCTCATAATCATAAAGATATCTTTTAGATACTGTATGAACCCATAATGTTAAAACTCAAGTGTTCCATCAATTCTCATCTCATCTCATTATCTCTAGCCGCTTTATCCTGTTCTACAGGGTCGCAGGCAAGCTGGAACCTATCCCAGCTGACTATGGGCGAAAGGCGGGGTACACCCTGGACAAATCGCCAGGTCATCACAGGGCTGACACATAGACACAGACAACCATTCACACTCACACCTACGGTCAATTTAGAGTCACCAGTTAACCTAACCTGCATGTCTTTGGACTGTGGGGGAAACTGGAGTACCCGGAGGAAACCCACGGGGAGAACATGCAAACTCCACACAGAAAGGCCCTTGCCAGCCACGGGGCTCGAACCCGGACCTTCTTGCTGTGAGGCGACAGCACTAACCACTACACCACCGTGCCACCCCGTTCCATCAATTCATTAATTAAATTTTAAAATTTGTTTTCCTTATGAATATGTACTACTACTTTATTTCTTAAATTGCCAAAATTGTACAAATTCCACCTTATTAGAGCTGAGATTGTGCAGTGGATACTGCATCTTTGAGTGGGCAGAAGAACCATTTCATTACTTTATCTGTCAGATTCCTGGAAGAGGCAGACACAGAAAGTGGGTGTGTGAAAGGGAGTTTTGGATGAAGATTGAAGACCAGGAGGGAAATTGTGATAGACTTCACCATATTTAAATGTTGACCATCCTGTACAGATCTTGGTGTTCTGCTCTCTGTCAGGGAGGAATGAGAAAATTCAACAACAGAGGAAATAACAGTAACTACTGTTTATCTTCTGGACTCTGTGTCCCTTTGCATCCCTACTTACTGCCCTTGGGGCCAGTGTGAGAGATTTGTGGGTGACACAGTCAACATTTTATGCAGTGAGTTTTGTATCAAAAGCATTAAATAAATAAATTACAAGACCCAGAAGTCTTTCACTTAGCAATGTCAGCAAGCTGAAGTAACTAGTTAACTACAAGCTAAAAAAAAAAAAAAGGTGAGAGACTACATTCCTTCTCTCAGCAAAGTAACTGGTAGAGCTTCAAGCCAACTATGTCCACTAATAGGGATTGCCTTTAATTGAGAAACACTTTTGGGCAAACAGTTTAGCTACCAACCTGCTATTAGAATGTACTTGAGTTTCCTTCATTGTTTTAATGAATCTTGGGAGAAACAATATTTGAATATTTCTACCAGTTGACTTGACTGGTCTCTTATTTCTACTGGTATATAACACACCACTCGTCTGAGATCATTTTGCTGCATATATTGATCGAATTTGTGTATCATCCTACAAATGCTTAGGTGTGAGCATTCAAAAATCCTGGGTGGTCCTGGAGAACAGCATCTTTAGGTTTTAATGTCCTGAACCCACATCACTACCCAAAGATCTCCAACATACACAAAGAGTCTTGTAAAGCCAAACACAAACACTTATGTTTGGAACTCTCATCTTATGGTTTGCACTTATATAGTTTGAAGGTTATAAATGAGCACTGTTTATTTTCTGATCGCTTTTTACTTTAGTGAAAGCAAATCTCTCACATGGATTGCTACAGACACAAATCTGTATGTGTGTTTATGCAATGGAGGTGTCAAATAAATTCTTGTATCTGTGACCCCAACAAACCTTTGGGTTGTTTGCACAGTCGAGCGCATCACCTATGCATCCTCACAGCAATAATAAATTCCGTCTTAAACTTTGAGACTTCTCAGACGCCCTCATGCTGTGAGTTTTGGGGCATGAACTGGCCATTGGGAATTGTGGAATATTAGCTTCCTGTACTGAAATGATAGCTCGAGCCTGGAGAATAGCTGTAGCAGATCCTTTGGTCTCAGCACTGGCAGAGTGCCTGGTCAACTGTCCACATCCTGTTTGTGCCTTCCACCTGCCTTGTCAATCAAATCTGTAAAGATCACAACATTAGAAAAAGAAACAAAGGTCTTGGTCTTGATTTGCTCTAATGATTTCCGAAACATTTCCTAAATTCAAGGGCTGAATTGAGCCAAAAATGTTTGATATTATTATTAGTAGTAAAGGGACACATGTGTTGTAGTAAAGAAACATACTCCTTGTGTCTAGATGCTGTAACAGTTTTAGATTAACAGATAGTTTTTTGTACTTACAAGAACAAGAACAGTGGCTATCAGAATAATCTCTATCCCCTAACAAGCAACAAAGTGCAGTGTAAACATTCTGTATCTTCTAAGGTAAATCACTACCCCTAAGGGCCACTAAATGTAAGATTGTAGCTACATATCATGAATGAACTGACCAACTAACCATTTTAGCTTAGTAGAACATTTTCTGAACATTACAGTTGAGATGGGTGGTGTAGTGGTTAGCACTGTCACCTCACAGCAAGAAGGTCCTGGGTTCGAGCCCAGTGGCTGGCAAGGGCCTTTCTGTGTGGAATTTGCATGTTCTCCCCGTGTCCACGTGGGGATTAAGTCAGAGTGCTAACCTCCTAGTGGTATTCCCCGGGCAATGGCTACAGCAATGACCCTGGGTTGCAATACCATCGGGAGCATGGTGGCGAACCATCAGGCCTAGTCCTGCTAGGTTCCCCCTGCTCCTGGCAGGTTCGACCATGGTGGGACTGATCCCAGGGGAGCTGCTGCTGGCTAATTAGCAGCTGCACCACCCAAACCCTCATGGGGTCTCACTGCCTTGTGCGTGCTAGGGATAGCTGAAGGCTAAGGGAAACAGCCCTGACAGAAAAATCGGAGTGGAGCCCCACAGGTGGCAAGACTTGTCTACTCATCAGTCTTCTCGGCAACTCCTGCAACCAAACTGGTACCAGACGTACTGCTTTGCTTTCCTCTGGATTATGCTAGTGAGGTCGAGAGGGGGGCCCTGTTGCTGTGGCAACACAGACTTGCCCAGGCGTGTTGCAAAGAAGAGAACATTTCTACAACATTGCTGCAACATTTTAGATGCTATTTTTCAGTTATTTCCTTGTAAACTGAAAATTTTGTGTTAAGAATATTTTGTTCAAATAACATTGTAAAGGGGCGGCACGGTGGTGTAGTGGTTAGTGCTGTTGCCTCACAGCAAGAAGGTCCGGGTTCGAGCCCCGTGGCCGACGAGGGCCTTTCTGTGCAGAGTTTGCATGTTCTTCCCGTGTCCACGTGGGTTTCCTCCGGGTGCTCCGGTTTCCCCCACAGTCCAAAGACATGCAGGTTAGGTTAACTGGTGACTCTAAATTGACCGTAGGTGTGAATGTGAGTGTGAATGGTTGTCTGTGTCTATGTGTCAGCCCTGTGATGACCTGGCGACTTGTCCAGGGTGTACCCCGCCTTTCGCCCGTAGTCAGCTGGGATAGGCTCCAGCTTGCCTGCGACCCTGTAGAACAGGATAAACCAGCTAGAGATAACGAGATAAGATGAGATGAACATTGTAAAGCAAATTATTTAACAGTAGATAGATTAAAAACATTACAGGAACCTTGTTTCTGGAAGGTTATAACTTATCCTTGAAACTTGTGCAATACTTACTGAACAATCTGATAACACTCTTTGTTACCTGCATGGATGTTCTACTGCACAAAATAATTTCAGACATGGAAACAAAATGGAAAAAAAAATAAATCCACAAATAGTGCATTTTATACCAAACAGGGTCCAGTTTCAGATACATTACTGTCTTTATTTAATTTGCTGCCATGGCAACTATCTAAACTACTTGGTCATGTCACACCCATGGTCATGGGACTTCATCAGAAGAATGACTTTTGAATTACTCAGTTGTTTGGGCACAGGAGTCCCATTAGTGTTGTCTCAGAGAATCATGTCTAAAGGCATCTAAACAAATTTAGTTAAAAAGGCTAGATTATGTTCAGAAGTCCTCAGGTAAAATAATGTTCCTGTTTCATGCTAAACTCTTCATTTGCTCTAAGCGTTTACTGAAGAACAGTCATTTTTCAGGCTTTGAGATATATATATATATATATATATATATATATATATATATATATATATATATATATTTTTTTTTTTATTTTTTTTTTCCAGGTATGTGTCCTCTTTTGTCCCTCAGGAAGCTGTCATATTAACTGAGCACATTTAGTGTTTTCTGGAGGCTTGTTTGTGCAGCTGGCTTTTTGGGATCTCAAAACATGTGGTAATGGACATGTAGTCCATCATTGCTCTAGGCCAGCGTTTCTCAACCTTTTTTCAGTCACGGCACCCTTCAGAAGTATGCAAATTCTCAAGACACCCCCATATAAAATATACGCAGTCACACTGACCATACGCTGACCCCGGCAGTGACGTTGTGACATGGGAAAGGGGGCCGTGAGACAAATTTTGATGATGCATGAGGCGGCGATGATCTGCATTAGTGTAACTATCGTTTTTTGGAATTTTAATTCATTTTATTTATTTCAGTGTTAGAATATATAATTTTTTGACGGCATCCCTAACGAAGCCAGCCGGCACCCCGGTTGAGAAAGGCTGCTCTAGGCTATATAAAATATCCATGAGAGCTGATCATGTGAGGAAAAAGTGATTAAGGTGTAATGACATGGGGAATTTGGCCTTGTTATTTTAACCAATGTCTTTCCTGGATGGGGCACTTTGTGATGAGCTTCATTTATTACATGTTGATATAACTGATGTGACAGAGGATGTAACATTATCCAATAGTGATTGCGGTGCATTGTGACAAATCACAATTCTGCTTTGCATTTTGGTTCAGCAATCAAAAGACTCATATTTTGTTTTTTTTTTCCTTTATGGATGTACATCACGTTGACAGAAACATAGTGTCAGATGGAATGGATGTTAACAAAAAAAGTTCTCTCAATTAAGTTCAGAAAATCTTTCTTATGCTACCCGCTTTGCATTCTTCCAAAATAAGAGAGAACCTTGTCATTGAGAAAAATCAGTAAATGCCCCATTTTCTCATGTATAAGTAGGCTTTACAGGCCTCTATGTAATTTCAAGGAGAACAGTTTGCCATTGTTGCATACAGCACCACTTGGAATGCAGTGTTTCATATGCAGCCTGATCCTGCTATTGTTTAAGGGCCAGGAAGGCTACTGTATTTCCTACAAAGGTCCCTGTAACATGCAGATGAACGCAGAGGCTCTGGGCTTTTTTTCTTGGGTAATGCATGCATATTTGAACTGATCCCAAATTTTCCCAATTTTTTATTTTTTCAAACTGGCAAGCAAAAATATACTAATCACTTGAAATATATTTTGAGAGCAGAAAGTAACTGGTCGGCAAACTAAACCAAACATGATACATTTTGCTCTGAGACCACATCAGTACATGAAACTATTATTTGTTGACAGGATGGAGGTATGAAGAGATATTGAAAAACCCAGTGTGGCTTTGGGTACCAAATTATATAGATCAAACTTAAATACAAAATAGTGAAAGGATTTTATGTGCATGCAGTTAAAGCAATTATGTGTTTGTATATTTGAAGGAGAGAGAGAGAGAAACTTTTAGTTTTCTTGTGCAAGTCCAGGGTCCTCTGTTCAATCCCAAGTTTGCGTTAATGTCTGGCTGTCTGAGTGTGTGTGTGTGTGTGTGTGTGTGTGTGTGCGCATGGTGTCCTGCATCCCCTTCATGTATTCTTGTCTCACAGTCAGGGTTTCTGGGACAAGCTCCGAATCCACCACAACCCTGACTAGGATAAAGCAGTTACTGAAGATAAATGAGTGAATGAAATATCTTCATGATAATAGTCATACACGATTACTATTAGGATCATTCAGAATGAAAACTTCAAGATTATGGGGAAATTTCACAAATGATAATAACAAATAAGAGGCTTTTACAGTATATACAAACTTAAAAAGCTCTGAAGGTTACCTTTTAGTTACTTGGCTCAATTTGAGGGAAAGATATATTATTTACCACCACAATGATAATCAAACCAGTGTGTGTGTGTGTGTGTGTGTGTGTGTCACACCCATCAAATCAAATTATTTTTAGGTAATATTAGAACATCTTGGAGCTTCTGTTCTGGATTTGTTCATCACAGATGTCTGTAGTGGTGCTAGCTATATATTCGTGGTTCAGCGCAAGTAATAGATGCAGAATCACTAATATCTTAAAAACAGACCCAAGCTATCACTGGAGGAACTGCAGACCAACCTGAAACTGAAATGGAAGACATTGTTTTTATATTTTCTACATTATAAATTATTTTTAGAAGTAATAATTGAGTGCAAAGATTGAAAACATGCTTTTTCTGTAATACATTATAGAAACGTTAAGTAAGCAGTTTCATTATCATTGCAGTTACCTGATGTTTGGATCAGCCAGACTTGTTTCAGACTGAAACCAGACACAGATGTTTTGTCACTTAGGCAACCTCTGTCCTGTAACATGATTGTCTATATATAGGGTTTGGCAATGATGTCCGTTCCAAAAACAACCCCCAAATAACCCAACAACAAAAAATGCCCTGGGTTTCTATTTGAATCCATCCTGTGCTGCATGACATATCACAGGAAGAGGCATCCTGTCTGAAGGCAGGTCACTAGTGCATATGGGTTTATTGTTTGTCCACATTACATCAAACTGAGAGGACGTCATCGTGTTTTAAACAACATACTCAGAAAAAGTTTATCTCAGTTTTATGGCTATGGTGTGATTAAACTGTCTAGCCATAACAAATGTCATTGTGTATTAGTGCTCTGTTGCTTCTTTTGTGGTTTCCAAGTGGATTTTGTATAGGAATATTTTGGGATGTTCAGTCTCATACAGAATCTCTTCAGTACACATGAGAAAGAAAGGGGTAAATGGGGCAGACAGATGCATAGAGAGAGTTGTTGTGGGTGGTTTTTGTGCTGACCACATGTATTTGTAGCTGTCTATGCCATAAGAGAGGAGCATTTAGAAGCTTTTATCAAATACTTGAGTGTGTGTGTGCATATACATGACTTGTAATACATCTGAAATGCACTGAACTATGCAGTTGGCTTCTCCTTGGGTTCTTTTGCTTATCTTCATGATGTTAAGAAACATGTTCACAAGGGATTTGCAAAGGGCTTGTTGTAAAAACCGGCCATTGCCTCATTCTTCTCTTCCTCCTCATCTGTTGTGCTCAATGCTGTATTTGTTCAGGAAAAAAAAAAGGACAGTTGCAAAATCTCCCTGGCCTTGTTCAGAAGACAGCTCTATTTTAAGTTCTTTCAAAAGGGACCTTGGTTTCAAAATAACACAACACTACAAGCTCAGAAATGACATCTTTTGTTTAACATCTCCTTTTTCTGTTGTTATCCTTCATTAATGTTTATTGTTTTCAGAGCAAAGGAGCTTTTACATCTGTAGTTTTACCATGTGCTAGAAATTGGGTTTCATGTGTTTGCCATGTGCTGGGAATCATCTGTTTTACTGCTCATGCCGCGAAGCGTAGGTGGACACAGCAGAACTACTGAACTGTAAAATAAATCATTGGGTTATTTTCACCTCTTGACTTAGAAATTACCATCAAACACACATTTTAAGCTTCACAGACAAATGTGAAAGCTCTCATTCTTACAGAATGATAGTACACATGTCAACTCTGTGATAACAGGAGTGTGTAAAACAGTTTAAATGTGTGTGCAAAGGGCAATGGGGTAATATTTGGATATATTCTATTCTAAATGTTTTCCTTAACTATTAAATAATTATGATGTGAAAGTCACAGAAATATGAATTCCCAAACCGTATGTTTAAACATCGAAATCCTCTTTGTAAATCTTATATCATGCCTGTGCTCTGAGCTTTTTGGATTGTAGCATGTGGTGGAATGTTTTCAGTTGTTTCTTGGATGTTGTAGGTCAGTTCTTAGCCAGTATGTGTAGAGGGAAAGTTCAAGTTTGCGTACTTGATTATAGGTGAGACAAGAAAACCACTTAATGACGAAGGCTGTGCCTCAGACACAGAAATGGTCCTCATTTTATACCAGTGAACAATTTGAAGGGCAGAGATGAACCCTGGGTATGTGAGCAGCTGAATCTGTGGGTAGGTCAGTGAGGTGTCAGATAACCAAGGCTTTAGCAGCACTAGCTGAGCATGTGTTCTGTTACCACATTGCAAGGTTTTATATTTGAAAGGATTTTTTTAAGGTGCAGAAATTTGAAATGGATTTGAAAATGAAAACGAATAGTTTTCTGTGAGCAGAATGATTAGCAGCTAGCAGATTGTACAACCCCAATTCCAAAAAAGTTGGGACAAAGTACAAATTGTAAATAAAAACGGAATGCAATAATTTACAAATCTCAAAAACTGATATTGTATTCACAATAGAACATAGATAACATATCAAATGTCGAAAGTGAGACATTTTGAAATTTCATGCCAAATATTGGCTCATTTGAAATTTCATGACAGCAACACGTCTCAAAAAAGTTGGGACAGGGGCAATAAAAGGCTAGAAAAGTTTAAGGTACAAAAAAGGAATAGCTGGAGGACCAAATTGCAACTCATTAGGTCAATTGGCAATAGGTCATTAACATGACTGGGTATAAAAAGCGCATCTTGGAGTGGCAGCGGCTCTCAGAAGTAAAGATAGGAAGAGGATCACCAATCCCCCTAATTCTGCGCTGACAAATAGTGGAGCAATATCAGAAAGGAGTTTGACAGTGTAAAATTGCAAAGAGTTTGAACATATCATCATCTACAGTGCATAATATCATCAAAAGATTCAAAGAATCTGGAAGAATCTCCGCACGTAAGGGTCAAGACCGGAAAACCATACTGGGTGCCCGTGATCTTCGGGCCCTTAGACAGCACTGCATCACATACAGGCATGCATCACATACAGGCATTATCTGTGAACACAATTCACCATGCCATCCGCCGTTGCCAGCTGAAACTCAAAGAAGAAGCCATATCTAAACATGATCCAGAGGCGCAGACATCTTCTCTGGGCCAAGGCTCATTTAAAATGGACTGTGGCAAAGTGGAAAACTGTTCTGTGGTCAGACGAATCAAAATTTGAAGTTCTTTATGGAAATCAGGGACTCCGTGTCATTCGTACTAAAGAGAAGAAGGACGACCCAAGTTGTTATCAGCGCTCAGTTCAGAAGCCTGCATCTCTGATGGTATGGGGTTGCATTAGTGCATGTAGCATGGGCAGCTTACACATCTGGAAAGAAACCATCAATGCTGAAAGGTATATCCAGGTTCTAGAGCAACATATGCTCCCATCCAGACGACGTCTCTTTCAGGGAAGACCTTGCATTTTCCAACATGACAATGCCAAACCACATACTGCATCAATTACAGCATCATGGCTGCATAGAAGAAGGGTCCGGGTACTGAACTGGCCAGCCTGCAGTCCAGATCTTTCACCCATAGAAAACATTTGGCGCATCATAAAACAGAAGATACGACAAAAAAGACCTAAGACAGTTGAGCAACTTGAATCCTACATTAGACAAGAATGGATTAACATTCCTATCCCTAAACTTGAGCAACTTGTCTCCTCAGTCTCCAGACGTTTACAGACTGTTGTAAAGAGAAAAGGGGATGTCTCACAGTGGTAAACATGGCCTTGTCCCAACTTTTTTGAGATGTGGTGTTGTCATGAAATTTAAAATCACCGAATTTTTCTCTTTAAATGATACATTTTCTCAGTTTAAACATTTGATATGTCATCTATGTTCTACTCTGAATAAAACATGGAATTTTGAAACTTCCACATCATTGCATTCCGTTTTTATTTACAATTTGTACTTTGTCCCAACTTTTTTGAAATCGGGGTTGTATTCTGACCCTCATATCTTTCTCTCACTTTGGTTAACAAAGCAAGTATGCCAGTGCAAGAAGTTTCCTGGTTCTCTAAAGCATGAGAAGGACCATTTGTGACATCATTTGGGATCTTGTCACTTCTTTACTGGTCTGGATGGTGGCCTAATGGAGTTATATTATGGTCCATTTGTGTTTCCATTTGCTATGTTTTGCCAGCGTGAATAGCTGTCTCTTCTCATCATTACCCCTTCAGAGTGAGAGCCTAATGAATGGTTTTACTTAGCTGTCAGCATGGCTACTGCATAACAGTCTAATAGCCGAAGGTTTCCCTCTTTCTTTCCTTCCTACACACATTCTCTCATATACATTTCTCGGAATTTCCGCTGTAGGATTCCCATTTTTACAGAATATCCCTCATGGCAGTCATTGACTTCATCATGAGCATGTCTGGCCTATCTTTCATGTCATCTAAAATGTTAAACACAGCTTGCATGTGTAAGCATGTGTGTAAGTGTGTGCACATGTTGTATGATGTTTTTCTCATCCCAGTGGCAAAGTAATCCAGAGTCATGCAAGGACATTAGAATATTTATGTCACTATGCATGTTCAAACAAGTGTGTACCAAGTTTGTCTGTGCTGCTTAGAAACCAGCTCCCTCTCATCTACCATCTATGGCAAAGGCACAGCAAAGTCTCTCAGACCAAAGGACACAAAGGAAAAAAAAGAGTGACTAATGCCTCTGCCTTTTCTCCTGTCTGCTGGTAATAAATATTTAAAACTAACTGATAGAAGATTAGCTTCCCAGACTCCCAGTCTTAACCTTAAGGTGTAAAATATCAGTTCTGGCCTCTGAAGAGTGCCTAGTGAATGTCATGGGAAATATGTGTAATATGTAATATACAGTGTCTTGCAAAAGTATTCATCCCCCTTGGTGTTTGTCCTGTTTTGTCGCATTACAAGCTGGAATTAAAATGGATTTTTGGGGGGTTAGCACCATTTGATTTACACAACATGCCTACCACTTTAAAGGTGAAAATTGTTGTATTATTGTGACATAAACAATAATAAAGATGAAAAAACAGAAATCTAGTGTGCGCATAGGTGTCCCCCCCCCCCCCCAAAAAAAAAGAGCCACCTTTTGCTGCAATTACAGCTGCAAGTCTCTTGGGGTTTGTCTCTATTAGCTTAGCACATCTATCCACTGGGATTTTTGCCCATTCCTCAAGGCAAAACTGCTCAAACTCCTTCAAGTTAGATGGGCTATATTGGTGTACAGCAATCTTCAAATTATGCCACAGATTCTCAATTGGATTTAGGTCTGGACTTTGATTAGGCCATTCCAAGTGGTTTAAAGGTGTTTCCCTTTAAACCACTCCAGTGTAGCTTTAGCAGTATGTTCAGGGTCATTGTCCTGCTGGAACGTGAAACTTCGTCCCAGTCTCAAACCTGTGACCAACTCAAACAGGCTTTCCTCCAGAATTGCCCTGTATTTAGTGCCATCCATCTTTCCTTCAGTCCTGACCACCTTTCCTGTCCCTGCAGATGAAAAATATCCCCACAGCATGATGCCGCCACCACGATGCTTCACTGTAGGAATGGTGTTCTCAGGGTGTTAGGTTTGCACCACACATGGCATTTCCCATGATGGCCAAAAATATCAATTTTAGTCTCATTTGACCAGAGAAACTTCTTCCATGTGTTTGGGGAGTCTGCCACATGCTGTTGGGTAAACTCCAAATGTGTTTTCTTCAGCAATTACTTTTTTTCTGGTGACTCTTCCATAAAGCCCCACTCTGTGGAGTGTATGGCTTAAAGTGGTCCTGTGGACAGATACTCCCATCTCCACTGTGAATCTTTGCAGCTCCTTCAGTGTTATCCGTGGTGTCTTTGTTGCATCTCTGATTAATGCCCTCCTTGCCCAGTCTGTGAGTTTTGGTGGGTGGCCTTCTCTTGTCAGGTTTGTAGTGGTGACATATTCTTTCCATTTTGCTATAATGGATTTAATGGAGCTCCCTGGGATATTGAAGTCTGGGATATTTTATTTTATAACCCAACCCTGATCCATACTTCTCCACAACTTTGTCTCTGACCTGTTTGGAGCACTCCTTGGTTTTCATGTTACTTGCTTAGTAATGTTGCAGAGTCAGGGTCCTTCCAGAACAGGTTGATTTATACAGACATCATGTGACAAATCATGTGACACTTTGATTGCGCACAGGTGGATCTTAATCAACTAATTCTGTGACTTATGAAGTGAATTGGTTGGTCCAGCTCTTATTTAGGGGTTTCATACTAAAGGGGGTGAATACCTATGCACACTCTAGAGTTCTGTTTTTTCATGTTAATTATTGTTTGTGTCACAATAAAACAACAATTTTCACCTTTAAAGTGGTAGGCGTGTTGTATAAATCAAATGGTACTAACCCTCCAAACATCCATTTTAATTCCAGCTTGTAATGCAACAAAACAGGACAAACACCAACGGGGGTGAATACTTTTGCAAGACACTGTATGTATGAGGTTGTGGTAGGTAGGATCAGAAGATGCGTGTTTTAATGAAACCACAGAAACCACAGGAAATATGATGACATGCCACACATCAGGAAAACAAGCCCTAAAAAGTGATGGTGTATGTGATTAATACTACCTCTCATTCAATGCTTAAAGGAACAGTCCACCGTATTTCCATAATGAAATATGCTCTTATCTGAATTGAGACGAGCTGCTCCGTACCTATCCGAGCTTTGCGCGACCTCCCAGTCAGTCAGACGCAGTCAGACGCGCTGTCACTCCTGTTAGCAATGTAGCTAGGCTCAGCATGGCCAATGGTATTTTTTGGGGCTGTAGTTAGATGCGACCAAACTCTTCCGTGTTTTTCCTGTTTACATAGGTTTATATGACCAGTGACATGAAACAAGTTCAGTTACACAAATTGAAACGTAGCGATTTTCTATGCTATGGAAAGTCCGCACTATAATGACAGGCGTACTAACACCTTCTGCACGCTTCGGCAGCACATTGATATCTGAGCTCCATATCAATGCGCTGCCGAAGCGCGCAGAAGGTGTTAGTATGCCTGTCATTATAGTGCGGACTTTCCATAGCATAGAAAATCGCTACGTTTCAATTTGTGTAACTGAACTTTTTTCATATCACTGGTCATATAAACCTATGTAAACAGGAAAAACGCGGAACAGTTTGGTCGCATCTAACTACAGCCCCAAAAAATACCGTTGGCCATACTGAGCCTAGCTACATTGCTAACAGGAGTGACAGCGCGTCTGACTGCGTCTGACTGACTGGGAGGTCGCGCAAAGCTCGGATAGGTACGGAGCAGCTCGTCTCAATTCAGATAAGAGCATATTTCATTATGGAAATACGGTGGACTGTTCCTTTAATGTGGGTTTTTATGTTTTTGTAGATTTATCAGTGCTTTCATGCATGCTAAGACTGGCGCTATAAAACTAGCATATTGGCACTGTGATATGATCAGCTTGTTCTATTTTTCTTTGCAGAAGAGACATTAGGATTTTGAATATGCATTCATCAGAGACGTGGGTTGGTGCATTTCAGATTAGGAATGCAATGCTGATGGCCTCAGATGTACCCACCAGTGTAGTCTCAATATGAGCATTGTAAGATGACAGAAAAGCCTGATCCCATATCTCTGGCAATGACTATGAGAAAGATTTTTTTCCCTTGACCTATACTACAGAGAAAAAAGATAATGTCCCAGATGTAAGCTAACACTATCACAAATTGCACTATATTGGACTTTGACTTCATGCAAGTGGTGATGGTTCCTTTCCTGTACAAGCTGGGTTCCCCATGTTTCCTCCTATTCTCCCAGTTCACTGAGCTTTCCTCACTGCTGTTCCACTTGGCTTGACTTTAGAGGGTCCCGACCAGGTTCTTTTGTTAAGTACTAAGACAATGGTGCTAGACCCATAAAATTTATTCAGGAGTGACTAAGATAGGAATCTTGTGTTTCCTGCTTAAAGGATATCAGACTTCCTAGAGCAGAACATAAGGCAGTGCATGGATAGATTACTGAGAGGTTTACACATGCCACTTTCCAGCTATACAACTGAACCATTAGATTTTATGTCTGACCTGAAGAGGTTTACACACTGTGTGCTCACCTTCTGTATATCACAGTAGCTTTGTGATAACTGTAGCATGCATAATATGATAGACACCATCCACCTCCATTTCTCAGCAGTATGGACTCTCATTAAAGATCTTTCACTTTCCAAATTAGTAGTATTAGTAATGCTACTAATGCTCTTAATAATGTTTAACTCACTGTCCATTTCTTTGACCTACTTTGTTAGTATATAACAAATCAGATCATAAAATGCTATGTTTAGAATATGTGGGCTATTCGAGCCTGATTTTGTGAAGTAAAACTATCCTAAGCGACCCAGTGTGACAGCTATAAGCTGTGGCTTACAGACACAAATCAATTATTAAGAAATATTCAACTCCATACTTCTATATAATAATAGTTATATACACTCACCGGACACTTTAATAGGAACTTGTTCTTGATTCTAAGATTCCTGTTCTTGGCTGCAGGAGTGGAACCCAATGTGGTCTTCTGCTGTTGTATGCCGAGATGCTTTTCTGCTCACCATGGTTGTAAAGAGTGATTATATGAGTTACTATATCCTTCCTGGCAGCTTGAACCAGTCTGGCCATTTTCCTCTGACCTCTCTCATCAACAAGAATTTTCTACCTACAGAACTGTCACTCACTCAATGTTTTTTGTTTTTCGCACCATTCTGTGTAAACTCTAGAGACTGTTGTGTGTGAAAACCCCAGAAGATCAGCAGTTTCTGAAATACTCAAAACAGTCCAACTGGCACCAACACCCATGTCACAATGAAAGTCACAGAGATCACAATTTTTCCCATTCTGATGTTTGAAGTGAACATTAACTGAAGCTCTTGATTTGTATCTGCATGATTTTATGCATTGTGCTGCTGTCAAGGGATTGGCTGATTAGAGAACTGCATAAAACAGCAGGTATACGGGTGTACTTAATAAAGTGGCCGGCGAGTGTACCGTAGGTTGTCAAAATTCAAAATGCTCATCATAGCGAGTTGTCTGTTACCTGTAAGCATTTAGACGAACACTGTAAGGAGCATGTTATGAGCAGCAGTACAAGAAGCTCGACAGTTAAGAGTTAAAGCATCAGTCAGTGCTGGATCTTGGTTGTCCAGAGGACCTATTACAAATGGTCTTTGTACATGAATCAAATAGCAGATTTTTAAACATCATGATCAAATAAGTAGCTGTTAGACTTCATGAATGTTAAGCCAATTTGTGCTGGTGCTGTGTGTTTACATATAAAGAATTGTCATACAGCCCGTATGTAGTCTCTGTCCTTTAAACACTGTTTCACTGTTACCCTTTATACTCAAAAAATAATTAGCAATTAAGTAAGTGTCCACAGAAAAAGTTCTGCAAGATTTTCCATCCATCCATTATCTGTAGCCGCTTATCCTGTCCTACAGAGTCGCAGGCAAGCTGGAGCCTATCCTAGCTGACTATAGGCGAGAGGCAGAGTACACCCTGGACAAGTCGCCAGGTCATCGCAGGACTGACACAGAGACACAGACAACCATTCACACTCACATTCACACCTACGGTCAATTTAGAGCCACCAATTAGCCTAACCTGCATGTCTTTGGACTGTCGGGGAAACCGGAGCACCCAGAGGAAACCCACGCAGACACAGGGAGAACATGCAAACTCCACACAGGAAGGCCTTCACTGGCCGCTGGGCTCGAACCCAGAACCTTCTTGCTGTGAGGTGACAGTGCTAACCACTACACCACCGTGCCACTGCAAGATTTTCCCTTTTGAGAAATAAGAGACGTCCATGTAGGACTGGATATGAGCACGAGTAACTGTCGAAGCAGCTTCCCAGTGATACTTTTCTTCCTGTTATGGCAGTAAAATTGGTGGTTAAAATCTTTACTGACTTTTATTTGAAATCTTTTAATATAGCAGAAAAATACAGAAAAATAACATTAAGTGTATTAGTATTGTGTAGAGACATCACAAGCCACCAGAACAAATTCAGTGCACCTTGACACAGATTGTAAAAGTCACAGGTACTGTACCAGAGGAATGAACACCATTCTTTCAAAGGTTATTCTCTCAATTATTGTTTTGACGATGTAGTTGTACATCTATCCATTATCTATACCGCTTATCTGTCAGGGTTGCGGGTGAAGCTAGAGCCAATCTCAGCTGACTTCGGGAGAGAGGCATGGTACACCCTCCGCAGATTGTCAATCTGATTATCTAATGGCAAACACAGAGACAAACAGCCATTCACATATACACACACCAATGCAAGTTGACCTAATCGGTCTAAAATATCTCCTAGTTGTTCAACTGGGTTGAAATCTAGTGAGTATCTTCAAAACATTTTCATTATGATCAAACTGTTCAGTGATCCCTCATGCTGTGGAGATGGGGGTGTTGTTATCCTGTAAGACACCACTGCCATCAGGAGAGGAATGTTTCATTATAGAATAATGCTGATCAGTCAGAAGAACATTGCATTGGTTTGCAGGTAGTATTCCCATTAAGGGGATACGTGGAGACAAACCATGCCAGCAAAATGCTCCAGACACCAAAACAGAGCCACTGATTTTTTCCTTTAAAGTGCTTATTCTGGACCAATTTCATGTTTTTTTTTTTATATGAAAGTATGTCCCTTTACACACTCATCCAGAAGGGTAATTTTGCACAAGGCCATCTGTCTACAGCAGAAAAAAATAAAATAACAAAACGCGTCTGGAAAAATCCCAAGGGAGTCTGGAGCCAGATTCGTGACGTTACCTGCGGAAGCGCCAGCAGGCTGAGAGAGCTTGCACGGTTTAAATGCAAAGCCTGTGTAGACCAAGCGCTCCCATTTCTCTCTCATTGTCCGGTCTTTTGGAAAACGATGAGTACTAATCCCATCAAGATTGGTGTTGCTACACCCTCCTACGATACATCTGTTAACCATTTTAATAATTACGTGATAATGTTGAAGAAATTTGCAGAAAACCACCAGGTCGTTTTCTCATAAACAAACCAGCGCTGACATAGGATTCAGAGGGAGGCATCCCGCAGATGACGTCACGAAAATCAATGTTTGCCGGGAAATTCAAATGCCACGCTTTTTCAGAGGCGGACCAATTCGCATCAAATGCCTTGATTTCAACCGAATTTTTCTGGTATTGCGCAAGATAAAAAAACTTGCAGAGAATGCAGAATGTTACAGATATTTGACCAAAGTTTAATATAAAATAGGAGAATTACATTGATCTTGTTCCTGAATTTACCCGTGATATGCACTTTAATGTATCACAGAAAGAGAAAAAGTGACAAATCACAGATTTGGTAGAAAGAGGTTTGTTATAACTCACATTCTTTTCAGATAAGAGCAGGACGCTACAACCCAGCATTTCCTGGTATCTCATCAAGCTAGAAAGAAATTGTTTAGAAAATATTTTAAAACATGTATAAACTGAATTTAATTTGTTTTGATTAAATATATGGCTATCATGGGCTTTTGTCCATGTATTACTAATCTGTATCAGGTTTCTAGGAAGCCCAAATGAGAATGGGTGATTGCCTTATAATCAGGCTGTTTAGAATTTCCTGACATTTCAACACATTAGGCTAATTATTACCATTCTGGGAGGCATTACTTCACAGTGATTTTACACATATGTTTGATGCACGAGTTCTTTGCAGAATACAACAAGCAGATGTGCTGGCTACATGAGCTGGTTTCACCTACATACTGCCTTATTATACTAAGTTTACACAGGAATATTGTGGTTGGTTGGATGATATCACTAAGTTCCTTATTGAGGAATCACACATCGGTTAATACTGTTAGTAGAAATATAAATTTAAGATTATGATTTGTCTCAGGGGGTGGCACGGTGGTGTAGTGGTTAGCACTGTCACCTCACAGCAAGAAGGTCCTGGGTTCGAGCCCAGTGGCCGGTGAGGGCCTTTCTGTGTGGAGTTTGCATGTTCTCCCTGTGTCTGTGTGGGTTTCTTCCGGGTGCTCCGGTTTCCCCCACAGTCCAAAGACATGCAGGTTAGGCTAATTGGTGGCTCTAAATCGACCGTAGGTGTGAATGTGAGTGTGAATGGTTGTCTGTGTCTCTGTGTGTCAGCCATGTGATGACCTGGCGACTTGTCCAGGGTGTACCCTGCCTTTCGCCCGTAGTCAGCTGGGATAGGCTCCAGCTTGCCTGCAACCCTGTACAGGTAAAGCAGCTACAGATAATGGATGGATGGATTTGTCTCAGAATGAATGAGGTTATAGTAACAAATAGTGTTTTAAAATATTGTCTCGTATTTGATGACAGCATTGTAAACTAGAAGGGCACTTGGTAGAGTGCACACCTCCACCAAGCCACATATTATCAACATCAATATCAAATCACTTGAACCTAAGATAATACTAAATCTGTACACCAAATTTTATCAAAACCTGTTGACTACTTTTTGAGTTACATTGGGAACAGTCAAACAAACACACAAACAAACGGAGGTGAAAACATAACTTCCTCTAACAAAGTTGGCAGAGGTAACAATATGAAAATATTCATGAATTATTCAATTATGCACAAATGAATAATATTTTTTGTTAACTATAGCTATTTGATTAGTCAGATTCCTTGAGTTGGGATGTGATTTCTCTAATAACCTTATTTATTTTACATGGAAGTGTCACGAAATTGAGCCGAAAGCAGATGCAAGTGCAGAATAGTTGAATGTGAAGTTGTAAAACGCACAAAACAAAGACAAACTATGAGCATGAGCGAGGGTCCATAAACAAAGAACACAAACTGTGGCATGGATAAACACAATAACATACAACAGCAGCTAGACAAAACAACCTATCATAAACTGAAGCTCAATAGAGTGTGAAATTAGGCATGACAAGACACAGGCGCTAGTGATGTGAGACGTGTATCATGCAAGAGCTGATGGGTAATATAGTTTCACGGCAGCCATGTTTGTAGGCTGCAGTGGGTTCAGGGAAGCGTAGTCTGGTAGTGTAGTCTGTAGCCGGTTTTGGCACTGACATGACAAGAAAATATAGTGAAGGTTATACGTAACTCAGTATTTTTTATGGTTTGGTTCTTTACTCAAGTGTATTGGATTGAGAAATATGCCATGACTGAAATGTTTAATGAAGAGAACGCAATCTTTAACTCAAAGATCAAGGATATGTTTGTTCATATTGGGTGAATTGTGTAGGAAAATGCACATAAATCCTTTTGGACACAGATAAACATGTAGAAGCATCAGATAAAGTTTGAGTTTTGATAGATGAATCCTCTAGTCATGCAGCATACCTGCAATTCATATTTTTTTTAAACAAAGTTGAATGGCCAAGTAATTCTTTACAAGAGATACATCTTCTTATTTCATAACTGAAATGATCTGTGCTTCCTGTATAATAAACAATTTCCCTTAAGTGTTAGTTTTTAGCAGCTATCTGGTATCAGTCTTTTCTCACTTCATAGCTCTGCACTGTTCTATGACATCAGCATGATGTCTTACATAGATATGTAGTTTGAGTTGAGTGCTGTACTGTCTGGTTTCTGAAGTGCTGAGAAACAGAGCGATGTCAGAGTAGTGCTGGTTCTGGGCTTCACAGTGCTCATTCCTCACTACTTATCACTGTTTAGACTTTAAATGCTCAGAGAAAAATAAATTATTTTCTTCCTGGCGGTGTCCTGACAGCCTGGCATGTGCCCCATTATCCCTGCATCAATTGCACCTTTTCCTGTTTTTGCTTTGCTTTTGACAGCTCACAAGATAGAAAAAAACCCCCACAGATTTTGAGTACAAAGAACAATCACTTACAGATACCTATATTATACCTGCTATGTACTTTTTCACCTGTGAACACACAGCTCACACACATGGAAGAAAATGCTATAATATTGGAATACGGTTTTGTGAGTCACAGAATAAAAGACTGCAAATGTCACATCTTAAACGAAAATTAAACCGCAATTCAAAGACATTACTAAAAAGCTTCAGGCCATTCGCCTGTTTGTGTTCTCAAATTTTCTCACCTGAAAACTTGGCTTTGGATCAGCTGAAGAACAGAAAAGTGTCTGATTCATTCTTTCCATTCTCCCTTCTCTTTATGATGATTTCTTTTATTTGCACTTCTTTTATTTTTTTCCTTGTATAACTATAGTTGTTTGTTCTGAGTCAGGATAGAAAAAGACTCCAAAATGACAGTTTATGTGTCCGTGGCTTCATGTTATTGCTCAAACTCACGACATTCGCACAGCAGAGTTTGTCCTGACAGCACACCATGCACATAAACTCCTACATTTCCCCCTCACCTCTATAGAGGCCCTATAGGGCTCATGTTGAGATAATTATCTTCTAATCAGTTCTGTATGTTTCTTGTCTTTTTTTTAATTCTGTTCATGTTGTGTTTGGCTTTGTGTGAATGCAAGACTGGCATAAGAAGGAAAATAAAATGCATGTTTCAGTGTGCATGTGATCCTGATCTGAGATTAGCGTGTTGGAGTGAGAAATTAGATGGCTATTGGAACAGGACCGAAGTGATAAAAGTATATATATGAACTTTTCATCTATGTCATGGTTTTTGCGGATTATAGGGCAAGTTGGTTACCTCGGTCATACAGTGAACACTAAGGCCCACCATAAAACTGACCAGAAAGGTGAGAAGTAGTGGTGAGAGATTCGGCATTGGTATATCATACAACTCAGTGATGGAAGGCTATTTATTATCTGTATTAAAATATTTAAAGGTATCTGTCATTATACTAAGGGCAACTATGCAGAGTCAAATCTGATGAACAGCAATTGAAACAATAGTCCTTTAACTTCATGTCTGAACAGGGACTGATGGTCAGAATGGACTGATCCAGAGGCAGTGATGAGATAATGTTGAGATACCAGCAGTTCTCATGGTCCTCACACAGCACAGCACCCACACACTGATCCAATTACCCAAAACAAAAGGAGGAGGTGGGGTTGTGAGGGCAGAGGTGGTTTGAATCTCAGGCCTGTTCTCTGGCTGCAAATGTTTGGCTGAGCGCCTCACATGCAAGCAAAAGAATGATGGGTCTCAGAGGGAAAGGAAGACGTAGGGATGAAGCAGAAAATGAGTGCATTTCCATTCCCAGGATATACTGCCAAGCACGCTGGAGAGGATTGGGGGTGTGCAGGAAATGATGACGCACTGAACATTTGGCATAGCTCACGTAGCAACATTGGACTGTAGAAATAGTTTATTAGGGTGTTAACACCAGCACAATGGCATTTTCAAGTCAAGTCAGTTGGGTCTTATTGTCATTCCTCCATATAACTTGGACACACTTGAATGAAATGTTGTATCTTCAGGACCATGGTGTAACACACAGTACAGTGGCACAGTATACAGGATGCTCTAAATAAAAATATACAATAAATACACAAAACAGCACTGGATGAAAGAAAGCAGCATGAACAATTCTCTATAAATTGTAGACTTTGCACGGTCATGCAAAGGAAAATGAGGAAAACTGTCCCGGTAGTAGCAGGATGGGAAACCATGGAAGACCAAGATTTTTGGTAAAAAGTATCTCATAGCACCAGTGTCTCTGTGGGAATGATGCAGTCCATGAGATTTATCACATTCTTATTTTTACATTTCAGTCTCCTAATTTAATATTCAACTCCATTTTGGTTTTTTTTCCATATTCACGGTCATTACAAGAATCATTATGTAGTGTGTATTTCTAGTGAGAACACTGTAATTGGATAATGTACACTTGCTGCCGGTGGTACGGTGGTGTAGTGGTTAGCGCTGTTGTCTCACAGCAAGAAGGTCTGGGTTCGAGCCCCGTGGTCGGCGAGGGCCTTTCTGTGCGGAGTTTGCATGTTCTCCCCGTGTCCACGTGGGTTTCCTCCGGGTGCTCCGGTTTCCCCCACAGTCCAAAGACGTGCAGGTTAGGTTAACTGGTGACTCTAAATTGACTGTAGGTGTGAATGTGAATGGTTGTCTGTGTCTATGTGTCAGCCCTGTGATGACCTGGTGACTTGTCCAGGGTGTACCCCGCCTTTCGCCCATAGTCAGCTGGGATAGGCTCCAGCTTGCCTGTGACCCTGTAGAACAGGATAAAGCAGCTACTGAGAATGAGATGAGATGAGATAATGAGATGAGATGAGACACTTGCTGCCACCTTGTGGTATATTTTAATAATAGACCCTCTCATTATTGTCCCTAGGGATGTTCAGGCTCATCATGTGGGAAGTGTGACTGCAGCGGTGTAAAAGGGGCAAAGGTATGTGCACCTCAGTTTTTCAATTCATACACTCTAGTCCATTGTTTCACTTCTTTACAATCTTTGATTAAGTGTATTATTTTTGTTTTCTTGTTTATGATACCCACTCAGTGAATTAGTGAGTCTTGCTGAGTTCATGAAGGTTAAGGATGTAATGGTGACCTGAACACACAAGTGCATGAGTTCAGACAGTACTGTATGTGATAACGTTTTGTCTTGATATACTGTTTTACTGATTTATTGTATTCAGTTACATATTTTTTAGTTTTCTCTAGCATACACAGTCACAGTCGCAAAACTTCTACCACATAAAGAATTATGAAATATAGTTTTTTTAAATAAATACAGATTAATATTTAAGGTATGTAATAATGTACTCCAGATTAGATTAGATTGGATTAGATTAGATTAAGATGTTATTCTTATAAACAGTGCACTGTAAAACATTTCAAATTGGTTTAACTTGGAAATGCAAGTTCACCTGCTGCCTTGAAAATGCAAGTTAACTCAATTTGACGATTATCTTTGTTTCAGTCAGAAAAAGTCTCAATTAGTCAAGACAACTAAATAATTCAAGTCTAACCTTTGAAAACTTGCACAGATTAGTTCAAATTAAAACACTTTTCAGAGCTCATTGAGTTAAAGAGAAAAAGTAAGTGGACATAACTAAACAAGGCTGAAATATTTTACAGTGTGGTATTTTATATGTACAATGCAATAATATGCCTCTTTAATTATGCAGTAGGTACACTCTTTTCAGAAGCCTTGCACCTTTATTTTATTATTTACATTAACATGTGTACAGCATTTTATGAAGTGTATAGTATAAAATATTTTCCTACTTTTGCATTACTCACTTAATACATGTATGTGGTTGATAATGTGCATTGTAATTACTTCTGCCAACTTTGTTGGAGGAGGTTGGTTTTTGCCTCCATTTGTTTGTTTGTTTGTTTGTCTGTTCCCAACATAACTCAAAAAATAATGAACAGATTTTGATAAAAAATTTTGAGGAAAGGTGGGCCAAGGGACAACTGGTCAGATTTTCATACAAATCCAGATATGTATGTGGATCCAGACTTTATTATTATTATTATTATTATTATTATTATTATTATTATTATTATTATTGCCTTTTCACAATCTAACTCAAAAAAATAGTGAATGGATTTTGATGAAATTTGGTGTATAGCTTTAGCATTATCCTAGGTTCAAGTGATTTGATTTTGATATTGCTCCACATCCCATATTAGTAAACATCTGGATATTCTAATATGTATTTTAGCAGAGGTATGTACTCTACTGAGTGCCCTTCTAGTTTACAGCATGAATTTATAATAAATAGCATTTTATAATAACATTTAATTTGACCTAAACTGAGTTGTCCTGTAAGGATCCAGTGCATAGGTGAAGAAAAAAAGAAAGATCCACTAAGAAAACAAAGAAAAAAGTGCAATCTATGGTTTGTTACAGATGATCTAGTAAGCAAGAAAAGAAAGTTGAAAGGAAAGCTCTGTTGCACCATCTAGTGGCGTCTTTCACACAAATCTATGTAAAGTCCAAGAGGTACCTCTTTACAAATCTGGTAAAATAAACAAAAGAAAAAGAGATCTTGCATAATACAGGAAATGTAACGTTTGAAATGTTGCACCTGTCCCATTTTTAGTATGCCACCATATGAATTACAGTGAAGCATGATATAGACTCTAGGATGTCACAAAGTGTTCTTTTTTCACCTCTTTGTACAGGGAGAAAGAGGTTTACCTGGCTTACAAGGCAATATGGGATTTCCTGGTGTGCAAGGTCATGAGGGCCCCCAAGGGCCAATGGGACCAAAGGTATGCAATAACCAAAGCCTACATAATTCACACAAACCATTTATGCAGGCTAATGCATGACAATGTACAAAAGTGCATATTGTATATTTTAATAAGTAATGCTAGTCTAATACACCGTATGTAATTCTATTTCATGTTAACTCTATTGTAGCATTATTATTTACCAAAATGGTCAGATCCTTTTGACTTGAGAATGTTTTTCATTACTTTGCGAGAATTACCAGAAACAGTTACTGTTAGCTGACTTATGTGCTCTTTTAGGGAGATCGAGGTGAGCCAGGGGCTCATGGAATGAAAGGAATACGTGTAAGTAGTATTTCTTTTTTCATTTTTCAGTATTTTGTTATTTAGATTTGTATAAGAATTTCAGGAAAAGTCAGATATTTGGCTAATCTTTAAGTACAGCTATTGTGAAAGTCACTAAATTATACTCACAATTAAAATTAAACAATTTACACTGAAATAATTTGTAATTGTTGACTCAATTAAAATATATTAAAATTACATGTATTTCACCTCTTATGAAAAGAAAATATATGACAAGATTTTACCATTTGATATATTGGAGTGTACAATAAAATACAGTTGTATAAATATACATACCGCATTATTGCCACTTTTTCTTATAGGAGAATATATGGCTCATATTCATCCATCCATTATCTGTAGCCGCTTATCCTGTTCTACAGGGTCGCAGGCAAGCTGGAGCCTATCCCACCTGACTATGGGTGAGAGGCGGGGTACACCCTGGACAAGTTGCCAGGTTATCGCAGGGCTGACACAGAGACACAGACAACCATTCACACTCACATTCACACCTACGGTCAATTTAGAGCCACCAATTAGCCTAACCTTGTCAAGGACCAGACAGGAGAGGAGATCAAATGCACTCAAACCACAGTTTAATAATAACAGGGGAAAAGGGAGAATGTGTGAAGTTCAGTGGCAAGAGGACTGAGAGGCAGGGATGGCTGGTGGGAGCATGGTGATGACATTTGAGGTCTACCATCCAAGTACTGACCAAGCCTGGCCCTGCTTAGCTTCTGAGATCAGACAGCATCAGGCGTTGTCAGAGAGGTGGGGCTGTAGGCTGACAGCACTTGGGTTTCAGGCAGTCTCCCAGCAGTAGTCCCTCAGCAGGCTGGAGTTAGTGAGCAGGCTGGAACACAGAGTCACAGATCAGATAGCACAATAGGGGACAGAAATGCAGGGTCAGGTTACCGGGGCTGAAGAGTAAGGCTCCAGGCAGGGCTGCTCACACCAGGCTGATGGAGAGGCAGGCGAGCAGCAGGGCTGGGCAGGCTTGAGATCAGGTGAAGGTACAGGGGAGGCAGGCAAGAGGCAGAGTCGACAGGACAGAAGGCAGATCAGGTTACCGGGGTTGGAGAGCAGACAGAGTCAGACGGAACATAATATCATCAGGAGTCAGAGTAGTAGGAACACAGAGCAGGTTATCACGCTGGAAGTTGCAGACGATCTGACACTGAGGCTTGGGAGAACTGCAGCTTAAATACACACAGGGGGGAAGCAGGTGATCGGCAACAGCCAATGACAGTCACTGAAAGTTAATAAGAGGAAGTGAGAGCGGGCGTGGCCGGTAATGCTGAGTGGAGATGTTACCTGAAGAGAGAAGCCCACAGGTAGGACCATGACAGAACCCCCCCCCCCCCCCCCCCCCCCTCAAGGGACGGCTCCAGAAGTCCCTAGCCACAGATCCACCAAGATGGGCGGGAGGAGGGGGAATACCGGTGGAGGGTCAGAACTCCTCTGACCGGTCAGTGTCCAAGGCCTCAGGATCTGGTTCAGAATCGGACTCGGGGACAGTAGCAGTTGGCGCATCGTCATTCCGACAAGGACCCCTTGGTCGACCCCTCCGGTTGGCCGGCTGGTCCGGATGCAGGCGATGAAAGGTGCTGATGAGGGTACGGTCTAAAATTCTCCCAGCAGGAACCCACATCCTCTCCTTAGGACCATAGCCCTCCCAATCCACCAGGTATTGGAGGCCCCTGCCCCTGCGCCGTGACTTCAGCAGTCGCCGGACAGAGTAGACCGGGCCACCATCGATGAGACGAGGAGGAGGAGGAGGAGAAGGTACAGCTGGGACCAGTGGGCTCTCATCCACTGGCTTAATCTTTGAGACGTGGAAGGTGGGGTCCACTCTCATAGACTTGAGCAGTCGGAGCCGGACAGCAGACTGGCTGATTATCCTCTGGATCGGAAATGGTCCGACGAACCGAGGTGCCAGCTTACGAGACTCCACCTGGAGGGGCAGGTCCTTGGCTGACAACCACACCTTCTGGCCCACCCGGTAGGTGGGCGCAGGCATCCTCTGCCGGTTGGCTCCAATGGAGTAGCTGGTGACTGACTTGAGGAGTGCAGTGCGGGCTTGAGACCAGGTGTGGCGGCATCAGCGTGCATAGGTGAGGGCAGACGGGCAGGTGACCTCTCCCTCCTGGCTGGGGAACAGGGGTGGTTGGTAGCCATACACGCAGTGGAATGGGGATAGTCCAGTGGCTAAGCTGGTGAGGGAGTTGTGAGAGTATTCCACCCACAGCAGGTGCTCACACCAGGCCCTAGGTTTGCGTGACGCCACGCACCGAAGTGCCTTCTCCAACTCCTGGTTAGTCCGCTCAGACTGGCCATTGGACTGGGGTCGGAATCCGGAGGTGAGGCTGGCGGTGGCCCCGAGCAGGTGACAGAATTCCTTCCAGAAAGAAGAGGTGAATTGCGGCCCCCGGTCCGAAACGATGTCCCTGGGCAGCCCATGGATGCGGAAGACCTGCTGCAGGACGATCTGGGCGGTCTCTTTGGCCGATGGTAGTTTTGGGAGGGGAACAAAGTGTGCCATCTTGCTAAAACGGTCCACGATGATGAGTATGACAGTCATCCCGTTAGAAGGGGGCAGACCCGTAACAAAATCCAGGGAAATGTGGGACCAGGGTCGCATAGGCACGGGCAGAGGCTGAAGCAAACCGGCAGGAGGCCGGCTGGAGGATTTATTCTGATTACAGGTAGGGCAGGCTCGGACGAAGTCTCGCACATCCCTGCTCATAGACGGCCACCAGAACCGTTGGGCGAGCAGGTGGTAGGTGCGAGTGGAACCAGGGTGGCAGGCTAGACAGGAGTCATGTCCCCATTGTATAACCTGGGATCGCAGGTCTTCAGGAACAAAGAGGCGACTTGCAGGGCATGCACTGGGGCTGGGTTGGTCACGGAGGGTTTCCCGCACTCGTTCTTCAATGTCCCAGGTCAGAGCAGCAACGATACAGGGGTCAGGAAGGATGGGAGCCGGATCCTTGGAGGAGGCATCATCCTTCTGGAACTGGCGGGAGAGTGCGTCAGGCTTGGTGTTGCGAGATCCGGGCCGGTATGAAAGGGTGAAATTGAATCTGGTGAAAAAGAGAGCCCAGCGGGCCTGTCTGGGGTTGAGTCGTTTGGCAGTGCGGATGTATTTCAGATTCTTATGGTCTGTCCAGACCAGGAATGGGACTACGCACCCCTCCAGCCAGTGATGCCATTCCTCCAGGGTGAGCTTGACAGCCAGCAGTTCCCGGTTGCCTATGTCGTAATTGCGTTCGGCCGGCGATAGCCGGCGGGAGAAGAGCACACAGGGGTGGAGCTTGTTGTCATCCGCTGACCTCTGTGAGAGCACTGCCCCAACTCCCACATCTGAGGTGTCCACCTCAACGATGAATTTCCGCTCCGCATCTGGCATCTGGAGGACGGGAGCAGTAGTGAACCGAGCCTTGAGGGTGGCAAAGGCTTCGTTGGCAGCCGGAGTCCAGGTGAAGGGCTGTTTGGTGCTGGTCAAGGCGGTGAGGGGTGACGCAACGGTGCTGTAATTACGAATGAATTTCCTGTAGAAATTAGCGAAGCCCAGGAACTGCTGAAGCTTCTTCCTGTTCTCTGGTACTGGCCATGAAGTCACTGCTGAGACTTTGGCAGGGTCCATCTGGATGCTCCCCTCTGCCACAATGTACCCCAGGAACACCACAGACTTGGCGTGAAACTCACACTTCTCTGCCTTGACGAAGAGGGAGTTTTCAAGGAGACGACGGAGCACTTGCTGGACATGCTGGGTGTGTTCGGACAGGGTCTTTGAGAAGATCAGGATGTTGTTGAGGAAAACAAACACGAACTTGTTCAACATATCTCGCAGGACATCATTCACCAGAGCCTGGAATACCGCTGGCGCGTTGGTAAGGCCAAACGGCATCACCCGGTATTCATAGTGACTGGTGGGGGTGTTGAACGCGGTCTTCCACTCGTCTCCCTCCCTTATCCGAACCAGGTGGTAGGCATTCCGGAGATCGAGTTTGGTGAAGATCGTGGCTCCCTGGAGCAGCTCGAAGGCGGAGGTAAGCAGTGGGAGAGGGTATCGGTTCTTGATGGTGATGTCGTTGAGACCCCTGTAATCGATGCAGGGGCGCAGGGATCCATCCTTCTTTCCCACGAAGAAGAACCCAGCGCCGGCGGGAGAAGAGGATGGACGGATGAGGCCGGCAGCCAGAGAGTCACTGATGTAGGCCTCCATCGCCTTCCTTTCCGGAGTGGACAGAGAGTAGAGATGGCCCTTGGGTGGTGCAGTGCCTGGGAGGAGATCAATGGCGCAGTCGTAGGGCCGGTGAGGAGGCAAGGAAGTGGCCTTGGCTTTGCTGAATACCTCCCAAAGGCAGTGATAACACACTGGGACATTAGTGAGGTCGGGGGCAGAGCTGGCAGGTGGAGTATGAAGGGTTAGAGTGGAGGCTCGTAAGCAGGTCCGGTGGCAGTCCTTGCCCCATTCTCTTATCGCTCCAGTGGCCCAGTCGAGGTGAGGACTGTGCTGGCGGAGCCATGGATAGCCCAGGATGAGAGGTTGGCCGGGGGAACGGAGCAGGTGACACTGGATGGTTTCATGGTGGTTGCCTGACAGAGTCATCAGGACAGGGGCAGTGAGGCGGGTGACTGTGCCAAGGAGATGGCCATCCAGTGCCCTGGCTGGAACGGGAGAGGATAAGCGATGGCTTTGCAAACCCAACTGGCGCGCAAGCTCGGTGTCCATGATGTTAGCCTCGGCGCCAGAGTCAACCAGGGCGGCCAGGGTGTGGGTGGAATCCGACAGACGAAGGCAAACTTGGAGCATAGGTTTCTGGCTGGTGAAGGATTGGATGATCATTGAGCTCAGCTGGGCCCCTCCTATGTCCGGTGAGCTCGGGCTTCTCCGTGCGCTGATGACTGACTGAGTCTGGCGGGCCCTCTCTCGTCGACGGGTCTGGACCCGGCGGTCAATGCGGATGGCCAGGGCGATGGCCTCATCGAGTGTCGACGGTTGTTTGTACGAGACCAATTCGTCCTTCATGTAGTCAGCCAGGCTGTGCAGAAAGGCGTCCACCAGCGCCTGCATGTTCCACTTGCTGCGCTGGGCCAAGGTCTGGAAATCGATTGAGTTGTCAGCCACTGTTCGTCTGCCTTGGCGAATACTCATCAGTCCTCCGGATGCCTCTACTGCCGACGAGCCCAGGTCGAAGACCTTAATCATCTCCGCTGCAAACAGGGAGAAGGAGGCACACGCCGGTGTCCGGCGTTCATACTCAGCAGTCCCCCACAGGTGGGCGCGGCCAGTCAGACGAGTGATGATGAAGGCCACCTTCGCTGCCTCTGACGTGAAGGTTCTGGGCTGCAGGTCGAACAGCAACCAGCAGCTGGTCAGGAAAGCATAGACTTGGGAGGGGTCACTGTCAAAACACTCCGGACTGCCAACCTTGGGTTCCGGGGCATCGAGTGCAGCAGGAGCACCTCCCGGAGCTGGCCAGTCAGCAGCGGGTATGACAGGGGCTGATGCAACGAGGGGCGGTGATGGTTGACTCGGAGGAGCAGGGGGTGCTAGGGCGGTGAGCAGCTGGAGTGCTTGGTCCAGTCGTTGTTGCTGTTGACCAAGCTGGATCAGGGCTGCAACGTCGGCAGACATCCGACTGACATCTCCTTTGGTGCGCTGCAGCTGGTCTAGGGCAGAGGGTTTGGGTGCTGACTCCATGTTTTGGTCAGGTCGTTCTGTCAAGGACCAGACAGGAGAAGAGATCAAATGCACTCAAACCACAGTTTAATAATAACAGGGGGAAAGGGGAGAATGTGTGTGAGAAGTTCAATGGCAAGAGGACTGAGAGGCAGGGATGGCTGGTGGGAGCATGGTGGTGATGTCTGAGGTCTCCCATCCAAGTACTGACCAGGCCTGATCCTGCTTAGCAGCTAAGATCAGACAGGATCAGGCATTGTCAAAGAGGTGTGGCTGTAGGTTGACAGCACTTGGGTTTCAAGCAGTCTCCCAGCAGTAGTCCCTCAGCAGGCTGGAGTTAGTGAGCAGGCTGGAACACAGAGTCACAGATCAGATAGCACGATAGGGGACAAAAATGCAGGGTCAGGTTACCGGGGCTGAAGAGTAAGGCTCCAGGCAGGGCTGCTCACACCGGGCTGATGGAGAGGCAGGCGAGCAGCAGGGCTGGGCAGGCTGGAGATCAGACGAAGGTACAGGAGAGGCAGGCAAGAGGCAGAGTCGACAGGACAGAAGGCAGATCAGGTTACCGGGGCTGGAGAGCAGACAGAGTCAGACGGAACAGAATATTGTCAGGAGTCAGAGTAGTAGGAACACAGAGCAGGTTATCACGCTGGAAGTTGCAGACGATCTGACACTGAGGCTTGGGAGAACTGCAGCTTAAATACACACAGGGGGGAAGCAGGTGATCGGCAACAGCCAATGACAGTCACTGAAAGTTAATAAGAGGAAGTGAGAGCGGGCGTGGCCGGTAATGCTGAGTGGAGATGTTACCTGAAGAGAGAAGCCCACAGGTAGGACCATGACAAACCTGCATGTCTTTGGACTGTGGGGGAAACCGGAGCACCCGGAAGAAACCCACATAGACATGGGGAGAACATGCAAACTCCGCACAGAAAGGCCCTCGCCGGTTGCTGGGCTCAAACCCAGGACCTTCTTGCTGTGAGGCGACAGTGCTAATCACTACACCACCGTGCTGCGGCTCATAACACAATTATTTATTCATTTAACATATTTCAACAAAACCTGCGATGATCTGGCAACTTGTCCAGGGTGTACCCCACCTCTCGCCCATAGTCAGCTGGGATAGGCTCCAGCTTGCCTGTGACCCTGCACAGGATAAGCGGCTATGGATAATGGATGGATGGATATATTAACAACCTTGTGGAACAATACAGTGACCTTATATTGTATATTTAACAGTTATTCCATGAAATCGAGTCATACATGCACCACTCACACTGCAATCTTTGCACAGTGGACAATAATGCACTATTGCTTTTCAATGTTTACAATGTCTTTCACACACACAAGGTTTACGCTGATTTATTCCCTTCTCATATACTACCTCGATATGCACACTCAACTCTGCACTTTATGTTGTTTGTGTAGTTTATTGTCTGCAGTGTTGCACTCGTTACACTCTTGTACTTTATGTTGTATTGTAGATTTGTAGTCCTGCGATGTTTAATGTAGCACCATGGTCCTGGAAAAACATTATTTCGTTTTTAACTGTGTACTGTACCAACTGGATATGGATGAAATGGCAAATAAAAAAGCCTTGACCTTGACCTTGACATGACGCACCTCATTGGCTATAAGCCATGTACGATGAGCTTGAGTGGAATAACTGTTTTATTCTATTCGCATTCACTGGATTTTGAGAAACAGAGCATTTTTAATTTTATTTTTTGCAAATTCGATAAATAAAAAACTTTATACAAAACGGCTGACAAAATAATTTCCGCTTAGAATGTAAACAAACTGGCGAAATGACAGTAGCAATTTGTGAAAAATGCTATTATAATAATTCTTGAAAAATAAAAAAAAGACACATTCTTACCATCAAATACTTTTATTCCATATTTTGTTGCTTTTTTGTGTTTTGGGGTGTTTTGTCCTTGGTTGGTTCAGCAACATGCTCCGCCAGTTTGTTTTTCTCTACTCATGGTATATGAGCTGATAGCCTCATAGTAGAGTAGCCAATCAGAGCACACAATTGCTCATATCCAGTGAATGTGGATAGAATAAAATGATATGGACCTATAGGCTGTATTCTGCCATGTATACAGTATACCTGAATATGAGATTTTTTTTTCTTTCTACCTACATTTGAGGACAACTGCTACTGAAATTAACTGACAATTAAACTAAATCATAGCTCAGCTCTCAAAACCAGCAGCTCTCATGTTTTCAATAAGTAATGAAGCAAGAATGAATCTAATCTATAAGCACGTGCAGTGTACTTAATGTACCACATATTGATTATATTGTTAAGCATATTGCATAGTGTTTTATGAGGTCCTGAAATGAGTAATTGTGTGAAATCTGAAAAGTTTTCTGGTCAACCGTTCTTTCAACATTCTTGTTTTATTTTGAGTCATCATATGTTTAGATACGTATTTGAACTAAGGTGAATACTGCAAAAGCATGTAATGCCAAATATCAATGTCTTTGTTCTAGGGCCCTCCTGGTGTACCTGGTATTCCGGGAATTCCTGGGCACCCGGTAAGTCCTGCAGTTTTACTCTCCTCATATTTCTCTGAGACACTGATATATTCAAGAGAACTAACTGATATTCAACATAGCAATATATGTCACAGTCTCCTCGGCCACCCCTTTTGGTTGATCAATTGTAAAACATCTTATATTGAGCTGAATGGTTAGAGGCTGCCAGGCTGCACTGCATTATACATTCATTTTTATAATTAATTATTGCATTTTGTTACTTGTTAAACACGTGAGTCTGGCTTGAATCTAGCTACATAACTTCTGATCTGGTTATAGATGTCTCTACCTACAACACCACAGCTTTGACACCTTTACAATCTGCCTCTTTATGTTCACTAGCTTCACTATCATTGATGTTTTCTACTTGGTTTAGACTAGCTATCATACTTCTGATACTAAATCAGCAGCATTGGCATCAAAATAACACCAGATACACTACCGTTCAAAAGTTTGGGGTCACCCAGACAATTTTGTGTTTTCCATGAAAAGTCACACTTTTATTTACCACCATAAGTTGTAAAATGAATAGAAAATGTAGTCAAGACATTTTTCTGGCCATTTTGAGCATTTAATCGACCCCACAAATGTGATGCTCCAGAAACTCAATCTGCTCAAAGGAAGGTCAGTTTTATAGCTTCTCTAAAGAGCTAAACTGTTTTCAGCTGTGCTAACATGATTGTACAAGGGTTTTCTAATCATCCATTAGCCTTCTGAGGCAATGAGCAAACACATTGTACCTTTAGAACACTGGAGTGATAGTTGCTGGAAATGGGCCTCTATACACCTGTGGAGATATTGCCCCAAAAACCAGACATTTGCAGCTAGAATAGTCATTTACCACATTAGCAATGTATAGAGTGGATTTCTGATTAGTTTAAAGTGATCTTCATTGAAAAGAACAGTGCTTTTCTTTCAAAAATAAGGAAATTTCGAAGTGACCCCAAACTTTTGAACGGTAGTGTATAACCAAGTTGAGATAACATCAAATATAACCAAGATGCAACCCTCTATGAATTACTAAAATGCACCATTATGATTTCCAGTATAGGTACATTAATACATAAGTACCTGCTAACCAGATCTTAAATTCTGTGATCTGTTCCGGTTACATGCATGCTCAGCCCAGTAGATAGCAGCATAACAATTATTTTCAATGAGTTCCAGTGTGTACAAAAAGCTTTTTCTTTTCTTTTTCCTTTTTTTAAGTTAATGATAGACATGATGCTTCACCAACATTTACTGTCATGTGATGCAAACAATTTGATATAATACATATATAAAACATATATAAAATATGAAGTTTATCTTCGAGTGGTGAATGTATATTTCATTAGTGAGTGAAGCAATTGAGTGAAATATTTTTCAGCACGAGAAGATAAATGTCATATCTTCGTGCCACCATGTAATACCATTTTTATCATATAGACATATCCACAAAAATGCACAAGTTAATCAAAAGAATTTTAATTTTGAACCGGTTCGCCATGTTGACAACACGTGTGTCTAGTCAGTGGGAAAACACTGGGAGTGATGTTATCGGAGTGAAATATCAGGAATTATTATACATACAGGACACTTTTTCTATGGACATGTATTCTAGTGGGTTTCATTCATTTGGTTTGATAGCATGCAGTATTGTTAGCATATCGCTTATACTACATGCGTTATGTCACTCTACCCACTGGAGAATGAGCGTTGAATATGGCTTATGATATCGCATGGTTGTCAAGACAACATGACGTCTCACACTGGAGACATAAAACCTCCATGCCAGTGAGCAACTGGGACAATTTGTAAACAAACATGGCCACCAGGTTTGCTTCGTTAAATACAGAAGATTTTGAGAGAATTTTGAAAGAGTCAGACACATTGGACACCTGAAAGGAATGTGTATGTATAATAATAATAATAATAATAATAATAATAATAATAATAATAATATTGTCTGGCTTTTTTTCGTGGTATATCAGATATATTCCATTCAGCTAGCATGATATTGAACGAATTGAAGACAAGTTCAATATTATCCTAGCTGAATGGAATATATCTGATATACCACTCAATGCCAGCCAATATTATTTAAATATGTCACTCAGATCCACAATGTGTTTCGCATGAAAAATGCGAGTTTTTCAGCATGAGAAGATAAACTTCATATCTTCAAGCCAACGTGTGTTTCTTTTTATTATATAGACACATTCACAAACAAAAAGTACCCACATTTATCTGAACAAATCATTGATTTCCTCAAGTGAGGATATTGAAAAATATGTTACTCCATGTCCCAGATGTAGTTCATATGAAAATATGAGTGGCATATTTCCCAGTAAACACTCGTGTCTTACACACACACACACACACACACACATTTTATATATATATATATATATATATATATATATATATATATATATATATATATATATATATATATATATATTTTTTTTATGTCTAGAAAATAATGATTGCTTGAGTAGAATACTGTGGAGAATTGATTGTGTGTCACTTGTCCACCTCAGGGTATTCCAGGTCAAGATGGCCCACCGGGACTACCGGGTATTCCAGGCTGCAATGGAACAAAGGCAAACATTAAACTTTTTTCTCTTTGTTACTATGAAAGGAGAATATGTTGCTTGCGTACAGAATCTGTGTATTTTAGCATTTCAAATTTAAGCTTACTGTTAAAGTTGAAGGAAGTATTTTTATATTGCAGGGGGATCAAGGTAGAGATGGAACCCCAGGCATACCAGGATTGCAAGGACCACCAGTAAGGAAAAAACAACTAATATTTCACACAAGTAGCAGCTTTTAAACTGCTTGGCTGTGCACTAGTCTCAGTGATTATTTGAATGGATTTTATTCAGCACCAGTGCAGCTGATTCTTTAATTGATTATATCCTCCTTTTTTCTTTTTTCAGGGTTTTCCAGGCGATCCAGGAATGAAGGTAGGAAAACAAGCTTTGATTTTTCATTGTATGGTACTTTAATACCTTAATTTTAACCTTTCACTTATTCATTTGTAGAAATACAGTATGTCCCAGCCATTAACCTTATGCTTCTCTCTCTCAGGGTGACCCAGGTGGTGTTATTGGTGGATTTATTCCTCAGAAAGGAGAGAAAGGCTTTCCAGGAATACCAGGATTACCAGTAAGTGTGGCTTTGCTGTAACTTTGTGTTCTTATGCTTTTTTCCCTAATGAATATACTATATCTGCTTGAGTTGTCAAGAAACCCAGGATAGTATTGAAATTTCTCACCTCTTTTCTAAGGGGCCACCAGGAAATCCTGGACTACAAGGACCAGCTGGCCCACCAGGACGAGAGGGGCCTCGAGTGAGTTGACTGAATTGAACCAGACACAATAAACACTTTAAAAGACAGAAATATACAATAAATATTTAACACCAAAATATGGTCCAAGGAAGCAGCAGCTGTTTAAAATTCATATTAATTCCTCATCAAATGCTCCCCTTCTTGTGACCTTTCCTTTCAGGGATATTCCGGTGATCCTGGCCCTCCTGGCCCTCCTGTAGGTTTTAATTTTATTACTCATTTATTTATAAATAGTGTGTTGATAAAAGTTAAGCTCATGGATAACTGTTTGATTTGTATTGCAGGGTGATAAGTTGAGTTTTGTTGGTCCAAAAGGTGACAAGGTGAGTAAGGAGAACCCAGGGCTGCACGTAAACACACACACACATACACACACAGACCTCATGCTACCTCAAATAACACTTCTCACTAAGTTTGTGGTAGTTGATAGTCATGAACTGACTTAAATATCAATTTCAGACAAACAGTGATACACTTTTTCCCTGATTAAAATAATAATAAAAGAACCCTTCTCCTGGTTGCTTTTACATGTTTATTTTCATGGATGTGCACAAAATTTAATAAAAAATTAGACAAGGTAACGAGGCAACCAGACATAGGAGAAAGACGAAGAAAAAGAAAATGTTTTACTTAGCAATGGTAATGTAAACTTATAGCAGCCTCGATGTCATCTTGATAAACACAAACACACATACTGATCAGCCTCTACCTTTACTGTATATTCCAGCACAATATCTCAATGTGTATTTAAATCCCATAACCATCAACATCTAAATTAAAAGTCACTCAATGTGCAAAATTGTTCAGATTCAAGATTCAAGATGTCTTTATTGAAATTCGCAGTGAAGTCGCCACTGAATTACTTTCAATTTACAGACTTAAAAGTTAAAAACTTATACGCCTAACGATATTGCACATACAGGCAGCATGGTGGTGTAGTGGTTAGCGCTGTCGCCTCACAGCAAGAAGGTCCTGGGTTCGAGCCCCGGGGCCGGCGAGGGCCTTTCTGTGTGGAGTTTGCATGTTCTCCCCGTGTCCGCGTGGGTTTCCTCCGGGTGCTCCGGTTTCCCCCACAGTCCAAAGACATGCAGGTTAGGTTAACTGGTGACTCTAAATTGACCGTAGGTGTGAGTGTGAATGGTTGTCTGTGTCTATGTGTCAGCCCTGTGATGACCTGGCGACTTGTCCAGGGTGTACCCCGCCTTCGCCCGTAGTCAGCTGGGATAGGCTCCAGCTTGCCTGCGACCCTGTAGAAGGATAAAGCGGCTAGAGATAATGAGATGAGAGATGAGATATTGCACATCTCGTAACATTCGTAATTAAAAGTAGCAAGATTCTTACACTATACCCCTTACACACAATGATTAACACATTCATAAAATCCACATAAATAAAATATGTATACATCGATTGCACTTAATTTTTCGATCGTCTGAAAACAGAGAAGTGTTAACAACATGGAAAATATTTGCGGCTTGCTGCTGATGGAAATTATTCCCCAGACTTATTGAGCAGGTTGCACATGTACAGAATAGGAGAGTTGCTATATCGGTTTGTTCTTGTTTTGGGGCAGTTCAGTTTCAGACTGTTTCTCGTGACACGGCCTGAGACCTGAAGCCTGGTCCATGGCAGCCAATCTCTGTATTGGCTGTCCATGGCAGCCAATCTCAATCCTTGCGAACTTGAGGCAGAGCTGCTCCCGTCTCTCTGCTAATGTCACAAGACCAAGGCTTTGCAGTGCACAAGAGTAGCCTGTGTAAGCGTTCCCTAAAATAATACGGCACGCCCGCTTCTGGATTCTTTCCAGTTTGCCCGCTTGAGATTGGGTTAGTCCTGATGACCATGCAGGAGCCGCATACTCAAGAATGGGCCTAACATACCCCGTATAAATCGTTGTCAGGTCAGCTGTAGACAGGGCGAACTTCCTTAGTCGTTTGAGGAAGTAAAGCTTCCTCGATGCTGAACTTAGCATTTGATCAACTTGTTTGTCCCATTGCAGATCTTTTTGGATGTGAAGCCCTAGAACTTTCAAACAAGATACAACGGCTAAGGGCGTTTCACAAATCTGAAGTGGTGGAAGTAGAGGAGGGTTTCGACAGAAAGTCACATGCATAGTGAGGCATTTGGTACCGTTCAGCAGCATGTGGTTGTTCGTAGACCATAAGTGTAGCTCATCCAACTCCTGTTGAAGGGTGGAGGGCTGGTGGAGGGCTCTGGACTCAAGCAGATTCATGTCGTCCACGTATTTCCACGTCGGAATGGCGGTGTTACTTGCCGCGTCATCAATAAGGGTTAGGAACAAAATGGGACCAAGCAAGGTTCCTTGAGCAACACCACAAAGACAGATGTTTCCAACTGGAGAGTGAACCACGGTAATGGACACACTGCTTCCTGTCAGAAATGAAGTCACATATCCATGGGATTAACTCACTCCTCAGACCCTTGTTCAGCAGTTTTAAGATGACTGTGTTGTGATGCACCCTATCAAAGGCTTTTGAAAAGTCAGTAGCCACTAAAGTGCAGATGGATGCTGGAGCATCAGTACCTCTACACAGACTGTCAACTAAGCTCACCAGAGCATGAATAGTTGAGCGTCCCTTAAGACTGCTATACTGTCTCTTGTCAAAGCTGATGTCTTGTAGAATCCATTCCACTGCAAAGTACTCGGCTATCTTCAAAAACTGAGAAGTTAAGGAGATAGGTCTTAACTGGTCTATACTTACAGGCTGCGTCTTAGGAAGGGGAACAACGACTGCCTGTTTCCACTGGTATGGTACAACTCCCTCATTGAAAGAAGCATTGAGTATGTGACAGAACGGCGTAGCAAGTTCACAGGCAAACTCATGGAGTAGCTTCAGAGGAATGTTGTCAGGGCCAGGTGCCTTGGTTGTCTTAACCACCAGGAGCCGCTGGTAAACATCCCAAACGTGCAAAGTGGGGAGCTGGTTTGCAGCGGGTAGGAAGGTGGGCAGTTGACAGAGATCCAATGCAGGGAGTGCCTTGGACACTTTGGCAAATTTTGTGTTGATGATGTCTGCAACAGATGCATCGACCTCGGTATCCGGTCCCGGAATGGTTATCTCACTCCCACCTTTACTCACGTTTACCATGTTCATGACCTCCTGATGCCAACGTCGTGGATTGGCATGCTTGAGGGAGGCAACCCGGTCAGTGTAGTAACTCTTCTTGGCTCGAGATAGTGCTCTCTGAACTAAATTCCGATAAAACTTCCAAATAAAGTGGCTGTGTTTATGAAAGGCTTTCTGTCGCAGACTAATGAGATATTTGATCTGAGGTGTCACCCAAGGTTTATCAGTACTATGTATTGTAATGACTTTGGTTGGAAAGTGGTTGTCAATGGCTTCTTCAAGTGACGCATAGAAGACATCCGCTTTTGCAAAAACACTCTCAGCATTATACACCTCTTTCCAGTCATGCGCCGTGATCCACCGATCGAATTCGAACAAACCAGATTCGCATAGAGGGTGGACTCGTTTCTTAATGGGCTTGTTGTTGATAGGTCTGTCTTTTGGAATCCAGAGGACTGAAGAATGATCACTGAGTCCCACGGGGGGTAAGATGGAAGGATGCATATACTTATCTTGCATGTTAGATATGATAAGGTCCAAAACAGCATTCCCCCGCATGTTATCTTTGACGACCTGCGACAGAAGACCGCCTCTACACAGATCCGAGATGTCCGCGCGGTTGAAATCCCTGAGGAATGCGAAGCCACAGTCAGGGTATTTAGCACGTATACTGTCAGAAACAGTCAACAGGTGGTCCATCAAGAGGTCTCGGTGAGGTGAGTTGGGGGGAACATAGAGTCCACAGACAAGAATAGCGGACAGCGTTCTTGGTAGTCGACGTGGCCTGGTCCAGACCCACACGCATTCCAGATGATCGGGAACGTCGTATTCAGTAAGCTGTCTTGATGGAATCTGTTGATTCACATACACCGCTACGCCCCCACCTCGTTTATCCAACCTGTGCTTTGAAAAAACAGTGTAGCCGCTTAACGTAATGACTGACACAGGATGGTTTTCTGTCTGCCAGGTCTCCGACACGACAGCGATGTCCACCTTGTTATGAGACAGTGTAGCTTGAAACTCATCCAGTTTGTTTATCAACGACCTGGGGTTGCACAAAAACATTCGGGGGACACATGCTCTTCTTACAGCTGACACTGGAACTTTAGAAACGTCACACTTAATCAGGTTGGTTGGATGCCGGTGCTGTTTACATTTCCTAATAAGGTCATGGCGTCCATAACCAACGACAGTAGGAATTTTGCGTAGAAAGTTCTTACCAGCACGACAGCCACACGGTCTAGAACGGAGACGTACGTAGTAGACCCAACTGACAAAGTAAATTCTTGAGTTGTACTCCTGCTGGCGGTGCCGCTGACTTGAGACAGCAGAAGTAATGTGAAGAGTACTGTAAGAGTCCCCTCCCCGCCATTGTTCAAAACCAAGTGGCCGCACACTCCAGGCAAAATTTGCTGCAACAGTTCCTTTCTCAACACACTTGGTAGTCACATAGATCACACAAGTAGTTAACAGCACCCTAATAACACTAATATTGCACTTTAGTGATAAACATGAAGCTAAAACACCATAAAACAGGACAGAAGCGGAGAACACATAATAAACGCAGCCGCTCACAAAGAGCGCCACTTCCGGCACATAATTTAACCAAGTTAGGCCAAACAGTCTCACAAAATGCAACCAACCTAACTAAAGTACTGGCACAAAATACTGTCTGCATCCACACATGACATGATATGCTCCACAAAATCATTTTTATTTTTGTTTTGACTGACACAGCAAGGAAAAGTGGCCACAGTGGAGCTTATTTTGCACTTGAATTTGATGTGAAAGGCTGAATTTAAGTAGTGAATGTTAAACTGCCTAGTAATCAACCCCTCCAGAGTTGATTTAAGAAAACCAACTTACTTAAAGCTAGACGGCCTTTCGATTTCATAAAATCGGTGAAATTCAGTTCCCTCTGAAATGTGGTCATTATGATATACGTTTATTTCTGTAATATCTCAAAAAACCCAGGCCATTCTGTAGCTGGGAAGTTATTTAATTTGAGGGGATTCCCTAACAAATAATGTGCATGAAATCGCTTGCTTCACGCAGTCAAGCAGACCGAGGAAGTCCATGTGCGTATGCACAGGTTTACCTTCTTCTTCTTTTGGGTTTTACAGCAGCTGGCATCAAGTGTTGCATTACTGCCATCTATAGGTTTACCTTGACCGTGCACTGACAGTTACATCATTCTGTCGCTAAACGAACAGCTGATCACACCGAGGTGCTCGCTGACTGCCGATATTTATTAGTTTGATCCTGCATTTCCTTTCCTTCACAACATAATGTCTTTTCTTTTCACTTTCCATTACTGTAGTCGGTCTTTCATATTTCATTCGCACACTTGTGTTCTCCATTTTTCTCTCCTGTTTCAAATTTGTATCCCACAATGCCTTGCATGAATGGGGAAAGCCCACCACACGTAGTATCTTGAATTGTGTCATGGTGAAGCAGAAAAAAATAGCGGACAATTTAGGGCCATGTGGCCCTAAATTCATTAAATGCTCTATTAAAACAAAAACAAAAAAGCCCTAATAAAATCGGAAGTCTGTGATTCGAATTCAGTAGCTTTCGGTCCACTAAACAAAAATAATTGGGTGTCATGGAAAATTCTTTTTATGACCTAAACTTGAAAAATCTAAAAGGTAGTCTACCTTTAAAAACTTAACAACAAGCTCCAGCTAGTGTCAGATTGACTTAATTTGAAAACTTGCTGTCAACACCGGAAATTTAACATCACTCAATTTTCTGTGTACCTTCCTTATCAGGGTGAAAAAGGCCTCAGAGGTCCACCTGGGGCTCCTGTAGCAGTTGGAGGACCACAGACGATTTATCTCCCTGGACTAAAAGTATGGCTTTTGATATTTTTTAGACTCATTTTAGTGATAATCCATATTTTTATGAATTCACCCATAGCCAGGTTCATTAACAAATAAATCAGATCATATACTGCTTGTCAGGAATGAGTAAATTATTTAAATCTCCAAAACCAACTGCTACTAGAGGGAAGATGAAACAGTTAACTTTATCTGTCTGTAGGGTCAAAAAGGGGACCCCGGAGAAAAGGGTGATATGGTGAGTGATTTTAAATGGCCAGACATGATGTGAATGTCTTAAAGGTGCAGTTTAAAATGCTGGACATTTTTTTTTTATGGTTCATAAAACATATGTAAATGTTGAATATTCTTCTATAAAAAAAAATTACAGGTAAGATGAAATTGATCCTTTCATGTTATGGTTGTGGTAATGGTTCATTTTTCTGTGTTTGAGCAGTGTTCACCATATCAAGCAAAAATCAAAGGTGAACCAGGACCTGTAGGCCAAAAAGTGAGTTGCCATGTTTAAGCTCTATCTTATGATATGTTTTTTGCAACAAATTCTTGGTCATAATGATTTTAAAGCTTTTAGTCTAAAAAAAACATAAGTAGTTCAAATGCACATCAAGTAACCTAGTATAAAATGATTGGTCTTTTTTTTCTTTTAGGGAAAACCAGGAAAGGATGGAGTCAGTGGGACAAAGGTAGAATGCATGTTTTGACATTATATGAACTGTACATAAAGAAAAGAAGATACTCTATATGTTAAATATTTTATAATATTGTTTCTTTTCTAAAAGGGGGGAAAAGGTGAACCTGGTAATCCTGGCTTTTCTGGTGATAAGGTAACTACATTTTCTCTTTTATCAATATGCCGCAACAACAGGTAAATTAATCTTGTTTTGCGCTTTTGAATGGAATTTGATATTAGTATTTTTAACAGGGCCAAAAGGGAGAAAGAGGACCTCCAGGATATGTAAGAAGCCAATCATTTCCTTTTCTAATCATACTATCTTGTTCTTGCATCTTGCTCTGTACATATACAAGATACAATTATAGAAGCAGTTTTAATCACCAAGTTGTTAGTTTACTGGCTCAAATTTTATTGAATGTCTAAAAATATTACTTCTAAATATATTTTTTAAAGGGCGAGGGTCCTCCAGGCGATCCTGGTCCTCCAGGCTTACCTGGTCCAAAGGGAGAGATAGGTAAACCAAAACGATGAACAGATGCTTATAAATTACATTCCTTACTGCTGAACTACACAATAAAAAAGTAACCATTTTGAATTCAGTGCCAACATGCTTGTTGACCATTATTCATCAAACCTGTGTACTGTATGATCAAATCTGTTTGTACAGCAAGAGTATGAAAACTCCACCTCCAATTTCTTTATTCAGTGATGTAATTTATAAATTTAAATCAGAATGCACAAAATTGGACCTTTGTCTATTAACTAATAGACAAATTTATTATATTATAGAGTTCATATACAGTTGGAAAACTGTTCAGCTTCAGAGTTGTAACTGCTGGCTGAAAAATATTTTGTGTGTGTGTGTGTGTGTGTGTGTGTGTGTGTGTGTGTGTGTGTTTCTGACTCAATATTGATTTACTAACAAAAAAAAAAACAATGAACTGCAAACAATATGGGATTATTCCAGACTAAGAACTGATCTTTTTTCACAGGCCCCCCTGGGGTTCCTGGAGAGCCTGGTTTCCCAGGTAAGAATAGTGCTTGAACCCCAACTCCATTATGAAACCTCAGATTAAAATAATGAAGATTTCAAGAACATTTCTCTGCAAAAGTTTTCTTGAATTCTCTTATCTGTCATGAAGGCTTTCTGCCTCACACTGTAGTGTCTTTTCTTTGTGTCCTTGGTTGGTTGTAGGTAAGAATGTGGTCGGTCCTCCTGGAGACAGAGGCTTTCCTGGAGAGATTGGACAGAAAGGAGACAAAGGTGCTAATGGACAGTCTCTCAAAGGCTCCAGTGGAGCTGATGGACCTCCTGGTCCACCTGGACCCCCAGGGCCTTTAAGTGAGTAGAGACCGATTTAGTATGCCGAGGTCTAGGCTAACAATCTTAGTGCAGAAAATTTTAATTAAAAAGAAAGAGTAACAACACAGATTACAACTGCTAATTGTCATTACACTGCTAATTCTTACTGTACTATTAATTGTATCAAGACTTAATACATTGAAGACACTATTTTTATTTTTATACTCTTTACATGACTGCTGTGTCAGTTCCTATTTTAAAACATTATTGTCATTTCATTTTTCTGCAGATGAGGACTGTGACGTTACTTATGGAGAACCAGGCCCTCCTGGACCTCCAGGCTTGCAAGGAGAAGAGGGACAGAAAGGTGATTAAGAATGTATACAAGCATCTCAAGGCATTTGATTTAAGAGACTTAAAAGGTTTCTTAACCACAGTGAAAATCTACCGAAAGATTTCGTTGCTGGAATAAACTGATACCACAAAAGTTAGTTAAATCTTGTGATTTTGCAAATGTGGACATTTTATTTGCTTCAACATCTATTAAATGTCTTAAATGGCATTTTTTGTGAGTTACTACATGTAGTATAATGAATAATAAATGAATAATGAATGAATCAGGCAGCATGGTGGTGTAGTGGTTAGCACTGTCACCTCACAGCAAGAAGGTCCTGGGTTCAAGCCCAGCAGCCAGCGAGGGCCTTTCTGTGTGGAGTTTGCATGTTCTCCCCGTGTCTGTGTGGGTTTCCTCCGGGTGCTCTGGTTTCCCCCACGGTCCAAAGACATGCAGGTTAGGCTAATTGGTTGCTCTAAATTGACCGTAGGTGTGAATGTGAGTGTGAATGGCTGTTTGTCTCTGTGTCAGCCCTGCGATGACCTGGTGACTTGTCCAGGGTGTACCCCACCTCTCGCCCATAGTCAGCTGGGATAGGCTCCAGCTTGCCTGCGACCCTGTAGAACAGGATAAAGCGGCTAGAGATAATGAGATGAGATTTTTATATTTTTGTAATTAATTATTCTAGATTTGTGGTCTTGCAGTATATTATACAACAGTTAGTCCTGGTTCACCAATTTGATTGGATAAGCAGTGTTCCAAGAGTACTGATATTTAGTATAACAGTTCTGATACATTTTCATTGTTTGTATCTCTCTGCTTGTCTGTGTTCACTACATAAAAAAATATTGCAATTGTTCATTACATTCAAGCCATTACTACACTCCATACAGGCTGTCAGTCAGTTTGTGTGTTGGATGGTAACATGCAGCACTCTGTCTGCAGCTCTGAAGCTGATTGGTCAGTTGCTCTCAAATCACTGCTTTTTGTAATGCTTTGCAAGAAAATCAGGGCGAGCGCCTCAGGTTTAATCACAACCATGCTAATATTGCTCAGTTATACGTTTTGGAATAACCAATAATTGATTGTTTTTAGGTAAACTTTTAAAATCTGTTTTGCTTTACTCCTCATTCAGGTGACAAAGGAGACACTTGCACACTGTGCTCTGCTACTGGGCCTCCAGGTTTGCCTGGTGCGCCAGGGCCAAAAGGAAATCAAGGTAGTGTAACTTTATATGTTGACAATTTAGGCAATGAATGAAAAACCTCACCAGATTATAGTTATTTCTTTTTAGATGGTTTACTTTTTGAATCATGTGAGATCTATAAAAGCTTGATGTTTTACAGATGCATTTATAGCATTTGGCAGACACTCTTATCCAGAGCAACATACATTTATCTCATTTATACAATTGAGGACTAAAGGCCTTGTGCAAGGGCAAAGAAGTGACAGCTTGACAGTGCTGGGATTTTGAACTCACCATCTTCCAAACAGAAGTCCAGTGTCTTAACAACTGAGCTACCACTGCTAACGTGAAGGGAGTCACATTTTTTTTTTATGTTGGTATGCTTCGGTGTTATTACCCTGTTATCTCATTAATAAATTTAATACATTATAAATCAGAGACAACCTGAATAAACAAAAAGTACAGTTTTTAAATGATAATTTCATACTGTAGGGAAAAAATACCCAACACCAACTGGCCCTGACTGGAAAAGTAATTGCTCCCTTACTCAACTAACTACTTAACCAAATTGAATTGATAACTGGGCTTAATTTGACTAGACCCACCCAGGCTTGATTCCTGCCAACCCTGCTGAGACTAAACATCATGTAAATAGAGCCTTTCCAGCAATGTAAAGTCACAACAACAACTTGGTCACAACAACATGGTCTCAATAAGCAGCACAGTATGCTATGATTAATCGCAGAAGAGTGGTGAATTTCTCCAAAAATGCATTGACAAATTAATCCTGGAAGTCTCAAAGAACCCAGACAAAGAAGCCTCACGTGCCTCAGATACGGTCAGCAATAATGATTCCACCATTAGAAATAACCTGGGTAGAAAGTGTATCTCTGGGAGAGTTGCAAATTAAAAACCACTGCTAACCAAGAGAAACATAAGGCTTATCTCACATTTGCCAAAAAAGCCCCTTGAAAATCACAAACCTTAATGGACAATGTTATGTGGACTGACCAGTCAAAAGTGGAATTTTTTGGAGGACTTGGGTCCCATTACATCTAGCACTTATCTTATGCAGAAAGGGTATAATTGGTGTGAGTGCAGACGTTCAGCTCAACCAAGCAGAAGCCAAACCTGAGTTGACTTACTGAAAGCCAAGATAAACTTATTAAACAGGTGGAATCAGATGTGGCTTCTGCTTAACTGAAATGCAAACCTGCACCTTTTGTGGATAAGATTGGACACCCTGAGCTAGCACAAAGCTAACACAGCATTCCAGCTAACACAGCATGCGATGGTGTTGGGGGTACTTTGCTGCTTCATGGCCAAGACAATTTGCCATAATTGATGGAACCATGAATTTTGTTTGCTACCAGAAACTCCTGAAGGAGACTATCTGGTGATCAGTTTAGAATCTGAACCTCAAGCTGAATTCGGTTATGCAACAAGACAATGATCCAAAGCACAACAGCAAGTCCACCTCTTAATGGCTCAAAAGAAACTTAATTAAGGTTTTAGAGTGGTTAAAGTTGTCAAAGTACTGACTTGAAAGTAGTCAAAGTACTGACTTTGAAGCTGTGGCGGGACTTTAAATGGGAAGTTCAAGCTTGAATTTTCTCCAATTAAAACAATTTTACAATGAAGAGTGGTCCAAAATTCCACCACAGCAATATGAAAGACTGATCTCCATTTATCAGAAGTGCTTGTTGAAGTTGTTGCTGCTAAAGGTGGTATAACCAGTTATTAAGTTAGGGGGCGGCAGTTACTTTTTCACATTGGTGTTATAGGTTTTGCATAACCCTTTTCTTTCAGCAAATGAAATGATCATTTTGTGTTTACTCATGGTGTCCTTATAGTGTATTACATTTTCTGTGGATCTAAAACCATTTGTTTGACAATTATGAAAAATACATGAAATCAAGAGGGGGGAAATACTTTTTTTTTCATAGCACTGTATCTAATATGACTGAGCAAGTAAGCTAACCATGTTTCAAAGCATGTGCTTCCCAAATCAAGAAACTGTTATCTACAATTGACAACAATAGCCATCTAATAATACTGTATTTATTATACTGTATCTAGCAGTGGCGGCTGGTAGTCTTTCAAACAGGGGAGGCTGGTCAGTTACGATATTTCCAGATTTTAAAAGAAAAAACATCAATTTTGCCCATACTCTTGCCTCTGATCTGGCTGATTGTTGGCAGCGTCACAAACTGTGAAATAACAGGTTCTTTTGGCCCATTAGCCTACTGTCCAATATACATGATGGTGGTTTTGGGGGGGAGGGGTATATTTTAACATTTTATATTTTAAAATTGTGGCATGTTGTTTAAAAATTGATCATTATTGAAAGCAGCTCTTTGTCAGGAACCTCAGCAGTAGAGCTGGGCGCCACACATTTCATTCAATGACACTTTCCCTATATTTTACTTATTTTGACTGAGAAATGTTTTATTGACAATTTTGATAAGCCTTCACTTTTAATCCAGGTCTGTAGTGTGAAATGTTCTCGGCTGTGTTTTTGTTTAAAAATGTTTTCCAAATTGTAGCTGTGTTTAATTCATATCCAGAAAAATATATATTCCAATATAATATACTCAGCATAAACATTTTAAATAGATTCTATATTTTTGGTCCATCCATGACATATTACTAAAGTAGCCTATTTACTGTTGTTGATGTGGGTCACTTGCTGTTAGCCAATTCACTTTCTTGTACCAGGAGAGCTGAAAGGAACGAGTATTATTCCCTACCTTTTTCACCAAGTCAGTTTGAGGCGTTGGTCTACCCTGCTTTTTAATTTTAATTTTTTCCTCGAAAGGAAGACTGGCAAATGGTTTCGCCAAAATTAAATCAGCAATGCTTGGCATCCGTGCGCAGCTTTCTTGCTAGCTGACTAGCCCCCTCAAGTTCAAGTTCAGTCACTCAAATAAACAAAATTTCTGGAACTAAGATAGCAAACTTGACAACACTATATTTACACTTTATTTACAATGAAAATATATACAAACTAAAAAAGCTGGTAGAAACCGTATGTAATGAATGAAATCGAAATGTAAGCTGATCTCTTACAATACACCACAGCACTTGCGAATCCGCATGGGACTGAACTGAAATTCACCGCTGCCTGTCTATAGTTGAAACGAGCTGTCAATCAAAGAAAATATCCGGCCGCTTTCACCAATCACCAGTCTCCTCGCGGAAACTGCCATGTCCCTCCCACTGTGAGGCTGGGAGTCCGGAGGCGGGCATTTTCGCAGTATTTGTCCAATAATCGTCTTGCATTTTGAGATTGAAAAGCGCAGAGCTCCCAAATGCCATTGAAGTCCACTGAGGCTGGGCTGCATCGCGCTGTCACAAGGGGGAAAAACTCACGCACACATTAAAGTTATAACGGAATGATTTCGCACTGTAGTGGGTTGAGCACATACATTTCTATGATTCTGGATCTGAAATAGCAATGTTATAAGGTCGGCTATAACATAAGTCTAGCGCAATTCATCCTACACGATGTTCGTCATTTTTAGAGGAGGCTGAGCCTCCCTCGTTGTCTTAGAGCAATCGCCCGTGGTATCTAGACACACTGTCATTCATTATAATGCTGTATCAGTTTCCAAAAACATCCTTTAATAATGAATGAGAACAATCATATAAAAATGATGAGTGTACCTAAAACTTTTTTAATTAATTAAATCATTAATTTTAGAGATGCGACAGAAATATGCCATCCTCTGCATAGCACACTGTCTTATGAGCTATACTGACATATGGTTCTATAAATAAAAGCATGTTTCTATTGTTTGCACAGAAATATGGTAGAAATATGGTTTTATTTTGAAGTTCAGGAAGTCTTTTTTAAGGCTTTTGTTGTTGTTGTTGTTTAAGTTGAGCTACTAGAGCAAACCACTGATGAAAAACCTGAATAGTGCCTATCCAAGTCTTATGTTATTGGGCTTGGTCTTTATTCTGTGAACAGTGTTGTTGACAGGTTCTGCATAATTGCAGATACTGCAAATAAAAAAATATGCACCACTGTTAACTTGCTTCCCACAAAAAAAAAAAAACCTTAGAAATAGAACAAAAATGTATCTACCTTTTCCTATGTCTGAATAGTTTGGGCTAATTTAAAATATTTTTGAGTTGTAGTTAGAGTGAGAATTGTGCTGAAACCTGCCAACTTTCCCCACAAGTTTTGGCAAGAGCTGTCCTCCAAAGGTGCACATTAAAGAAAAAAACTTGTGCTCCTGCAACTGGTTTTCTTTTCTCCAAAAACAAAACAAAACCAGAAATAAAGAATATTCCACATACTGTTTATATCTGTATTAGTATTAGTTTAGGTCGCATTATCTGTTTAATATGAATAATGGTAATATTTGGTTATCATTTTTAAATGTAGGTTTCCCTGGACAGCCAGGAAGTAAAGGAGAAAAGGGTCCATCTGGCCTACCTGGACAGCCTGGATTAACGGTGGGTGATGAAAAACTTTATAGTTGATTCTGGATATTTTGTATTAATTATGACACTATAGCTATAACTAAACAATCAAACTGTAGTCATTGGCAGGTTTACCTGGCCAGCAGGGTTCTGAAATGAATCAATTTAACCATTTATCAAATATTTTGCTTTGCATTCAAAAATAATTTAACAGCTCCTGCAAAGAATTGAATTGAAATTGAAGAATTTAAATCAACAAGAACCGGAAGGTTTGGCAAAGGAAACACAGGCAGCTGTCTGTGGCATGATTTAGAGGTGGAAGCCATTTTTATATGATAAACCTTCAGTTGTGTGTTGAAATGATACTACCAATTCCAGAAAGACTACTGGCACCCTCATTTACCACTCTCACATAACAGAGCGTTCATACACCAGCATAATTTAAGACAGGACCTCCAGGCAGAACTGATTTTCTCATCTCATCTCATTATCTCTAGCCGCTTTATCCTTCTACAGGGTCGCAGGCAAGCTGGAGCCTATCCCAGCTGACTACGGGCGAAAGGCGGGGTACACCCTGGACAAGTCGCCAGGTCATCACAGGGCTGACACATAGACACAGACAACCATTCACACTCACACCTACGGTCAATTTAGAGTCACCAGTTAACCTAACCTGCATGTCTTTGGACTGTGGGGGAAACCGGAGCACCCGGAGGAAACCCACGCGGACACGGGGAGAACATGCAAACTCCGCACAGAAAGGCCCTCGCCGGCCCCGGGGCTCGAACCCAGGACCTTCTTGCTGTGAGGCGACAGCGCTAACCACTACACCACCGTGCCGCCCCAGAACTGATTTTCCCTGTGGAAATATTCAAACTGGATTGTGCCATTGGTACCTTTGGCACCAAATGTTCTGAGGCCAGCAATGTGGGCTGGTGCATTTAACAATTTTGTATGTGATAACTACCATGAGCTAACCTAGTGGTTAGCGTGTCCACCTCTCGACCGGGAGATCGCGAGTTCTACTCGTGGTTGGGTCATACCAAAGACCATCATAAAAATGGTACCTACTACCATCTGGCAAGGCACGTTGCAATACAGATGCAAGTGGGGAAGTCAAAGTCTTGTGGTTACCAGAGGACTAGCCCCCCCACTGTAACCCTAACTGTATAGGCGAGAGGCTGAGGGCTATCAAAACAGAGACCGTGCCACACCTTAAAGAGTTGGTTAGTACTGGGACAGGAGACTGACTGGGAAGACCAAATTCTGGCATGAGAGGGACTTTGACTTGACTTTGATGTAACAACTGCATAATTAAAAAAACAAAACAAAATAAAGCCTTGTCTCTGAACTGCAGGGAAGAGATGGCTCCCCAGGTTTGTTTGGTGAGCCTGGGGCAAAGGGTGAACCAGGTGACATCTATATAGCGCCAGAGCTGAAGGGAGAGAAGGGTCTCTCAGGGTTTCCTGGCAGCAGGGGATTACCAGGCATAGATGGAATTCCTGGGAAAGATGGACATCCAGGTCTGCCTGGACAGAAAGGAGAGGCAGTAAGTACTAATGGCTTTTGCATCTTTAAAAATCAGTACCAAGCATTATATGAGCTTTGGTGACATAGTGATATGAGATTTGATCACACCATCTTGGATGGCTCTAGCTTCTTAAAGTTTATACTTATCAAATGAAAGAATATCTGTATATGTAATCTACAAACCATACTAATTCAAAGGCTAGAGTGGGTATTAAAGGTGACCGTGGTCAGGATGGAGATCCCGGGATAAGAGGACCCACAGGTGAGAGAGGACCCCCAGGTCGTCCTGGAGTTGGCCAACCTGGAGAGTCTGGAGAAAAGGGCAGTCCAGGACTTCCCGGTGTCCCAGGAAAGCCTGGAGAACCAGGCCAGTACTTCAAACTGTACATTTAACATTAATTTTATTCAATTGTCATGTCAACATACATTACATGAACATGTATTTGTACAAAATGCACATACTTATTTTTAAATAATTATTAATAATACCAGTCTTTCCTTCTTACAACAGGACCTAAAGGTGAACCTGGTAAAGGTGTAAGTTCACCAGGACCTCCAGGTCCACCAGGACCTCGTGGTCAGACAGGACTGAGTGGCCTTCAAGGTAACTTAACTTTTAGCAATACGATTAATTATCTCAGTGTTTCAAAAGACTAAATTACAGTAGATAACTATATTCATAATTGCTCAAGTAGATTTGGGTAAATAGTTTTGTTGTTATCTTAATTGTTTTTCAGTGCTGCAAATTCTGTTGCATTTATTTGGGGCATTAATTAATGTGCTATGTTTGGTTTCATTTCTTCTTAAGGTGAAAGGGGTCCTCCTGGAGATCAAGGATGGCCAGGATTAACTGGTGACAAAGGTGACCCTGGTCTTCCAGGAATCGGATTTCCAGGTCCACCAGGTCCAAAAGGTAAGTTATCATTCAGATGTAATAAAAAGTGCTGCTTTAAATTTAACATTATGATAATAAACTAGGGTGGCACGGTGGTGTAGTGGTTAGCGCTGTCGCCTCACAGCAAGAAGGTCTGGGTTCGAGCCCCGTGGCTGGCGAGGGCCTTTCTGTGTGGAGTTTGCATGTTCTCCCCGTGTCCGCGTGGGTTTCCTCCGGGTGCTCCGGTTTCCCCCAAAGACATGCAGGTTAGGTTAACTGGTGACTCTAAATTGACCGTAGGAGTGAGTGTGAATGGTTGTCTGTGTCTATGTGTCAGCCCTGTCATAGGATAGGCTCCAGCTTGCCTGCAACCCTGTAGAACAGGATAAAGTGGCTAGAGATAATGAAATGAGATAATAAACTACATTCACAATGCCAACATTATTTTCAGAAATGTCTTTCTGTCTCTTTTGTTCAGGTTATTCTGGTACACCAGGTGTGCCAGGATTACCTGGAGACCCTGGCAATCCAGGTCAGGATGGTTTTCCTGGACGCCCAGGAATACCTGGACAAAAAGTATGATTGTGACAGAAATATTTATTTTGAAAGAATCTTAAATTGTACTATATGTGCAGACTAATTTGCTCCTGTTTTATTAACTGCTGTTATTTTCATAAAGGGTGAACCTGGCATTGGCCTCCGAGGACCCAAAGGGTCTGTAGGACTGCCAGGAGTCCAAGGGTTTCCGGGTGAAAAGGGTAATTTAGGAATGCCAGGAGTCCCTGGAGCCGAAGGAACAACTGGACCACCTGGTCCTCAGGGTGTAAAAGGTATAATAAATTGGTATCATTAGTGCCTTAGTCTGAAACTCAGCATTAGATATAACTTACTACATTACACGAAAGTCAAATGGAACCAAAATGTCTGTGATTTACCTTAATCTTTCACTTCCAGGTGACGCTGGCCCTCCAGGATTCCCAGGTTTGTCAGGACCACCTGGACCCCCAGGACCTGGTGAGCCTGGACCACCTGGACCGATGGGACCTCCTGGACAACCTGGTCCCTTAGGTAAGTTTCTCCTTGAGTAGAAACACCTAACCTGTATATGATTGATAATACACATTGTAGACATTGACATGGAAACACTGATGACGCCTATATTTCTGTGACTTTTCAGGTCGTATTGGTGAAAAAGGAGAGAAAGGTTCCCAAGGCTTTCCTGGTCCTGCAATGCCTGGTCCTCAAGGTGAGAAAGGCACTCATGGTTTCCCTGGATCACCAGGGCCTAAGGGGTTGCCAGGTGAACCAGGAAGTCCAGGTAAAGACGGATTCCCTGGGGAGAGAGGTGAGAGCTGCGTGATGCCCTGTACTTTTCCGTAATAATCTCTTTATGAACATTTTGCTGTAAAAAATGATCAACTGTTAAGCTTATTCCACTGTTGGATTTATTTATTTCTAGGTCCCAAAGGAGATATTGGAATAATAGGAATTCCAGGGTCACCTGGAAACCCGGGTCAACCAGGAGCCCCTGGGTCCATTGGACCAAGAGGTAGAGCACTTAAACTGATCTTTCTGGGACTGAATGACCCAATTCTAAAGAGGATTTTTGAGATACTCATATCTTAGTAGGACAGGGACTAACATATTCAGTTAATATTTTACTAATTCCTCATCTGAATAATTTGGGCAAATTTTAACAAATTAAAATTATTTTGTGCACATTACCTATGCTTAAAATGATCTTGACACTGGAAGGTGACCCTGGTCTGAGTGGGTCGAGGGGAGAGCTTGGTGAACCGGGCCCTAAAGGAGAGAGAGGAGAACCTGGTATTCAAGGACCAGCTGGTAATATGACAGATGTGGACATGGTGCATATGAAAGGAGAGAAGGGAGACATCGGCGACAAAGGTTGGAGACTTGAATCTCAACAATGAAGTCCTAGTGCCATGCTGCATCAGTACATAGAAGTACATATGTAATTGGTAAGTAAATGATATGTGTGATATCTGTTTCCAGGGTATATCGGCCCTGCAGGAGAGAAGGGGGCCGAGGGAGTACCTGGAACTCCTGGAATGCCTGGAAATCCTGGAATGCCTGGTTCACCAGGAAAGGCAGGTAAAGTTAATGTCAGCAATATGTAAACATGACCATATAAATTTACCAGTTGCATAGTTCACCACAGGAGCAAAAGAAAATTATGTGACACTTTTAATATGCCTTTACCTAGGTGAGAAAGGTGATCCAGGATTTCCTGGACAACCAGGACCAGATGGACAGCCTGGAGTAAAAGGCAGCATGGGAGAAATGGGATTGCCAGGTACAAATGCAAAAGCACAATGCATAGTACTAAATATGATATGTAGAGCAACGAATATGCTATGTACATAGCACTCTATTAGACATAAATTTTGATTGAATAATTGTACTGTACCGAGTAACTGTTTGATCAGTGATATATGATCTGGCTTGATCATTTTGTTCAGTAAAACATTTAAGATGACCATTTCAAGTCAGTTGCACAGTGGAATAGTGCAGAATCCAGTAGGACTGTCCTTCTCAAATATTTTGATCATTTTTTCTGATTAATAATCAAGTAGTCGATATATTGTGGTGCCGTAAAACCTACTTGGACAGACAATTGTTAACATCAGGTTTGTTTTAGATAAGTACTACATAATTGCTATATAAATATACTTAATTTTACCCTAAAATTCTGAATTTATGAAGAAAAATAAATTCCCAACAATTATTGTTTTGTTTAGAATGTAGTATATACACTTTTTCCTGAACAAACATGCTACAGTATCTGTAGCATTACTGTTTCTTACTGTAAGGGAAACAAGAAAATGACATTTAAAATATTAAATTCGAAACCTCAGTTTAAAATAACTTTATTAAAACTTTATTAAATAATTTGATTGATTCTTATTGCTGAGTTAAATTAAACTAATCCATTAATGAAAAAAATGACAGCTTTAATCTTGCAATGTTACAACCCCGATTCCAAAAAAAGTTGGAATGCTGTGTAAAACATAAATAAAAACAGAATGCAATGATTTGCAAATACTTTTCAACCTATATTCAACTGAATACAATACAAAAACAAGATATTTAATATTCAAACTGATACATTTGATTGTTTTTATAAATATACACTCATTCTGAATCTGACGCCTCCAAAAAAGTTGGGACAGGAGCATGTTTACCACTGTGTTACATCGCCTTTTATTTTAACAACACTCAGTAAGAGTTTAGGAACTGAGGACAGTAATTGTTGAAGTTTTGAATGTGAAATTTTTTCCCATTCTTGTTTAAGATATGACTTCAGTTGTTCAACAATCTGTTGTCATATTTTGCACTTCGTAATGCTCCTCACATTTTCAATGTGAGGCAGGCAGACCAGTTTAGCACCTGCACTCTTTTACTACGAAGCCATGCTGTTGTAACATGTGCAGAATGCAGTTTGGTATTGTCTTACTGGAATAAGCAGGGACATCCTTGAAAAAGACGTCATCTGGATGGCAACATATGTTGCTCCAAAACCTGTATGTACCTTTTAGTATTAATGATGCCTTCACAGATGTGCAAGTTACTCATGCCATGGGCACTAACACCCCCCCATACCGTCAGAAATGCTGGCTTTGTGCTGGTAACAATTTGGATGTTCCTTTTCCTCTTTAGCCCAGAGGACACAACATTCATGATTTCCAAAAACAATTTGAACTGTGGACTCGTCAGACCACACCACTCTTTTCCACTTTGCATCAGTCCATCTCACATGAGCTCAGGCCCAGAGAATTCAGCAGTGTTCCTGGATGTTGTTGCTATATGGCTTTCACTTTGCATGGTAGATGCAGCGACAAACTGTGCTTACCAACAACAGCTTTCCAAAGTGTTTCCGAGCTCATGTAGTAATGTCTTTTATGCGAACATGTAATTTTTTAATACAGTGCCAGAAGGTCACAGGTGGTCAGTGTTGGTGTTCAGCCCTTACGTGCAGAGATTTCTCTGGATTCTCTGAATCTTTTGATGATCTTATGGATTGTTGATGGTGAAACCCCTAAATTCCTTGCAATTATATGTTGAGAAATGTTGTTCATAAACTGTTGAACTGTTTGCCCATGCAGTTTCTCACAAAAGTGGTGAATCTCTCCCTGTCCTTGCTTGTGAAGACTGAGCCTTTCTAATTACCAATTAACCTATTTACCTGTAGAATGTTCCAAACGTGTTTTGAGTATTCCACAACTTTCCCAGTCTATTATTGCTCCTGTCCCAACTTTTGTGGAACATGTTACAGGCAGGGGTGGCACGGTGGTGTAGTGGTTAGAGCTGTCGCCTCACAGCAAGAAAGTCCGGGTTTGAGCCCCGTGGCTGGCGAGGGCCTTTCTGTGTGGAGTTTGCATGCTGTCCGTGTGGGATTCCTCCGGGTGCTCCGGTTTCCCCCACAGTCCAAAGACATGCAGGTTAGGTTAACTGGTGACTCTAAATTGACCGTAGGTGTGAATGGTTGTCTGTGTCTATGTGTCAGCCCTGTGATGACCTGGCGACTTGTCCAGGGTGTACCCCGCCTTTCGCCCGTAGTCAGCTGGGATAGGCTCCAGCTTGCCTGTGACCCTGTAGAACAGGATAAAGTGGCTAGAGATAATGAGATGAGATGTTACAGGCATCAAATTCAGAATGAGTGTATGTACAAAAAACAAAACAAACAAAAAAAATCCCCAGTAAAGTTTATGTTTTAACATTAAACATATTGGATTCAACTGAATATAGGTCAAAAAGGATTTGCAAATCATTGCATTCTCTTTTTATTTATGTTTTACACAACGCTCCAATGTTTTTGGAATTAAGGTCGTCTAAAAATGTTTTAATAATAATAATAATAATAATAATAATAACAATAAACTTCTTACAGAGGTGATTATAGCATCAGAAATAGTTAATCAAGTAAAAGTCTCTGGAACAGGCTGTGCTGCTCCGCTGGCAGTCAGTTGAGAGCAGAGTAGCGCACAGTGAGAGCAGCCAGACGTGTGAGCTCAACTGCCCAAAATTCTCCAGGTTGATTAATCTGGATTGCCTGCACCTGCCAGGCAGGATACTTAAGGCCAGGCTTTGACGCAGTCCTTTGGTGCACCTTTGTAGAGGAGTGATTGGTATGGTATGTCAGGGCTTTGTCTGTGGTAAGCAGAAAAGAAAGTAAATGGAGGAAAGAAGGGATTAGAGAGAGTTAAGGCATATCCAGGAAATTAGAAATAAACTGCGACAAAGTTATGATACAACTGAAAAGAAGCAAGAACTTGCATGCGTCTCAGGGAATGTGTATGTGAAAACTACAATCCTTAATCCGTAGCCCCCAAATTTTTAAGTTGTGGGAGCCATTTGATGTTTTATCCCTAATTAGTAAAGAAAATTATGCCATTTTGGCATCTCCTTTGTTTGTTTTTTCCTGACTCTGCACTGTAGCAGTGTCTATCCTATCCATAGTCCAACACCCCACCTGGTGTTGTGGTGGTAGAGCGCAGAGCATATGTCTGTGAGCACAGAGAGTCCTGGTTTGAAAGTGCACAAAATCCATCAAAACTCTTCCCTAAACCTTCATCTTACCTATATATAAACCCTGGTTGCACATTTATTTCCAAACAAGCAGGGGTTTCTTGCACTGCAATTAGGTCTACACTGAACTGTCCTGTAACCGCTTCATTACTAAAAAAAATAATGATCAAGTAAATATAGAAGTTCTCATAGAAATGTGTGCTTGAGTAAGAGTAAGGAAGTATTTATTTAAGCTGTTAAAGAAGCTGTTACTCTTTACACAGGAAGCATGACATAAACTGAATGTAAATAAATGTAGATTCTTATTTATTTATTTATTTATTTATTTATTTATTTGGTAGGGACAGTGCATATTCATGAACAATAGGATAAAATACATAATGTAAATATGCCAGAGTTAGCATAATTGCTCATTTTCATCCATAGTCCCATGTGTTAAGTTTAATTTTATCATATGTAACTCTTCTGAGTGAAAACTTTTGTGTGCTGTGACATGTTTATAGCATGTAGCGTTATCACAGAGTACCAGATTCAAACTTTGGTCATTTAGAAGTATTTTAACACTGGTTAACTGAACATAATTATAAACTTGCTCAGACACAGCACTTAAATTGTAATTTAATCCAAAACATTAATGTTTCAGTTTTGTTTTATTCACCCTCTGTTATTTTCCATCCTCTATACACTTGCATGCATGAGAATTTATAAATGCACATGAACATTAAACATACTGTAATCGAATAAGGGTATGGCATTTTTCTTTACTAATTTGCTGGGTCTATTCTTGCTTGTACCCTCTTCAATTATAATCGAGTATTCATGACAGCCCAAGAATCCAGACACTATGGCATAAATAATGATAAAGTTTATCAAAAGGAATTACTTCTTAAAAGAACACACTTGCACTTAAAGTTATAAATAAGTGAGTATTTTATCTGAAGTAGTGACTAGCAGCATCTTGTGACTGTAGATTATAGAATTCCTGCCCCAGTGGATCTATTAGCACTTGTTGCAGTTGCAGTTTTTGACCACTAGGTGCAGTGACAACTCTCTGGATGCTAAGTTTGGCAGGGTGCCCCACAACTGCACAACATCTAGAAAGGCAAGCAAACCAAAGGAATATCTGTCAAATATAAACATTTTTTTTAATTGTTGGTCACTCAAAATAGGTGATTACTATTTCTATGCAATTCAAAATGTGTTGAGTTGTGAACGAGGTCTATGAAGATTAAATTTGTTAAATGGCTGACATATATGATGGGGTGCTGCCCCACATATCCCTATGGATGAGACACCACTGGTAGTGACCTATTAATGTGTGGGTTTGCAGGAGCACTTGGGCCAAAAGGCACAAAAGGTGTTGCTGGACAGCCTGGCCATCAGGGGTTTAAGGGTGATCCAGGTGTAAAAGGTGAAAAGGGAACAGAAGGTCTGCCAGGAATAGGAATTCCTGGCCTCCCCGGTGAGAAGGTACATATTTATGTATACGTGCAAACATGATATGTGTGTTGGCAAATGCATGGGCATTACTTTTCAAATGTTTTCAGAAAAGAAAGCCTGATTTAAAAATTGATATTAAATATGGTAGCTCAGATCACTCATTGTGATGCTTATGATGTGCACTCTCTGTATCCTTGATGTATAGGGTGAGATGGGCCCACCCGGTTTCCCTGGAGAGTCTGGAAATAAAGGAGAGAAAGGTTCCATGGGAATCCCAGGTATACCTGGAACACCAGGGGCAAAAGGAGACATAGGCGTAATTGGTTACCCAGGCAAGTTCCATTTCTCTCTAATATCTCACATGATGGTTAATATACTGTCTCTTAAAATAGTTTGTTGGTGGTGCAGTGAGTAGAATTGACACCCGCCTCACATTCACGGTTTCCCTGGTTCAATTCAGTCTCAGTGTTCCGCATGCTTCCTTTGTGTCAGTGTAGGTTTCCTCACAGATTCCATCCATCCATTATCTGTAGCCACTTATCCTGTTCTACAGGGTCGCAAGCAAGCTGGAGCCTATCCCAGCTGACTATGGGTGAGAGGCGGGGTACACCCTGGACAAGTCGCCAGGTTATCGCAGGGCTGACATAGAGACAAACAACCATTCACACCTACAGTCAATTTAGAGCCACCAGTTAACCTAACCTACAGTCTTTGGACTGTGGGGGAAACCAGAGCACCCAGAGGAAACCCACATGGGGAGAACATGCAAACTCCACACAGAAAAGTCCTCGCCGGCCACTGGGCTCGAAACCAGAACCTTCTTGCCGTGAGGTGACAGTGCTAACCACCGTGCCACCCCTCCTCACAGATTAGTTACACTAAATTGCCCTTAAACCAGTGTTCCTGGGGTAGGCTCCAGATCCACCACAAGCCTGATTAGAATAAAGCAGTTACTGAAAATGGATGGTAATGAATCTGATCCTGCCTTGGTCATTTTTTCAGTGTTCTCTGTGTTTAAAAAATGAACTGTATTTTATTATTCTCATGTGATCCTCCATCTATCACACATCACTTTGCTCAGTGAACCATGCCATAATCTATCAGTTATGTGTCATCATTTGACACTCCTCAGTATAGTTCAAGATAGTGGTATAGTGTTGGTCATACCATGAATTTATGATAACGAAGCATGACCAATGGCTGATTAACACTCTTCAAAGCAATACCTAAAAATATTGCAGTAAAAAAATTTGGCAACTTAAACCCAAGAGTTGCATTAATATTTATAAGGGGCAAGTTACACATATTTGGAAACAGGTTACACAACTGCTTGAATTGCTTTTTTTGTGTGCACCATTCAGACTTTGTGAATCACCTGTTTGTGGTTCACAGCACCAAGTGGTTGCCAGATGTATTCCTGAATAGAAATATAAGAGATGTGATTTTTAAATAGTACCTAGACCACTGGCTTTAAATGTAAGCAACTGCCTTTAAGCCCCAAAAAATCATGATAGAAAATGTGGGCTGAATAAGGAAATGGCATTTTTTTAATCTATACTGCTAAACCGTCAGGGTCACAGGATATGTTGGAACCAACCTCGAATGAGAGGTGGGGTACAACTTGGGCATGTCGGCAAACTATTACAGGGTTAACACAGAGACAATCAATCATTCATACTCACATTCACACCTATGGGCAATTTACAGTAGCCAGCTGACCTAATCTGCTTGTCTTTGGACTGTGGGAAGAAACCATGTATGAATAATATGCATGATATACTTTTGCTATAATTATCACAGTCACAACATATTTGTTTTAATTTAACAATATAATGATTCTGTGTAAGAAAAATAGGTTTAGGTCCAAGGTCCAACTCAAGCCTAAGTAAGCTTTGTAATTCCTTACAGTGTGCGCATAACTCAGCATTGAATATGGCCAGTTGAATGTACATTGCTGACTTTCATCAAATGCAAATATTTTTTGCTGTCTGAACAGGTAGTCCTGGGGTACCAGGTGAAAAAGGAGTCCCTGGGTTACCTGGATTACCTGGGCAGTCTGGTTTTGAAGGACGGCCAGGTGGGTAAAAAGACCTTCTAACCACGAACAATGTTAAGTTGACATGTTTCTATTTATATGATGTACAGTAACATTTACTTTATTGTGCAGTTCAACATGAACATGAATAATGAACAATTTTCTTTATTATTCCAATGTATCCCTTCAGAGATTATGAAGCAAATAAAACACTTTCCAAGAATAGTTTTTCTAGAGGGTATACTCACTTATTGGACACCGAAATAAATCATCTATTGAAACATGTTTCTGTGTCCAGGTGAACCTGGTCTACAAGGCCCCCCAGGGCCAACAGGGAAGAAAGGAGAACCGGGAAAAGATGGTATCCCTGGAGGTCCTGGAGAAAGGGGTGAAGCAGGTTGGTGAATAAACATTGTTTGATAAAGAAGGAGACTAGCTTGGAAATGATATAAGGATAAATAACCATGCAATAGTTATGGAGTCTTCCATTCAAATGCAAATAAATAAAGATGTGAGCATGCATGTGTGCGTGTGTGTGTGTATATATATATATATATATATATATATATATATATATATATATATATATATATATATAATATGTGATAGAATGTGATAAATAATATATATAGAATGTGATAGAAATATTTTGGTGATAGAAATTATACTTGAAGAATTAGCTGCAAGATTAGTCTGTAATCTTTAACATAAACAGGTATATATGCAGTAAAAAGAAATCTATTTATTGTGTCATTTTTTTTTCTCCTTTAGGTTTACCTGGTAGAGGCTTTCCTGGAACCCCTGGTCAAACAGGCGCAAAAGGTCAGCTTCTGATCTACCTGGATTAATTGATATGACATAATTCCTAAACTAAATGTGCATCATCTCACATATATTATATTCAGTAAGTGTTTGCCTTTTAGGACACAAATAGAAAATACAAAAGAATTACAGTCGACCTTAGATGCAGTACTGATTTTAATGTTTTCAAGAGTAAGCTAAAAACAGTCCTTTTCGGCAGGCATTTGGATGAATGAACTCGTTTTATATATATATATATATATATATATATATATATATATATATATATATATATTGAAAACTATATAGTTGAATTTGCGTGGTATAAATAAATATTATTTAAAAATATTATTATTACAGTTACACATTAGGTCCACCCTTCCAATGAAGTCTAGGGGTTTCTTCATACCAGTATTGATTAAAAATGTGGAGTCTCAATTTTTTCAAGTGTTTTTTTTTTTTCAAAGCCATGGTTCAGCACTCTTTTGGCACGAAATACCTTTCAGACAGAACACATATTAAAACTGGAAAAATTGGAAACAGCCAAATCAACCAAATACTAACTGAAGTAAATTCAGCAAATACAGCATATAATGGCAGCAAAATGTCTCAGAATTTGGCCTGCATATTGAGCTGTGCTTGCTTTGTACTAGAAAACCCCTTTTTCATCCTTAGGTGAAAAAGGTAACCCAGGTCCCCCTGGCATGGCTGGAAGTCCCGGTGTTCCTGGAACCAAAGGAGAGAAAGGCCTGCCAGGATACCAAGGTCATCAGGGTCAACCTGGTGAAAGAGGATTACCAGGGCCATCAATGGAGGGACCTAAAGGGGAGAAAGGAGCTCACGGATTGCCTGGAGAGCCAGGTAAACCTTTTCTCCCTTACTATGGGTTACAGACACTGTTATATTGAGTAGTTTATAATGTACAATATGGTAGATAAATTAAATCAAGTGGATTATATAATTTATTGGTATTTCTGTATCACACTTGTAGGGCAGACTGGTGCTCCAGGTCCAGCAGGTGTTCCAGGGAGTGTTGGAGCAAAAGGAGAGAGAGGAGAAAAAGGTTTCCCAGGCATACAGGGTACTCAGGGTTTGAAAGGCGATAAAGGCTTTACTGGCCAACCTGTAAGTTAAACTGAGTGCAGAAGGTATACAATATATTTTTAAAATAAGATTTCAACAAGATTGACAACATATTTCATAATTGTGTGTTATGTCTTATTCAGGGTGAACCTGGTGCACCAGGCTATAAAGGAGTAAAGGGTGAAAGTGGAACTCCAGGCCTTCCTGGCTTCAAAGGTAAAAGCCATATTGAACATCGAATTGGACATGGATAAGAACAAAAAATTAATATGTATATTGTTACATGTTATACATGGCAGGTCTGCAATAGTTAACAGAAGGGATAAGAGATGGTATATATTTTGTTGTGTTTTGTGCTGGATAATAACAGTACAATGTAATTTACCACTTTAGAAGAGCAGAAAAATTGCCATGATCATTTATTTATTTATTTATTTATTTATTTATTTATTCTTAAGAAAATGTCTCCAGTTTCAAGGAGTTGTATTTTATTGTGCATAACCATTCTTGTCTTGTTGCTCATTTTGTATCAATTTTGTCATTAAGTATTGCTAATTAAAAATATGAGTGCATCTCAAACAATTAGAATATCATGAAAAAGTTCTTTTTTTATCATTTAATTCAAAAAGGTAAACTTTTTATGACACATGAAGTGAAATATGTCAAGCCTTTTTTGTTTTAATTTTGATGATTATGGCTTATCGCTCATGAAAATCAGAAATCCAGTATCTCAAATTATTAGAGTATTTCCTATGAAGACTCAAAAAAGGATTTACAATACAGAAAGGTCCAACTTCTGAAAAGTATGTTCATTTATACACTCATTACTTGGTTGGGGCTCCTTTACCACGAATTACTGCATCAGTGGAGCATGGCATGGAGGCAATCAGCCTGTGACACTGCTGAGGTGTTACTGAAACCCAGGTTGCTTTGATAGCAGCCTTCAGTTCATCTGTATTTTTGGGTCGGATGCTTCTCATCTTCCTCTTGACAATACCACTTAGATTCTCTATAGAGTTCTGGTCAGGTGAGTTGGCTAGTTAATCAAGCACACTAATATAATGGTCAGCAAACCATTTGGTAGTAGTTTTGGCACTGTGTGCTGGAAAAGGAAATCAGCATCTCCATGAAGCTTGTCAGCAGATGGAAGCATAAAATCTCCTGTGTTGAGTTTGGACTTGATAAAACACAGTAGGCCAAAACCAGCAGATGACATGGCACCCCAAATCATCACAGACTGTGGAAACTTCACACTGGACTTCAAACACTTTGGATTCTGTTCCTCTCCACTCTTCCTCCAGACTCTAGGACCTTGATTACCAAATGAAATGCAAAATTTACTTTCATCTGAAAAGAGGACTTTGGACCACTGAGCAACAGTCCAGTTCTTTCTCTCCTTAGCCCAGGTAAGACACTTCTGACATTGTCTCTGGTTCAGGAGTGGCTTGATGTTAGGAATGTGACAGTTGTAGCCCCTTTCCTGAAAATGTCTGTGCGTGGTGGCTCTTGATGCACTGACACCAGTCTCAGTCCACTCCTTGTGAAGCTCTCACAAGTTCTTGAATTTACTTTTCTTGACAATCCTCTCAAGGCTGCAGTCATCCCTGTTGCTTGTGCACCTTTTCCAGCCAGCCTTTTCAGCAATGACCATCTGTGGCTTACCCTCCTTGTGGAGAGTGTCGATGATCGTCTTCTGGACAACTGTCAAGTCAGCAGTCTTCCCCATGATTGTGGTTGTGTGTACCTAGATTGAGAGATACACATATTTATACTGTTTTACTGAAACTGGAAATGAAATACTCTAATATTTTGAGATTTAAAAAAAAAAACTTTTGCACTGTAGGACATAATTATCAAAATTAAAATAGAAAAATGCTTGAAACGTTTTACTTTACATGTAATGAGTCCAGAATATATAAAATTTTCACTTTCTTAAATAGCTGATTGAAAATATTGAACTTTGTCACAATATTCTAATTGTTTGAGATGCACAAGTATATATGATTGTATTGCAACATATTTTTCTCAGGATTAAAGGGTGAGCATGGGTTGACTGGTTTCAAAGGAGAGATTGGTGACCGTGGATTTCCTGGAGCTAAAGGTGTGTGGAATAATACTATTTTCATAATCTTCTCTGAATGCTGTCTGATTACTATTGCTATATATACATTGGTATGCGAACATTTCACAATTAACATTTTTTTCCAAGTCTGTCTTATAAATAATTTCATTCATGTAATATTTCAGGTAATGATGGCCCTCCTGGACCTCATGGACCAAGTATCTTTATAAAAGGAGACCTTGGTTTACCAGGACCACAGGGTCCCCAAGGTTTACCAGGGTTGAGAGGGTATCCTGGACCAAAAGGACAGCAAGGTAAATGATCTTATAAGCAAAAACTGTGTTACAAGCAAAAAAGGATGCAAACAGTGCTTCAGAAAACCATATTGAATATTATTTACTTGTGACTTGTGTGTCTGTCTTTTGACCTCTCAGTCAATCTTTCTCTCGTTCTCTTACCTATTCAGGATTGATGGGAATACAGGGTATTAAAGGAGAGGATGGGGCACCAGGATACAATGGGATTCATGGAGCTAAAGGACAACCTGGGCATACTGGACCTTCTGGTATATGAGCTTGCATCCTCATATAATCTGTGCAATTTTGGCCATTCCACATGCTTCCATTGTCATTTGTATTTTATTCTGCTTCCTTTAGGACCCAGAGGATATCCAGGTCCTCCAGGTCCTGATGGAATCCCAGGTCAGGTTGGCCCTCCTGGACCCGCCTCCATGGACCATGGCTTCCTAGTGACTCGACACAGTCAGTCCATCGAAGTGCCCCTGTGTCCACAAGGCACCACTCTGATTTATGATGGGTACTCCCTCCTGTATGTGCAGGGAAATGAGCGATCCCATGGCCAAGACCTGGGTCAGTGTTGCAGATTATTCCCCCTGTGGATGAAGCAAATTGGGGACATGACAAATAAATAGAAAACTGTTTAAGTGGATATATTTCCAAATGAAGACTCAATTGCTTGTCTTTTTTACAGGTACGGCCGGTAGCTGTTTGAGGAAGTTCAGCCCCATGCCATTCCTCTTCTGCAACATCAACAATGTGTGTAACTTTGCCTCTCGTAATGACTATTCCTACTGGCTCACATCTCCTGAGCCCATGCCTATGAGCATGGCTCCTATAACTGGCGAGAGCATTAAACCTTTCATCAGCAGGTCAGTGTGTTTGTGTGTCTGTGTCTGAGAGTGGGCAACTGAATGTCTTGGTGTAGCCAGCTGTAGTGACATCTATGCACATGCATGTCCTGCTATAGATGTGCAGTGTGTGAGGCGCCTGCCATGGTGATTGCTGTGCACAGTCAGACTGTAGCCATCCCACCCTGCCCTCAAGGCTGGCTATCTCTGTGGATTGGTTATTCCTTCGTCATGGTGAGTGAAAACAGCAAATACAGTGTAAATTCTGGATTATGAATTTATACACGGAAGAACTGAGCTCTGAACAACCAAGTGCTGGTCAAGGTGGCAATGCTTTTTGTCTCTCTTTCAGCACACCAGTGCAGGTGCTGAGGGCTCTGGTCAGGCTCTGGCCTCTCCTGGCTCCTGTCTGGAGGAGTTCCGCTCTGCTCCCTTCATCGAGTGTCATGGCCGTGGCACCTGCAACTACTATGCTAACTCCTACAGTTTCTGGTTGGCCACCATCGAGGACAATGAGATGTTTAGGTAGATATTTGCAAATTCTAATATTCTTGCATTCATAGTATATGCAGGAAAGGAAAACTCTCTAAATTCAGCTCTGCAATTTGGTTTTCCTTAACTGCATAGAACTAAATCCTTCTTTATGGATGCCATTTACTTCATTTCATTTGGTCCTAATATCTTGGGTAAGCCAGAATTGTTATCATAATTACACCCTTGGGAATTCAGAATGAAAGCAAATGTATTTTTTCAGCCACTAGATGGCACCAGAACACTTGTTTATGCAAACGTTCCATCTGTCCAGGCCTGGAACAGAAACACTTGGTTTGCCTTGCACCTGCATTTCCATGGTTCAGTGCTTATATCTGATGACTCAGGTTATTAAAACCACTCAGGATGCAATACAATGTGATTACCATAATGAAATTTCAATTTATCTGGCAGTGTTTGAGAACATCATGACAGAAGAGTGTTATTGTGGGTTAAAGGTGTTCATTTCCTCGCACCAAACATGAACATGTCAGGGTTAAGGAAAGTTTACGAAAAGAGTTCATCCAAAGCAATTCTCCAAACTTAGCAACCCCATGGAATGAATGTTGTGTTTTGATATTAGCTATAATGTTAACTCATATCAAATACATAAATTGACCACTTTACGTATGGATGTAAAAAATGAGTGTTTTTTTTTTTTAATCTTCTTGTGTGTGTGTGTGTGTGTGTGTGTGTGTGTTTCCAGTACTAGGGATTTTTTCTTTCTTTTTTCCCTTTTTTTTTTTTTGCCAGTCTATAATGGCTAATAGTCTGTAGTCAGGGGGCGGCACGGTGGTGTAGTGGTTACCGCTGTCGCCTCACAGCAAGAAGGTCCTGGGTTCGAGCCCCGGGGCCGGCGAGGGCCCTTCTGTGCGGAGTTTGCATGTTCTCCCCGTGTCCGCGTGGGTTTCCTCCGGGTGCTCCGGTTTCCCCCACAGTCCAAAGACATGCAGGTTAGGTTAACTGGTGACTCTAAATTGACCGTGAGTGTGAATGGTTGTCTGTGTCAGCCCTGTGATGACCTGGCGACTTGTCCAGGGTGTATCCCGCCTTTTGCCCGTAGTCAGCTGGGATAGGCTCCAGCTTGCCTGCAACCCTGTAGAAGGATAAAGCGGCTAGAGATAATGAGATGAGATGAGTCTGTAGTCAGTTGGAGCTTACTGGGTATGCTGCCATGAAACATCTGAGAAAATTTGACTTTTTTTTTCTGCTCTGTTAACTGGAAAATGTGTACATCAGCGTGACTTCTTCCAAAGCTGGCACATTCTATTAATTGTCTCTTGATCTAATATTAGCTATCTGTGTGGTTGCTTTACTGTGTTTTAAATAATTCAAGCTTAAATTCCCTTGATTAATTTCCACATCTCTTTGCAGCAAACCTGTCCCCACTACACTAAAGGCTGGGAATCTGCGAACTCACATCAGTAGGTGCCAAGTGTGCATGAAGAGGACTTAGCCTGGTTACACTCCTTCTTCTGCATTTGGCTTTTATGTTACAGTTTTACAAAAGAAAAACAGCATGGTGCTACTTTACATACACACACAGAAGGGGGGGGGGATATGGACTTAGAAAGGGTTCTTTCAGACTTAAGAATGCTGATTGAAATGAAATCAGAAGGTCCAGAGTGATGGGACTCCAAAACCCTGGTGCTTCTGCTCCAGAAACAATACCTACATTAATATCTCATTGTCTTTTCCTAAATAAATGACACCTGTTTGCAATTGCACTGAATACATCTATTAGTAGACAGGCTGCCATTTTGAAAACTGAATCATGTTTTAATGAATACAGCTATTCTTTTGGTTCAAATGCTAAGTACTGTTTTGCCCAGTTTACTTCACACCACCAAAAATAAGTATCCTGATATCTCTTTTTTTTCACTCAGTTTGTCATTATCATATGCTAACTTCAGAGATTTGGTATTTTCTTTCTAGTAATACACAATAAGTTTCGTCTGTCCTTTATGTAGTCCAGCAGCCAGGATGTACTTTGAGCTCTGTTGTAAATATACAGCTTTGTTTAATAATTAACATCTTGTCAACATATTCTCTTCAGGTAAATCCATTTAATTTTGTCAGAGTTATTTATGAAAGCTATGAGACCAAGGGCGCATTTTGTATATGGCCATTTCCACTCTGTTGACCAAGTCACAATATACTCTGCAATTTGATTAAGGCACATAATGGTGAATTTTAGTATTAAGCACTATGCTTTAGTGGGCCTATATCTGTGTATAGCTTTGAAGCGTGTGATTTATTATTTCAGTACCATGGAGTGTAGTGGGGGAAAAACATGTTTACGTCGACAAGAAATATCAGCATTTTTGCAAACAGTGTGCACTGTGTGTACATTTTGCCATCCCTCAGTAGTCATACCTCCCTATTCTGAGAGGACATTTTCCCAATTTGTCTGATCAGGTTTCAGTCATACACACAGCAATGTATCTTGAGCAATTTTAACTCAAATACATTTTATACATGTTCTCAACCTAATAGGTAGATTCCTTGATTTAAATAAACACTTCTACATTGTCCACTAATCCAAAGCTGAACGTGTATATAATGTGACTAGGTGCACTTTCCAAGGCCAGCTTTAAGAGTTATTTTATGCGGGGGATGTCAATAAAAACGGACTAAAGTTGACACGTTGCTTTCATCTATCTTGTAACACTAATGCAGTTAGGTATGTGTCATCCATCTATGACCCAAACAGTTTGTTTTTTCATCCTCTTCAGGATGCTAGATTATTGCTCTTGCCAGACTCCATGTGTCTCAAATTCCTTTTCCTATCTTACATGGTAATTTAATGCTAGACCAAAGAATATGCACATACTTAGTTTTACACTGAATATACTTGACTTTCCAAGTGATATATTTTTTCAGGTTCCCTTAGAAATACCACAAGGAATACATTCAGGTAAAACTGTGCCACTGTTTCAGCCAAAGCCATCTTTAATACATGTAGTCTAAAATGATCCTTTAACGAATTTGAGGCTGTAAATCATCATAAATTTGCAAGAGGTTTCGGCTTTTGTTTTTATAAGGATTTATACTAGAATGCCCATAAAATGCTTGTCCTGGTTTATCTCACACCAACTATTTGTATTCTTTCATGTCATGTTACTGACCCCACTTACAAGTTGTGGTGATTTCGTGTTGGGGTGGGGTTTTTTTTTGTTTGTTTGTTTTTTGTGAATATAAACTTCCCTGTGAATATTCAGTTGCAGTATTAAAAGCACTAGTTCACCGTTATGATTCATGGAAGAATACAAAGATGGATGGGATTTTCAAGCACGGCTTTTTTTTTTTCAAAATCACTTTGTGTCTTTCTCCTTTCTGTATTGAAAACATACAATAAATCACTTTGTCTATTTGCACTGTCTGTTATTTTCAGAAAGGCAATTTTCCACCAAGATATGTTGGTAAAATACAAATGATGCATTATATTAGCATCGTATATAATATTATATGTATATATGCATAATATTAGCATGTTTCTGTTCATCTTTAGAACTTAGGTCTAAAGAAAAGTCTCATTTTCATAAATAAATTTTACAGCTGGTCCTGCAACAGCACACGCACAGGAAGTGATCCACATCATATTTTTTCAACCATAAAGGTTGCTACAAAGAGCAGTGTATTACCAAACATTGACATCGATTTAGATAAAGCCTTCCAGGTTCTCATCTGGTAATGTAATTTGTTACCATAACCTTCCTTTAATATGTAAAATACCCTATATAACACTATGGTTTGTTTTGTGTATGTACAGTATGTGTATATGACCCTGTTGCATCAGTGTCACAGTATATTCCACCATTCGCCTCTCCAGGTTTCGGTCTTGAATGCTAACAAGTTTCCATGGTCACTCATTATATGCACCACATTTGTATTGCCTTACATTACCTTCAGTTGCAAGTGCATACCTTTAGAATTCAATGCTGTGTTCAAACCCTCACAACGCACAAAAACAGTATACATAGCAACAACACTACTGGTAAAGGGATATACTTTTTAGTGTAATAGTATGCAGCATGAGACATGGCCCAAGTGTTCATGACTTAGAATTGCTCAGTATTACAGAAGTGTTCTGAGAAAAAACCCCAAAACTTAATTGTACACATTAAGTGATGGGAGAGGTGGGATGAGTGAAGGAGGGGTTGTGATGAATGAGAGAGGAAGTTGGGGTGAGTGTAGAAGGGGTTGGAATGAATGAGAGGGAGTTGAGATGAGTGAAGAGGGGTTATATACTATATATATATGGATGAGGAGTTGGGATGAATGAGTGAAGGAGGGGTTGGGATGAAATGGGAGAGGGAGTTGGGATGAGTGAAGGAGGGGTGAGATGAGTGAAGGAGGGAGTTGGGATGAAATGGGAGAGGGAGTTTGGGTGAAATGGGAGAGGGAGTTAGGATGAGTGGAGGGGTGAGATGAGTGAAGGAGGGAGTTGGGATGAAATGGGAGAGGGAGTTGAGATGAGTGAAGGAGGGAGTTGGGATGAAATGGGAGAGGGAGTTGGGATGAGTGAAGGAGGGGTGAGATGTGTGAAGGAGGGGTTGGGATGATTAAGCATTGGGAAGTGTAAAAGGTTGCGATTTGGCAACCTTTTTTAATTTAGTGTAGTCCTATGTAGTCATACTAGTTGATGCAGTTTCATTTTATGCCATTTTGAACAAATCTATACAGGTCACTTTAAAGCAAGTTCCCTGGCTGATTTTTGTTCCCAATTCACCCTGGTCAGGATATGCTCTTGGTTAAGAATCCATGCTGTATGGAGTGTATTTGCAATCTTATCACTGTTTACGTGGTGGTACACTTGAGGGCGCTGTTTGTTGTTTGGAGTGTTATCTGACCCTCAGTTTTGGATTGTGTATGAATAAATCTGACCTCAGTTCCTATATTCTGTTCTGGCTTGAATTTTCCAGTACATTAATCCATTAAGTTTGGAAGCTGGACTGAACTGTCAAGTGGGATATTTCACTGGCCTCCAGTTTGAAAACCGCTGGTCTAGGGGACTGTATAGAGCAAAGATTTTCACAAAATTTGTTTTAAGGGTTGTGTTGTGCCTAAATTTCACAAAGGTAATAAATGGCAAATGACCATCATCATTGGGAGGTGGCACTCTGTGTGTTTAGTGATGAGTCAGATGAGCTCTCCAACATCATATTTGTCTTCCAGGGATTCATTAACAAGGAACTAAAAGAAATATTGACAATATTTTTAATCTGCCCTACTTCCTCAGAAAAGCACATTAAACCTGTTTTTCTGCTTTAATTTTCTATTTAGCTTTTCAGAAGCTGATAGATTAAAAAAAGCTGATTTAAGAGCTGAAATATGTAAGTGCCATAAAAGATGGGGTCAGTAAGTCTAAATACAAAGTTTGTACAGTAGTTGATTGCTCCCAACCAAAATCAATGCTACGGGTAGTAATGTTTGTCCCAGTTTGAGCAAATTTGAGGTTTCTGGCCACATTTGGGGTCTGCAGTTAACTGAAACTCTCACTTCTGCCTTCATGGAGCACAAGGATCAATTGACTAAAGTGCAGATCCAATGAAAAATGCCTTCCAAAAATAAAATTTAAAAAAAAGGCAGACTCCTGGTGGTTCAGTATCCCCTCTTACTGCTTACTGTATGTATCACCAAAATTAGCAGTAATTTAGAACTGCAAAGGGCTTGATTTCACACCAGGTTAGATGAGTGCTTTTTTATTTTAAGGCTCCAAGAATGTGGGAATATTTTACATCCCCCATGTGTGCTGGATCCTC